>NW_024104359.1:287500-887500 GCF_003945595.2 Pipra filicauda
TTCTCTGTGTCCCTTTAGTCAGGCTGTTCTAAAGCCTTTTAAGTAAAGAAATATCATGACAGTCAAATAAATATTGTTGGACTAGAAACACTATTATGAAGCTTCAGCAACCGATCCAGAACTTAATTGCCCTGATGGCCAGAGGCTGCTTGATTTCCAGCCTGTGGTACTCCATAGCTGGTCCTTACTGGGTTGTTTTGGTGTCAATCTTGTTGTTTAGATTAAACAACTTTGTTTTCTGGTGCTTACCCTCCAAAGCTGTTTGTGGTGCATATATATACTGTAACCCCTGGTTTTGCTGAGCTGAATCAGGAAGGATGTTTTAGTCTCCCTTGGTTCTTGCTTCACAGGTAACTTTGGCAGTCCTTCCTCATTGGCCAGCTTCAACTCAAGCTTTCTGAACCATAATGACTGGAACTGTCCCCAGCTTTACTCAACACACTTCTTACCAGTGCTGGGGCAGTGAAGTGAATTTACCCTGTCAGGAAACATCACTCCTGAGTCACCCAAGATGATAATAAAATGATTCCATTAACTGCTTGGGGTTGGTATGATCAGCCAAAGGAGAAGTCTTGCCTCCTTTCATGTTCCCAGCTCTGGAGCTTCAGCTTTTGGGCAGGCTTTTTTGGTTTCATCCCCAGTCACATGTCATTTCATCCCAGTACACTCTTCAAGTTGTCCAATTATCTCCAGATTATATTCTTACCTTCTTCTCAAGACATGATGCTGCTTTCTTTTGTCTTTTCTGTCATTAGCCTGATTCCTGCTTTTCCTGGCTAATTCACTACTACCACCTGCAATGTGATATTTCTCCTTTCATAACCATCTCCTACCCACCCAAAAGTCTTTTTTTTGCACAAATCTCCATCTTTATTGTCTTAAATAATAATATCAATGTATTATTGTACTGAGTGTTTTATTGTAATCTATGTAGAGTAGACTTAATTTTTGCCTTGCTTTATCTAGAAAAAAAAAAAAAATACATTACTCTCATATGAATTAACTTCTGTTAGTTCCAGGCTCCATTTTAGTCCTTTTCCTATTTGTCTCTGTTGCTTTAGTTTGTATCAATTCAAAACTCTTTTCTGTAGCACTGCGTAGTGTTGCTGTGAGAAAGAAAGTACAACACATCATTTTGAAAACTGGGACCAATATTCTCCTTTGTCTCCAAAACCTTCTCCTAAAAATGTGTTGAGTTTTTAGCAATCCTGTGGGAAGACAGGGCAAAGAAGAACATTTTTTCTCCACGAGGGAGCATTGGCTGGAATAATACATCTTTTAAAAATTCCTTTCATCTTCCAAACAAAAATATTATTTTTTCGGTAAAAAAGGATGTTTAATATCTCTCTGCTTTATACAGTTTTATAGTTGTCTACTGTTTTTTCTCAGATTTTCAAATTTTGTGCCAGTTTTCAGCCGGGAATAAAATTTTAAGCCAAGTTATAAACCACTGAAAAAGAAACATTGGTACAGCCTTAAGTATAATCACAAGGCCTCTGTGTCCAGTATTTTGATATCCACGATATTAATTTGTATGTTTTGACCTCCTAGATATATATTTCTAATAAAAAGTGCAGGATTTTTTCCTAACTGGGAAATTGTTGCTCCCTGCTGGTTGGAAAAGCAGCTACCACTGGTTTGTTATTTCTGAAATTCCAAGAAGAAACGTGGGGGCTGCTGCTTTCCCCAGATCCACTGGTGTCAGCAGGAAAAAAAGTCTTACTGTTGCTCATGGCAGAGTGGGGGTGTAAATACTGTGAGAGATCCAAATCTTGCTTGTTATTTCCAGGAGACAAATGATGGGTCCCACTGAACACAACAGGTGATGCTTCAAGGACAGAAGTGCTGGATACTAAAAAAAAAATATCACTTTCTTGACATCAGGGGAATGGCTTCCCACGATGAGCTTAACAAATTACGTTAATTATCTGCTTCTTTGAAGCAGCCAGAAGTGTCACTTCCAGTGACATCCAAAGGGTTTGCATTGGCAGCTCTGACAGCTGAAGGAGGGACTGGCAGAGGGGCTGGCACCACTCTCATTTGGATAAGAGGAACCTGCAATTCCTTGATTGTTGGCCAATACTGTAATGGAGGGGACATTTCCCTGGGAGGGCACCAGGTATCAGTGATCATCCCAGGATGGGATGGGCCATGCTGGAGGGGTTCCCTGAGCAGCACTGACTGACCTGCTCACAGCCACCTGCACAGGGACACAGGTTGGTTAAATTTCAGAAATGGGCTTGTTTTGAGATGATACGTGAGCTCAGTTTGGGCTGCATGTGTGTGGTTCTTTTTGTCTTTCTCTAAGCTCCAAGTTGTTGGTTTTTTTTCTTTTGGGTACTGGTAATGTTAATCTACATTTTTTATATATGTTACATATATGTTTATATATATATTTATATAAATATGTTTATATATGTTATATGTATATTAAAATTTTTATATGTTAAAATTTTTATATATAGGGCTTAAATATCTGGGCATTAAATTTTGATGCAGGCTGAGCTCTATCCTGCGCCTGCTGTTGAAGGGCTCAACCTGCTCATTACCATCAGAGTTTTCAGGTGTTCAAGTTACACAACTCAATTCAGCTGTGAAAGGCAGATATAAAGTTGGCTGAGAGGGCTCAGGAGTTCTTTGCCAGTGTCTGTAGTGGAGGTTAAAGCTCTTTCTCTACCTATCAAGCAGGTAGGTCATTTTGCTAATTTTATTTAGTCTAAGTACTTAAGCTAAGTTCTTGTACAGAAGTTTTAAACTTCCTCTAGTTTTGGTTTATATAAATTGGTAACTTTATTGCAGTAACAATTATTCAGATTTTCCCTCTATATTTTATGCATCTGTGAAAAAAATTTCCCCCTTTTCTCTTAATGTTAAAATGGTAACTGGCCTCTTGTGGCCTGACCCTGTGCTGTTTTCTGGCTCTATGGTGCTGCTCTGAAACCAGCCAGCAAAATAGGAATGTAGAAATTTTAATGGCAAACTTTTCTTTGAATTTCTTTAAAGATGCCTTTAAACTCCTTTTAAGTTCTTTCCTTTAAATTTTTTTATTTAAAAAAAAGGGTGGATCTTAAAGTGATCTCAAATACAAGTCTTAGTCTGAGTGGATGTGACTGTAAAGGAAAGTCTACATTTGAATTTGATGCTTTAAGCTCATGCTTGATGATTTTTCAAGAGGGGTATGTGCTGGAGGAGGATAGAGCAGGAGAGAAAAATTAAAAGAAAGCTCTTTAGGTGCTGCTCTGCTGCTCCTGCTGGGTTTCCAATGCTCTTCACCATTGTTGGAGTGGCACACTTAATATACTAAATGGGATGAGTGGGAATTGTGCCTGTGCAACTGTGAACAGAGTTTTCTTAAGGTGACTTTCAATATTTTATCATACCAAAGCACCAGTAGAATGATTAATTACATTAAAAATTGTGTGATTAAACAATGATTTTTTTTCCCCATATATTCTGGATACTTTGACTTTTCCCATCCTCCACAAGCATCTAAGCCTTTATTATGTGATAGGAATGAAGAGGTTCCATTCTTAATAAATACATCTTGGTTATTTTCACTTTGTTCCCTTCAGTAACACCTGCTTTTCTGTTTAAATGGTGGAAAATAAAAAATAGTGATGGAGCGAAGGAAAGAGACACAAATATATTCCTATGAAATTTTATCCCTTGTTTTAGAACACTGTTAAACTTCTTCAGGAGTTACTGTAGTGGGACCCTAAACTGCTGCATTTTGATCTCTAAAGTATCAATAACAATTATAAATGCAATGTACCTGAGGGACACTTCAGGCATTGTCTGCCTTAGTGGAGAAATGATGGCTTGTCCCAAAGGCAGTGGCTGCAGGACACTCTTTGTGCCTTCCCTTGCACACAGGTGGGGAACCTTGGGGCCAGGCAGAGCTGGAGTGAAATGAAATACCAACTGCTCGGAGTTCCTGTGATTAGGATCCTGCCTTCCAACAAGCTAAAACTCACCTGGAGTGATTGTTCTTTAATGTCCTTCTCAAATACCATGCTGAGTTTTTATATCTAACGTAGGGCTTTGTGTAGGATTTTTGGCATAAGTGTTGCTTTAACTGCCCTGCCTTGATGGAAGAGGCATTGGAAGCAGTTACTCCTGGGTAGTAATCCAGAGTTGCTTTATTTTCAATATTTCACGTATTGGCTGCTGAGCACAAAAGTTTTAGGTCGGAAATATATTTGCAAAAAGTCCCAAATGTGCTACTCCAAAGGAGTATCCTATGTCAAGGTGTTTGTGGTGCTTGGTGTACCACACAAGCTAAGTCTTAGTGTGCCCTCAGTAAATGGTGTGAGATGTGTGTCAAATAGCAGTGGTATGAGGGTGTTACTGACTTGCTGTGGAGAAAATGATTTCCTGGGGAATAGAGAGGTCTCTGCTCCCCAAAGAAAGCTGCTGATGAGTCAAAGTAGAGACATATCACCTCCTTTCCCATATTTGCTCAGGCCACATGTTGGGTTTCTTGTGGGAACTATCAGTGGCAAGGGCTTAGTGGGAGATGCTTCTCTCTCCCAGCTGCTAGTTAAACAGTGCTTTGGTTGTCATTAAGGTAGAATTGGGTCATGTTTTTAAGTGTTGATCTGTAACCACAAATACCTGTTGTGGACTTGTGTTTTAGTCAGAGTTCAGGCACAGTCAGTTTTCTCCCTGCTTTGCAGCTTTAAATAAAACATTGGTTTCAGGGGAAGGGCTTGTGATAATAGTGTGACACTGCTTTTTTTTTTTCCTTTGAAATTTTAGATGTGAAACTCTTTGTCCCTCTCTGAGCTGATAACAGATTTTTAGATACTATACTGGTGTCCCATTGCACTTTAGGAGTACGTGTTCATGCAAACTACATACCTGGAGGGTTTTAGGGAACGGTACAATCATGTGTAATTCACTTTTGGTTTTTAGCTATTTAAAAAAATCAGTTTAAAAATCTTCCCTAATAGAATATTACTTCTTAATGAATAGACCCCCTTGTTATGGGACAGCTTATGCTGTTAACATTTTTCTCTCTTGTTTGGCTTTATTAGGTGCTATCTCCCATGGCTATCTGTAAAGCCAATTAGTGGAGAAAATAACAGCCATATTAATCTCCCAGAGCAGTGCAAGAAAAAGAGTCATAATATCATAGGGAAATTGTTCTAAGTGTGAAAAATTACCCACTTCGTCTATTTCATTTTTCTCAAACTCTAAAATTAATGACTTTCTGAAAAAAAAAAAGATATATTTATCTCTGTATAAAGGCAGAGACTTGATGAATGCTAGAGAGAAACCAATAGAGCTTTAATAAAAATGTATATGTCCATAATCCTATGAATCCTATTCCAGCGTGTTAAACTGCTGATTTGTATCTCTGTGTCAAATATAATTACAGGCAAACAGGAGCTGTGTTATAATATCTATTAATCAAGATTATAATTAGGATTTTTAGAAGCCGCTTGCTCGAGTTGGGAAATGCAGCAGGGAAGTGCCAGAGCTGCTGAGCCTTCAGCATTGGCACTGTTTGCAGCCTGGGCAGGAGCCCTGGGAATGCTGCTGCCCAGCACCCCATGGAGAGCAGGTTCAACCTATATTGCATCATATGTTTGGGAGTGTGAATGGGAAAAGTGGTCACTGGTTGAACAGATTCAGCCATTCATGCCAAGCCAGGAAGAAGTCTTGAGTTCTGGGGGGTTTTCCTGCCATTTAGGTGAGTCCCATTTGGTACTGTTGGATCCTTCCTTAAAATACTCGAGTGAGGAACATCTTGGCTCAGTCTGTGCTTCCCAGCACGGCCAGTGAGGAGCTGTGCACCAATTGCTATAAATATTTTTGAGCACTTGTGTGCTTTCTGACCTCTGTAAGTGCCAATCAAATAAAATGGGGCTTGCAAAAGGAATGGGATTGATGAGCTTTTGCTGTTGGCACAAGAGAAAGAACTGATAAAGGTAGACTCAGAAAGCCAAACCCACTGTTGAATCAGTTGATGACTCAATATTTCAACACATGGAGATTTTTTGGCCCTCAAAGCAGAAATCTTAAATGGTTATGGCTTTTTTTTTATTCTCCTCTGAATATTTTCTCATTTTTTTTTTCTTTAAAAAGGGTACTTGATGCTCCTGAGTTTGGTAAATTTGGATCACCTCCTTTGTTTCCTCTCTCTCCTTTTTTTTTTTCCACTTGTTTGTTCTCCAGGCCATATCTACCACAACTTCTACCAGGTCTAGCCAGTCATAACAAGCTGAACATGGCATGAATGTTCCCAGCCTCATTTTAACTAAATTAACTACATTTACAACCTCTGTGTCAGAGCCCTGAACAATGAAAGCTTGCCACTGAACACATGAAACAAAAATGAAATTAGCCAGTGGTAGGAAACTACAAACAGCTGAGGCATTCAATTGTTGGCCATTTGAAGGATTAACTTCTAAATCATGTAGAGCTCCCTTGGTAGTTTAACTAGTTGGGCACTCAAGGGTATATAAAAATACACTTGAAAGTAGAAATGTATTTCTTTACCTATAAAATGGAGATTTACTGGCAAGTTGTGATATTATTAACACTGAATTTTTCTGCCCTCATCTCTAGTATTTATTCATTCTTTCTTTTACCTTCTATGTACACTTTTCTGTTGGGCTCCCAATGAAAGACAGTGCAGATGAACTTGGGAGACAGATGATACTATTACCTAGAAACATACTTAACAAACTTTAGTTGGTAAAAACTGCCTCCTGTATGCAGTTTCTGTACGTGAATAACTTCCTTGTGTGGATATTTATCCACTTACATGTATAAAGTACTCCTCTGGTTTAAATATTTGTATCCAGTAGTTCTTATACCAGTAGTTATGGAGAATTCTCTGTATAGTCTCACTACTGAAAGCTAAGATAAGCCAGTAAAAGAGTGGGGGATTTAAATTTTTTTTTTTTTTTTTTTACTAAGAGTTGGTAAAATATTTTCTTAGTTAATGCATTGCAAAGAGTCGCCAAGGGCTTAATCAGAAGGGAGAGAAAGGGAACTTCACTAATTATGGTCATATGCTTATTTGAATTCAGCCTTTTCCCTGTCACCTGAGAGCACTGTCATGGACCTATGGAGCTTCATAGGGGAAACATTCTTCAACTCTTTACTTAATGTGTCTTTCAAACAAGACCCTGAAGTCTTCAGACAAGTGTTTATTCAATCAAAATCCTTCAGATTGCACAATTAAGATTGATGAATTTTATAGCAGTTCTCTTTCTTTTTAAATGAATAGCACTAAACAGAGGTGACTTCCTCTCCTAGCAGAGACTTGATAATGAAGCCACTGAATTTACTTATAAATATACTGTAAGAGTGTTTTGCAGTAAAAGTGCAAAGCAAGGAGCTCATTTGGAGGGAAAAAGAAATAACGGCAGGAACACGAACACAAAGCTGAAATAAGGGGGGAAAATGTAGAATCACAAAGAAAACCTAAACAAATAAAGTGCAAACAGAGAGTGACAAGCGCACTCAGCCCCTGGATTGGTTATGGATGAGTCGACAAGTATATGATGAAATTAATGACCCTCTGTCAACTTTTTAGATCTCACTTTTAAAGAGAATGGACCAAAAATCAATAGCCCCCAAACCACTAGTACTCCAGTGAACCAGTTTATCATTTATCTTACTGCTGGCACTCATATAGAAAGTGCAGCCAAGCACAGCATAGGACTTTCATTGGTAGTCATCATTACATGCAATGTTTGAGCACTCCAGTTAAAGGTCAAAGGTGTGCAGTACAGCTCCTCTGAGAAGTACCTATTTGAAATTACCAATATCTGTGTATGGCTTATCCATGCTCTACCCTATTTTATTCCCCCTCCATCTGCCTTTCCCTTTTCTGAGCTTTACCTGCTGGCTGAAGCAGCAGTGGCTCCACACCCAGGGTCAAGGCTGAGCTGATGTTTCCATTATTCATTTGGACTCTCAAAACGTTGCATCTCAGTTACTTCTAGTGGCATCAAGTTGAAATCACTGATAGATGAGCTAACACCTCTAATGAAATTTTTTTTCAATTCCCCACCCTCAAAAAATTGTAGAATCATATTTAACAACTGGATTTTAAATGTTTACTTTAAGAACTCCAAAGCAGACTTAGGTGTTTAAAGTCTATGTGCTGTAAATTGTGTTTCTGGTAGCTAATCCTAAATCTGGAGGGCTAGCAAGATCAGTTAAAAAAATTTAAAAACTGCAAAAAAAAAAATAAAACTGCAGTTGTGTGACTGCAGTGAGCTCAGGGGGAGTTGCTCCACACATACAGTAGTTGCCTCGAAATGTGCATGGTGGGAAGGGATAAACTGTGATAAAACAGGGCAATAAATTTTATCCCCTTACATGGATGGGAAACTGAGGCACCAAGCAGGCAAAAGGCAGTTTTTAGAAACAGCTGAATTAGGAGCTACCTTTTCTTGTGGGAAAGCTAAAGTAGGGAGTAGAATCCAGGTTTCCTGATCCATCTTCCAGTGTGTTGGCCAAGGATCCCTCTGGGCTGCTGGTGTTTGATATTCAAACCCTATCAGAGGGGACTCAAGGCGGCACCTTCCCTGGTGCCTGTGCTGTGGTTGGGGATGCAGCTCAGTGTTTTTGCCCCTGTCACAGCTCTGTCTGTCTGCTGGGGGTACTGGAGGTTCCTCCTGGGCTTCTGTGGGGACCCACCTGTGCTCACACCCTGCTTTGTGCTGCCAGGGCAGGTGCTGGGACTTGAGACTGAGCTGAGTATGCAAACAGGACTGTGCTGACCCCCTGTGTGAGCCTGCTTGTGTCTCTTCCTCACGTATGTGCCAAATGCAGGGTCAAAAATCTGCTTTTGCGGAGCCAAGGTACTCTGAAAATGTTGGCACAGCTGAGGAAGGATAAAATATTTCCTGCCACAGCACTGTGGGAAGGATGGCAGCTGCCCTGTGCTGCTGCAGGCAGCAGGGTATGTTAATGATCTTGTAGCAGAGAAGCTTTCTCCAGATATCCAGTCAGGGGATGCTGCCAGAGGGGAAGCTGTGCAGCCACAGTTCCACTGATATCAGTGGGACAACTCAGTGGTGACTGTGGGAGGTGAAGTCTCCCAAAACACACTCTCAGTAATTGATGGGTGTAAGGTCATGTTGCGTGTGCCAGGGAGGCAGATAGAAGTTTTGAAGGACTTGAAAGAAAAGTTGAGAATAAGTGGAAGTCTTTTCTTCAGCAAATAAAGTCTGTTACAGACAAGAAAGATGTAGAGCTACCACTGAATGTGTGTCCTTAACCCCAGTGTGGTGGTTGCAGTGGGGAATAGTGCTAAAATAAAAACCCAAACAAAACAAAAAAACCCACCTGCAAACAAAATCTCTCTATATGTTAAAAATGTTTAAGGAAAAGAATACCTCTAGATATAGTGTGATACATAGGTGAGATGAAATATAGGGCTGAGAGTATCCACATGACAGCACTTAGAAAGGATCTGTTGAGTCTTCAGTCTTGCCATGCTGATGCACGAGGGCCCCAGCTCCTGCTTTCACAGCTGTGGGATGCCCTGATAACTCTGTGCCTCTGCATCTCTGATGGGTGGGGTCCTCTGTCCCTCGACCATTGGGATACATGTGGCTTTGCTTTGTTGCAGAAGAAGTTTTGCTTCATTTCTGGCCTCCTGGTGCCCGCTTGTTTTGGTCTGCTGTTCAAAAAGGCTTGTGCAGTTATGTGCAAATTGCAGCAATTCTCTCTAAGTCTCCCTGTCTGCCTCTTCGTTTGAGTGTAAGCCCGGTCAGGTGGCACGAGGCACAAATGCTGCTCCTCTAACAGGAATTGCACTCATGTTTTTGGTGTTCAGCTCTGCCTCTGCTGTGCTAAAACAACTGGCTGTTTCTCTCCCACGCGAGGCTTGACACAAGGACAAGCTTTAAGGGTAGTAGTGGACAGCAGTGAAGGGAGAAGTAACGTGTCCTTGGAGGGAGCAGGACTGACAGCATGGCTCATCATGGGATTTCATGTGAGGTGTGCATACAGCAAAGCTTAGGCTCCTTTTAATGTCACTCAGATCCTCTGGGTGTGAGCAGTGGTACAGGATGCTCCAG
This sequence comes from Pipra filicauda, assembly GCF_003945595.2. Taxonomy (NCBI): domain Eukaryota; kingdom Metazoa; phylum Chordata; class Aves; order Passeriformes; family Pipridae; genus Pipra; species Pipra filicauda. The sequence continues at coordinate 297,550 of NW_024104359.1, forward strand.
CTGCTGAGTGAGGAAATGCATTTGATGCTGGACAGGGTTTTGAGTACAGGGGCTGAAGCTGGAGGTGGAGCACCAGGCCATACATCTGTGTGGTATGCAGCCAGGAACTTGAATGTGACAGCTCAAAAAAGCAAAGATTTCACTTAACTTTGTGCCTAGAATTAATTTTTTTGGTGGATGAATGTTAGGAGGCTCAGCAGAGGAAAAGAGCTTGCATACACAGCAAAGTGGGATTTAGTGCAACTTTAATGTCCATGGAAAAAATGCCATAGTTGTGGAAGTGGGAGCTGGACCTGCTGCTGGTCTGTCTCAGAAGAGCAATCAGTAGATAAAATTAAAACTACCATCAATGTCTATGAGCAAACAAGCAATCTCTTCAGTATTCAGTCAACCTTTCCTTTTGCCCAGCATATTAAACCCATATTTTATTCTAAGAGTGAATAGAGACAATTGCTGGAGTCACACCTATCACATCCTGTTTGCTTGTACAGTAAGTGCCCGATAGCAGAACAGGGAGCTCACACTGTGTGTTCCTTTCAAACAGAAAAGGCAAGTTGCTTCAAGTAGAACAATCCTTGTACTAATTGCAACCATTTCAAGTCTGCCGCTCCAGGCTGGTTTCCCTGAAGGGACATGCTAATATGTTAAGACTTGTAATATGTTAGGACATCTAATATTTTCTTTATAGTTGTCCTTTTTTGTTTTACAACTAGACCAGAGACTCTTTGGTGGGAAAAAAATAGGAAAGTCTTGTTTACTTTGACATTAAATCATTCTGTATTCAAGGTGGCAATAGCTTAGCTCCAGGGGATACTTGATAAGGTGTGTGGGGGAGAAAGGGATGATCTCTGATACAAGTCTGTTCCTGGTTTTCTGCAGAAGTACTTGAAGCAGTTTGCTACTGCCTCTCTCATTACAGAGGGACAGGCACTGTTGCACTTGCATTTAGTGCCAGATGCATCTACCTTTTAAACCTTTTATGATCCAGGCCTTTGATTTTTAGTTCACTGGAAAAAGGTGTTTTCCTACCCTGCCTCCACGAGCAGTACCAACACCAAACGATTACATATAACAATTTGTGCATTTATGATCCCTGTTTCTAATTGTAAAACAAATGTTAAAATATGGGTCAGGACAATGAAAACTTGCAAGTTGATTTAATGAGCAGAGTTTGGAGCTGCTCTTTGGAGCACATATATTCCTGGTGTGGGCAAACTGTCCTTTGCTTCCCTTGCCCACAAGCTGCTCGTGAGGATGTTGCTCCTTGGTGTGAGTGGTGGGTTGTAATCCAGTGGGGACCACATGGGTCACTGGCATCCTTTCTCTTCCATAGGAAAGGAGCCCCCTGAGCTGCTACCTGCACTGAGATTTCATAGGATTCATAATTAATTAGTGTCTGCATGCCTAAAGGGCATGGCATGGCAAAAAAAGGAAAAACCTTCTCCTACTTTAACTCAGAAGGGTCGTGGCTGCTTCTGTGCATATTAAGTAGAAATATTTCTGTTTAAAATTGTGTGTTGGACATGCTGTGCACATTATAACTTAAAAGCTTCAACCGACCTGCATTTTTGAGAGTTGTATTCATTCTGGAACTGTACCACAATTCATCATATTAAACTTCATTTGTTGGAAGCCTTGCACTGGAATATGGGCTTGGTCTCTAAGGAAGTGCTTCATTTCTGTATTCCTTACCAATAACAGCACACGGCACTGTCTTTTTATTACTCTGTGGCCAGCACCATTCATATAGTGCATTTCTACATCAGGGCTGGAGAGACCCCCATCCTGCTGAAAAATTTAGATGGCTACAGCAGTAATCAGAAATACCAATAAAGTGTCCCTGGTTCTAGGTGGTGATGTGGGATGGAGGGAGAAAAAGATATAAAAATGAATCATGATGTGAGACAGCATTGCTCTGGCAACTGCTTCAAAACCTGAGCGCAGTGAGACCATATAAAGGCTTGAGAATATTCCTATGGTCCTAAAGAGACCTGCAAAGACATTGCAAACTCATCAGGCAGCCAGTGCTGCAAGGAGGAGAAGAAATGCTGTTTTGAGTCATTCATCCCCTAACAACAGATGTGCCTTAACCTAGAAATAGGTAACATGGCTTCCAAGTGAGGTGAGTTGGTTTGGATAAACCTGGTTAAAAAACAACCAGACATTTAATGCAGGAAGCTGTTGAAGGTGTAAAGAATGGCTAAGTAAGTGAGTGGGACACCATTAATCTTGGTTTGTTTCAGCACTACATCTTTAGCTGTTGAAGAAAAAAAACCCCGTGCTCCTAGCTCATAACCTGAGTGTTAAAACTGATGTCCTCCCCATTAGGGCCTGTAAGCTCATTAGCACATGGCAATTTATCCTCTTTTATTTCTTCTCAATTATCCTATCATCCATTGTATCTGGATCTGATTACCCTTTCCCAGAGTCAAACATTATCTTGTAAATCATTTGCTTTAAGTCTAAGCCTGCCATTGCATTGCCCAGGATTTGCTTAGGCAGGTAATAAATCAATTAGCATTAAACTTGTGGCATCATCAATTTTCTTTCCTTGTGACTGAAAAAAGGAGTACCTGAACTTTGCAGAGCTGTATCAAGTTTCCTTATGCCATCCACATTGGGGTTTCCTCCTTCTTCCTTTCCCCCACACCCCAAATCAATATCAATATACTTTGTACTGAGCTGGAGACAAAAGAAGTGACAGAAACTGCTGCAAACCCAGATGGAAAGTCTATGGAAAGAGCCTTGTTGACTTGAGATCTTTTGGATCAAGCCCTGGGCGAGACCCCTGTAGCCAAGGGACTTCTGGGTTCTGCTATTCGATAAATGTCAAAACCTGAACAGTGATAATGGTGTAACATGACAAGCCTGCAACCTCAGGAATGTGAAAATAATGTGATATTCCTGCCCTTCCCACACTGGGAGGGATGTGCTAGTGCTCTACCAGCCCCACGCTGCCCCAGGGCTGCCTGCAGTGGTGATCTCCAGTGCTTCCATGGGGTGCAGGCAGCCCCAGCGTGGCAGAGGCATGTGCTGTGCTCTTGTCCCTTCCCCGAGGCTGATGGAATTTGTGTGGGCAAGGTGTCTGTGCCCACAGTGGTGCTTTGGCACAAATGCAGTTCAGAACTGGTGTGGATAGCAGGAGCACAACTGGCTTTCATTTGCTCCTACATATTCCTCCTCTGGACTTACTCCCACAACTTTTTGGCGGATCCCCAGGATCTCATCTGACAGTTACAACAACATTTATTAGCTGTAGTCTGGGCAAATGATGCAAAGGGAAACATTTCTTACACCCTTTGCATATAACCTACCGGGGCGATTGCTGAATCAGCTTTCTTGTGCTTGGATTTTGATATCTGCAGCCCCTAAGGTGTTGTGCCCTCTTTTTTTCACATTAGGCTTTCAAAATGAGAGATGTAAAAACACTAGCAATGTTGATTTGCCATGCTCCAACCACAAACTGTGTGTGAGACCTATGCAGTGGAATACTTCAGATTAGCTTTGTCCAGTTGCCTTACTTGTTTTGAGACATGTATTAAGAAGACCTAAATAACTGACTTAAAATATATTTAAAAAAAAAAAAAGAAAAGCAGTCTTGGTCAGACATGGACTTGCACTAGGCTTTGAGTCCTAACTCGACTGGTTATTGCTGTGCATTATGGAAATGACTGTGAAGTGACCAAAACATGACTTTTTGTTTAAAAACATGTAATAGGAAATGAGCTGCACACAAACATGCTGGTGATGTAAGTTATTCGTGCTGGGGAGAGCTCATTAGAGGTGCCTGACTTGTGAGCATTGGGGATCAGTGTTTGTTTTTGTGAATGTTTCCTATGAATTCCAGTTATTGACCCAAGTTCAGCCCGATAACCAATTTGCAGGTGCAGGTTTCCAGAGGAAAGGCCTGAGGAGTTTGTGCCCTGTCCCTCCCTCTCCCATTACCATCACCTGTGGAAGTTGCCTGCATCTCCTGTCTTTCTGTTTTGTGTCTGGCATTGCTTTTTCTGAATAATGGGAACTTGTCTTTGCATTTAACCATGTATAAATGGACCAGTGCAACTTCTGCAACTTCTTCAAATGTTTTGTGCTTGGGATCTTTTCCTAAGCCACAGGTTGCACAATTTTTTTTTATTTTTTTTTTTTTTGTGATTCTGAAGGCAAAGAGGCTTTTTAATCACCTGACCAGTTACAAGTAGAAGTGTTGTAGCATCTGAGCTGCAGAATGGAATTGTGTGATGCATTCCCGAAAAAAACCCCAACAACCAACTGTGGAAGACTTGTCTAAGATGAGTGATTCTGTGTTTTACAGATATTTTTTTTTAACTAGGGAAACTGAGACAATCAGCAATGAAGTGTTAAGGTCATGAAGAAACTTGGTGGTAGATAAGAACAAAAAAACCCCAATTCTCAGTCATGTGGTGTAACTCCAAGGCTACTTGTTCATATCTCACTTTCTTTATATGCTCCTTATATGAAGTATCCAAGAATAAAAAAGATAGCAGTTCCCTTCCTGAAAGTTAGGATTTGAAATGTGAACTTTTTGAAAGTTTTCATTAAAATCCCTGGGGAATGCCAGATATCCCATTTCCTGGGACTCTCAAAGGTCATTTATTGAACAGTTTCTTCTGAGCATATATGACAAATTATTCCCTTGGCACAATAAACAGGACTCCAGCCCTTTAATTATAATATAGCACTCAATATCTTTAGACATTTCAACATTTCCTATGTATCCTACACATTTCATTACAAGGAAAGGTTGAACAGAATTAAAAGGGTGACGTTACCTGAAGATTGATAGTTTACCTGTCCAAAAGGGAAAAAGTCGTATATGAGAGCACAAAGGAAAGAAGGATCCAAACCAAGTTTTGATTGCAGAGGAGACCTGGATAAGAGAGTTTTTATTATCCACAGCTTTTAGCCTTATTTACCATCAGGCTATCTTGCCACAAGCATGCTTTTTAGTTCTGACAGCTCTGAATTATGACCATTGTGGGATCCTATCTCATTAACTGAAATGGGAGAATAAAACATCAAACAATCATAAAAATAATTTGGCACTGTGAAACCACTTAGGAGCAGCTGTCAAACAGGTTGGAAGATAAAGTTCTAAATAAAAAGAATAGAGAGCGCTGCAATGTCCTGCCATATGCTTCCTCTGCATTATAGACTCCTTAATAATATGAAGTGCCTGTGTTTATGCAGAATAGGCCAGACACTCCATATATGATATTGATTATGCCTTAACCCCAATTTAGTAAAGACGTACTCCTCCTTTTCCTAATCAGATATTGCAGAAGCAGTTTTCTGAAAACGTCCCTAATGCCAAGACATATTTTATCTCCGAAGGCTGTGGCAGGAGATAGGGCTTTGTCTTGCCTGTTGTCATGGCTTGGAGCCCAGTTTTAGGACAGCAAGGCCCCTGTGGGGCTCTTCTTTAGCAGTTTTCATCCAGCAATTCAAAAACATACATCTTTATCAAGCTGTTGTTGTCAGACAACATTAGATAATTAATAGGCCATTTGTCAGCCTGCACAAAACATGTTAAAATCCCAAACGCAATCAGGGTAAATATAGTTGCCCGCTCTCTGAAGGCTTTTTGTTCTGACATGCAGGCATTGCAGGCAGATATTTACTATTAAACAAGACTCATTATTAATCACATCTAGCGTTAATTAATTAACCGCCTCTGTGCATTGAGGGGGCTCTGTGACTTTCAGTTGTTTTAAGGAGCTAATTGGTAACTTAGCAGTTTGCAAGGAAGTTGTTTCTTGTTCAGTCCACGTCAACTTTCTCAACTTAATAGAATAAGCGTGTTCATTAAAAAAAAAACCAAAAATAAAAAGGGATATATTTTAGCAGCATAAATTAATGCTGTAACAAGCCTACATCTAAGCTTTTTAGGGAATATGTAATGATTTGGTTCAGACCCAGCTTTACTGTCAGTGTTGCTGTTAGGGCAAGTGTGCAGGTACAAGGTTCTCTGAGGGCTGGAGAACAATTAGATGGGATACAGATGACATTGTATCGTGCCTCAACGACCCAAGTAGAGCTGCTGGCAGATGCTGTCCGTCTGGAGACACCACAGCAAACTTCTTGAGCTACCAGCACTCAGACAGAGCTGCTGAGGAGCAGTAATTACAGAGATGTCTTTGAAAACTTTGATACCTCTCTGGTTTGGTCCTAATTCTCCTTAGCCCTACACCCTGGCTCATTGTTGCGCAGTGGAGAATGAGTGTCACTCCTGCTGGTGAAGTGCCCCCAAGTCTGGTTTGCATCCTGTTAGCAGGATACGTTTGCCTGAGGAAAGGAGTTGTTGAGCAGAGCCTTTCCACTTAAAGATGCCCTTATTCTAAACAGTGTTTATTCCTCATGAAAGGAGAAGAGAGGCAGGATTGTCAACACAGGTTAGATCAGTGATCCACGTGGCAGCCAACAAGGTGACACAACACCCGAGCGGCCACTTTGACTGCAGAATTCCCGATGATCCAGACTTCAGGTCCGTGGGCTTACAGGCTGTATGGTTTGGCCCAAGAACCCCACTAAGTGGCACGTGCCACTTGATAGCACTGAAAACAAATGTCATTTTCTTTGTGTTTGTTCAACGTGCCCATTTTACTGTACGTCCTGACTGTGCCCTGGATGCTGTGGTGACTGGTTGTGCCGAGTGGTGACATATGGTGATTAAGCCTCTGTGTAAGAATTACCTTGCATAACTCTGAACCATTGTGTAGAAAGGGAAAGGGGCAGTGGAGAAAACCGCTGAATTACCTATTCCTAGAAACTCTGCTCCTGCAAAACTTCCATGGAAATCAGCAGGAGGCCAGCATTTAGAGCGCTCAGGGTATTAATCCCAAATATAGCTTGTGAAAACTGCCTTTCCCTCACATTCCCATTATATAACTTGGGGGCATAAGTGTCTGGGCTACAAAAACCATAAATCTTTTAAAATAGTTGCTGATTTCATCACCCACTAAATAAAGATGACATTTTTGTGAAATATTTTGTATTCGGACTGTCTGTCCAGCCATGCTTTGCACTCTCTCCTCTTTGCTGTGTCAATATTTGCATTACCAACCCTATTTTGGAGGGTTTCTAACTTGATCTTACATTTATTTTGGCGAAGAATGTGGAACACAAGTTCTTACTCTGAGAGAGAATTTGTTTTAAGAGAGGATGATGATGATGGGTTTTGACTTGGAGAGGGGGCTGGAGTCCTTGAAGAAAAATGGGCTGGGAGGGGTCGGAACAGCCTGTCTGGGAGTGTTGTCTTGCAGTCTGGTGGCACTGTGATGGGAAAGAGAGGTCTAGGTCTGAAGGTGATCCATTTGCTTCTCCATGTCCATGGAGCATCACCTCCCTGTCAAGTCCGAAGGTTGGATCAGGTGGAATGGCTCACTCAAGGGAACTGAGCCACCTCCTGCCTCCAGTGGGATCTGCAGGTCTTCCCTTGCAGGAAGAACAGGCCAGTCTCTGAGTATTGGTTACTGCTTTTATGGGTCAGCCAGCAAGTAAGTCCTGATACAAGCGTCTCATTGCCCAAATCTCAACATCTGAGGTTGAGAATTGCATCTTGGCTCAGTTTTGAGCTTCCAGTCAAAAAAATTCCAAAATAATTAGAGAAATGAATTTTTTGGGGTCCTGGATGCAAATATAGTTTTTGAACACTTTTGAGACTGTGCCTATAATTTTTTATTTTAGTCATTTCTTTGCAGATACATCCAAAAATATTTCATGTACCTGTGCCAACAAATATATTCCTACACATGTATATGTTCATAATCTCATAGGTGGATATATTTCATTTAATTGCATTTATAATGTGTATCAAGTATTTCCTTGCACAGATATACCTAAATATCTGTGATACACAGGAACCACAGGGCTTGGATTGTTTTATTCCTGCTGAAATGCTGACATCAAATTTTATGAAAGGGGGAGCTTTGTCCAGAGGGAAAAATGGTCTTTAGCTAACAGAGCCTGGTGCTGGCATTAAACTTAAATCAGTGTTAGCATTACTGAGGAACCTCACTGGCTTAAACTGTAAGTGTCGTATGATGCTGCAGTGTATTCACTCATTATAAGCCCAACAGTATGCTTTAATAAAACATATGTCACAGGCTCTTATCCTGAGAGCATGAAGCTGGTGCTGTTGGGAAAGTCTGGGTTTTGTTTGTAACTGTGGCTCCAAGTACAGGATCTTCTGGGTGCATTATCCAGGCTTGAATTTTAAGGACATGCTCGGGTTGACCACGTCCCTATCAGGGGGGTTGGTCATGTTGGGATGTTCTGTGGTTTGGAACATGAGAAACCAAAGTACCCTCTCCCAGCAGCCTGTTCATCACGTCATGCATTGCCTGCTGCTGTAGGCTTGCCCTGGAGTTCCTGGGATACCTCATTTATCTTACCTGTGGTCCCTGGGGCTCCAGCACTGCCCAAGACCCACAGCGTGCCTGGCCAGCAATGGAAACTCTGTCTGCATCCTTGTCTTAGTGGTATGTGTTCAAAAATCTAACAAATTATGTATTTCCAATACAGGCTTCAAAAGACGCAGGATTAAGTGGTTAAGTAGGCTTAGGCTAGTGTTTCAAGCAAGGTGCTTGCTTGAGGGATAATATTTATATTGGCTCTGTGCTGGCAAATATACAATCAAGAGACAAACCAGAAACTCTTGCTTTCAGGCTGAAACAGTCTTTTAGGAAGGGAGGGATATTCCATTCCCCAGACAGAGGAAGAAGCTTCCCTCATACAAACTCTGAGCTGTGAAATACTATTTTGGGCAGAGGAGCCCCCTTAAAATCATGGAAATATTTTTCAATAATAACATTCAACTTTCCCTCTTCTGTAACACCAGATGAGCAAACTTCAGCAGAAGGAGATGAAAGGAACAGCAATATCTATGGAGAACTGATGGAGTCTGGCACCACTTTGCATTTTCCCCCCTTGTTCTGGACTGAAGGCTTGATCCATTCTCAGTCTGGGTTACACCCACACCATAAAAAGCAGAAAAAAGCCCCTTAGCCCAGGAGCCAATTTCATTGAATCATGTAATGATTGCCAAGTGGTATCTAAGACTGACCAACAAGGTTATATCCTAGATTTCCTCATGGACTTCTAAACAAGCTTGCCTGGGGTTGGATAACAAGAAATTTAAGGCTACCTCCATTCTAAAAATGCAAAGCCATTTCAAAGCAAGAAATAATTCTAAAGAAAATTTGTATATGCTTGATTGATTATCTTATTTTAATCCATATTAAAGCTTTAAGTCTTTAGGTGTGGCTCTTTAGTTCTAACATCTCATAAATTATGGCTATAATGAAGCAGTCATTTATCCAGGGCTGATGATAAATGGCTTGCCCTAGGAGGAACTAAAGAATAGGCAAGTAGATCATTTTCATATTTGGTGAAAACAATATTAAGTACCCAGACCTCAGTGATTGCCCTAATAAATGAATAATCTGAGGTGAGGGGCTTGGCAGTCAGCGTAAAAAATAACCTGAGCTTTGGCTGTCATTTGTCAGGCTTTGCTATGACAGCATGCATTATGGGTAAATGAGCAATCAGCAGGAACTATGTTATGGCTGGGATGTTTTTGAGAAATTTATCATATGCATTGCTTGGTACCTTTAAGACCTTAAGGCTTAATGGCCACAGTGCATGACTGCAAGCGAACACAGCTCTTATTTACCATCCCATGCTTCATTTGCACTGGATCCCCTTTTTTCCACGTATTAGGGGAATGAGCCTCTGTTAGTTTTGCTTCCCAGACTTTCACTCATACGGGTTATTCCAGCCTGCTCCATGTTATTTCTAAGGCACCATGATGTTTAAGGGATTTTGAGGATACTCTGCTCAGTATAGTAGAGATGTCAATTTATATTTAATGAGCTAAGTCAGTAACACATGGATCGGATGTGTAGGAACAAAACCCAGGGGAAAGGCAAGGAAACACAATAAAGCACTCCTCCAAACACCTGAAGTGCAGTGGGAAATTAGGTGCTGTTACCTCTTAATTAGCCATGAAACATTCAGGTACAGAGTGGGGACCACAGCGAAGGGTGTTAGCAGGTGTCTTGGCACAATATAAACCTATTTTTCCAGACTGCTCCCCATGGGAGTGCAGCACCAGTGGTGTGCTACATGGTCCAGTACACGAAGGCTCACGGACTTGTGGAAAATTCAACCTCTCCTCAAACAGTGCCCCAATTATTCCTTTCTGCTGCTGAGATTTAGCACTTTATCTTCTTCAGGTCTCTTCAGCTAGAACTTAATGGAAGGAGAGACGCAAAAGCAGTGAAACTCTTATTTTATATCTCTTGCCTGATTATTTAATGGACATATAAGAAGTCATTAAGTGATGGAGAAGATCTGGGGGGACCCAGGTGTGCTGAGGCACTGGGAGGAGCAAAGCAGTGGGGCTGAGGCTGCACAGGTGGAAGGGGAGTCCCACGCAGTGGCCACTTCTGGAAATGTTGACATAAGTGATATCCTCAAGTGGGCACAGATGTTGAAATCCAGGGCCTGGATTTCTGTGAGACTTCTCAGTTGTGACTGAAATGGATAGGAATTTCTTTCTCCCTAAACAAACACAGATTAGCAGGGAAAGCATTTGGGTGAAGGAACGAGAAATGAAATGTGCTCTTTTGAGAGGCTGAGGCTTGAGAAACAAAGCTTGTCCTGGCATCACACCTGCCTCTTCATGGGATGCATGTTACATCAGATTGCTTTTCTCTTAGTTTTCTTAAGCTCTTTTGAAGGAAGAAGTGATGCAGGGACATAGTTTTTTGTTGTTGTTGTTTTTTAATATCTGGAAAGGAAAACTGAACAAGCCACGCCATGTTTTCCACTGGCCTAGAAAATACTGTCAGGAGGAAGCTTTTATGGGAGTTCTTAACTACAACTTTTTCTGCTTCTAAGGCCTCATCCTGCGAGGTGTTGAGGGTACAAGACTGTCTTTGCCTACCTCTCAGTTGGGCATTCTCTTTTAGAAATGTAAGCTTGGATGAATGTGCTTCAGGGGTTTGCTGGATCAGGGCAGAACTTTGCAGCATACTCCAGAACAAAGTCTGCAATCTCCTCTCAGCCCCACTCAAAGTTTGCCCTTCTGCTGCTGTGCCATCTTCCCAGCAACTAAAACTTTTTTTTAGTTGCTTTTGTAACATTTTTTTTTTTACTGTCATAGAAGAAAGGAATGTTAGAAAATGCTCTGATGTAGCTTTTCTGAAAATTTAATGCTGGTCTGCCACAGCTTTCAATATCTTTTTACCTGCTGCCACTTATACCTTTCACTTCTCATTAAGGAAACGAACCCAGAAGATTAAAGCACTCCCAATTTAGCTTTCTAAATGGGAAGTGAAAGTTGAAAGCAGACCAGCTGAGAATAAGCACCACTGAGAACTGCAGCTGGGCTGATGCTATTAGAAAAAAAGAGACCAATTCTTGTTTCTGATCTGTCATTTAAGGAAGCTTGTTTATGTCTGACACCAGATGAATATGTAGTGCCCTTTCTCATTGAGATGAAAGTTTTACTTTAGACCCATCAGATATCACATCACTAAATACTAAGGGTTTTATAAAAGTAAGGCAACAATCCTGTCTATAAACAAGTTCATATTTGTGGAGTCCAGTAAAATCCCAGAGGGACGGGAATGGATCCTGAGATTGGAGCCAAGTGACTGTAAATCCTCTTCAGTGAATTTTGGGAGACTGAATCTGACTAATTTGTGGGTGCAGAGTGTGGAGGGACAGGAGGGCAGAGGGAGGCAGAAGGTTCCTGATGTTCCTTTAATTCAAGCTTGTTTTTAATATCTGGCTGTTGTGTGCATTCCAGAGGTTTCCCTACACCTTTGTATTTATTCAAAGCTGATGAAGCAAATAGGAACCCCCCAGCAGCTGTGGGTCCAGATCCTTAGGGAGCATTACTTGGAAGCAACATTAGAACACCCTTAGCAGGAAGAAAATCACTGTATGATGTCCATGAGCACATCAGAGGGTATCAGGAGCTCAGCTGCTCCAAGGCTTCTCTTTGTAGTGCAAACAGATGAAGAAAGAAATTAAAGTGGTATAAGTTATCTACAGACTAATATTTGAAGAAAATACAATACAAGGTAACATTTCTAGTGAGACTCTCAGCTACATCTATATGTACAGTTTTTGTATAGGTATCTTACTACCCATAAAATAGAGAAAACTATTATAGACACAACTCACTCAGCCATTGCCAATAAGAATACCTTGAAACTGAGAATGCTTAAAGTGATTATTGGAAAAATTGGAAATACCTCTTGTATTGATATATTTTGGGGTTATGATTTAAGCTTTGAGTCTGGATGTCTGATTCATCTCACTGTCTCTGAGTTGGTGTCAGGAAATTAAAGGGCTCGCTTTTTCTTGAATTTATTTAGTGGTACAGTTTCAAATTGAAAATGCAGAAGCAGGGTTTGCTGCCTGGCATTCTCCACATGGGATGGTAAGTCCTTAACCTGAACTATGTTGTGAGTTTATCTCTGTTTATCCTAGAGTATGTTACGAGTATCAGTTGGCCCTAAAATATATTGCTTTTAAACAGCTCCTGACAAAGAAAAGGAAGGTCTGAATATACCAAGTATCTTTTATTGCTTAATTGTTTATAGTGATTGTAAATAACAATAATTAGAAAGTAGACTGACTGCAGAACCCCTTCTAGTAAAATCTAGGAGCATTGATATGGGAGAATTTCTCAGTTTGAAGTGACTCTATCTTTGACAGTTCTCCTAAGGTAGGTTATTTTGGAGAAAACATATGTTTCCATTTTCTCTCCCTCGGCTTCCCTTTTAGTCCCCAGGCTCCACTAGGGTCACAGCAACATTAAGGCTTTTGTCACTGTGATTAATAGCTCTTTAGATCATCTTTAATTCACTCACTAATGACTGAGGGTCTTTCTGCTCTCCAAGTAATCGCGTGATGTATGAGCCGATAGTACACCTTGTGGCAGAGGTGAAAATCATTCAGGCAATGCAAATATTGTCACGGGGACAAATGTTTTCCCTGTTAATAAAAATTAATGAATTCTACCCAGGAGCTAGTTAAAGAAGCTCTGGTGAGAGAGATCCAAACACAAACAAGTTCGTGCTGCTTGGAACCATTAATTCAGCCTTTCTAGATATGTGAGGATAATTATTATTAGTATTTCTGCATCTACATAATAGATGAGAGAGTGGCAGGTTGATTTAATTACACAAATGCATTGCATTGCAGGTAGATCTGTCTTTCAGCTATGCCCACGTGCTGGTCTTCATGTGAGAGGGGTTATTTTGCTTTGCCTTGGTTATACCACAGGTTTTAACACTTTGGAGTCAATTTACTTATTTAAAGTAAACTCCACTTCCAGGCTGAATAATTACTTCCAACTAAGAACCACCTTGGTCAGGATGTCATAAATGTAAAAGGATGCAAGAATGTTTACAATTTTTTGCAAGTCCCTGTTACACATTATAAAAGGCTGATGAAACAGGCTGTAAATTAATCATGTGGAAGAGGAGGAAAAGCTTTAAGCATCTTATTCTATTCGTTGCATGTGTCTGAGCAACAATAAAAAAATGCTCTGTCCCTCAGCCAGGCCACCTTATGAGGTGAGTGTCCCTTCCCTCACTCAGGGCTCAGACTTCAGCTGAGTTGTTGGAAAGGTGTATTTCTTATTTACTGATGGAACACATGCCATGGTTAATGCTGTTGTCTTTTTTTTTGTTGTTGTTGTTTCATTTTGATAGTCCCCAATTCTTTCTTCTAATGACAAAAAGCTATTGTCTCAGTGGAATAAATATTTCTGAATTACTTCCCAGTCCCAACCTTATCTTTTACATCTTAGAACAAGAAAACAGTAAACTTTTAAAAGACATAATTTTACCTCTTCACAGTGCTTATCTACAAAGGAACATATTACTGAGGAGGGGAAAGAGCTCTAGTTGTTACTATTATTTCTGGTAGACACCCAAGGAGAGTGGCTAATTTGTTCTTCATTAATGCCAAGGACAAATAAAAAAGCGAGGACTGAATTATGCATTTATTTCCATTGTGCCTCTAACATGGGCTTCCACTCCCCATCATCCTCCAAAAGAATTCCCAAACCTTTGCTGTGCATTTCATGTGATACCATAGGGTGCAATAATATGGTTTTAAAAGAAGATGAATTTAGTGGTGAATCTTAATCGAAGGCAGAAAATTAAATGCAGCCCCCCTGCTGAAAGAAGGATGGACAGTTGGCTGCAATCAGAGGGTTTTTTTGATAGAGCTCAACAACAACCTCTTAGTGTTAGTTCAGCAAGGCCTGGGCAAAAACCTTGGAGTCAAATTTATTTGGAATTTGAACATTTTTTAAACCTAGGCATGATGAATTGCACCAGTTATCTTCGTTTTTTGATGAGCTGAGTCAGTCTTAGACTTGTGGGCAACTGGGGATGAAATTCCCAGCCTGTGCAAAATGAAAAGTATATGGAGCTGACCTCTCAATTATTAGCACATGAGTGTATGTAACTAGGTTCCCCTTTTGACAACTAAATGCCACAGGGCCCAGGCTCAGCCCCTTGGGGTTTAAGGGCATTTTCAAGTGATTCACTGGGGCTTGGATGTGTCCCTTACAAAGGTTTTGCACTTGCATAAAACCCAAAGCACTTGGACTTGAAATTAATAGATTTTTATGTGAAAACTTCTTTTTTTATTTATGGTAGAACATATAAATATTCAATGAAAAGGATTTTTAACTTTTCTGTCAGAAGAAGTGCTTGACCCTTGTCTCAAAATGCTGTGATGAATTATATTGTCTTATATATAATATTAATAAAATATTAAAAGAGCTGCTATACTGTACAAGACATGTATCTCCTAAAATGTATAAAACAGCATTCAAAAATGCATTGCCATATTAGAGACAGAATCAGTTTTATCCTAGCAGAATAACTATGTAGAAAATTAAGGATGATTCTCCGCTATGTTTCTGGAGATGTGACCATGACTTATTTGGTGAAATCAAAATCTGGATTTCCCAGCTTGCATCTAACTTCAGAAAACCAGGCTCTATTGATTTAAGTTTGTTTAACAAAGAAATTGGAAAGGATTTCTTACTGCTCCCCAGTGATAAATTGCTGCAATCTTTTCTTTTATTATCACCCTGCTAGTCCTCTACCCCTCAGCCCCGAGTTAGGCACCTAAATAAGATCCAGATTTGCCAAAGTGCTCAGGAGTCAAGAGTTTCCACTGGGAGACTTTTTCCTGAACTTCCAGAAGAATTAGGTAACGGAGACTGCCCGTTCAGTGTCACAGCAGGAACCAGTCTGTTTGGCAGCCCTGACCTAAAAGGTTTCAATTTTCTGGGTGTTGTAGCTTCTGCAGTTTCAGGCGTGTCTACAGAATAGTGAGGCTATTTCTGCATCACTCTGTGCTTCTGGTTGTGGTTGGGGTAGGAAGGGACAGCAGTTCTCGAGGAAGCCTCTCTCAAAATACCTGAACCTCTCCTGTTGTGTCAGGTGGTTGAATATCAACCACTTTCCTTGACACTGAATTTCAAGCAGGTAGAACAGCCACTGTTGGAACAACGTTACTAAAGTTTTCTTCCTTTAAAACAACATTTATATTGTTCTGGTGGAAAGTTCTAACTCTGTCAAAAGCTGGATATTAATATAAACTTTGTCAAAGACTGGACATGAACTCATTATATATGCACAGAATAATTATCAGTAAGGAAAGGGCTTTGCATTGGGTTGGGATTTTGTCAGGCTGTGGGGTGTTAACTCAGTCACCCAAAAGAGCCTCAGAGCACACCTGGCAGGCTTGAATTTGAGTTTATTGCTGATTTTTTATATCCTTGGGCTTAGTTTCTCCTATTTACTTTCTTCTCTGTATGGAGAAGAAATGTTCCCATATTGCAGAAGAATTGAGAATGAAGCCAGGCTCAATGCAGAGTGACTCCAATTGCTTCCTAATCAGCTTGAGGTGAGAAGAGCTGAGGAAGAACACCAGAAGGTGTTTCCCAATCCCTGCCTCTCCCTTTTCCCATCAGTCTTGAGGATCTGAAGCCCAAAGGTCATCCATGCCTGGGCTTTTGTGGGATAAAACCCATCCTACCACAAATGGAGCTGCTTTTTCCACATCCAGGTCAATAGGTGGCAAATGGGCACAAGAGAAGGATGGCTGAGAATTTCATGAAACCAATTTATAAAAGAAATTTAAACAATTGCATTAGAAGCTGGGCACTGTATATTGTATAGGATGTGAAGGATTTATATTGGAGGACTGTCTAATCTTCCGTGTAAGTGGAACTTCTTTGGCCTTATTTTGAACCTGAAGTAATAAAGAAGGAAATGAAAGCAAAGGTAAACTTAAAGTATTGTTTTACTCTAAATGCTTTCAGTAAAGGGCCTTGTTATCTAATGATTGGTACTGGATGGCTGGTATAAATCGTGTTGTTTGTTCTCTGCACTCATGGCAAAGGAAAGCACAGGCAAAAGGAAATCAATTGGAACTAGCAGGTAACAAATGACCAGTCTTAGGCAAGCTTAGCAGATGGGGGAAATAGAGTTGTGGGCATACATTATTTGGAAATGCTGTGGTGACTTTCCCTGTTATTTAGGAAATGCAGCAAATAATGAATATTTTTGATGGAGGGAGCAGCCCAGGCAATTAAGAATGTGCAGATGTTTCAATATTGAGTCATATTTTCAATGTTTTCTTAGAAGAGTCTCTTGCCCTTAGTACTGAATTATCAAAAGGATAACCAGAAAGTGTGATTCCAGCTCTTGTAGAGACAAGCAAGCCCACTTATTGCCAGCTCCCCAAGGAGAGCTCTGATGGAGCCAGGCTGGTAGCGCACAGCTCAGAGGCAGTTCCAGAGTTAACTGGGAATTTGGGAAATGTTTTGGCAGTTCTGTGCCAGACTAAACCCTGTAGAGTGGCTACAATATTGTCAGATTGGAATTTAGATGAGGATAAGTTCCAGTAACCTTCTTTTTGGGGATCTTTCTCTTTACTGATAGATGTTTATAGTTGTTCAAAAAGATTGATTTCCGTGGAGCACAAAAATCCCATAAAATAGCTCCAGAGAGTGTCAGAATAGACACAATAGTGTGGTGTTTTTGTTTTTTTGAGATACAAACAGGCAAAGGACCAACTGGACAGCAACTCTTTTCACAAGGACCCAGTGACATGTTGGTAGTGGGGACCAAGGCTGGATCAGCTGGAGCATGGATGATAGTGAGTTTTTGTTCTCCTTACTTGCCATCTGTACACAAACACTAGATTTACATCCCTGGTGCAAGCAAGGATTTTAGAAGACTGGAGCTCGATGTAAGGAAGAAAAGCATCCTATGCAGAAGTGAGCACTGGGACCCACCAAGGTGGGAATCTCCATCCCTGATGGTTTTAAAGACTGTCCTGACCATGCTGTGAGGAACTCTGCATTTGCCCTGTCTGGAGGGTGATGGTCAAGGTCCCTTCTGGATGGCTTGGTTCAAGATTTGGCCTCCTACTGTGCTCACTAGGCTTATTTGAGATCCTGGTCCGAGTTATTAGTCCTTTACATGTGACTCTGTGTGTGTAGGTGATGGGGGAAGCTTTTTTTTTTTTAAAGACATTCTCAAAGGATCATAACAATATTCTCTGTGTGTTGCACAGTGTATTAGTTCTCCAAGCAAATCCTAAAGTGCTACAGAGGGGACACCCTAACACCTCGAAAAGTATCAGTAAAAAACTGCTGAAAGCATTAAAAATAAATGAATCATAGGGTGAGAACTAGCATGACAGGTAAATAGGCAGGACATAAAATGCCTCTGGAATCTGGGGGATATTTGCAGGTACAAGGGGGCTTCTAAGTCAAGGTTCATTTACAATGTCTGGTTCCTCTCTCCAGGAAGGATTTCTAATAGATTCAAGGAGATTCCAAGCTTTTAGTAGGTCTTGGGAGAAGAAAGGCAGCTCTGTGAGGAGAGAGGTTTGGTTTGTTTATGGAGAAAACTTGCCAGTCATGTTTCATATTGTGTCCCGCTCGGAAGAACAACCGAGGGCTTTCATCCTGTGCATGAAATGGTGTTTCTGTACAATGGCCACAGCTATCGTAGGGAAACACCATCTCCACAGTGTGAAAGCCTACCTGGAGATGGGCTGCAGCCTCCTAGAAAGCCACTGCTCCATCAGGAAAACATTTGTGTTTTACAATTAGATGCTGGTTGTATTTTTTTTTTACTGCTTAGGATCTGTTCCAGCCCATGGCTGCAGCACTGTCTGAATGGTGGAGTTTTGCCAGAAGTGAGCAGCATCGAGTGCTCTGTTTTACCATAACAAGTGCAGAGGTGAATGAGTGCTGTCAAGAAAGCACCATGAATACTCTTTTCTGTTATTAACTAAATTTATTATTTTGCTGGTAAAACTTAACAGCAGAAGGCGAACGTTCATTTTTACATCTGCATGAACTTGTGCTGGAAATATCTGGGGGCTTGTCGGGTCAGGGGGGTAGAAGCAAGTTTTGACTGCTCGCTGCTAAACAAAGCAGCTAAAATCACGAATATTTCCAGTCAGTCATGACTTTAAAAATATCTACAAGTATTTGAATGGGGAACATATAAAAGAATATCATAATCTGCTCAGTCTATTATGTGAAACAGAAGCAGGTTGAATAAATCATTACCTGTTGTTATTCACTCAGTTTGTGAGAGTGTAACACCACGAGCTTGTGAGCCCTGGCAGTGTGGAGCAACATGCTTGGTCTGCTCTTGTTGCACAGCAGCCCCAGTAGTAGCTGGGATGTTGGATAAAGGAATGTGTTTTTTATTTATACTTCATCAACAGCTTTGAGCATCGTCTTGGTTCACAATAGGCAAAGAAATTGTAGTAGGTGTTTCACTACTTGGATTTCTCAGCCAGATCCAAAGTTTTAAGAAATGACAAATACCATGACACGCTCTATGTACAGAGAAATATTTTGTTCCTTTTTCTCATCAAGAGGAAACTCATTGTTTGTCCCAGGAGGATTCAATGGAGATGTGTCCTCCTAGAGTAGTGCAGGAAGATAAAACTATCCAGTTAATCTAATCAAAACCTCCAAACTTTGAAGGTTGAAGGGGTTTGAAGGAGTTCTTCAGCAACCTAGAATTAAGATAGCTAAAACCAACTTGGATACAGCTCTAGGACAGATTCTGCATAAGTCCTCCACCCTCCCTGAAGATTGCCCTGTACTGCTTTGAATGAGGCCTTATTCTGACCCCACTGTGAGCCGTGTGAAATAAGACTGTGTGACCCGGACAGAGAGATGCCAAATGCAAACTGACCTAATTGATGATGAAAGGTCAATTGGGCAGACAATTATTTCATTAAAAAAATCTAAATTTGGGATTATTAGTGCTTTTAAGTGACTTCTTTGAGTTGTGGGAGGTTTGACATGACTGTGTCCTCTCAGCCTTCCCTCTGGAAGAGGAGACTCTTTCCTCTGTTTGTGGACAACATTGCCTGGAGGATGTTCAGCCATCAGAGATGGCTTTTTTTTTAATGGAGAAACAGGTTTGCAGCCTCCTTATCTCCATTTATGAATTTACAGACTGAATATTTAGAATGTAGAGATGACTTCATTGAGCTGGTTTTATGCCCTTTTTTTTTTTTAATTACAGAAGGAAATAGAAATATTCAAATCAGATCACACTAATTAGTGAATCTAATTATGTTTTCCCAAGCATCTCTCTTCTTACCTATTCTGCAATGAAAAAATCATTTGCTCAGGATGTAAAACAGGGGAAAGGAGATTGCCGTGACAATTAGCAGTAATTAATGAGAAGCTTTGAATTGCTTCATGTTAACCTCAGCATCTATTAGTGGAAAAGACTTGGATTTTCCTGCTGAGGGATGTGGGTATGCACAAACCCCTTCCCTCCCAAAAGGGAAGCAAAGACATATTGGGAATACGACAAGGAGTTAAACTGGCTTTACCTATTTTTTTAGTGAGTGTTAGAAATACTCATGTGCACCTGCTGCAGATTCACATCTGTCAACATACTGGCAACAAGTAAAATGATACTGGTAGGTGTTTTAATTAAAAGGAATTTTTACCTCTTTAGGGCATATTTAGCTTGACTTGAATAAATGCATGATCATTGCAGCTGCCTGTAAGATGTTACTTATTTTCTACAGAAGCTTGTTATGTTTCAGAACTTGTGGGTTTTTTTCACACTGGAATGAAAATAAATCTCTGGAAACTTCTTATGAAAGGGAACCATATTGTAAAATAGCCTTTTTTTTTTAATATCAGTGAGATCAAGTTTCTTCCAAGATAGGTCTTAGTAACAAAAGGTTTCTCTCTGCCCTGATACACACACACGTATATATTTATATGATGGAGTTCCACCTGCATTCAGAACTAAAAAGAAATATATCTTCTGACTGAAAATATCTTTAGTGATGATAAATTTTCAAAGATGTTCCCATTTAGGTTAAATAGAAATATTGAAAACAGTAGGTCAAGCTCATACAATTGCATTTTCCAGCTTCTCCCCACATTGCTTGTCACCTACATCCATGGGACGTGTGAAATTTGTATGACAGAGCCTGGTAATAGTGCAACAGAGAGCACAGATGACACCTAGCCCCATGTAATCAATCAGTAGTTTGCCTTTAACAGTAGAGACATCAGACTTTAATTGATGTATTTTGGATTGGTCCATAAAATGCTTTGAAGTATTTTCCATAATTGGAGATCCTGTGTGGCCAGTAGATAATACATCTAGGGATGTTTTCCTTTGGAAATATTTAGATTTGAAGTTGTGAACCACATGACCAGCTCCTTCTTTAGAAGTGACATGTTGGAAGAGTTGAGAAACAGATCCATCTTCTGCACTGCTGCTTCCCTGTAATTGCTTCCTGAAAGCAACTTGTCCTGGATGTGATTTCTGCAGCAAAGTGAGAAGAAGTCGCATTAACCCACTGAAAGGGGAGATGCTGCTTTCAATTCTCCTCTTGCCCCTGCTTTCTCTCCTGATTTATGGATTAATTGTGTGCTTGCTCCTGACACAACTCCGTGTTGTCTCTGTCATGGTGGCTGGGATCATATCTCCCCTTCTGAGGCTCCTGAGTCTTAGACTCACACAGTCTCTAATTGAACAACTGATGATTGATAATTGAATACAAGAATAGGCTAAAAAGCTTGGCTTGTGTAGCAGAGGAAAATGAAGGCTGATAGAGGTTATGCCTGATACCAAAGGTGACAAACACTCCCAGCAAACCATTTAAGCTAAAGAACAGTGCTGGAACAAGTACAAATGGGCAATAAAGTGTCCATGAATATTCTGAGGCCAGAAAGGAGCTTTCTAGTGATAAAAGGGTAAAAGGGAGAACTGCCTCTTCTGTGGGATTGATGGAGTGAGGGCAGTACACTGGTAGAGATGTGTGAAAGGTGCCTCCAAACACCACGTTGATGCTCCAGTGTGCTGGTGGACCAGGCCACCACGAGGCCAATGCTTTTGGTGGATGTGCAATAGCAGGCATGGATTTCCTGGTCCTGCATCTGTATTTGTAATCCCTTTTGCTGCAGATCAAAGGACTCTGCCTGTTTTGTTGGTTTTCACGTGCTTGAAAGAGAATGCTGTAAAGCATGACAATATTCAAGGCAAAAGACAGTAAAGACTCATTTTGGCATCTTCCCTTCCCTTTCTGTCATTGCCAGACTTTTTGCATCTCAGGTTGAACGTGGCAGACTGAGCTGACCCCCCTGTGAGATTGAGAGATGGTGGGATAGAGTAAATGCAGAGACCCTTTGTCCCAAGGAATTTCATTCCTGAGCATGGCATTGTTTTGCTCCTATGATATATGACCTATTTTGCTATATTCTCTGCTGAGTTGGGGAAATAATCTTAGAGAGGTGCTTTGTGTGAGGGTCTGGCATTTTGTCTCAAGCTGTGATGCTGGAGCTTTGTGCTTGATGGTGCTCAGTCCTCAGTGTAATAACTTTGCTTTCAAGAACCGGCATTTTCAAAAACATTTGTTAACTTCATTTTTCTTCCACTGACCTGAGCGGCAAACCCCTGAGAGGGGAGTTAGTCAAGGTGGCACACTTTTGAGAAGCCTTTTCCGTGCATTTTGAGGGAAGGCAAAGGTTTGTCCCATGGCTCTGGATCAATCCTTACTTTACCTCTGTGTTCCCCTGCATTGCTCAGTGTTGTGCATTGCCTTCTGTCGCTGCTTTTAAAGTAAAGTAGTTTGTTGCTGGAGTTTGAAAGTACTTTGCAGCATTTAATCTAATCAGCAAAAACTTCCTCATCCCATTATTTGGGCAATTTTTGGGGAGGAGTGGTTGTTTTCTTTTGGGTTTTATGATTTATACTTCATTTTTATTATGGCATGTTTGTTCAGGAGGAGAATTTTTCATTGCTTGCCTTTGTAGTGATTGTTTTGTACTTTCTTGGGACAAAACCGGCTCTTTTGAAGGTCTCTATGCTTACGTGCAAAATATTGGCAGGTCTCTGGGGCTGAGGAATGCAGTGGAAACCGTAGTGCATCCTGTGCTTTGATTTCTGTAGATCTCCTTGCGTTGGTCGTGGTTGTGAAGCAGAGTTTCTCGCTTCTAGCTCCTACGCTAGCTTCTACAGTCATTTTTATTCATATGAAACTTAGTTGCTCTAAATGCTACTGATGGTTCCTAATAAAAGTAGGAAAATTACGAAAGGTTTTTTGGTTTGGTTGTCCAGTTTTAGGCAGCTGTGTTGTTTTCTGGACTCCTACTATGGGAGGATAGGACCTCAGCATCTTAGGGAGCCAGACCACTGGGAGAAAATGAAATAAGATTTAAATACATATATATGTGTTTGTGTGTGTCCTGGGTATATTTTCTTCAGTGAGCAGGGGGACAAGAGTATCCTTGGCTGTATGCTCTGTTCACATCTTTGAACTTGTGTGTTTAACTCCCTAAGAATAAAATTGCTTTACTCATATGACTAAAACTGGATTTAAGTGACAAACCTCTTGTCAATAGGCACGAAGAGTTTGTGGTTTGATCTTTGGTTTCCCTGTAAGAACTGAAATCTGCTACCAGTGATAATCTGCATCACCCTCCTCGATAGGTTTGTCAGTGGAGTTCATGCTGCAGCTCAACTAGTCAGGAATTGTATTTTATGTGTAGCTCGTAGGTTGGGATTAGGGAAAAAGAGGATGTTAATGCTCAGAGTTGATGGATTTCATCTGAAGGGGTTTGCAATCTCCAGACATACAATCTGAGATCAACCATACTGCTTAAATCAAAGACGATTTACCAAATCCTCTATTTTGTTGTTATTTTGGAGCGATTTCAGAGGGTGTTTACTTTTGGGTTTGGGGTTTTTTTGTTTGTTGTTGTTCTGGGTAGACTAGGTTAATTCACCTAACCTCCTTTTCCTATTTATTTTTATGATTGTTTCTGGTCTCTTCAGAGTGTTAATTTGCAAGTTTTCATCTTGTTTAAGTTTCCCCATTGTATGCACAACTTTAGCTTGTTTTTCTGTGGGTTTTTTTTCAGGGGAAGTGGAAGGGGAAAAGAGAAAAAATAATCTTGCAGTGCTAAAAATAATATGAGCTTTGAGCATTGTGATGTCCACTCTGTATCATCAGGTGGCTCTTTTGCACTGGAAGAAACAGCATTAAAAAAACCTCAATATCCAGCAGGAATCCTTCGTGGGGTTAATACTTTCAGTTTTGTCATCCTTCATCCCTACTTTCCCATGTTTTTCTTCCCCAGCAATGTGTCAGTGTGCAAATTCTGGCAAAAGCACAATTATGCACTCAAAACTCATGAATTAAGCTTCCCCCAAACAGATTTTTTTAAAGGAAATCCTATGGTATTCAACAGTGTGTGTTTTTGTTTACAGCAAACCCCTCCCACCACACTGGTACAGCAGTCCTTAGGGAATGTTCTCTTTTTCTCCAATTCCCATCAGACTCTGGCTCTTTAAAGCCCATCTCCTTAATTTTATTCATCTCATGGGATCTGTGGACCTCTGACACTGGTGATGGGAACAGGACACTGGGCTTTCTGCATTAGAACATGGGCACCTTTTCCTCCTCTTCTGCAATGAGAGGCTACAAAACCACATCTATCTCTTCCTGTTGGCACAGTGTAGCTGATTTTGGCTTTCTCAGGCAGCCTTCAGGTTGGGTACTACTTGTTGCTCACTTACAACCCACCTTTTGGTGCGTTTTTTTCCCACAGGAAATAAGTTATGGCATATCTGTAAGCATCCCTTTCTCTCCATTGCCATCCCACATCGCTCTGATCGTTGTGTAAACACTGTTCCTTGGGATGCACCAGCACCACAAGCCTCCTAATTTGTTGCATTTGTACTTTTTGTGTAAATACCCTCTTTGTGGATATTAAATAGTAAGCAGATGTCCATCAGAATATGTGCTTTACAGGCATTCTTTTGTTTGACAAAGCTTTGAAGAGCGGATATGTGTTGCCTAGGAGCTTTTATTTTTGAGTCATTTATTTTAACAAATCAGAAGTCGAAAAAAATTTTAAAAATTAAAAAAAAAAAAAAAAGGCTTTTACCAAAACTATAATTTCTATTACAAATCATTGAGTTAGCCAGTCGTTCCCTGTCCCTTATTCAACTTGGAGCTACGTAGCTGCACAATCACTTCTTAAGCACACGTGTGTACATGTGCTGGGTGAACAGCAAGTGCACCACTGGTCTCTGAAACAGCCCCCCCCTAAATAAAATCTTGGTTTTTTTCACATCAGGTGGGATTTTGGCCACTGATTTCAGTGGATGTGGACCACATCATCCTTGTCTGGTTTCAGTCCAATGCAATCTCCTTGATTTTGCCCGGAGCAGGGAGCTCTGCTCTTTTCTGAACTGAAGCATCTTTTATTCAGGCATCTGATTTTTGGCTGAAGCTTCTTCTATATTTCAGTGACCTCTAAAATAAATTTTCCAAATGGCTTCCTCATCTTCAAAGCTATTTTTTTTCCACTTCCACTGTTACTAAATACCACCACAAAAAATCAGCTCTAAAGCAGGACAGAATCACAGAGGAAAGCTCTTATCAATATATTTCCTCAGTGAAAGCTTTATGTGGCACCTCTGGATTCTATAGGAGATTTGTCATTGATTTCAGGAGGAATACCTCTCTTTAAAAGAGGAATCAGACAAATCCCCTCCTCTCCATTTATTTGATATATGGCATAGGATGCACAGTTTTCTCTGGCACTTCCAAAGTTCGTAATTTCTATATCATCTTAATGCCACTTTTGTGAATTTATTGGCAGCCAGAAACACTCCATCAGGATTATAGAGTTTTGGTGGTTATAACACTTTGTTAAAGGAGAGTTTAGTTATTTTTAGGTAGGTGCCACATGAGTGGGTTGATACCAACCTGCCACCAGAACAAACTCTTATTTTTAAGAGACTAGGAGAATACATCAAAACTCTGCTAGCACTTTTGTGTGTGGGGGGGTATTTGGTTAAATAGATGTTTATCTGGGAAAGTCATCATCTGGCTAGCAGAATACTGAATGTTTCTAAGCAGCTAACTTATGTATACTAAACAAATTTGGTTTGGCTGCAGCTAGAGCTGCCCTGTGGAAATTCTCAACATACATTTGTTTGATTGAGCTGTCATTTTCAGTTGATCTGCTGATGATCTGTGTCACTTTGTTTAAATGTCCTGGTGTGGTTTTTTTTCTTTTTATTTAATACAGTGCAAAACCAGTCTGCTTTCTGTGATGGATTAAATTGAGGTGAAATTTGAGAGTTACTCCTGTTTTCGATTTCTGTGCCCTGAGACAGGTGGGCTGGAATGACAAAGAACTTCACACACAAACACATTAAAACCAAAATGGAGTGGATGCCCTTATGATTTAAAACATCCGTAGATGTGTCAACTACCAAATGCTCCTGTTCAAAGTAGTTGCTGGGATTTGCACTTTAAACAATAAAAGGTATTTATTTGGTATATCCCACTCAGCCAAAAATACCTGCACAAAACGGGTGCTGAGCAATTTTTCTCCTCTAAAATTCCCTGTGCATGTATAAGTTCTGGAGTTTTGGCCTCTGGTGAGAGACCTCAGGGTTAACCCCAAGATGAAGTCCCTGGTGGGCAACAGGGAATGGAAATGGGCTCTCCAGCATGCTTGGGACTCTGTCAGCCCAGTCTGGGAACTGGGCAGCATCTCTGGGGTTCTCAGGCCTGGACGTATCCTTTCTGCAGGCACTTTCTAAGAGACCAAAGCTCCTAAAGGACCACAGCACTTGGTCCAGGTGGTTTGGGTTTTGGAAAGTGTTGCTCAAGCTTTGGGCTATTGGTTGTACTCCCTCAAGGTTGGTACATGTGAGATTCTGGTGGTTCCACTGCTTTTGGAGGGGAGTGGTGTTGGCTTCAACAGGGAAAAGTGGGCGCTGTAGCGTAAGGGGGAGCACAGCACGTGGGAGAGGAATTCTAGGGCCAGGCTATCCTGGTGCTTAGTCCCTGACCTGCCCTCCTCCAGCTGACCCATCCAGAGTCTAGAGCCCTCACTAAAATGCAGTTTTCCCTGTACCCAACATGCACTTTTAGTGCAAGATTTCAGTCTTCACTTTAGAGCTCTTCAGAGGCTCACTTTGCTCATCTCCAGCTTTTCCCATGTGGATCTGTACATGAACTGCCAACTGCAGAGCAGCTGGACTGCAGCTTTGTGGGGAAGGACCAAGGGATGCCAAGTGCAGACAATCTGACTGTTTTCTAACGTGCCACTGATTGAGTTTGTGACCGTGGGTCTGAGTTCACCCACGCAGCTGCAGTTGGGGAGACAGAGTCATGGTTGTGCACAGAGTGCTCTTTCAACACATTCTCGGGACAACACTTGGATTTTTTTTCCCTCCACATGTTTGAAGTTATGCATGGCCTTACCTAACTTGCTGAACTGAGGTTCACAGGAGTGTGGAGGAGGTCAGCTAAACACCAGTTTGATGCTTGCTTTGAAAAGCGCTCTAGGAAGAGCTGCTTTCCTTTGACTTCAGTTTCTACTGAGCTTACCAGGGAAGGCTTAAAATGCAATTTGTTTCCTCTTCCTCACTCTGGAAACGTCTTCTGTGAGCAGTAATCACATCACTGATGCATGAACAAGTGCAGTCCGTGTTGCTTCTGCTCTGCTCTTCTTTCCTGGTAGAGACACTGATGCTACAGTGAAGGGTATCTGAAAAATGATCTTTTTCATAACCACTTACGGTTTTGTGAAGCATAACAGTGTAGCTTAAAAATTTCTGAGCATTTTTGGCTTTATTTTGGACAAAAGGAATTTGAATTGTTCTCAGAAAAAAATTGGGAAAAGCCACATTATTTTCCTGGCATAAAAAAGCCTGATCTTCTCAAGCCATTTTTGCTCAAGGACTTCTATGATTTAGGATGTGTCTCTGTGTTTATATATAATATTATATTACATATACATGTTGTATATATACATCCTTGTCATTATAAACAGTACTTAAATCCACATCTGTAAACATAAATAGATAGTTAAGTAGTCTCTATAACAGAAGATTAGTCCATAGTGACATAATAAGTAGAATTAAAATATATAACAGCCGCATGTTAGTTTGAGCTTGTAGGGTCCTGTGAGATCCTTTGGGATGGAGAGCACTGCCTGGGCCAAGGTCTCTAATGGCATGGCATCCAGTTACACGAAGGCTGAATTTACTCCATTAAGAACTATGTATTTATTTAAGCTGTCATATATCAGCCTGCACGTGAAAACAATAGAGCTTGTGAAGATTGCCAGTTTGGGGGGAAAAAAAAAGGAAAAAAAGATTATTTTTCAGATTTGCTTCCAAGTTATTGGGATGAACCAGAAGCTTTCAGAGTGCTGATTTATTGCCCTCCGTTAGCAGCTCCCCAGGACCCCTCTGGTTCTCCAAAATCAACATCTTCATAGAAAGCAATACAAGGTGTATGGAACAAAGAGGGGAATAAATTACATTAGCAGTTAACTTTCTTTACAGTTAATATATATTAATAAATATCTAGAAAACATTTGAGGCTTTGACCAGGAAGCCATGTAAAATAAACTGTATTCCTACTCTTCTTTTTTTTTTTTTTTTTTTTTAAAGTCAGACTAGATCTAACTGATGTTAACTGTTTCACAGCGGGGGTCTCGTTCTGGTTTCACACTGGTGTCACTGTTGATTTTGGAAGGGGGATGTGATCAGAATGAGGACTGTCATTCCTGCTGCCTTGCAACAGGCTACTGGTGCTATGAGAACACTTGGCATTTCCATACTGTCCTGCTTTGCATCTTCAAAGCACTGGGGAGAGATGAGCTATTCACCATGGAGCTCATCTGAGGCAAATGAGATAATATGATCCCATGGAAGAAATGGGAAACCCAAGAGGGAATGGGAGAATTTGTTACTGGATATGTTTGCAAAAGCAACTGAGCATGCAGTGTCAGAGCTACTCGCTCCCAGTATAAGCAAAGACTCTGGTTTGATAGACCAGGGAGGCGAGAGCCCAGGAGGTCCTTCCTGTTAGTCCTGTGTGTGCTGAAATACCTTCTTGATCTTTTTCTAAGTAGCTGCTCTTCAAAAACTCCGGTCTTTGCTGGCTAAAAACTCCCCAGTGGTTTCTGTGTCTGTGATATCTGTCTGTGGAGCCTTGGCTCCTGTGGAGGTCTCCAACCTCATGAGACGAGGGCACCATGGGCAGTCGGGCTCTTGGTCCTCAAGAGCTGCAGTGGAACTTTTCTCCACGAGTACAGCAATGCAGATGGATGTGATAAATTTTGCTCGTTTCCCTCCAAAGAACAGGGAAAAGGGGTGAACAGAGGTGTTACTCTGTGTCCAAGTGAAGGGAGTAACAAAGGACTTTTGGCTGAGGTTGAAAATATGTGTTAAAGAGGGAACAGACACCTCCCAGCATCAGCTGCGGACCACCAGCATGGGAGAGAGGCAGGAGTGGAAAGCTCTTAGATAGTGTTGAAAACCTCCAAGCAGTCAACCACAGAGAAAACACCCTTCAGAGACGTGCTGGGTAAAAATACAGCCAGACAAACACTCTTGGAGGAGTTTCTAAATTACATGAGGAACAATTTTATAGGAAAGAGGTGACAACATCCTGGATTTGCCAAATTTCTGCAAACACTTTTCCTTTTAAAACGAGTCTCCTGATTGCTCAGCAAAACTCTCAAAGCTGTAATATTTGGGGTTTGGATTTTTTTTTCTCTAACTTCTCTGAATGTTTTCTTTTTCCATGATTTTTTTGGTAATAACATGGAGAAGAAAATGAAACAGTTCTAAGAAGAGTGGGAAGGGAAAGAAATGGGAAGGTGGAGAGGAAATGAAGGATTTTCAGGGGAGAGCTAACTTCTGTTTTTTGAGAACCTTCCCATAGCAGAGGATACAGACAGGGCACAGGGAGGGATCTGTGGCCACTGGCAGTTCAGCATCATTCATGGGCTGAAGCACATGAAGCCTGTGGTGACTGAGGACCTGGGCCATTGTTTTACCCCTGTATGGATGTCTTGATTGCAAAAAGCCTGATGTTTCCCCTTGTCCTCTTATACAAAGGCCAAGAAAAATAATTGCTACAGATCATTGTAGCTCATCACACTCATGTATGCCACGATTTCCAGAAAAAATAAACTGTCTTAGAAAGGTAACACAGAATTTCAGTGTACTTAAAGGGTGTAGTTTCCTTTTGCCTCCGTCCTTGTTTGAAGTCATACTGCCATGGGCTCTGTTGTAGGGCAGCAAGTAGCTTTTTCCCCGTTGTGCTTGGATGCCTGCAGTAAATGCTGTCAGTTCTGTGGACAAACCTCATCTGCATCACCGCTGAAATGATTGTTTCAGTAAACTCACTGGCAAAAGTCCCACTGACTTTAAGATACCCCATAAATCCCAAGTTTGCTGGGACAGACCAGCCTCCTGAAATGTGGCAGGAAACACAAATATATTTTATTGACCATAAATATTTTGTTGAGATTAAAAATTAGTTAGTGCTTATTTAAAATGTATGGCTGGGACAGGTAGAATTTCATTTGTCAGAATAAACTGTGGAAGTGTTTGGAGGAACGGGCAGTCTCTGGAGGAAGTTGGTGGAGATAATGTAGATAAATCTGGTTCAAATGCTCTTTTTCCTGGAAAAATGAAACAAAAAATTCTTGCAATCTGAAAACATGTATGTTTTGTTGAATGACATACCAATGAGAAGAACTTATGGCACACAATGAGTGTGCCAGCCAAGGACCTGGGTGTCCTGGAGACAAACAGAAACAAATTGTCATCCAAGTTTTGGAATAATCCCACCCCAAACAATGCTGTCATGCAGGAATAAAATTGTTCCCTCATATGGTGAAATAAAACAGTCCCAAAGGGCTTTTTGTTAAAAAAAAAAAAAAAAAAAAAAAAGGGACTTTAGTCAACCAAACTGGTTGGATATAAACATAACCTGATGCCCTAGAATGATGCAGAACCCACCCACACACCTGACATGAAGGATAGTTGCTCTTAAGATTCATGATTTTCCAATCAGCTAAGTATGTCCCGTGTGTTACTGGGTGACCTTCTCTTGAAAAGTCACTTGCAGGAAAAATTGTGGCCTTGTATCTCCTCGGAAACAAATGCTGGGAGCCCGTCTTGCCAGACCTTGAGTTTCTGAAGTGGACAGTATTGTAGGATTAATTATCCGATACTTTTCCTGATTAGTGTATTTGTTATGAGTACTTCTGTTAGTGCTTCAAGGACTTAACTACAGTGTATCACAGTGTCACTCGAGTATAATTAATACTCTCTCACTGTAATTGCATAATTAAAAAGCTGTCTGGCTGCTGGTGCAGAACTCTCTGCTCTGTGGCAGCTCAGTTTTCCAGAGGCAGCTCCCCAAAAGTCCATCCCTCCCTGAAATACTTGGATATAGCACATGAACAGGTACGTTATTGGTACCCTGCTGTGTCCACCAGGCCTTCTTTGATAATCCCTCACCTCTTGCTCTTTCATCCCCAACCTTTTGAGGTTGTCCTGTGTAGGACCAGGAGTTGGACTCTGATCTTTGTGGGTCCCTTCTAACTTAGGATATTCTGAGCTGCCTTCTCCTGGCTGGTCCATGTCCTGTACTCTTCCCAGGTGGAGTGCAGGCCCTTTGGGATTCAGGCAATGCAGGTCCCCTCCTTGATGGTTTCCCCAGGGCCTTTTTGCCCTGATGGTGTGACTGAACCAAGACTATACATGAGAGGGGATGGAGTCGCTGAACAATCACTACTTCATTCTCTTTAAGCTATTGGTGCTTACAGTGAGAATTGCTCAGCTTCCCAAAGCAGATGGATAGGTGTTTATAGGCTAGTGCTGAAATGGCTGCTGGCAGGAAGGGGTTAAATTCCTTTTTATTCATAATGTGCTTTTGAAACAAAACTTCATGACCTGGCTTTTTTTTCCCCCTTTTTTTTTTTTTTTTTTTTTCAAGTGATTACACTTTGCTGCATTATAAGGGAGTGAATGCATTTGCGTCTCAGGACCGTACTCTACCAGATACTGACATGTTCAACATCTCCTGTGGCTTACCAAACACATCAGGGATGTGGACCTCCCTCTGTTTTCTCATTATGCCAAATAATGAAATGTGGAAATAATTCTAATCCTTTCTTCTGGTTGTGCTGTACCTCTGAAAATATGATAAACTCAATCCAATTAAAAGTCATTACCTCTACAAGGCTCAGTCTCTATCTATAACCTTTGTTTTATAATTCACTCTGTTATCTGTCTTCATTATAATTTGGTAGAATGGTCATCTTTTATTACTGCTTTCTGTTGGAAAGAGGCATGTGATTTCCAGTGCTACTTTGTGACATATCTCAGTTTAAAACAGTAAAGGTCTACTAATGAGTAAAAAGAAGTTCAGTTACACTGATTTATTACACTGAGATAAAGTTTCATTTGTGTTGATTATAATACTGTAGTTTAAGTAAATGTTCTTATTTTAAAATGTTCTTTTGCAGTAATAGTTTTTCACTGTTGCAGGGACTGCTAAAGTGCATTACCTTTTTTGTCTTACCCCAGCCGATACAGATTTAGTTAATTTTGTTCCTAGTTAGTATTTTCTCTTTATAAGTGGCTGATCTCTCTAATTCACGTTTAACCTTCCTGTCCTTAGTTTTTTTCCTGAGCATGTTGGCTTCTTGTGTCACGTCACTGTGAGAATATGTCATGTTTACCATTATGGCAATTGAACAACGAACAAAAGCTGGTTCCTCTAATCCGTTTTCCTCCTTTAGCAGTGACCAGTACCCAGGGCTCAAAATTTCAAAGTAGATTTTTTTTTTTCTTCTTTTTCCTTGGGTCTACTCCATATAAGAGTCATGAAGGGCATTAGTGAGTACGTGTTAGCTGCTACAGCTCCCTTCAGTTGAAATATTTTACTAAGATACAAATTTAAGCTATTAGTTAGAGTTTTAGCAGGCTTTGGGCTGCCTCCCAGCTGCTGTGGATCTCTCTAGGCTCCTTGCTAGCTGCAGATCTGGCTCTCAGTATATCAAATCCTACAGCTGGCATTTCCCTCTTCTCTTACCCCCCACTCCGTGTAACCCAGGAAAGGTTTTGAAAGTCAAATATATATATTTATTCCATTGAGGAAACTTTATCAACCAGCACCAAAGTTTATTGGCACTAGCTAGTGATATAATGGGTAGTTTAAACCCTGCTAACTGCGAATAATTTTTCAGCGGTGTTTATGATTGCAGTAGACTCTAACAGACCAGAAGTACAGATAACATAAATATTTCTACCAGAGATGATTGTACTGGAACTATAAATAAAATTAGACTTAACTTGTAAATAAATTCAGTGCGTGCCAGCCAACATTTATAATCCTTTGTTGCTGCATGTAGTACAGTAATTTATATGGAAAGTGCACAGGAACACAAGCAGCCAAATTTTGCTTTCCAGTTGTGCAGGTGCAACTTCCCCCGACATCAAGGAGAGCAGCTCCTGTGCAAATGAAAGTAGAATTTGACCCGTAGTCTCTCAGTGCTGGACCCTAATTAAAAGCCAGCGTCTGGTCCACATCAGATGCTTTTGACTGTGTTACTCAATTAGACATGAATGACACTAGACAGAGCACCAAACGCTACTACTTATTGTAGGGGCTGATGGTGAGAATTGCCAGAGACGACGGGCAGGTCCTTACACAGTTACTATATTATAAATTTGCGGGTCTAATACCAACACTTGGCAAAGCTGAAGTTATCCTCTCCTAAAGACCTGATGCTCTTGAGTGTGTTCAACTTCTTTTCTCACTTGCCTGTGGACAGATTTCTCTCAAGTGCTCGGTGCTCATCCTACCATTGGGAGCTCACTTTGCTCCCAGTCTGAGCCGTCTGCTTCAGAGTTCTTTTCTGCAGACACTGTAATTTAGGAAGCAAAAGCTGCTTCCCGTGCAAGGAAGGTTTTTAATTTGTCTTGTGCATTATCTGCGCTGTTGTTACTGATGTGTATCTTGCTATGAGCTCAGACAGAAGCCACCAGCAGCCTGGAGCCCTTTGCCCGGGGCGCTCCAGTGGTGCCCCCAGCTGAGCTCCCTTTGTGTTTCATGTAGATTCTGCTGCCCGTGGTGCAGCACCGCAGGAAGTTGGTGATTTGGGTACTTCGGGCCCAAAGCTGTGCTCAGGCCGCCTCGAGCTGCCTTTTTCTCCTGCCTTTGTCTGCGCAGCTTTTCCTACAACTCCCTCTTCTGCCGGCACGCAGAAGGGTTTGCTCCTCGCGGCTCAGGACAGAGGTGTGGGAGGCAAATGCCCTCCGTGATCAGCAGTGTCACGAGCACGAAGGGAAGGCTGAAATCTGGGCACCACATTTTCCTCTAATTTTGTCACATTAGTGTCAATCTGAGGAAATTCAAGTAACTTTGGCAAAGTCCAGGGCAGACACTGATCTCGTTTATTCCTTGGTGGAAGTCTAAAATAATTACTTAAGATTTAAGAGTTGTGTAAGAGAAATCAGAATCTGGCCTTTGGGGCCACCACAAGGGTGCTTTGGTCCCCCTTGCTCTCACTGCATGGTCCATGAGCGTGGTTTTCAGGGCTGGACCTTTTGAGTGTGTTCAGGGCAGCTTTAGTTTTCTCATACTTGTGTTAGGGTCAAGTAACACAAATATGCAAAATCCCCATGTGTTTGAAGGCTAATGATTGTGAAAGTATTTTTCCTTTGTAATTGAAGTAATGATTCAGAACAGCTTCAAGTGCTGTGTTTATCTCTAAAAGTGCTTTTAATCTCTTTTGTTGTACAATGGAACTTGCTATTTGTAAAACTGTTTCTGTCCCATGCTTTATGATTTTTACCTAACTGGGAATTACTAGCTCTAGTCTGTTTAGAATCTAATCTCACTTGATTAGGTCTGTCTGATGCTTTTGACAATGGGGTCCTGCCTGGGGCCCCCAGACTGTGTTACAACACAAATAATAATAAATAATTGTCACTAGGTCCAGCTCCACAGAACAGTTCTGTGAATAGGGAGCGGCACAAACCAGTCTCAGGTACGTTAACTGATAAAGTGTTCAAGTAGAGTAATGTAGCTCTTGGCTAGAGTCCCTCCTGCGCCTGGAGATAGTAACCCAATCTCTGCACGTTTCTAAAGCTAAGGATCCTTCTCTGCTTCTCCTCTGGCCCCCTCTGAGTCATGACCACCTGGTGTGGACTGTCAGGTGGCTCCCATTTCCTTCACCACTGGCTGTGTGTTCCTTTTGGAGCTAATGGGTTTTCTTCTCCTAATTTTCTGCTTTTCTTGACCTCCCGTGTTCTAGACTGATGTGGATATATTTTGTAATCAATCAGTCTCTGCCTCTAACAGGTTTTTTTTTCCTTTAATACTTGTTCAAACAGAAATTCAGATAAAGGTGTCCATTTGTATGCAACAGGAAATGCCTGTCTCCTTTTCAGATATCCATGCAAATACTCCAGGCTGATTTCCTCTGCACTGAATAGTAATGCTAGGTCAAACAAATGTAAATTCTCGCTGGTCTCTTTGAAGGATCTGATTCAGGACTTTGTGACACATTCGGGTACACCCTTACCTTAGACAGGAGAAAGGGATTAATTCACCTGATCCTACTATGCTCCCTAAAGCCCTCATTAATGCATCCTCCCCGAAGGCTTGTATCAGGGATGATCAATAAAGCTCGTGGAGCTCAAAGCTCCTGACGTGTGATGGAATTCTCCCATCAAATAGTTAGTTCTCCTGGTGTCTAATCTTTGGGACTAGGGGTCATCTTTCTCACCTTTGAGAAGTTGCAGGCATGAAACTGTGTGTCTCTTCTCATTGCAAAAAGCCACTTCCACATTTATCTCAGCTCTTACTTTATCCTGCCCAGAAGGTGATGGCATTCTGAAGTAGGCTCTCTAGATGCCTTTGCTTTCAGCCTACCTCTTTCATCTGGAGTAATCAGCCATCCAGTTTATGATTAAGTCACTGGTGGCCACGTGGATGAATCCAAGTGCAGAGAACTGGATTTCACTGAATCACAGAATATGCCAAGTTGGAGGCACCCACAAGGATCATCAAGTCCAACTCCTGGCCATGCACAGGATGATCCCCAGGAGTCACACCATGTGCCTGAGAGTGTCATCCAAATACTCCTTGAACTCTGTCAGCCTTGGTGCTGTGACCACTTCTCTGGGTAGCCTATTTCAGTGTCCAAACATCCTTTGAGTGAAGAACCCTTTACTAATATCCAACCTAAACCTCCTCTGACACAGCTTCAGGCCATTCCCCAGGTCCTGTAACTGGTCACCACAGAGAAGAGATTAGTGTTTGCCCCTCCTTATGTGCTAGAGTGTTTATCAGTCAATAGTCACTTTGGGAATGTATATCCTCAGGCACAATTTGCTTGAAGAAGAGTGGGTGGTCTGTATGGATGTGTTTCTGTTTGTTATGGGTGGTTTGACTCTGCAGATCTGGGTGTTGACTTGATCCTTGGAGGACTTTGTGTGAAGTTTAAGACTGCCCTGAAACACTGATAAATGTAACAGTCTAGCATGTCTGCTCAACGTGAGATGCCATCATGTGGCATTTCAGCTGCACAAAGTCACAGTCTCCCTGAGCATGTGGCCCAGTGTGCTCTGACAGCAGCACGTCTTTGCCTCGCTCGCGGCCACAGCCAGGGGAAAGTGGTTTGGGTTGTGTTCAGCAACCTCTGCCTCTCTGTCATTAGTGCCTCTCACCTAATTGCTCTTGGAGAGGAAGAGCATGCTGAAACTGCTAAGAAACATCCTGGTGGAAGGAAGTCCTCTCCTCTTCCCAGCCATGCACAGGAGGCCTCTCAGTCTCAGTGACCCCAGACCCCACAGTTACAGAGGTGGCTTTGGCACTTTGCTCTTCCATCCTCATCAGGCACCTCCCCAGCACATGGCCATGTGGACTCTTTCCTGCTGGCATGCAAGGTTTTGTCAAAAGTGCAAACCCAGGTGTCCACCCTGGTCTTTTAGTAGCAATTAACCTTTCCTCCTGGGTTTCCTTTGAAGCTTGCTCATGTTTTTATTGTAAAGTAGCGGTGAAGAACTTTATGGAGACTAACATCTAAGCTTCCACACTACCTAATCTCATCTCTTCCCTTATCAGGGGCCTCATTTCTTATTTCATCCTGTTTCTAGTGGGGATAATTATTGGAATTTAAAGAAGCCATCTTGAATTTCAAAACTGCAGAGCTATCTATGTGAATGATTTGCAGTTCACTGTGAAAATGATGCTTATCAGCAAAGTCCCTGGGTTTAATCCTAACCTTACAAAGGTTTTCTATCAGTCAATATCCTATGATTTTGCTGGAAGCCCCTCTGACCCATGTGGGTGTAAATTTTAAGGGGAAAAGTCACACACCCTTTGAAAATTAGGCCCAGACCCTTGGTTCATGTACATTGATTTTAATATAACTCCTTATATCATTAATTTCACAAATATGTCTTAGTGGTCTTTCCATCTCTTGCTCAGTCATAATTCAACTCTGTGTTTATTTTGAGGTTTAAAAATTTTTTTTCTAGAATACATTGCTATTTCAGACAAAGTCTATTTCAGTAATCTGTTCTACCCACACTGTTAGAGCTTTGGGGCATACAGGCCTATTATATTTTCCAGAGCTTTCAAGCTGAAAGCCAGTGTTTAACGACGACATCGGGTGTGGCTGCTGGAAATCAAAGGAGGCACAATAGACCCAGCAAACGGACTTGTCTCCCTGCCAGGCTTCCAGAGGCCAATTTATCAGCTGCAGGTTTGACCCTATATGGCTAAAAACGAGCGTAGCCAGAATGACTGAGATAAGTATAACCGAGGCCTTTGAGTCTGAGAAAGAGAAATTAAACTGGACTGTCCCCGGGGGAGAAGAAACATCTGTAAAGCTGTGCTTGCTAAATGTTTAAGGCTTGGCTTGTGCTGGCTCATGGGCAGGCGCTGCTGGCAAGTGGGGCTGAGGAAGGTGCCTTTGAGAAAGGCACAGAGCAGGTCATTGCTTGCTGTGACTTAATTTGTTTGGCTGAGGTTTTCTCTGTTATTTGGTGGAGGAGAGTTGACTGTGGGACACAAGGAGAACCTTGGTTTTATGGGACACTGCTCGGTGGGACAGGGAAAACCACAGTGACTGTGTGAGATAGGCTTTTTAAGGAGTTTGAGTGTCAGGCACCCAGCTGTCATGGAAAATCAGTGGAATTTAGATGGCTGAAGATTTTATCCCCCAGACCCCCCTTCCAGTGAGCCATGTGCTTATCATCATCCAGATCACTTTCCTTGAGCGATTTCTCTTCCTGCACCCCATGTGTATACATGGATTGGAGTTTTTTTATCCCTGTTTCAAAAACAGCTGAAGTCTTTTAGGCAGGACTGCAATCTAAACAGCTGGGGGAAGACATCTGAATAGGAGCGAGCCTGCCCTGGCTGCACACAACACTGCTGCCAGCATGTGAAGTCAGGGACCACATGGGAGTTTTGGGGGTGCTCAGGAGGTGTGGATGAACCTCTGTCATCCATCCCACCATGCTGGAGCAGAGCTGTGTTTGGGGGCAGCAGCAGTGCCATGATGTAAGAGATGGCTCCTAGTGTGGTTGTCTCAGAGCAGAGCGAAGTGAGTGGTGGCATCCAGGTGGAGCTGTGTCTCTATCCTTTCCATGTCATTTTTCCTCTTCCTTGAAGGTCCAGAATGAGTGTTGCTGTGGGCAGGAAAGCATGGCAATGGGCTCATAAGTGGTAGGCACAGAGTAAGCTCTCTGCGCTGGTTCTTTGATGAGCCCTTGAGCATCTTTGCCAAACTCTGCACCACTGCACTATGACAGGATGGCAGGATATGGCAAGATTTCTGCACCATAAGCAATGGAAAATCCCTCTGTGTGTCCTTCTCAGCTGAATAGTGGAGTCAGTCATGATTTTCTAGTTCTCGGAGTGCCAGGTATTAGAAAAGTGACAAACTAATCAATATTGGGTTCAATTGTTAAAGTGCAGGCAGAG
Source organism: Pipra filicauda (assembly GCF_003945595.2). NCBI lineage: Eukaryota > Metazoa > Chordata > Aves > Passeriformes > Pipridae > Pipra > Pipra filicauda. Next base: position 335,971 of record NW_024104359.1, read on the forward strand.
TCTGCCAAACCAGAGGCTGAGGGAACGGGTAGCTGAACTTTCTTGTGACATGTATGAGGTCATAGCCAGTGCCACATAAAAGAAAGAAAAACAGTTCATGGCTGTGAATAAATTGCTCACAGATGAAGAATCCAGTTTGCCAGTCCTGTGATGGGAGCAATCTATTCCAATGATTTGTTATGTCCCAGTGTTTGTCTTAGGCAGTACCAGAAGCATGAAAGTACAGATATAAAACCGTGAGATAATATGTAGCAAAGATGTGAGAGACAATGGGCTATGACCAGTTTCCAGTGGAAAAGGCATACGGTGCTAATCTACCATGGATAGTTTCTTAAATGAGCAAGAAATTGAAAGAACATTTTAAAGTTTCCTGTTTCTTCACTGAAACATAGTCGTTCTGAGTGCCAAGCCCAGCGTAACGCTTTAATTTCTGGGCCAACTATATTATGCAAATCTCCTCATGCTCAGGTCTTAAATACCCGATCTCTCAGTTTCAGTCCTTGGAGAAAAGTATTCTCACCTCCTATTTAGGTTTGAATTAAGTGGAATGAGTTCTTGTGTGTATAAAAAGCCAATAACATTAATAAAATTAAATGAATGTATATAATTTAGAAGTTTTCTTGGTTAGTTGGTCTTTTTGCTCCTTTTGCATATGTTATTGGGCTGAGCACTGTATTGCTGGTACAGCTAAAGCCTTTGCTGAAGTAACTCAGTTTTTTTACTAAAAGGAATTTACAATCAGTCTTACATTTTGTGCTGTCAAAAACAGTGAGTTTTTCTTTTTTAGTTTTTGTTTGCTGGCTAAACCCCAGAGATGAAGGTTTTTTTATTGTGTTTTGGATCTACCCCAGGTTTTTTCTTTTTTTCAACTGTAAGAGGAGAAGGTTCATGTTCTCTATAAGGTGCTGCTTGGATCTTATTGTTGAGCTTATTTTAGACCATTGCATTTCTTGGAGGTCAATGGTAAGACACTGATTTACATCAGCTGAAGCTCTTGCCAGGAGTTGTGTGGTAGGCTGGATCCTTTCCTCCAAAGACTAATTGGAGGCCATCAAACTTAATTTTGGCTACTTTAGGTTCAATCTGTCTCTCTGAAAGACCAGTAAAGCTTTCCTGCTTTTCACTTCTCTTAGATTTCAGTTGTAACATGCAATGCTGGCTTTCAATTGTGATTTCAAAGCGTGTGCGACGCAAAGCGCCGTATCCGGACCGGGCTGGACAATGGGTGTGCCTGCCTATACATCTGTATGTAATTCCCTCGCTTGGGCTCAGTGATGCAAACCACTTTTGATGTCAGGAATATTGAGAAACCCTGTGTACCCCCAGGCCTACACTAGAGAAAAGGCTCATGGCCTTCCAGGGTGAGGCTCTGCTGCAGGATTCATGATTGATGAAGGTGCCGCCCGCCTACCAAACCGTCCTCTCCGTTTTGTGTGCGCAGGCTGAAATGGTTTCGTATGCAAAATCTGTCAGGATATTTCAAATCCTACTGTTTGGCTTTCTTTTCCAGGTGATGAATGTTTGTATGAGAGCTTTCCTGAACTTCCCTTGGAGGAAGCGCCAGAAGCTGATGGAGAGGCTGCAAATGTTCAGTGTCCAACATCCATCAGCATCCAAGAGCCGTCTTCTCCAGCAACCTCCAGCGAAGCTTTCACGCCAAAGGAGAGCTCTCCTTACAAGGCTCCAATATACATTCCCGATGACATTCCCATTCCTTCAGAGTTTGAGCTCCGAGAATCCAACATTCCTGGAGCAGGATTAGGGATATGGACCAAAAGGAAGATTGAAGCAGGGGAAAAATTTGGCCCTTTTGTAGGAGAGCAGCGGCCACACCTCAAAGATCCCAGTTACGGTTGGGAGGTAAGATGCCGAACTCTCTTTTGTTCTGTTGAGTTCTTGTGTGTCTATAAACATTATTATTTGCAGAATTTGAGTCTGATCCTGCAGCAGCCAGAGCATATTTGTGTGTACCAACTGCTTTGTGGCCTTTTGGGGCTTTCTGCATGGAGACAAGTGTCAACTGAAAGAGGAAAAGAGGAATTAATATTGCTCTTCATGCACGAAATCTGTCTGGTTGGATGTTGGCAAGTGATGCGTTGCTGGAACATTTCTGTACTGTTTTTAGTTTATTCTCGAATAGTCCTGCAGTATGTTTGTGGGTGAGGGATTTGCAAAAGTCATTGCACTTTAGGTTTGAAAAGAAACTGGGTGCTGCTTTCAGGGTATCATTTTCACTTTCTGTCAGTGATGATTAGAATAGCCCTAAAATGCAGTGTTGTGTGGCTAAATTGAAGAACCTTGTGCTGCTTGGGGACCTCAGAAGCTGGGGGGTCGATCCTGCTTCCATTTAACTTAATGGGAATTTTGCCATTCACTTGGTGAAGTATGTTTGGATGCTGGTGTTAGACCCAGCACACTGGAGGATGATGTGGTTCACGTTACTTCTGCAGACACTCTGGGAAATGCTGCTTTTCCTGGGGGAGCTCAGGGACTCCTTTGGCGAGTACTGGGGTTGGCTTCTGCTTTCCCTGCCTTTGGGGACAACGTGTTTTCCTCACTGCGATATCGCTGTGGATCTGGCTGAGCTGCTGGTCCATGGTCAGGTCAGGGACTTAAACATCACGTGGTGTATGTTGCTGTTGTGTTATGAGGTAACAAATGTTCTTGCGTGGTTTTATTCATAGTTTTAACAATGTGCTGTAGGAACAGAGCTTAATCTCAGTTTTCCATCTGTACGTTTCCTTTGGTTTCTGATAAGGGGAGCAGTGCAGAGTTTGCATGGCTCTCCAGGGGCATGGCTGACCTCTGGAGAGATGGGAGTTCATTTTCCCAGGAAAAATGGAGTTCTGCCGTGGAGCAGAGCCTTGCAGATATGGCGGAAATAGAGGTTTGATTTGCTCTTAACTGTCTATAAACACTCAGTGAGTTCATTCCCGACTTTCCATCCAGTTGTTTAAACTCTTGTGAGACCTGTGACAATATGACAGAATAGTGTCAAGAGAAATTATAGACTTGGCAGCACTCTATCGAGTTAACAGACTCTGATGCAATATAATTGCTAGTGAGAAATCTTTATTATTTGAAAAAGGCACCAGGAAACCATAAAATCTGACCTTTAACCACACCACAATTAAGTTCAGATATTGATAATAGAAGCTGAAGCAAAACTGTTGAGATATGGCTGTACCTGCAGGTTTAACATATTCCAAAACTAGGGTATTTTAGACTGGACCCTCAAGTGTTGTAGTGCAGGATAACCCCACTAAAACTGAGGGAAACTCATCTTGATTTTCACATTCTCAGATGTGGATAATATGCTATGATATTACTTATTTTCCTGCTTGAAATATTTAGGATATTGGAGCCTAAGTTATCCAGACAAGAAATTAATATCTTGATAGTGCTGGAAGCCCAGCTGGCAGACTGAATCCCTTTCAAGCTGCAGGACTTGTGCCATTTGAATAGTGTTATATATTTGGGACAGCTGGGGGAAGCTATTGAAAAGCTTTTGGAGCAAAATCACACAAAATCAACAGTCAGGTCCCTCTGCAATTTTGTCACTCACTCAGCATTCTGTGGTGCCCAGGGGAGCTTGAAACAGAATATTTTTCCAACAAGTGGGTTTAAATACCTTTATTGTAGCTGAAGGGAGACAAAGAAATGTTGGTTACCAGAGTTTACACAGTGAGTAAAACGGCACATGGTGGTTAGGGCTAAAGGATGGATGAGAGGGAGTGGGTAGTGCTGCAGAAGACTTTCCTGATGCCCATTCCTGCCCAGGTGCTCATTATCACACTCCTCTGGAATCCACTACTGTCTTGGGCTTGTGCCTTGGAGTATAAAAGGGGGAAAGAAGCTGTTACTGGTGTGTGGATTGAAGCGATACTAAAGGCAGTGTGGGATAGTGAGGGGAAAGGTGTCATTTATTGAGGTTTAAGTATGGTCTTGGAAATTTAAGCTTTTCTGGGGGTCTTCTTTTCTGCTTAAAAGGGCACTCTTGGAAAACAGGGCATTTGTCCAGCCAGGTGCCAGTAAGTCAGTTGACAAACGAGAATTCATTCTGCTGTTGCTGATATCAAGGTGAAATTTCTTTGTTGATCTTCAGTGGAGGAAGGATGCAACCAAAATGTCTGTATGGCACTGACTGTGGGTTTAAGTGACTTTGTGGTACAAGAGGTTTTAAAATCTTTCTTTCCACAATGATACTTACTTGATGAGTGAATTGCACTGATGTAGATTCTGTCACAGTAGTCTCTTGTGTTTGATTACATAGGATTCCTAGAATAGTTCATGGTGCTGTAGAGGTCATCTGTGTCTGGAGGCTTCAAAAAGTGAGGTGTGCCAACCTGCTCACACTGGTCCCACAGGCCAAAGAAGGTGTTTTGCTGTGTCCTGGCTTACTCCTTTCTTCATCTTGTGTGTGAGGTGCTCCAAGAGATACATAGTGGGGTTGCAGCATTGCTAATGCTTGTGTACTTATTTAATTCTCCTGAGTAGACTCCCCTGTGGTTGCAGAGAGAATGATTAAGTTATTGGAAAAATCAATCTTTCCATTTTATCGGAGTTTAAGGTGAAAAGCTGAATGTACAATGGTGTTTGGCTTTCAGAGATGGTGAAGGAAGACTCTCTTTTTGAGAAAATATTAACATAAACATAGTCATATAGCTTTGGAAGAAAAGCTGAGCATCTTCCTCAACCTTCTTCTGATGCTGCCTATATTATTGATTTTACTATGAAATATTTGCTCTTTTTTTTGCAGTTGTTTAGGATTGCTGGGCAGCGTAGAGTCTTACACTAGAAAATTTTAAACTAAAATCCTACTTGCACATTGGAGGGAAGAGTTTACAGCCACACACATATTTGAACGGTAACTGCATTTTTGGAAAGGACATTTTTATTCTCTTGCAAAGGTTGTCACAGTTTTGGGTATTTCCAGCTGTGGAATACTTCTGACTTCCAGTTTTTCTGACTGATATCCATCTGAGTTGATACTGGGATTAGCCTGTAGTGGTTGAGAGGGAAGTGGAAGCCATAAGACTGGTGCTGTTAAATTTTGCAGCCAGGCAGTTGATGATAAAGAAAAATTTGCTGTAGAAGGCTGAGGAATTTCATGGAGCCTGTTCCTACGTTCTCCTGTAGCAAGTCTCCCTGTGGCATCGATGCAGAGTTTTGCCGGAGCAAGCCCGAGAAAACAATGTCTATTGTGTCCATTTATACAGTTCAGCCATAAAACACGCTCTGGGACAAAGAGAATTTGTTGTGATATAGTTGTGCTTGGGTCATGATTAGAGTGCTGTAGATCGGTTTAAATGAAAAGCCATAAATTTGAATTTTATCTCATTTTGCGGGCCTGGAGCTGAGCATTATCTAATCAGGTATTGGTTAACGAAAGTACAAATCGAACAGGGGGTCACCGGACAGGGGGAAAGGTCGAGGTTTTTTGCAGTTTGTCATGGAGGTTTTAGTATTTGCCGGCAGCCCGAACATCCGAGGGGGTCGGGAGGCTGTTGCTCAGTGGTTGTTTGAAAAGGGAAAATTGACTGCTGCCTAATCAACAAAGAAAACAAGCTTTTAAGGGATGGCAGTAATTTTTATTTTTTTTTTTTTTAAACAAAAGCAAGGGAATGCAAATTTAGTTGATTTCATCGTGGTTCATGCCCCGCTATGAAAAACAACTGGGAGAGTGTTTCAAAGCAAGCCCTTGACTGGGTCACCAAAGCTCAGGCACCTTCCTTCGACCGGCACCTTCCGGAGGACGTAGAGCATCCAAATTCAGGTCTCTCACTGCTATTGCAAACTCAAAGTCTCTCATTCATAAGAACAAATTCTTCCCAGCTCTTTTTATCCCAAACTTTTATTTCTTTACTAGGAGGGCAAAACCAGGAGCAATAAACTCTTATAAATCAAACCTGTCACAGAAGTAAAAAAATATTTTAGAGCTTTATAAAGCAGCATATAATCTGTTTATAGAGCAGAGTATATTTTCCTGTCATGCCAGTGAGGCTGAAAAACAGCTCATATTTGGTAGAGTATGCTTGAGCTGATGCTATGACTTCTAAATGGAAATTAGAAGGCCATTTGGCTATTTATTTATGTCTCCTCTAACATTTTTGATGTGAGTCCTTGGAGAAAATGGCACAGCTTCCTAAAAATTGTTCTGGAGTACAGGCTTTCCACTAGTTTGTAGGGACTGGAATAGTTACAATTTGAAGCTTTAATTCTGCACTCTTTGGCTTTATTTTGGCAGCTCTAAAAATTAGATTTAGGTTTATCTGAGATTCTGGGGTCTGAGAGATGTACCATCTCTCTCTGAAAATTAAATAATAAGTTACAAAATGTAAAGGCTTTTAGAGATGAAATCTAATTTATGTGCTCCCAAATCTGAGTTGTAGCACCTAAACCAATAGCTTGGTTTTCTTAGCATCTGAAAACTTCTAATCAATGGGAGTTATCAGCTGATTCTTTATGTATAGATGATAGCCCCGATTTTTGGGTCCTCCTTTGGAAAAATAGATGTCAGAATGTCGAAAGCAGAATATTTTTTAATTTATTTTTTAAAATATAAACACGGCAAAAAGTATCATCTAAATAACTACATATGGGATTCACACATCTTAAAAACGAGTTAGGCTGTTCTCATTAAACAATGACAGTGCTGAGGGAAATGACTCCCTTGTCAGTGAAATCACTCAGGGAGAGAACAGTAGATAATGCCTTTTTCAAAAAGGAAAAATAAAAGGAACAAAGACTTCGTCACTTCTAAATATTTTCTTTGGGATATGGAGTGTGTCCTAGTGTTAAATAAAAACCCCTTTATTTTCTGCTGTTGTCTGACACTTTCACACTGCCCTGACTTTTACAGACCAAATCTTGGCTTTTTCTTGAGTTGTTTTGAACAGTATTAATGTGCAAAACAGCTCCACACTTGACCAGGTGGTTAGAAAGCAGGGAAGTATAATACAGATTCCTTGCCTATATTTTCTTCTTGCATATGAACCTCAGCAGTATAGAGACTCCAGGGATTTTTGCAAAATTATTATTGAAGCTAAAGCAGGAATAAGGATGTGGACTATTCTGTTATTTGGAATTAAAAAGGAATGATTTGTTTTATAGTGGGAGGTGGGGCTGCTTTTTGATCAATACAAGACCAACCCAGTTTTGCAGAGAGTGTGTTCTCCCCCAGATCAACAGATCATCCCCTTCTGGCAGCTGCAGGTGGGGGTGACATCCTTACCTCGTCTTCAGCAAATAGGTGATGTTTTATCCCATTTGGAGCTCAGCTTTGCAAGGCAGAGAGCGCTCTGGCTGAGATCCAATAAAGCACTTAGGCACGGGCTTATCATCAACAGGATTACCCAGGTGTTTGAGTTAAGCACGTGCTTAGCTGCTGTGTTAAGCTCTCAGTGAGGGACACAGTGTTCAGTGCACATAGGATGGAGTTCATACCGTATATCTTGCCTGGGGTGAGTGTGCACGAGGGTGCTCCAGACAGCCCCTCCAAAGCTGTGTACAAAAAGGACATTTCTTATGGTGCTGTGAGTGTTACCAGCCTGAATTCTTCTGTTGTTTGCATCTGGGTCTTGTGGTGAGGCTGTGACTGAGTCAGACACTGCTGCAGCAGCAATGGGAGGCCTGTAGAAGGGCAGACAGATGCTTTGTGAGCAGAGCTTCGGTCCAAGAGTCCATGTCAGCTCTGCACCCCAACCAGCCCCTGCCTGTTATCACCAGTGTTCTCCCTGCTCAGAGAACAGGCACTTTATCATTGCAAATGAGCAAACATCAGGTCCTTGAATAGCAAGGTATGAGCAGGTGGACTTGTCATTCAGTTTGAATTAAATATATTGATGGCAAAGGAAAGCTGTTGGTCCTTTGGGTTGTTCCATGTGGATGGAAAGGGCTAGCACAGGGGGATCATGCAGCATTAGCCCACTGTTCTCTTTCCTCAGCTATTCTTCACTTCCACTCTTCAGTTCTCCTAATTCTTTGATTAATGTGATTAAGCAGACTCTTGCATCATGAGGTTGGTGGGATTTGATGCTCTGGTTTTTTTGGACAAAGACCACAACCCTCCTTTGCTAAGGCAAACCTGCTGCTCGCTGGAAGGGAAGCACGAACAAGATCTGCAGAGCTCCCTCTCCAGCTGCCTGGGTGAACTATTCTCAGAAAACATTCAAAACGGTATCACACAAGGTAGCTGAGAGGCTGTAGTGGTTGCCAGCCCTCTGTCCTGAGCCATCTCTAGCACTGGGGCTCCTGCTCATGGGGCTGAGCCAACCCAAAGTCTACGTGGCAACAGCTTCAGGAAGAGGCTTTTGTCCAAAGCAGGAGATTGAGCAGGTGTTGGTGTGGCACAGCTGTAAAACCTCACAAAAACTTTTGTCTCAATTAAACCTGTAATGGTTTGTGTAGAATTGACTGTCTCTCCACCCCCAGTGGACGCTCCACTGTGTCCTTGACCTTGAGGGCAGGAAATTGCACATTTCATGGCACAGTCTAAAGCCACAGAAACCTCTCTGTAGGTCTGTGTATGTGTTCCCCACAAAGCCACTGAGGTTTTCAATTTAATCAGGAGGAGCATTAACTCCCAAGGGAAGCAGAGTGAAACCGTAAGGGCCAAGTGGAGTTAGAAATAGGATGGGGAGAAGGAAGTTTTATCTTCTTCAGTGCAGAACTGAGGGGATGTTTCAGGAATTTGTATTTCTCTCCAAAACAAAGTGGTTGTTATTTATTTAAACACCACCAAGGTAGATTTTATTTGAGCTCAGTAACACTCTGTTGAAGCAGGTAATAGCATTAAATTAACAGAGATAAAAGCTGACACTGGAGTAGATTTGTGAGATTATTAAAATATGAAGAAAAAAAATTGAGATATGCCAAATGTCACTTTAAAAGCCAAACACGGTAAATTGAATTTAGCCATTAAGAAAGAAAACAGCAGAAAGAAAAATAAAAAATATTAAACTGAAGAGAATAATAATTGCATCTAATAGAACTGACAAACAATCATAATTCTTCCCATTAAATAAAAATGTTATAAAAAATTTATTATGAAATGCCACATTATGCAAGCCAGGATTCAAAGATGAGTTCTTTGCATTAAGTACAGTAGATGCCATTAAGGAAAACAGTCAATATGTCACTAAGCCACGGCCTGTAAAATTAAATTGATTTGGTAAATGTAAGTAAGATAGATCTGTTTGCTTTCATCATCAATTTTGAGTGGGTGAACAGGTGATGTCACCAACCTGGGAGCGATAAAGATGCAGGACCATCTGGAAAGCTTTGTGATGGATGGGCAACTGCTTTTGGATAGTGACAGTGCTGTGGTACTTTGTCACTTGGGATGCAGTACTTAATAACTTTTCAATACCATCATAATAAATTTCACTGCCTTATTAATATAGAAATGGTGAGTTATTACTGTGATGGCTATTGTAAATAACGAGAGATGCAGCTGTCAGGAGCTGATTGTTTGGGCATGTTTCTTTAAGCAACACAGTTGACTTGGGATAATCAACGTATGTCTATACCAGCAGAGTTTATTGCTCTTGTCAAAAGAAAAAGCGGCATTATTCAAAAATTATATGAAGTCCATAATAAACAAGTTTAATATATTATCAGACTTTTCCTATAAGTTTCCTAACACGGAACAATAAATCACTTTTAATAATGCCTTTCCGTGTACAATAATATCCTTATGCTGTAATAATGTCCTTTCCTAACTATTCACCAAACAGAACTTCTGAAAAACAGAAGGGTATCTCGCACTCATCAGAACACTTACAAAATTAAATCTCCCTATTTCATTAAAAGGCTACTTCTGATATAAAGCTGATGGGCTCTAGCTGCGTCTTTCTTTTTTATTTTAATTGAACAGATGTAGTTAAAAGTAATCTACGACAAAGAAATACAGACAAAATTATAACCATGTGTCCCTAAACACCGGCAGGAAAGAGCATCTGTGGGTGTTTTATGAAAGCCCAGCGCTGCTCCGTGACATTGCTGCTAATGTCATCGGTCTGAGGACTGGAGAGAAACAAAATGCATAGATAGCTGTTAGCAGAAGATGAATTACCAGATCAATCATTTAGCACCATTCAGCGTATTACACTATTGTTCCCTGGGAAGATAATTAAATCAATGATGTCTTTCTTATTTGTGTAAAGAGGCACGAACTTGTAAAGAATATCCAAACCTCCTCAAACATATTATTGCTGGATTTTTTTTTTTTGTTTTGTTTAAGCCCTACTGACTTTGCCTTTCAGGCTCTAGCTTTGTCCCTCTTTTCAATTAAATGTCTCTCCACCATTTCTATGACTGCTGAAAAGAGAGCCAGCAGTCTATTAACAGGCAATAAAGTTCAGGAAGCCTAAGACTAGTTTCTTGGGTCAGAGGTGAAAATTGCATACTAAATGAAACAAAGGTGTGTCTTGATGGCTCAACAAGCAGTGGAGAGACGAGGATACATGTGGGCAGGAGGAGATGGTCATCATTAAACAGAAGCAAATGAAGGCGGGAGTTGGTGTACGGCAAAATCGTTATTAACCCAGATGAACACATGCACTTCAGAGGATACAGAGCTGAGGTTTGGCATTTAAACCACCACGTGGTTTAACCATATTATTGCAATCTGGGCATTTGGTCTAATAAAGACATTGCAAAACTTTAGAAATGAAACAAAAGGCCCAAATCTTGCTTGCTAGAAGCCTGCAGATTGGGATGTGTTCATCAGAATGGCACAAAATTATACTTATTTGGAAGTGAAAAGAAAGAAAGCAGTAATTAGCTAATAGGGTATTTCTACCCCAGAGAGTATTAATACAGAGTTTAAGTGTTGTGACAGCCCTCATGTTTCCTGGCTTGAATGGTAGGTGGTGCACGCAGGAGTGAGGACAGAGGTTGTCATAATCCAACCCTATTTTATGTGATCGTGCTAACTTTGGCACGTACAGTATTCATTAATTTGGAAAAAAATACAAATGTTAAGTAGCCCTTCCTTTTAAAGTCCAGACCTCACGTTTAGTGTGGAAAGACGTAAAAGATCCCACAAAAAGCATAACATTTCATCAGGTGAAGCCTACGGCGTAAGGGGGCTCTTGTGTATAGTGGGTTTCCCAAACTGTTGTTCTTAGTCTTAACTTGATGAAGTGTATTGGCAACACGCACCGAGCTGGCTCTTGACATGCTGTTTTGGAGACCTGGTGTGGAGCTGTTCAGGATTTCCAAGAGGAGCCTTCAGTGCCCTCCTATCTCCTCGGAATGACCTCATGTGGCAAACGGGCTTTCTAAAAGCGTAGCTATTGGCTACGTGGGTATTTTATTAAAAAATAAATCTGAATATTAATGTTTTCTGAGAGATTTGTGGTCACGGTGTTTCTGTTGCTTACAGCAGCAGGTATTTCAAAACCATGGCGATGATGTTGATTTTGTGCAAAAAAAATGTAAAACTCTCCTGGAGGGGAAAAGGGAAATTTGGGGATGGGAAAGCTTCAGCATTACTGCATTTTCAGAAAACATTCCGTAAAGCCAAATTTTAAGTAGTCCTCTAGTAATAACCTCTAAATAAGCCGAAATTTGCATGTGAACATGGAAAAGATGATTTTTCTTGCTAGTCTTAACTTGACATCTAGCTATATGGAATATCTACGTGTGTAGGCACTGAAGTGAGTAGTCAACAAGCAGGAGAGGAAATAGTTTTTCTGTCCTTTAATGCTAAAACCAGAAACAATGCTACCAAACCCTCTTTGCAGAGGAAGAAGGTACTGATGCCCAGGGAGAGCAGCGATGTGCTGCAGTGCCTTGCCATGCCCTTTGAAATACACCTTTTCTTTTGCACAGAGAACAGTATCTTACCATTTTGCCCCAGTTCAGGCTGTGTGAAGAGGCCTTTTTGCTTATTTGTTTGAAGACCTGTGGTCTCAGAATGCATTTTCACCTACCTGCTGACTTCTCTTGACTTCGTTCATCACGGTTCTCCTACTTCATAACTACTGCTGCTGTCCTCCACATCACCCCAAAACTTTGCACTCTACTGGGATCTTTGTTAAGCCTTGTGAAAACACCTGTAATTTCCTTCTTCCCAGCATCTTCCAAATCTTTTGTACATCCCATCCATCTTTGGCACTTATAACTGGCCCTCATCATCCTCATGTTACTTCTCAGCAGGTCAGTGCCATAATAGTTGCCTTTGCCTCGGGCACTGGCTGTGTACACAATTTGCTAACCAGGCTCTGATTGCCTTTTAGTGCCTGCGTATATTCTAGTTTTCTGCTGCACCCTTTCCTATCTCAGCCCTCCTCATCTCAACACATCAGTGTCCCTCAGTTGATTCAGGCTCAGGGCTTCCCTGCTCTTGGAGACACAGTCTGCTCATCTCTTCCCACAAACTCTTCCCTCTGTTGGCATATCACCACTTCTACCCCTTGCCAAAGCATCTCAATCCTTACCGGTACATGGCCCTGCTATTTCCTTTCAAAAGTCAATTTTCTCATATCATGCCCCCAGTTTGATGGCTGGCATTGTTGCCAAAAGGCAGCATCTAGACTTCTGTCCTCAAAGCCTGATGTGAGCAAAGCTGAATAAAACATGTGTTTTAGGCTGAAATAGTGATTCCCTGATTTCACAATAGTTTAAATAATTATTTTAAAATTATGACTTTAACAGAAGCTCCTGTGTGTGTAAAGAAACTCTCATGGCAGGGATTTGGCTTGGAAAGGGTGACTTGTTTGACATTTGCGTTCAAATACTTTTGTGCTTCTGGAGCATTTTTAGGACTGGACTATCTGCTCCCACCACCCATGGCAACAATGCACAAGTGGAAGATGAAAATTCTGGGTTTCAGCCCCAGCATTCCTGAATAAAATTTAGCTGATTGCAACAGTATCATTTTGGGTGTGATTTTTAGTGGGTCTGAGTTTGAATGGGTTTTAGAATAGGTGCTTGAACAGCTTTTGTCCCCATGCTAATGCCCCCGCAGCAGTGGGAGTCAGGAGGAGTGAAATGATGACCTGAAATAGCAGACGGCTCCAAACAGAGCTGGATTAATGTGAAATGGGGCCCTGGTCCCATCCAGCCAGGAGGCTTCAGCCGGCCTGGAGGTGCCTGTGCCATATCCTATCTAGGATCTCCCCCATCAAACCCAAGACCACCGAGCCCCCCGTCCTTCCACAGCACGGAAATACCCCAAAGGGGTCTCCAGCAACCCTGAGAGGACCATGAGCTGTGTGCCAGGCCAAACATGAAATAGCAGAGGGATTAAAACCCAATTTGCCCATATTTGGACAGACTTCATATAATTTTTTTCTATGTGACAAATGCATTTGATGTGTTTGGAAAACTTGGTAGTAGCATTCCTCCTCCTGTGATATTGCTGGGCTCGCTCTATAATGCTGAAGAAGAAGAAGAAAAAAAGCCACAGTGTTGGGAATTATAAATAATTTGATGCAACAGGTTTAAGTTACCATTTTTGTGGTGAAAAGAAAAGCTTAGCATGATCCAGATTTTCCTTGGTTTCCTCCCATTCTGCTGAGAAGCAGAGGTATTCACATTTCTTTGTCTAACAGTTTTATAATGTCTTAAGAGATTAACAGTGAGCATGAATGAGGGGCTGAGGATTAGACGACAAAAAGCCCGAGCCGTCCACTACCTTGTTTGCACATTTTACATTTTTCAGCATTGCCGGGCGAGTATAGAAACTAAGGAAAGATAATAAGGACCAGAGTCCCAAAAGTGTTTAGTGATTCAAAAAAATTCAGATGCCATGTCAGAACTGACAGAATGATGGAGCATTATGTGGCAGGACCCACTTTTTTGTCTTAGGGTAAGCTCTTGCCCTGAGTGAATGCAGATGTTATCGCAGGATCCCAGACAGACAGTCAGTGAAATGTGACAAGCTGTCAGCAAAGTTACACTACATTGAGTTTGCTAAAATATCCCAAAGCTTTATACATGGCTTTATATATATATATATATATATAAAACTCTTAGCTCAATCAATTGGGAGAGGGGGAAAAATCCTGATTACAGTAACCTTTCCAGTCGGGAATCCTTTGAATGGCTCAGACGTGGCTATAAAAGTTTTTTAAGAGTAGGGGAAAATTATCATCTGAAGTATTTGGACGGATACGTTGGCATCAGTAGGATTTCTGAAGGCAAAGCCCATGCATGGTAAGGCTGTTAACCACATGTCATACTGTGTCAGTCATTCCTCGAATGATTTGGGTATTTACCCCTGTGAAATGCTTAGTCAAATCAGCAATAACAGCCAGCAGAAGTGAACCCTACCAGTACTCAGCTTGGCTTTCTCTTTAGCAGGGTATCAGCTTCAAAACAGGGCAGTTATAAGTAATTATAATTCCTTTACTGTTTTTTTTTTCTAACCTCAAAATTAGATGCAAACAAGCTGGTAAAATTGCAAACTAGAGGGTAAAAAAGAATGAAAAGTGAACTTATTAAAATACACTCAGAAAATAAAAATATATGACAGGGCAAATCAATGCAAATGATCTGAATTCAGATGCTCTGAAGTAATAACGAGGTTCAGAAAATGACTTTTGTTTTGAGTTTCGGGTCTGCAAGAGATATTTGATTTGTAAATATTGTAACAAGATATATACGCTTTTAAAATTTTGAGTAGAAAAAGAAGGGCCCCATTCTGCATAACTCAAAATATTTAACTTTCAGGGAATGTGCAGGGAAGTGATATTATTTATATCCCAATGCCCTTCCAGAACTGTGCTTGCTGTTTTCTTCTTTTAATACTTCATTATGTAGAAAATATAAATATATACTGGCAAACTCAAGTATTTTTACACATGCAATTGATTTTCACTTTTGAATTAGGTCTGAGTCAGATTCAAGCTTTTAAATAATTAGAGGACAGGGAGCATAAAATGCTGATGGTTTCAATTTATTTCACAACTTTATTTTAAAGGTATATCTTCTTATACAGATGAGTAGGTTTTGATTTGAAAATGTTAAAAGTTAATTACGTATCTGTTTGGTAAGTAGTTATATGTATCACTCCCAGGAACCCCTTAATAGTCTGTATTCTTATCTTATTACTGTTAGCTTAAGCCTAAATCTAATGAGAAGGCTGTTTATAGTGGCACAAACTAATATATTTTGCTAGAATATGAGTTGCAGTACACTTGCTCTCCTCGAAGCAGAGCAGAATAATGCGTGTGATTTACAATCAATTTAGGTCTCCTTTGGAATAAGATGATCTTGCATTATTTGTTTCCATACACTGAAAATATTAATTTATTTCTAGAAGCAGGGGAGAAAGGGAAACGTAACCAGCCCCAGCCACAATTTGGTGCAATTTGTGTTACAACAAAATGAATTACCAGCCGACACAACAACCTCCCAGATTCGGAAAAATGGAATGCAAAGACACTGAGGAGATAACATCTCACATGGTGTTTTTGCAAAAAAAAAACAAAACCAAAACCCCTGAAGTAAACAATCCACCTAAATTATGCATATGGAGGAAATGATTGAGAATATGTTTAGCTGGTAATCGCACTCATGCCGAAGTTTTAAATTTCATCTGTCTGCTCAGATCTATTGTGATCCATTAAGTGGCTTCCTTTTTTTCTGACAAATTGAATGCTGCAACTGCAAGGAGCTCTTTTGTTCTTTTAATTCAGTCAGCATGGAAATGATTTTCTCATTTCAGGCTCTTTTCTGTCCTCTCTTCATTGTGTCAATAAAATAGAGTTGTGCAGAGCTGCTCTAATCAGCTTAGAGTGCTAATTCATTGCACTGGGATGCTATCTGGGTCCGGCTACAGGTGGGCACTATAAGGGGTCAGTCTCCAGGGGAGTCTAATTGTGTCTCTCTTGGGTCTTGTTTGCAGAATAACTGAAATCTCAAACCCTGGCTTAAGAAAGGAAGGGAAAATGCACAAACACAGACATACAGGAGCACGCACCGTCCCCAGATGCGCCGCTCGGTCTTGACGTTGTTTCTATTTTGACACCAGGGGAGGGAATGCTTTAGTTTAGTGGCAAAAGATTAATAAGAAACTTTGCAGATCAGTTTTAAAATTTATGTAGGAATGTGTTCATTTTGATATATAAGTGTGCAAGCAGGAAATGAATGCCGTGGTGCCTATGAGAGGTTTTGGGGGAATCTCACCTCTAAATTTTTGAGGCTTTTAAAAGGCTAATGAAAAAAAAGAAAATGCATTGTCAAACTAACAAATCCTCTCTGCATGTGCCAGGGGTTGTCTTGAGCAAGCTTTTTGCCAGGGCATCAGGGTACATAGGGTGTGAGGAATCTGCCCAGTGCTGAGAAGCCAAGGAAATCCTCAGGGAAGAAAGGCAGGGAACTCCTGTGCCCCTGTCCCACTCCACTGCCTGATCCCCATGGCAGCCCCTTCCTCCAGGTGTGGAGAGGCTGTACTAACAGCAGGAGGGGAGGTTTTCTGCTGGAGAGACTTCGGGTCTTATGTTGGGTTATGTTGGAGAACTGATTGGGAAAGAGGATAAGTGTGAGGGGAATGGAAACCTCGTGTTTGCCTTCTGTCCCAGTATTGCACAGTTTGGCCTCAGAACTGTCCCTGACACAAGACAAGCAGACTCCAGGCTTTGCTGCTTCAGTTTTTTAATAGAAGTATGTGTGTTTACCACCACCAAAAAAAAAAAAAACCTGAGAAAAGAGGCACTGATGGTGAGAGGGGTAGGGAATTCCCAATGGCATCTCCTGTCTCTTGCCACCTTGTCCCGGTGCAGGGGGTGTGGGGACACTTTCCCTGGGCTTTGCCGTTGTCTCTGCCAGCTCTGCACCCTCAGGGCACCCCTGGCACCTCTTCCATCAGGGACAGTAGAAAGAGCCCAAATTTCCCAGGCAGACTTGGTAGATGCTGCCAAATATCTTCCTGAAGCAAGGCCAGCAACCCCAGCACATCTCTGCTCCTAGCACTTGCAAAGCAAGCCAACAGAGATGGGTATAGATGAATTACAGGTCTCCTACCAAAAATTTCTCATCACCTTAAAGATGTCAGATAAACTCTGGCACACCTCACTGGGGAGGAAGGGCACGGCTTGTGGCAGAGCAGCCAGCGACTGCGGAAAGAAAAATGCGGTAAAAGTGGTAAAGAAAACTGAGCAAATCATAAATTTCCTTAATAGCATAGCAACAGGTAGAAGGAAGTGTATTTGGACAGCATTTTGTTTTTACATTAGCATGGAATTTTTCCCACAGAATGCATTTCCCTTGCCTGCAGTTGCTCGTGTAAAAAATGGGCACTTTTTGGAATTGAAAAAATCTCAGTCCCAAAAAAAACAAAAATGTATCTCCTAGCCTCTTCTTCCCTCCATGTGACTGAGGTTCTCACTTGTTTATGTGTAGGAAAAGCGGACATGTTATGCCTGTGGCATGTGGCCCTGGGGCAGGGGCAACTCCTCTCCTGGAGCACGGGGGTTTTGGGGAACAGGGATGTGACAAAGTCTCCCAAAAGTTGGTGTGCTTTCTGCAGAGAAGCCAGTGGTGGCTCAGAAACTATTTCAAAGCAAAATTGGCTCTACAGGGCATCAAAGCCACGTCCTTGGCTGCTTCCATGAGCAGTCCTCTTTCACTCCAGACTCAACCTGATTTGAGTTTGGGCAGGACTGTTCCCCACCGGTGGATTTCCTATGGGAGCGATAAGCTGTCGCTCTATTGTGGTTTTGTGGCAGAGCCGCCACCATGAAAATTAATTAACATACCTGAAGACACCCCTGAGCAGGAAATCATAGTGCTGCTCTGTGATTCAGGGGTGAATAGGATCTCTCTATTATCAAAACCTCCATCAGGGAAGAGGAAATTAAGTTCCTAATTAGACAGTGTCCAAAGGAAGAAGTGAGGCATTGAAGAGATGAAGAAAATTGAGAGGTAGCTGATGCCCGTATCAGGCTAATGATAGAAAAGGAAATAGTAGAGCTTGAAAGGTCGCTGACCTTATTAGGCTCGGAGAAAAGTAGTAGATCTTCAAAAGCTTTCACCTATGATAGGTTGACAATGTGTGAAGTTCTCTAGATGGTCAGAGAGGAAAGACAGCCCAGAAAGACGATGGGAACAAATTAGGTAGATTACAGTGAACTACATAGATACAGCATGAAAAGCATATTTAGAAAAGAGAGGAATTCGGAGGAGAAATAGCCAGAAATGTTTCATTATTTGATGAGGTCTGTTTTCAGTATGAGGACAGGATTTTCTTTCCCACTTAGTAGTTTTATTTTTTATACCATCAATTAAAGTCAATAATAATTCCTCACTGGGTTTAACATTTCCCTAATGAAGTATTTACTTTCTGCTGAACTGAAATACTTCAGTGGTAGCCAATTCTGAATATTAACTTTGCTGAGATGAAGATAGTGTTGCTAAAAATAACTTCAGCATTAGGTTTTGAATATAAGAACATGTTCTGCATCACTTAGTGAAAGCATGGCAAATCCCTTAGTGGCGAGAGACTTTTACCTTGGAATACCAAACCTGGCCAGCTGCAAGAATTTTAAAGGCTGTTACAGGCTATTTTCTCAGTAGGTAAAAACTCCCTGGCTCTTTAAATGAGATATTACAAGAAACAAGTCCATAGCAAGTCAAATGAAATACCCTAAAGCCTGCCTCCTCCCAGCCTCTCTTCCTGCAGCAGTTTTGTGCCGTCCGTAGGTGATTTCTCGGAGCCAGCAAGGCCTGATTAAAATCCTCCCTGCTGGTTCATGTACAAGCGTGGATTTGGGTTTAGAGGTAAAGTTGCTTCTCTGTCTTTCTGGTAAATGCTTGAGTTTTCTTGTTCCGACTGCTGGTAGGAGAGGGGGAGAAGGAATGCAAAGAAGAGGAAATTAAAAATACAGCACTGCACATTTTTCATGCAACAGGACCAGTCCGTTTACAATGTAACATAACAGCAGTTTTTCAATCAAAATAAATGAGGACAAATTCTCTGCTGGTAAAAGTAGATGTGGCACCACAACTTTTCTTTCACGAAAGCAGAGTACGATTCACTCCAACACAATAAACCCAATGTAAAGACAGACCATGAAAAAGCCTAATTTTTTTTCTTTTGCTATAAAAAAATATATATATTTTTTTTTTTTTTTTAAATGCTATGTGAATAACAGGGCTGTTTTTAAGTAAATCCTGTTGTATTCTGAAATTAAAAAAACCCTTTGCAGACAAGTGCTACCATGTGGCATTTGTCAAGTAAGGCAGAGATGCTTGCTGGATCTAAAGCTAACACTTTCCTATCATCAGAAGGAAAACCAGAAGGGAAACACTTCATTTCTTCTTCTGGTGCCTGTGATCCCATCCTGCAGCAGAACTGCTTTGTAGGACTCCAGCCTGGAGTCCAGAAGTGCTGCTGGACCCAACTCCAGAAGAGCAGCACATCCCTGCATCCCGAGGAGGGCTCTGCAGTGCTAAAGATCCCGGAGATAGAGCAGGGCTGCCATCCCTGATTAGATGTGGTTTGTAACAGTATCGTCCTGTTTTCACTCAGCACAGTAGAACATTTCTACTGGGCTAACAAGGCACAGGGTAATGAGAAACATGCCAAGTTTAAGGGAAAGAGGAGTCGAACGTCCGTACAGGAAACAAATGTGATCAATTACCCCAAGTGTAGAGCTCGCAGATACCTTATCTTAAGGCTCCTTAAAATAAGAACTTGATTGTTTCCAAATGCGTCTGAGAAGCCAGTGATAGAAACACATTAATGTGAGAGACATAGGAAATTTTATCACCTCCAGAAATTGTCATTATTACTTGCTTCTAAAGATATGGAAGAATCAACACAGCTGTCTAACACACGATCATAGCAATAAATCCATGACTACCTATACATGTGCAGGTTGTGCTTGTAGAAGCAGAGTTTCAGCATTACATTATTACAATCATTAAACAATATTTCAAAAAGCCACCAGTATTTATTACAACGCAAAAATTCATTTTTGCAGTTTATTTTTATTTCGCTGCAGTTTTTGTGGTAGCACTGGACTTGTTTCTTTTCTTCAGATGTATTAAAAAAGTTTCCCTGGTTGATTATTCTCCTCGTAGGTGCTACACCTTCTGTATACAGCCTCTGAACTTAGGTTGACACTGGAGATGGAGATCATTGGCTGAAATTTCTGACAAACAGTGTGTTTTCTGAAGATACGTTAGCAGCAGGGAGAAATGTGCAGTGGCAGGCTCATACTGAGGTATGACTTTGACCTAGAGATATGTGACTCACTCCAAGGTTTATAAAGTAAATCTGGAATGTTTAGGACAGGAGCATATTCTTTTTCATGAAACTACTGCTGTCTGTAGGGATGGCACCTGTGGATGACCATGACTGGAGTGAGGCAGTGTTGCCACTGGTTTTAACAGGAGTAGCACCAGCCTTCTGTATTCCCACACATGATGATATTCCATAGGTAAACAATTTAAAATCTGGGTGCTCAGGATTGATGCACCAGCAGAAAGAATCCAAATGTAATGTTGGTGGGTTTTGTCAGCAAAGAGTCCAGATTGGATTTCAGAGGCGTCTGTTCACTTGTAAATCCACGCCTGATCCACCTTTGCATAATGAGGACTGAAATAAGGGCTAGAACATTTAAATTTTGCTGGACATCTCTTGACATCAGTGTTCCTATACGAAGGGGGTTATTGCATCATTCAGCAGGGGCTTGGTTCCTTTAAAACGTGTTTGCCTCTCTCCTGGCGTGACAAATTCGGCATCATCTTTAGCACGCTGTTCTATTTGACATTGTTGCTTCATGTTTGAGACAAAAATTAAGTTGTTTTACCTTTCATGAACATTTACTAATTGCAAAAGAATGAAGTGTTTATTGCAAATAGTCATTTAGGTGCAGCTAAACTCCTCAGGCGTGCTTATTATAGTGATGCATGGGGTGGGCATTTCAAGGGACAGCACTAAAATGTTAAAAAGTTTCAGGCATTTACCTGGAACTATATTCAACACTGACCTGTTATGGATTATTAAAGTTCTTCACTTTAACCTGGAGACATTAGCCAGTGCAAAAGTAATGGCTGCTTTAACATCCATGTACAAAAGTGGAATTTAAGAGATTAACTTGCATTTGACCTACTTCAGCTCTCCTGGTAATGAGGGGTGCAGAGGCACAGAATTAATTTCTCTCAATTTGTGGCTCTCAGGGGTGCTGCTAAGTTTGAGAGTGCTTGAATTTTAAGAGTCTCCTGGTGTGCTGAGAAGGTTTTGTTACAGCACAGAGTTCTGTGAGCGGCAGGGACTGAAGTGCCAGTTTTATCTATTTGATTAATAGCCTAATTGAGTTCTAGTGTATCTTTGAAAGAAAAAACCATATTTTCTCTCCCACTTGAAGGGCGTTTTTTCCCACATATCCCAACTCTCCTCTACCACCCAGTAACAGCTCAAAACACTCAGTGGATTGAGAAATGTCTGCTGGGCCTAACACTGTATGCAGCCCTCAAGCTGGGTTTTACATGCCAGATCTGTCTCACCTTTCCAATAATCTGGGTTTTATTCAAGATCTGCTGAGCATTTGTTGTGTGTGATATTAATAGGCTGCCTCTAGCAGGGTGTATAACTCAGGGTGATATTATTTGGACTGATGCGATTTTAAAAGCCAGCAAATGACTGTGCAATTATTACTCCAGTGCTGTGTCTTTACCTCAGTATTAATGCACCTAAAGAGATTTTTGGCAAAGCAATTTATACTCTCATGAAATTGGCTTTAACTGCTGTATGTACATGTCCTTTTCTCCCCGAGTTTGAAGGGTCTGGTTTAGTTCCTTATCAATATACTACATCCCTCCTCTTCCTTTTCAAATAACTGCTGTTCAGTGGAAGCTTTCTTTGTGCAGAATCAGAACCGACGGGATGTGATTTATTCCCAGCTCACTGCAGTTTATCAAGGAAATAAACAGAGGAAGCAATAACACATGTAGGTACCATCCTGTGGCAAATATAGGTATTGGGGAATTAGGATGATAAAGATAAAAGATTTCCAAAGTTTTCTAAATATTTTTAATTGATTTATTACATAGATATATTGCTGCTGAGAGTTTATCTTTTCTAGAAATTTCTAACTAAAATCTACTTCTGCCTCTCTGAGATCTCCAGTTAAATCATGGCACAGGAAAGTCTGGAGAGACCGTGTGTTTATGTGACTATTTATTTACCAATATACACAGTATTAAGCATCTTCCACTTAACACTAAAAATGCATATTAATCATAATGAATAAAACATGCAACTTTGTGTTTTGTAACATGTGTAAGGAAACCAACAGTTGTGCCAGAAGCCTATCAATGTGTGCAATGCACTTCTACCAGAAAGGGGTTGTGTTGTGTAACGTGACCCTATCAATTTAATAGAGACTAATTGTCCTGAGATTCTTTTGTGGAAGTTCACAAAGCCTTTGCCAGGTTTCAGTGTCAGATCCTCCTCCCAAAACCTGTGAAACACAGCTTCCCTTTGGTTCTATGATCTGCCAACAAAACGGTCCTAGATGCTTCTTTTCAGCAAGAGCAGACTGAGCAGTGCTTTTACCTTAAGGAAATAACTGATATTTTTATCTTCAGGTTAAGGAATTCAAGATTGCTCTGATCAGGAGGTTTTGTACACAGAGCTCTTTGTACACAGGGCTCCCTGTAATGGGATGCACACAGAAATACCTCCATGCAGTTGTTTTTGACATGTAACTGCTGCCAGAAAGTCATGAAGCATTTTCCTGGGTTTTTAGTGGGGAAAAAAAAAAAAGAATAATTGACCATTTTAAAGTTTCGATTTTAAAACGTTAACCGTATTTCTATGATGAGTTTTTAAAACACGAATCAAGACCATCCATTTCAACTCTGGAGAATCATATCTTGCTGTGATGTGCTTTCTTGATTTTGTGGAAATCTTTCAAGATCGTGTATTAATGTTTGCTAAAAAAACCCAAAAAACCAAAAAAACCTGAAACAAAAAAACCCCAAAACCTAAAACCTTGAAAAATGTTGATTTTAAATGTTTCTTACTCTTCTTTCATCCGATGGAAAGCTTTAGTCGTTGCCATACGCGTTTCAGTGAAAAGCAACAGCACCAGTGCCCGACCCACTGTACAGAGTTAATGTCCTGCAATTTTTCCCTGCTCCTGAGAGTCGGAGGGAGTTTCCAGCTCCACTTTTCCTAGCAGCTGCCAACGTTGTCAGCACTGATCTGTCAGAAAGGATTTTTCCTGGCAAAACTTTGAAGCTCCTTTCTGACATCCCCAACAAACTAATTGTTGTCTCCTGCCTCCGAAAGCCCTCTGAAGTCCCAACGAGTTAGTGTCTTCTCAAGAGATGAGAAAGGGGACTCACAAAATCAATTTATCAGGCTATTACGCATTGTCATCAGCCAAAACAAAAACCTGCTAAAGACAGGAGAAAAAGAAGGAGAAATGGGTCTCTGAGAAAAGGTTACAGAACATCCATCTTCTCTCCTCTTCCGATTGTTTCCTTTCTTTACCCATTTTCATACCCATTTCCCTCCACTAAAAGACACTTTATGACAAGCATTGTAATCTCTTTAGACCAGAGGGGAACCTCTTCTTTAGGACCAAATCTTTGCAAGGCGTGAGTGACAGCGGGAAGGGGTCCAATTGCCACCGAAGACACTAGGCAATAAATCATCCACCCTGGCATCAAGTGGCTGGACTAGTCCCCACTTCCCGATGGCCACCAGTGCCTGGCGGTGACAAAACAGCTATTGTCAGCACCCAGCAGCCACATTCCCTCCTTCTCCCCGCCGAGGTTTTAACTTCACCTAAGGCATAAGAAACAGATTATAGCATTGGGAAAGAAAAAAAAACAACAGGGAAAGTCTGCCACGGGCAGGAGAAGGGGCGCGTGAAAACGATGTTGTCGTGGTACTTCTGTAAATTCAAACAATAATAGCGACTGGGGAAGTGCCATCAGGTTTTTATTGGTAATTACTGAACTGTCTTTTGAAAGCCTCCAGCCCAGACAGTGATTTTGTTGGCGTGTTTTTAAAGACTTTCCATTTCCAGGTGACCCCTGGTGCCTGTGGTTACTCTTTAACCGAGGCAAGGCAGTGCTGGGAGGTGTTCGCTGTTATAAGCACAACAGCTCTTCACCAAACAGAACAATCTTAAGGAGGAAATACTGGACGGAAAAATAAGTGCTTGTCACCCAGATACTAAGATTGGAGCGTGTTTTGGATTCTTTCAGGCCAAACCCAAAGATCTTTGCATTGTCAAGTTATCACACCAAATACCATCACGAGTTTTTTATCATTCACGAGTAAATTGCCATAAGGGAAGCTAAAAAAATGTGTCAGGTTTGCTCCACCGAGAGGCCTGTGCACTGCTGCTGCACAAAAGACGTTTATAGATAAGTTGTAATCAGCTCAGAGTTACATATTAACTGATGAATTATGGTAAAGAGAGGAATAAAAGACTGTGGTGGGATGAGCCTTTAGATCTGAGACCCCTCAGAAGGTCACCAAAGGATAAGAGTAGCAGAATATTTATCACTGCTGCATTTTTATCCTTATTGATTTTCCCCTCAGTGTCATTAGGGTGTTTCCTTTAGAGAAACGAGCTAGACAACACTAACCATTTATTAATTATTGTTGATGCTGGGAAAAATGACCCGTTCTCTCCAGAATGCCCCTCAATTTCGTGCACTCGCTAAATGTAATGCAAGAGAGGAACCTGACTCTGGAAATTTAAATAATGAATTAGTTAACGTGCTGTTGACTCCTCTATTCTGTTGTGGTAAGTGGAAATCTATGTGCATTTGTTTCCCAATGTGCTGTCGTTCTGTATGTCCCAGTTCTCAATTAAAAGAACCATTTTTGGGGTATGAGAATGCAATAGATATTAAAAAAAAATAACTGTCTGGAATTTTGTATTCAGGCAGGCATGACTTTCATTATCATAAGAAATATAGAGATTATATCATCCTTCCAAATATCGACTAGCCTGGGGGTGAATAGTTTTTGTTGAGTGAGTAAAACATCATTAGTTTTTTCATGATCACCACGGGAAAAGCTGACAAGTAGATTTTTCTGTTGGCCGTTGTATTTTCATGACAATTTTGTACGACTGTGTTATACTGTTCTGCACATAATGAAACTCCTTCATAGTTTAGTAACAAGGAAAAATATTAGTCCTTTTCTTTTTACTTGTAAATTGATTAGGCTGTGCTGAACCTAGAAAAAGTAACCAGCACACTCTGTTTTAACATTTTGAATTATTTAATGAAAAGCCTTTAAGCTCTTTGGATTCACAGTCAAATTGCTACAGAGAGTAAATGAGATGAAGGTTTTTCTAGGCTCCATGACAGGTCTATCCCATTTCATCATCTTAACTAAAAAATAATCCTATCTAACTTGAAATCCACAGCAGCTGTAAGTAGAAAATAAATCCAAACCGCAGCTCAGACTTGTAACCTAACAGCTATCATAAATAATCAGAATCTATTTGAAGGTGGAAGATGGGACATTAGAAGCTATTTACACTACTAGAGTGATGCCATTGATCAGTAAGAGCAACCCGTAGATAAGACTCATATGATGTCATGGTTATTTATGATGGGAATTGACAGTAAAGCTACTATAGAACTTTCTTCCCGACAGCTTCATTCATTTCTGTTTGTGATGCATTTTGCTGTTAAAGAAGCAATCAATAGCAAAACTGTGGTGATAAAAGTTATTACTGGTTAAATATATGAAAAATGCGCCTGTGTGTGTATACGTATATAACGCCAACTATGAGACCATTAAAAAATTAAGTCAGCAGAGTTTATTTAATATTTTTTATTACCGATGTGCAGTAAAGCCATTTATGTTCTCTGGTGGTGAGCATGTACTACAGCCCGATTTATTTTCTAATCTCATCAAGCTTATTGTGGCCATGAGAAATGCAGTGTTGCAAAGGTTTAATACAACGTTACAGGTTCTCTGCAGTGTGCCTTGTGGCTCACAATGTGTTGGTGCAGGTCAAATAGGAGAAAAAAGCCCTTTCAGACCAGTGTCAGACTTAGAAATCTGCTGTATGTGTCCAGCATTAACTGTTTGCATCCAGCAGTTAAGAGGGTTTTAGCAGCAAGCAAAGAAAGAAGTACCCCTGCACCAGGTCCAGTGTGCATGCATGAAAATACCAACTTTGTGGAATGTTTAAAAAAAAAAAAAAAATGGCAAGAAACCATTCTTTTCTTATAAATGCTCTTTGTGGGAGACGGATAGTAAAATAAAAGTGGGATCACGGCCGACCCCAGGGCAAGGAGTCTTGTTGCTGCCTCCTCTCATATCGTGAGTTGTTCTTCCCACAGGTGTGAGGGGGCACTGGGTGGGCACTTGCCAGAGGAGTTGGATGAGGGAGTGTCAGAGAGATCTCCCAGAAGGATAGGGATGACCCAACTAGCATTGGAGGACACCACTGTGCTTGTCCCAGGTGCAGAGCACGTATGGGAATTAATGTTTCCATCAAAGTACATATTAATTGGTGTTTTAGTTGCTAATTTTGCAGCTATTTACAATATGCTAAAACAATATATTGATAAAAAAGCTAGTAGGAAAAAACTGAGTGAATAAATATGGAAGGTTAGTTTCTACATTAGATGAAAGATCACATTAGCCTGCTGCTTGCTAAAGCTCTCAAACCAGCTTTGTGTATCTTACTTTTTATTATGTAGTTTGTACCCAAAAATTAATGTTTCATTTCCTTTTTGTAACATAAGGTTTGTGCCAAGGAAACCAAAACAACCCAGTTGATTATGTTGTCTTCATTAGATTTAAAAGATATAAAGATGATGGATACACGTGTGGGAATGTAATATGCCCTACAATACTCAGGGTGGAAACCCCATACACTACAGAAATCAGCACCAGAGACTAAAAACTAAAATTGAAAATACACAGAAACTGTATTTAAAATAATGTGAATCATTAATAAGAAGCATAAGAGGAGAGTGAAAAACTGGAATACCTTTTTTTTTTCCGTAGTGTCCACATGAGCCATAAGCTGATTAATAAATATACACAGATGTTTTCAGGTCAGTGTTAGTCCAATATTAGTAAACTCAGAGTGATTGGCAGGTTCATACTGGCTGGTATTTGATTCTTAAGTTAATTCTGTCCATTGAACAACTGATAAAAATGCCTATGGCATCATAATTATCCTAATTTAGGCTAATTTATAAAATTCTTCAGTAAGTTTATTTTCCTATCTATAGATTAAATCTATCTAAGATTTCTAATCTAAGATTTAATCTTCTGTGATATGAATCCCTATCCTCAGAGGAACTGGCTTATCTTTTAAACAATCCAGGCTCTATTTTGTCTAGTTCCTTTATGTATATGATTGTATGCACCCAGCAGGTCAAAGGCAGTGCTTCCCCAGACTATTGTTGGGCTGGAACAATAAATATTGGACTTAATTTAAATGGGTCAGAGTTCATTCCCATCCACTGCCCATCTATATGACAAAACCGCTTGGTCAGTCACTTAATTGAGACAGAAATAGTTAATGTCAACAAACTGCTAATGAAATAAAATGTATGTTTGATGGAGCTTCTTCTCAGCCGTGACAAATCCACGTGTGATGTTATATGTGTGCATAGTGTCTTTCTGCTTTTTGTAGAAAACAGTGGGGTCTTTTGAGCTTTACACTTTGTACTAAGGAATATGGTTATCCAGTTAAATAGTGATGTACCTCTTGGTGGGATTTCTTTTTTTTTTTTATGGGATGAAGAAATATTGCCCTTATTAATATTTTACACGATTTATAGGTAATACCACCTCTAAGACTTCACACTGTTCTTCCCAAATGGTCCCCACGTTGTACTCAGGAAATGTTATTACAAGACTTTCTGTCGTGTTTTGTGGAAGGATGGGTTCCTGCACCTGGCTGGGAGTAGGGGGGCTTGCACTGGAATTTCAGGCACCTGGCAGCATGGCTGCTCCCTGACAGCTGCTGGTTGTCATCCAGAGGAGAACAGCAAACTGCTCAAATAAGTCAGGACAACTGGGTGGATCACAGACATTATGTAGGAAACAAGGCTTGCCTTCATTTCGTGGGAGCTTGTGGCTGGCGTTGTCTTAAAACCATCCCAGGGAAAAGTGATTTGGGATGGCGCAAAATGTTTTCCAGTGGCAATTTGCCTAAAATGTAGTGACTGGGCAAAATGCCTAGAATTTGGAATTTTCTCCTTGGAAAATGAAGATAGAGCTTTACAGCTCCTTCCAACTGATGTTTTCAAGGCACTTTACAGATATAATATTTCTCATCACCAAAGTCTTGTGCATTAGCATTCACTGTATTTAACTGTATAACAGTGAAAGAGACAGAGCCATAGGGAGATTAAAATGACCATTTTCAAACTTGCTACCTAAGGGTCAGGTTTATAAACTCCATTTTTCTGTGTTTGAGCAGGCAGCCCAATTCTCAGCGCTGCTTAGCAGCCTCCATTGACTGCAGAAATTATGGGGTGGATAAGTTTGCCTCTTTTGTTTTCAGTGTTTCAGAATGTGCTTGACTCCAGCTGTGTTAGGTATTTTTTGGGTTATTTATGCCCAACAACAGTCATATGTTAATGACCCATCTGTGCTTTGAAGCCAACATGTCTCTGAGGTGAACTGGATGAAGAAAGAGGCTGCTGGGATGTTATAGTGTTAAATGTGCACTGATTGTGTCAGAAAGAAACGGGGATACACCTTCACCCAGAGGCTGTGGTCACTCGTGAGGACGGCAGATGCAGAGCACTGTTGTGCAAGGACATGGCCAAAAGTGCAGCATCAGAGTGTCCCACCCCCAAACACTTTACTCTTGCATCCAGGATGTACAAATTATTATTTAATTATTACTTGAATTTTCTCTAGTCACTAGCAGGGCGGTCCTGTTGGATATAACCAAATCAAAAATTGCTTCAGTCGTCTTCCAAATGGAGTTGAGAGGATTTACCTACATCTTAAAGGAAAAAGAAAACTAACCCCAAAATCTAATTTGCATTTGTATCAAAGTTGAGTATAGTTTATATAAGCTCATCCTTTCTAGGTGAACACTTAAATCCTTCACTGGCCTGGATAATCACTTCCTTTGGAAACAAATGAGCTGCTCCTGTGTGATTATAAATGTATTTCGCAACTGTTTTTAAGATAAAAACATCCTATGCCCCAGCTCCTTTGCATGTTATAGCACAAACCTTAAGCTCAGGTTTTCAGAAGTTGCCACCAAGTTCTTCCACATGATCTGTTTTCTGGCAGAGCTGAGTATCCGACTCCTGCAGGGACTGTAACCCAGAACTGCTGGGGTCAGATCACTGGCAAAGTCAACTCATGCTGACTAGAGGCAGAAAGGCCACAAAAGGAGGGTAATTCTAAAAATGTGGCTCTTGTATTTATGTTTTTTCATCTCTAATCAAAGGATGCACTAGGTGCTTGGTGTATTTCTGTGATTGACTGAATTAATAATGTAGAATTTGACTGAAATAGAAATTCTTAAGAGATAACATGCCATGTAAGAATGGGCTCTGTTCATCCCTTTGAAGAGAAATGTGTCAGAGATCCATTCAGTTTGAATGAATGCCTTTTTTGTCATTTGAAATGCTCCAAATTTCCAGCAAAGGTGAGTTTACCGTGCCAGGGCTGAGCTCAGGAGCTGCGTCCGGTGCGAGCACTGCTGAACGCACAACACATCCTACACAGCATTGACAGGCACTGGATCCAGGCACATGTGAACTACTCTGCCCCATTCTTTGAAAAGCACTGCCTTTAAAAGATAGGAAAGCTCTGAAACTCTCAACAGGAAAAAATGTTGCCTTTGTCAGCATTTCTTAGTAGACCTTGTTGTCTGTTTTATTGTAGCAGGTAGGTCGTGGTCTCTGAGCTCGCTTCAACTTTGTTTTTGGGTAAGACCTCTTAAGTTAACATCTCTAAATTACTTAGTCCCAATCTGAGTAAGGGGTTCTGTGGGAGCCTCTCCTTGTTTTTTTTTAGTTTGCCCTCAGGTTTTCTTGCTTTCTTAAATATATACATATCTTTGATTAGGAGGAACCTCAATGAGACACAGATAAACTGCAAACAAAGATTTCTGCAGCTCGGGGAATTTGACCCAGAAGCTTATTTATCTGTGGATGTGTCTGTTCATATCTGCTGCTCCTACAGTCAGGAATTTTCCCCTGCAAATTGGTGCTAACAAATGCAGTTGCCCTGTTTGCACAAACCTGTGCATTTATCCAGATGTTGGAAACACATTTTTCTTTTAACAGCGTGTCAATGAATTATTATGATGTATTTTGACATAGTGGGGAAGGAGAATTGTTTCTTATATGAAACAATTGGGAGAGGAAAAATAAAACCCCTGCTGCCTTCAGGATTTTTACGATAGCCAGCTACTGCTGAACTTGAGCTTGGGTTTGTTCCACTGGTTTGTTCCTGGGGCTCACTGCAGCAATGGGTTTCTGCATTTACTCTCCATTCCTGGATGTACTGTCAGTGCAGCCTTAGTGGAGATTCAGATCCTTCTCTGGTCAGATACTCCTGCCCTCAAAAGATCCTGCAATATTCTCTCAGCAGCAGAGCTCAGCCCACACTGCACTGAGGGGATGATGACTGTGAAAACAGGGCAGAAAGAACTTAGGCATGAAACTGGGTCCAAAACCCAGATTCTTTGGACTTCTGTTTACATGTGAGAAAGGAGAAAATTATTTACAAAGACCAGAGCAGCACCTGCTGAGAATGCTGACAGCTGATCCTATACCTGGGCTAAACAATGAAAGGTAAATGATGGAAAAAATAGTTGGAGGATCCTGGTTTGGAGCTGGTCCTTGCTCCAAAGGTGCTGTGAAGGCAGCAGGTGTTGGCCTGCAGAACATTCCTCTCAGGGGCTGCAGGCACCTTTGCACCAGCCAACATCCTCCAGAGACCATCAGTGCACCTTCCCTTCTTCAGGAGCTGCTGCAGCTGCCTGGAAACCTGACTGAGAGCCAGGAAAGCTGATAATTAATAAAAAGGTTCTGGATGATGCAATGTGCCTGTTTGCTGCTTTATCTCTCTACAAGCCTGGGGTGAAGGTGGTGGCTGGTCAAGCAAGTGCAGGTTGCCACTGTCTCTGTGTCTGAGCTCAGCAAAATGATGGTGCTTAAAGGAACTTGAAGCAATTTTTAATTCTGCTCATTCTGCTCTTGAGACTAGATACTTATTTTGATACCTTACAGCATTTCTCTTCCCCCCCCGCCTCAGACTGCAGTAACCTTTTCATGTTTGGAGAGTTTCTCATAAGGCTACACTTCCAACACTAATTTTTTTCAAATTTTCCCTTTCTTGATTGTCCTAAATTGCATAAATTTAGAGATTAGGAAGAATGCAAAAATCTTCTTATAGAAGATAGAACCATAATGGAAAATATGGGTTATGTTGGAGTCCTACCAACCTTGATTGTGTCCTTTTTAGATGCATTTTAAACCATCTCTACAGTTTCTGTAAATTACATGCACAATATGGGCGTGTGAATACATTAAATATGCTTTCATAGGTTCGCCTGTCATATCATAAAAGCAGTAATAAAATACTGAGAGTATATTGTACTTATTAATGTACATTTGTAATATACAATCATTAATCACGAAATACTAATAATGGACTTTTTTTATTGTGTTGAGGCAAAACTTGCCAGCTCTGGCTGTTATGGTTGACTTTACAACTACCTGCCTGTCAGCTTTAAACTCGGTGGAGGGAATATTTCATGGGGAAAATGCAAGGTCCCTAAAACATCTGGTTGTAAACCTGCAGTAGGGTCTGAAGCATTAATAAAGCTTGTGATGGATGAGTCACGTGAAGCTTCCTTTACCAAAAAGCTGTTGCATTTCAGGCTCATTATTCTCTAATAATAGACTTTCAGGACCTGGACAATAGCTGGAGCTTTCCCCTTATTCTTGGGAGATAAATGGCAGTGCTGGGCAGGGCACAGCTCTGCTCTGGGACACAGGAGATGTCCTGCTTTCCCAGCCCCACTGGATGAGAGTGTCCTCATCCCTACATTCATAGCATGGCCCTTCTCAGGTCCAGGTGAGACTGAGAGTCTACAGGAGCAGAAATCCCTCCTCCAGCTCCTCCCATACCTGCCTACCCTTCTCATCTGCTAAAGGCTTCCCTCTGTAAGAGGTCACAGACCTGCCCTACAACTTGGTGGTTGCTGCCTGTACAGAAGATTTTGCCTCTGTTTCATCCTCAAGGAATACCACAGTGCTGGAAGGTGGATGAGGATTTTCTCTTGGGTGCTACCAAGCCTCTGCTGACTCTGGTGGGATCAATAACCAGAGCTGTGGGCTTTGGGTTTGCCTCTGGAATGGTGCAGTTAAGCTGCCTTATTAATTCAGATACCATTTCTCTCCAAATGGACTTTGATTCACAGGATTTTTGTCTGTGTGAGAATCAGATTCTGTGAAAACACCTCAAAGAACCCATTTACAACCAGGTGTAGAGTTTTCCCACAGTCATATGTTTCCTATGTTAATTTATGTGGTGACCTTGGAGCCATCTAAATCCTGTGCACATCTCACTTGCTCACTGCTGCTTTTTTTTTGATGAATCAGAAGTAAAATCAAAAGCCTCTTTGAGGATTACTGAAAAGGAATTCCACATGTGTTACTGTGTGTGCACAGCCCATTTATTTTGGAGCCCAAACTCACTAAAATCGAATGAACATAATCTGAATGTGCTTTTAAAAGATTAAAACCCCAAAAGATGAAACTGGAAAGCCTTTTGAGTTTTATAAGAGATAAACAACTTATGTGGTCCAGCATGTGCATTTTCAGACCAGCCTTGTTCGAGCAGATTTTCAGTATAATAAGAGGGAGCTGGAGTTTCATTATGGAATGTGGACCTCAAGAAGATATAGCTGTCCAATCTTTAAAAAAAGTCTGTTCTCAATACCATCTTTCTAGGAGGAAAATTATCTCTTCTTCCCCAAGTCATCTGCCAACAGGTTTTTAACTTTTTATCCTCTTTCTGGGCCAGTGCACAACATCCTTGATTTCCACTAATAAATGGATCTTGACAGCTCGATTCCACCAGTCTCTATTTAAAAGAGGTGTTTTGGCCTCAAAATCACTCGGAAAACTCCAGAAATTATCTTGTAGATTTGAATTCTGCTCAGGTCTTCTGTAAATACTACAGAGCCAGCAGCTGCAAAGACACTCTCACTTCTTTTATTAGGGGAGTGAGCCCTGCCTCTCATCATGTTCCCTGTCCTTATCTTAACAACTGCCCAGTAAATTTAAAAATTGAGGAAAGTGCTCTAGTGACAGACTTAAAGACTGACTCCTCTGTCCTCAAACAGATACAAATCAAGGTCATAACCTTTCCCTTGTGCTCTTCTGAAGGTGTTTAAAATTTGGTTTTCTCTTGCTTGCCTTAAATCACCTCTTCTCTAAGGGGTTTTTCATTCAGTGCAGATGTGTCACTGGGATGGACTGAACTAGCAGAGAGAGTTAGAAATATTTCACCCAAAGATAGTACTCATCATTTCCTATGTAGTTTGTAAATTATTTGTAGAAAATAAAGTTGACAATTTCAGACTATACTATGTATAATCTGTGTATTATGCATCATTCCTGTAGAACAAGGGAAACATTAATGTTCTGTATCTGTCTCTCTTTTTTGTGTATTTGGGCAAGTACAGTGATTTTTACATCCTGAGATCAGTAATGTGGCAGGAAAAACAGCTGAAAAATTTGTAAACCATCACACAGCATTCACTGTGCACCAAAAGCTGTAGCTATTTCTTCCTTTGTGTTTGTTTTTATGTGTGTAAGTGTACTTAAATACGTAGGAAGCATATATTTCACAAACTTTTCTCCATGTGGCTGGAAGCACTCTCTTTCATGCCTGTGGTGAGTGAATCAGTCTGTGCTTTGCAGAGGGACTGGCTGTGGCAGCATCCTGACAGAGCTACCTGGGGTTCTTTGGAGATGGCTTTAGGACCATTTGCAGACTCTGTACTTCTGTTTTGCAGGCTCATTAGCTTTCATGGCTTGATTTCAGTGGTGTGTCTACATGACATTTATTTGCTTTATGAATTGAGGTTTTAATTCACTTATTTTGCTTTTAGCGAGTGAGTGGATCCATGCTGTAAAGTTTTAAGACTTGCTCTTGAAACACTATCTTCTTGGCTAATAAACTGAGATGATGACAAGATCTGTAGTGAATATTCAAATAAATGTGATTACTTCATTTTGTGTCAACAGAGAAGGTGAAAAGTGCAGCTCAACTGGCTGGGTAAGATTGGAAGGAGGGGCTGGGAAAAAACAAGAGACAACAAAGAGATAGTTTGTAAGATTTAGTGGCTTTTTTTCAGCAGGGGTGTTGAGAAGTCAGCGTTGCAAAGTTCAGCAGGGTCAAACAAAGTGCAGAAACTTTCTTATATTCATTGAGAAAAAGCTTGATACTTGCTTCCAAAATGCAAATGATAAGAAAAAATTAGATGGACAGATGATGTGCTACTTTTACCTAGTTTAAACAGGCTGAAGCTTGTACTGAGCATACATTATCTTTTTTATATCAGAAGGTAGAAAGTCCACATTGTCTTTCACAAACCATAACTGTGATAAGATGGTCTTTCGGGAAGTCATAAAAGACCAGTAGACCAGTGGTGGTGCTTCCTGGCTGGAAGATTGACTGATCCAGAAAGGCGAACTTATCTAAACGAACATTTTGACCTTTGCGTGTGTTAATAATAAAATGATAATTTCCAAATGCAGATTGGACAAAACTTGGCCTGGATTATTTGCATGCAGGCCATCAGCTTTGCAGCAGACACTTTGAATTTGCTTGTCTGGCACGGGGAATGCAGCCACCTCCAGGAAGGTGTTCCTGGGAAAGGTGCGCCAGTGTTTGTTTTATCTGTACATGGTATCAAATGATTTCCAACTAAAGCGGTGATGCTGTTGATGTGGAGCAATAAGGTGTTGTTTACACAGACAAAACCTTTGTCTCAGATGAAAATGACAATGTAGGTCTGTTCCACTAACCTTTGCTTTGATTCCAGAGCGTCCTTGGGAGCGTCTCTATCAGAACTCCGTATGCTGACTCATCCTGGGTCATAATCTTGCTCAATACCTGGGAAAGCATATTCTCTGGAAGTAACAGTGTTTGTGGCAGTGTTACATATGTGAGACCATCCCAGCATTATGGAGTTTTCTGTTTAATAACTTCACATTATGGTTGGAGAGATGGGCCACCTGCTCTATAAAAAAACTGGGTTTTCGCCACCCTCACCTACCCTTGAAAATCTGCTTTTGGAACCCAAAATAGAGGTGGTTAAGCTTTAGTAGCAGCATTTTCTACAAACAAAGGTGTCTTGCTCCTAACATAGACAGTGGAAATATTCTCAATGATATCAAAAAGTCTGAAAGGAACAGCTAATTGTAGGAAGATGGTATATTACCAGTAAAGAACATTATTATTCATATAGAGAAAATACTGCAACCAGTTCAACAGATTGATACTTATAATGGATAATTGTCTTCCCCCAGTAATTTTGCATAGAGAGATGTAGCTCAATCAGGGAATAATTTTTCCTCCATCCCGTACTCTTGATTTCTTTTTGGAGGGATTCATCACTGTGGACTTGCAGAGGCTTTTGAGGGTGAAAAAGGAGGTTGATCCAAGGGACTAAGTTCCCTCTCTCCTGCAGGTCCCTGTACCTGTTGGATTTTCTGTGCATGTGTGTCGTCTCCCAGTCTAAAACTAATTCTTGCCTGTCTTTCTGGGTGC
Organism: Pipra filicauda; assembly: GCF_003945595.2. Taxonomy (NCBI): domain Eukaryota; kingdom Metazoa; phylum Chordata; class Aves; order Passeriformes; family Pipridae; genus Pipra; species Pipra filicauda. The sequence continues at coordinate 371,699 of NW_024104359.1, forward strand.
TACATTGCTAAAATCTTTGGTATCTTTACAGAGATCTAAAATCTTCATGTTCACTCTCTAGATGTACATCTTAATTTCTCTGATCTCCCACTGTAGGAATGTACACAACCTCACCTTCCAAACCTTGATCTGAGACCATTTCCTCCAGACACACGATGTAAAGGGGTTTTAAAACAGTTGTCCAACCTGCAAATCAGTTGATGAGATTTGTTATCAAATTTATTTGGAAAAATATTTCTCTGGCTTCAGGCTACATGTGGAGGGTGTTATCTTGGAAAGAGGCATTGTCAGAAAGTCATAAGCAAGAGAATATAGAAGGTTACTGTTAATAAAAGCTGTCATGAACTGCTGGCTGCAGTGGTTGATGACCAACATAATAAACTCCTCTCTTCTTCCTCTCCTGGGGAAAAGCTAATTTGTGATATCAGTGCTGCTGTGTTGAACTGTTATTCTCCTGGGATCTGTGATGGCCCTGGAGAGGGGCACAGCACAGAGGTACTTAGGCAGTATTTAGACATTAAACAGAATATAGTCTGTTCTGATGGCAGTTGATAGAGGACTTACCCTTAAAAGTATTTTTATACCACGGTGATTATGCTTTGAACTTGCCAAGTGTACTTAGAGAAGGGATGATATTAAGTAGATTGAGAAAAGAATGCAAGGAAACATTATAGTCCAGAAAGCAGATAGCTGCCTTGAGCAGGAGAGAGGCTTGTAATGTCGAGTGAGAGCTTCTTGTGGAAATAAGAGCAGTGTTTGGTTTACAGAATCTTCCAAACAACACCGATGATTCAGGGTAACTGCTTCTTTTTCCAGTCTGTTAATTCCACTTAAGAAAGGAGAGGGACTGACCAAGAAGGCACTGAACACCAGAGAGGGGTTTGCATTGTTTCATCTTTTAAAATTTCTTAAAGCAACTGTTACTTTTCTTCTTGTGAAATAAAATTATCACAACATGTGTTAAGGTGAGAAGCAGACAGTCTGTTGGTTAATATATACTTTAAGACTGGAATACAAGAATTTTTATTTCCATTTATGCTTTTGAAATTTAATCTTTGATATTTATTATCATTTTACCTATAAAAATAAGATTTCCTCGAGATCTTGTTGTTTGATCACAGTGCATCTGTTTCCTCCATATCCTCATTTCTGAAGCCTCTCGTGGGACTCTTATGAATGGGAAAGTTGTCTAGGGCATGAATAAGCTCCAAAGATTCAGTTTGAGCTCTCTTTGGGCAGATCACTAAGGGTTTGATGGTCTACCTGAAATAACTTACTGAATCTGCAAAATTGCATTGCCAATTGAGTAATGGAGAGAAAGAGTAAATTAATTTGCCACTGAGTCTATTCAAAGGGAAAAGAGAATTATGCCTTAGTTAAACTTCTGCCTTTGATTTTCCCAGTATTTCAGGATTCCATTGTACCTGTATGTGAGGCCCCAGTTCAGCACTGTTATACTGAAGCAAATGAAGACAAGCAACAGGCTTTCTCATGAGATTTTGGGGCTTCCTGGCCCTGTCAGAAATGCTTATACAACTTTTTTTATAGCTTTCTGTCACTTTCTGTCCAAATCTAGGCTGGAGCTAGAGGTGCAAAGCCACTTACTCCAATGGCTGGAATGACACAGAACCACAGTTTAATGAATCAAAAAGCTGGTGGAGGCTGTCATTGGAACAGGCATCCAGGGAAGCCATTGGATCACCATCCCTGGAGGGATTTAAAAGACATGTAGATGTGGCACTTGAGGACATGGTTTAGTGCTGGGCTTGGCAGTGCTGGAGTAACAGTTGGACTCACTGATTTTAGAGGACTTTTCCAATCTTAACAGTTCTATGATTCTTTCTGCTGGGAGCAGTTGTCTTTACAGGTTGTTCCTAAGCTTTTCCTAAAATGGTTACATGAGACTTGATTTTGGCCCAATATAAGGTTTAGTTGGATAGTTAATACTGTAGAACTGCAATACAATAGTAACAATGATACTGCTGCAACAGTGAGAAGTCAGTTGAGTGGTCACTTGGTTTTCCTCTGACAGGTAACAGCTACTGTAGGACCAACTCTAAAATTCCACTTTTCACTTACAATTACTACCCCATCTTGTATTTTTTTATGAGCCCAGCACAGTAATGGAATCTCATAGCTCTGCTGTCTAAACCTGAGTGTTTAGGCTGCTTTTCACATAATCCCTTTTGCTTTTGAATTTGAAAAATCAAAAGGGAAGCTGGAAATGCTATTCCTTACTCTAAAACAACAATTCCAGGGGAATTTTTGTTCTGTCTACTGTACAGAATAAATGCTTTTGAATCAGGGTCTTGTTCTGCCCATTTACAAACAAGCAAAATGAACCATCGTTTTTAACAGTATTGAGTAATTCTAAACACAGGGTGATTATTTCTGCAGTTTATTTTTTCACCACATGAAAGTTAAGGGTTAACAGTTCCCCTGCATATAACTGACAGTGGTAATATTCTCTCTAGTCCAAAGCGGAAGAAGAGGGGAGTTGCTTGTTGTTATAAAAGCAGGGAATTTCTGGATCTTAGTAAAATAAACCAGGACTTTGTTTCTTGAGGTAATTATTCTCTGGAGAGAGAATAGGAAAGATGGAGGCAATTAGGAGTGACCTTGCATCACTGGATTGTTGAGAACTTCTGGATCAGTGGCTGATATTTTCATAATTGCATTTAAGCAAAGCTTTTTTAAGCTGTTCTTGCCACCACTAGAGAAAACAGAGAATTTAATGGCTGGTTTGAATCCTGCTGACATTAAGGGTCTCACCATGTGCTTGTGTGGGGTGACGTGGGGAGCACAGGAACAGCTCCCAGGGCACAGGGGGCACACAGTTGCTCCACAGGGAGGAGGAGACTGAGCTCCTGCACAGTCCTAGCCTGCATGGGTGAGGGTGTTTTTGGGTGCTTATCCCCCCCCAGGCTCTGCTGAGGCAAAGCCATGCAGGTCATTATGTCCCTGGGGTGGCCAGAGTCACCCCAATTACTGAAACAGCCAGGAGAAACAAACCTGGGAACACTTTTCTGTAACCTCCACCTAACCCCTTTTAAGTAGAGATTTGAGTTCTGGTGGGGGTTTTTTGGGTTTGTTTTTTTTTTTTTCTTCTGAAAACTGTCTTTTGAGTGTTATCATTTAAAAAGTGTGTTTAACTTTTATGTGTGAAGTTGGCAATGAATTACTATAAAGCAAATAAAACTGTCCTAGCAGCCTGAAAGTGGTGATATAGCAGATAGCATTCACACCCTCATCTTTGTGTTCCCTTCCTTCAAGGATATCAGTAGGCAAACAAGGCTGAGTCTCTAATATGTTTAATAAAGGAGCAATTTCTTAAGTTTCCTGACCCTGCTGTGGGAAAGGTAACGCGCTTGTCCCATTGCTCTGCTCCAGACTGATCCCCTGGGTATGGTGGTCTGAGGTCCCCAAGAGCCAGATTGTGGCTCAAATCTTCTCCCTGGACCACTAATTTGGCAGCTTTTTTCTGACTGGTGAATAAAGTGTCCAAAATAACAAGCAAGTCGTAGCCCAGTGGTACGAGCAGCTTCAGCAACACAGATGTACCTTTCTGTGTTTCTCAACTACTGTCACTTTTGTAACCTGATATCACCAGAGCCCAGCAGAGTCACATGAAAACTGTGTCCCTGGATGGCAGATGCGTGTAAGGACCTATCTCTGCATCGCATTCCACTGCTGAGGAGGTTACTGTGCAAAAAGGCATGCAAATTTTTTTCATAGCTTTCATGTTGTTTGGTTTGTTTGATGTTCTTCTAGCTCTGGCAGACTGCAGAAAATTGTTTTCTCTCATAGAGGCCACCACCTTTTGAATGATATAAAGGAGTTGCTCTGTTCTTCTGGGTTGTTTTTCTGCTATATATTTACTTAACAATCTCATTTTCTGGGGAGTTGTTGAAAGAACAGGAGTTTGTAAATTATACAACACTAAGCAGTGGATACTGTCCATGGCTTTGAGCCCAGACACTGTCAAATGCTTCTCCTGATTCTGGCTGGTTTGAGAAAATCATTGCAAATTACAGAAGTATCAACATTTTTTTATTATTATTTAAATATTTTGTTTCTTTGTTTTTGCCTGGTATATTCTTACTTGTCTCCATAGCTGGCAACTGGTTTCCAGGAGGGATTGGAACTGTGTTTTTGCACATATGGAACTGAACATCTGTGGTCTCAATTATTGAAAAATTAGAAAGTTCAAAAATAAAAACAAAATGAATGTTAGATCTCCAAGTTCACTCTCTTGCTATTTGTTTTCTTTGTGCATTAGAAGTAAAAATGCCTTCTGTCATAATAATAATAATTCTCCCCACTATTATCCCGGGATCTCAAATTACTGGATACACATAAAAGTGTTATGTTTTCTAACACGCTCACGAAATTAAGTCTTAACCCCCCCTTCCCATTTTCCAGATGGGAAAACTACACTACAGAAATGAACTTAAAGCCGTACAGACACTTCCAGAGAAACTGGAAAGAAAGCCACTACCCTTCTCTCCTCCCCATTAGCCACAGGATGGGGTTCTTCCCTCCCAGCTCCGGGTGTGAGCAGAACTGGGAGCAGGGCTGTGGTGCCCTGGGGAGCACTGGGTCATGGATGTGTGGCTCCAGCGTGGATGTGGGTGACAGGACCCTGCCCCTGGAACAGGGTGAGCTGGCACAGGGCTGTGTCTGGAGCTGCCTGTGTCATGTTTCCCTGCTGCGGTTCCCTGTGCTTGGATGGCCCGTGGGCTCAGCCCCAGCCTGTGCCATCTGAAGCATCTTCTAAAATCGCTTTGGACATCTCATTATGAATCATTCCTATATCCTATTTCTGAGAACAGAAATCACAACATGGAAGTTAGTCTGTGTTTCAGTAGTTATGGCTGGGCTTGGAGGGAGCAGGAGCCAGCCCAGGCTGTTTGCCCAGGGCTGCACCAGCCCTGTCTGGGGCACGAGCACGTGATTTTGACCTCATTCACCAAACCCAACCTGGACTATCAGTCTGTGCATCCTTGCATTGCCATTTATGAGAATTAATGGTGTTTCTTTCTGTTTAGGTAAACAGTTTATCCATCTTAGATGGAAGGTTTCTCAGCTTTCCACTTGGTTTACATATATATAACTTAAAAGTTCCATTATTGTGCTTGTTGCTGCAGACTCTTCTGAACTGAAGCCATTGTATACATATCCTGAGCTCTTCTTTCACTGTATAACTTTAGAACCATCCATCATTTGTGTGACAAAGATTTTTTTTTTTAATTTTCCTAGGGCAGAGCTGGGAATTTTCCTTCCACTAACTAAATGACATAACTAAATGTAATGTTGCTCTGCCAAAGCTTGCTGATGCACTGAGCACACACCTCTACCTATAGTCATTTAATTGTATAATGATCCTTTCTACCAAACCACTCTAAGTGAAGAGGAGTAAAAAATACAGCAGTGGCAGTGAGAGTACTCATTGAGAAGGAAATTAATTATTTTTTTAGAATAAATAACTTGTGTTTATACATATTACTTTTATAGATCATAAATTAGTTCACACGTTGGCAGAAAAAAAATCCTTACCAGTCAGCTGCTTATAAATATGTTTTACTGAAACAGGGTATTTTTAGGTTTATTTCAGTAAAACTTTTAAGCACGTGCCTAAACAACCTGCTCCAGTCACTGAGTTCAGTGCTGAGCCCAGGCCCACTCTCACTATTCCCGTTGCCTTGCACTGTTACAGGCATTATTTACTCCAGAAAGTTAAATATTAATAAAATCTCTTTCTTTAGGACTAGCTGGGTGCTGAGCCAGCCTGATGGTTCCAGCTCTGGGACAGTGCCTGTGACTTCCTTGTGAGATGGTGACACCAGTCTCGTCTCTCTCCTCCCTTTGCTGCCCACTCACCTGCAAACTGTCCTCCACAAAAAAAACCCCTGCCTTTTCCCCATGGAAATTGTCCACCCACAGGCACAGATCCCAGTTAACATTTCTGGGTGTGACAGTGATGAGGAGCCCCTGGTCCAGGGCTGGGGAGAAACGGGGGCAAGTGCAGAGCTCTGATTAACACCCGGGGCTGGGGCCTGATTAACCTGCCCCTGATTAATGACATCCTGTGTGTGCCTGAGTCACAGCTCCTCTGTGCCTCACATCCTGGCTTGGGGTGCTGAGGACAAACACCTGCCTTGCTGGGCAACTCTGTGATCACCAAGGCTTGGGAGAAATGGCTCGGAGATCCTCAGGAGGAAGCAATCTCACAGATGTGAAGTGTCTTTACTGGTAGCAATAAAACGGGTTTATCATTTCCTCGTGCCGAGTCCGACATGGGCAGAGCACAAAGTCACACTGGTGTTTTTCTAATGACTAAGTGATGCAATTTTTAATAGCCCCATAAAGATATTCTTTCTCATCCACATACAATTACTTTTGCAAAGTGATTGTAACCATACCTGCAACTGATTCCACCTCACTATCAGGTGGTGTAAGGTAACCTTCAATCTCACTTTCTGTTTTTTTAATGTGATTACAGGTAGCAACCAGGAGTTAAGCTCAGATTTCAGTGCATATTCCAACTCAGACCCAAAACTCCACAGACCTAATGTCCTCTCTACTTCATACAAAGCATCCTCAGTCCTGTATTTGGTGTGCAGTGAGGAGATGGTATAATTTGGTTTAAATCATATTTGGAATTTTGTTTAGTTAATCAAATTTAGTCATGGACGCTTGCAGGCCAGTGTTTCAAGGGGATTGCTTTTGTACCTGCTGTTATGAAAGTCAGCAGAAAAATATTGTTCTTGGCTACTGTCCTGATTAACCCAGACATTTTAATGTGTGTTATGATAGGTCATTTGATGGATGGTCACCTGTACCCTGTGATCAGCTCCGAGTTGGCCGCTGGGGCTGAACTTTAGCAGCTAGGTGTCATAATTTCCCATCTTTTGCTTGATTAATGTTTCCTTATGTGATCTAAGGGGAAAGTGTCTGGAGAGATCTCTCTCCATTTACTATCCAGTCTGGATTAGTGGGAAGGAACTACAGGGTCTTTTCAATGAAAAGATTCTGTGAAAAACATAGTGTGGAGAATCTTCGTGTGTTGGTACCTTTCCTCCTGCTTTATAGAAAGTGAGCCTTGCATAGTTTGTGTGCCCAGAACAGCTCTGGCATGTACCTTGGCTTTCCCTGCACATTCAGATAAAAGCCCTTGTGACTGAAATACCACGTGGTGATGCCTGAGCTACTGCAGGTTCTAAAAGGGATTTAGAATGATCCTCTGGGATTTATTTGGGACCAACAGAATATCTATATGAGAGTTTAAAAATTCATAGAAAGGATAATTGTCGTGTTTTGTATTCTTCAATATTACTTTCTATAATTTTAGGGGATCTTAATATTTTTTCATGAACTTCTGCTAGGTGACTTCTTCCTGATTTCCTTGGTATTGGATCATAGAGAACTTTTCCACTCTCCTCTCTCAGGCTCTGGGCGGGAATACAACATCCTCAGGTCGTTTTGCCTTAAACCAGTGGACACTGATGTCACTACCTTCAGCAGTGTGTTCAGAGACTTCTGTTCCTCACTCAAATCTTGTCTTTAATAGTTTCTTAATTTGCACATTGTTATAAAAACTTTTCATAGTCACAAGCTCTCACTGATCACCACTCAATATCACAGATCTCTGCAAATAAAACAGGTATTTGGGCATCCATAAGAAAGCCAAACACTCACATGCAGACCTTTGCAGATCTCAGGTTAGTTGTTGAGGTTTTCATCCATGTCCACCAGAGATGAAACAAGTGGGATAATATCGACAGGAAACATCAGGGTTATAAAAAATGCCAACTGTAGCTTAAAATATGTATGCAAGTCCATTGAGCTTTAAACAATTTGGCTGGAGGCTTTGAATTCAGATCTCAGAGATGCAGTTAAAATCAGGAGTCTAAAGTATTGGGTCATTAAAATGAGAGGGAAAAAAATAAAGCCCTCTTGTAACAGGTGAGCTGAAACAAGAACAAAGGGCCTATAAAAGGAGCCAGGTGAAGCACTGAAGAGATAAGGAATGATCTTCCTGTGTACTTACTGCCATAACTGAAAGGATAATTTTTTTTTTTAATAGGTAGGGCAAGGAATGATACTAAACCCTCTTCCACAAGCACAGTGCTAATCATTTCTTCCTGACCCTGAGAGAATCATCTCCTGCCGTTCGGTAGGTTTGGCTTGAGACTTGAATTACTCTTGTAAATACTTTTAATTTGTTCAAGAGTTTATAGCTCTGCCATAAACATTGCTCCTAAGCTGCTGTTCATCCAGTAAGTTCCTTTACAATATTCCTTAAAAAAGCTGCCAGTATTTTCTTCCTTTGTGAGGATTTGAGGGTTTTGCCACCTGTTTGCATGGCAGAGCTGGTGCACAGATCTGGAGTCAAACTTGCTCTGCACCATACCTGGATGTGAAGGCTTGAGCCCTGACTGCACAAGGACAGTTTGAGTTTCCAGAGCCAATGTGTTCAGTGCTGCAGGTAAGCAAATGCCTGGTTTTAATAAGAAAATAGAGCCTTTTGGGCAGAAATAGTTGGAAGTGTGTAAGCAAAGGACTTTCCAAAGGCACTTTCATTGACAAAAGTGCTGCCCTTTATTGGTCCGATCTCAAGTAGAGTTTTTATTTCCCATTAGTTGCCACCTTGGAGAATCAGGTCCCATCAGGGCACATGGCTGATGACAAGGCCCTTGTGGGCACATGGCAGTGCTGGGTCTCACTGCAGCAGCTGGGAGGAAGCAGGGAAGAAATTCAGGGAGGCAGTTGCTAGGAGGGGAGGCAGCACTGAGAAACCGTTGAAACTTTATTGGCAGTGAAGCAGGGCAGGGTTTGGGAGGGGGGAAGAAAGGCTTCGTGTGATTCATAGGACTGGTCGTATTATCTGTGCCTTCATCTGTGCCTTCATCTGGCCGTGAGAAGAGGTGTGCTGCAGGCTGAAGGGGCAGGCTGTGTGCCACAGTCCTTGAGCTATCTCATATCCTCCTCTGTGAGATCTTGTGACAATTCGTGTTACCGTGAGTCATTGTTTCTTTAAAGCTCATTACTGGCAAGGGCTCCTAGCAAGACACCGAAGTGGCGTTGTGTTATCTATGCTTAACAGGGCTATTAATGTCTGTCACCACTGAAGTGTCATCCAGCAGAAATGTAATTCTGGGTTTCGGGTGCTGAGTCGCAGAGGTATGTTCATCCTTTGTGTCCAGCCAGGCTGAAACTCAGCTCTTTCAAGTGGTGTCTCGGCTTACCACGTTGGTATTAAAAGGTTTTGGTTTCACTCTAATACATGTGTATAATTGTGTCATGGGAAGGGCCAGGAAGGATTGAGGAAAGTTCCTCAGAAATCAGTTCTCAGGCCGTATGAGCACTAATCTTTTCTTAACTAAATCCACCACGGTCATCTCTGCTGCTCCTTTGTTTGATGTTTTATTCCATAGTTCTGGATTACTGGAAAAATAACATGAGCGTCACAAGGCCTGGAGTTTCACAGGCCTCTCTTCCACTACGGGTTTAATGAGAAAAGAGGTCTGTCAGCGTGGCATCATCACATGGATACAGTCAGAACTGGTGCTTGCAGGAGCATGGCATGTCTTCTAGCCTACTCCTAACTTTCTGTTTCCTTCTCTCCTCGCAGCATTTCCTAGCACCCAGTCACTCTGTAACAAATTGCTCGTGGGTTATTGTGTTACGATTCTGCACCTGAATTAGGATTTTCTTAGGCTCCATCCATCAAGCTCTTGATTCCTCCAGAGTATAGGCAGAATAAAATTAGTCTGCCATTGCAGAAGAGGGAGTGCCCTGCACATTTCTCTTCCGAACACGGTCGTTTTAATGGATCCACACACCTCCATCCCTCCTGAGAGTCCCGTGAAGGGGACCACGGCACTTAAGAGGCATCAGCTTCCCAGAACGACCCTGACAGAAGGTCTTGGTCGCAGTGAGGCAGAGTTGGACAGATGCAGCCTGGGAAAGTTTCTGCGTTCTTACCTCTTTTTAATAAACTATAAACTATTTTCACACCTCTGCCTAGACTTCTTTCACACTTCTACCTACATATTTCTCTGCTTTTTACCATCGCCTCTGACACATGCCTCTGAAAACATCTTGGACTGGTCGTAATTCTAGAACGCTGATACTTATCAGCATAACATTTTTTTTTAATTTTTTTTTTTTTAATCTTCTTTGAATCCAGAGCCAATTTTCTTTTATTTTCCTTCTCTCTCTCTCTCTCTTTTTTTTTTTTTTTTTTTTTTTTTAAGGTCTGGTGTGTGGCTGAAGACAATAAACTTGCCCAAATATTTGCTGTCAGAAAAGATATTTCTGGCATTGACTGCCTTTTCACATGTTCACAAAACAGCCTTAAAAAAATTAGTGAGTAGATAACACACATTAATACAGCACTAACCTTTGAATTTACCCTCACCTTTTCTTTTTTTTTGATGTATAGGAATTTTGCCTTCTAAAGCAATTAAAGGTGGGAAAACATGATAAGGCTTTTTTGTCACCCGTAATGTGATATTTTTCTAGCAGAAATCTGGGGCCTTCTGCTAAATCCTTGAGGCGATTGTTCTGGTGGATTTAGAGGTTTCCTTGGTTTGGGGTTAGGATATCGAAGTGCCGTCTACAATAACTTCCTTGTTCTTCTGTAATTTTCCTTTGGCGTGTGTTTGATACCAGCAGGCTTGTCCATTCCCATCTGCTCTGTATTGGTTTTATGCAAATTCTCTCTCATCCCTCTACAAGTCCTTTCAAGTTAAAATATTGCTTCCTCATGCCCGCTTCTATTACTTGTAATTCCTGCACAGTGACCTGTTAGCCACCCATATACTGGGCACAAAAGGCATAATCTGCATGAATCAGATATCTCTTATCTCATCCCTGTTTGCATTATACATTCCCCTCACAATACACTTTTCCACAATGATCATCCATTTAATGCCCAAATACCTGAGGTCTCTTATTTCTGTCCAACATGCTCGTTGCATTACTCATGGCCAACTGATGAGCAGAGAGATAAAAAGACTTGCTGTAGGTGGTGCATGGATCTGTGGCATGGCCAGAAGAGAAAATAGGCTGTTTGAGCCCCGACTCTGTGGTTTAGCTGGGGTTTAACAGTAAAACTCTCCCTCTCAATAAAGTTGGTTTGTTTTGCCTCTCAAAGGCATTGGTTTGTTTTGTGGAGCAAGTTTACTGTGTCCATAAATGTGCAGTAACTGAACATGAAAGAACTGTTATTGTGTGTGAAACTGTCCCACCAGGCACAAGGATGCCTGGAGCCCCCCCCCCCCAGGGTGGTTTCATCCTGATGTTACACTTGTACACAGCTACAAAACCAGGGTCAGGTTAACTGTACAGACTGAGTATAGATAGGCTGGGAAGTGGTTGTCACCAAAATAGAGGAGGAGATGGGAGGTAGAAGCAGTAGCTCTTTAATATCTGTGCTGTTGAAGGTGTCACTTCACCCTTTAAAAAGTTGATTTCTCTTGGAGTGGTGGAGAGAAGACTCATTGCTCAGAAGATGCACAGGAGCTTCCCTGAAACAGATCTGTTTTGAATATAAACCCAGCCCCTCACTGGCACAAGGAGCAGGTGACCTTTTCCTGTATGAAGTTCTATATTTTTTCTCCTATGGGATTCCTAGAGGTTTTTTGGTTGTTTGTTAGGTGTTTTTTTGTTTGTTTGTTTGTTTTTTTGTTTGGGTTTGGTTTTTGTTTGGTTTGGTTGTTTGTTTGTTTTTTGGTTTTTTGTTTGTTTGTTTGTTTTTTTGTGGTAAGAATATCTCCTAAGGTTTGTTTCAGATTTCAATAGTATAATGCTGGTTTGCCTTGAAAAGACTTAGATGACCTTGGAAGATTATGTTAAAACTTTTGGTATTCTGGCCTGTACAGAGTCTTGTAATTGTGGAGGCACCAAGTGGAGAGCAGGGTTTGCTGTTGGATTAATTTACTGAATGCTGGTGTTGGTCTCAGATTTTCAAAATCCATTCTCTTCTTAAACTTCATGAACAAGAGCAAATGCCAAAGGCAGAAACAACTTATTTAAATTATAAAAATTTGCTAATAACTTGATTGCATTTTTTACAGGATATGAGAAACAATCAGTGGGACAAAATATGAATGATGTAAATACCTGTAACATATCAAATAGTTTCTTCTACTTACTTTTCAGAGAAATATACTTGTCATGTTTTGTTACATTTCCTTTTTGTTGGATTGTTTTGTAAATTTGATTGCTTCTAAGAACATTACTGTTGATGTCAAAAGAAAAGCCATGGGCAGTCCAGATTTGGTATCAACACTACTAATGCTTAAATTACCAGAAAAAGGAAAAGATAGGAATTTATTTAACTACTTTGGTGCCCTACAAAAACAGTCTGCTACTACGTCAAATACAGTGTGTACTCTTTAGGGCTCTGGCTGATCATAAATGTACTTTTAGGCTTCAAAGAGAGGCCACCATACCTGAGAACCATAAATATGCCATTTAGAATTTTTTCCCACTTTTGCTAATTATCAAGAGATATGGATGCACACAGGAGCCTATTCCCAATGTTCTTGATGGGCAAAGAGCTTCTGAAGTGAATGGCTTTGATTCTTTCTCTTATGATGGTCTGAATTTGAAGTACCATCACTAAGAGGAAATACAAAAATTGTGATATTAAGCAGAGTATTTTGTAAAAATTTTATAATGATCCCTTCTGGTCTTAAGATCTATGCCTTTAAGAGTTCCAGCATGGTAATATAAGAGTAAATAAGGCAAGGATGACTCTGGTTTAACACTTTTTCCTCTCTGAGTTCTGTAACAGTGTTGCAGAGTTGCCCTCACTTCTCAGCTACCTCTGTGTAGGCAGAGCATTCAGTAAATACGCTTAAGATATATGGACTGCAATTAAAACAGCCTGTAGGAATGTAAGAGCCTAATGGTCTAATTTTTCAATTATGTCAATGTCTGTGGGAATTGAGGTTGTGCTTATTATCTTCCAGAAGGCACCTTTCAGACAGTGGGGCCCGAGTCAGACAGGAATCTGGGTTTGCAGACGCAGTTCCAGAGACCGGCACTTTAATGTGAGCCCTGTGACATGCCTTGTCCCACAGGGGAGGGAAGTGCAGATAATGCTCACAGCACATGCACAATTCACCTCAGATGCATCCCAGCAGCCAGCCATTAGGTGAGAAGGTTTTGACCCTCTGTCCCAACAGAATGTAGCTGTATTAACCAGCCTAAATTTGTGGGACTGCATGAAACTGTACAAGGGAGGGTGGTTTTGGGCACAAAAGAAAAGAATAAACTGGCTGTAAGCTGTGTTCAAGAGATTCCCCACTTTGCTTCCCATCAGATCCTGCTGCTGGTCCCCCTCCATCCCAGCTCTCCTGGGATGTGTCTTCTCCCTGGGCTTCATCTTCCCTGCAAACTTCCCTCCATCTCCTGCAGGATTTTAGCCTTGGGGCAGCACCAGCATTATAGAAACCAGTGTAGTGCATGTTTTGGACAGTGGGTAAAGCGCAGTGTTCTTGTGTCACTGGTTTGCACCCATGGTCCTTACACATCTCTGAGGGGCAGAATAGTACAGAGAGAGAAACATTTGTCTTGTCCTCATATAGCCTGACTTTTCCAAGGCTGAGTGTTTCCACTAAAGCTGGTCATACAGGATTAATGTCAAAGGGGTGTTCAGATGTTCAGGGCTGATAAAAAGTGGATTGCCAGCATTCAGAGCCCTCGAGTCCATGCTGAAATTAAAAAAGAGACCAGAGACATTAAAATAGTTGAGGTACAAAATGAAAAAGGAAAAACCTCCTCAGTTATCTATGATAACACTATTGTTTTCATTTTTTATTATCTTGCTTGTTACACGCCAATGAGAAACAACCACAGATCGTCAATAAGGTTTTTAATTGCAAAGATTTCCTGTGACGTGAGTGTTAATGAATGTCAAGGCAATAACACAAAAGACATTACTTGTTTAATGATTGATAGAACAAGAAAAGCACGAGGTCTTTTGCAGGATAAATGACTACTGTTCTGTGTTCCTTTACATTAGCAGTATCAACACTTAGATCACATGGCAGGAGATAATGGTCCAGGAGATAAAGTACAGAATCACAGTCTGTTATACAATAACAGACATAGTAATGATAATTAATGTGCATTTCTTTGGTAATTCTCATACTTGTCAGTGCTGAGCCATGGGGACTGGCACTGTTGACTTAAATGGGAGCAGGATGGGGCCCTTGGTTGGTCCAGGAGTTTTTGGCTTTTGCTCTGCAGCAAAGATGTCAGACCTTAAATTCTTTTTCTGTCAGATGGTTTAAGTTGCATTCATGTATGTAGATTTTTTGTGTTCTAGTAGTAGTACACCTTAAATGCTCAGATTTATATGACTGGAAAAAGGAGTGTTAAAACATGTAGTGATGGCACTCTCAAAAAAAAGCCCTTGGTCTTTAGTCAGGAAGGATCAACATCATGACATCCACTAAAGGCTCATAATTTTCCTCTTCACTGATAAACACCTAAGATAGGGGCTTTCTTGAAAACGGCAACAGGCTCTCGCTGCCCAAATCCTGCCATGACTTTGGGTAAGAACTCCATGGAAAAGTTGTACAGCTTTGGTTTGGTTTATATGGTTTCTGACACACCAGGTTTCATGGGACAATATGCACTTGGCAACTTTTGACTGGTTTGCACCATGAGAGGTTTCAAGAGTCCCTGGAGCTCTGCCGAGTGAGCAACTGTCTCCAAAAATGTGCTAAATCCGAGAAAGCCTTCGTGGTGAAAATTAGTTCATGGTTTGGCAAAATGTTTGGGGAGTCAGAAAAATATTTGGATGGAACCTGGATGGCTTAATTATTGGCCTTGAACCACAAGTTAATGGAGCTGCACATGGCCTTTGGTTTCAGAATGTGGCACTGGATAATGTTTCCTCGTTTTTGAGAGCTGTGTTGGTTTGCAGCTCTCAGCGTTGGCATGGAGCTGCTGCTTGAAAGCTGTGCTGGTGAAATTGTACATGTTTCATCGAAAATAAGAATGTTATTCAAATTGATAATTAAAATATTTTCTTGAATTAGAGCATTTCAGCTTACTCCAGGTTAAAAATTCCTGGAGTTGTAAAAATCCCTTTGTAACTACTGCAAGTAGGATCACGTTTGTCAGCTTTGAAGTAAATCGTGCAACTGGTTTTTGTTCTTCGAAAGCCCACCAAAGCTGTGTTTGAGCTTCACTCAAGTAAACTATGCACAACCTTGTGCCATTTGTCTTCTTTTACAAAAAACAGTTTCCAAAGAGTCTGTCAATAACCAGTTTGACCTACGAGTCTGGGTTTCCAGGTGTACCTGCCCTGGGAAGGGTGATATGGATGTAGAGAGGTGTCTGAGACTCTTGGACAAACTGAGGGGGTTATGGGGAATCCTGAATGTGCTGTTTTCAGATTTTAGTCCTGTGGGATACAAAACCTGCTGTGTCTTCCCCATCCTCCTGCTAAGCTGGTTTTGGGCAATACCTGTGTGCTCCTGTGCTATACCGTGAAAGCTTTCCTGCTCCTGGCTGTGCATCCTCCTCTCCATCCTCTGTGAATTTTGATTTTTCAGAGCTCAGCGCTACTTTGAAGGTGACTGAGCTGTGGCAGGAGCTGCCTGTGTTGAAGTCAGGAAGCAGAATAACAACTTTAAGAGGTCTGGGGTATTTTTTTGATGTTAAACTTCTTTAGCTGTGATGCCAGGGATGGCAGCAGAGCATGGAAAGTGTGAGCGGGTGTCTCCCGGGGGCCAGGGCTGCGCTCTGCCCTGCTGCCTTGTGCTCAGCCAGGCTTCCCCATCTCCATGTTGACCTTCCAAGAGAGTCTCAGAGAGGCTGCTTGCATCAAGTGGGAGCCATTAATGTGAGCCCATCTGTACACTTTGGTAAAACAAGTCAGTAATTACTTAAAAACTCTGGTAACCTCTTCAGTCTGCTCTGCAAAGTCTGTGTGTGTGCAACAGCAAGTGCTTACTTGGGACATGTTCATACAGAAAAAAAATTTGAAAAAAGAGGAGAGTAAAAGAATAGACTGGGGGAAAAAGTTGGCTTCAAAATATTCTATCAAAAATACTTTGATTTAGATTTTGGTTTGGCTGTTCTGTTATGATATAATGCAGGGATAACCCCTTAAAAACATGGAGACAAAAAAAATATTTTAGGGAAACTTTAAGAGGCTGTGTACCCCTACATAAAGGCCTGCACAAGATATTCTGAATTTCACTTTTCCAATTGCCTTCTAGTCAATTTAAACCCAACATGCTTTGATCTCCATTCTGCAGACCAAGTAATTTTACATCTCTATTTCAGTTTCAGTCTCAGGACGGGTGATCGGCGGGTAAGACAACTTCTACCTGTCACTTCCAATTTTAGGATCAGGACCCAGATTCAGGAAATCACTTAAGCATGTGCCTGTCTTGAAGCAAAGGCTTCCTTGTGTGGTGGTGCCCTCCCAGAAGCTGTCCTCCCCTGTCTCTTCAAGCACCAAATGCTTGAAATTGGGCCAACCCAGTGAAGTCAGTTATTCCCCGGCACCGCTGAGGACCAGACCCCTGAGAGCCCAGGGACTTGATCCCATAGACTTCCCGCTGCCCTTCCCAGGGAAAAAGGGTTGGGAGAGCAGGAGCACCCTCCAGGCATTTCTGTTGCCCCCTTGCTGGAACAGCGCCTGCCACTTTCCTTGTGGGAGCATGTTAAGGCATTAATGAAATGCACAAAGCAAAGAGGCTCATCCATATAAATGGGTGATTTAAATAATGAGGAAGGAGGAAGGATGTGGTTCAGTGTCAGTACTGATTAATTAGGGCATAAAATAAATAACCCTTCTAACAACATTGGCTGCTTCCACTATAACTTACTCTATTAGTGGGTGATGGAGTTAATACAAGTGACAGTGTAATTACAGGTTAGTTAACTGGCCTGTTATGACGCTCGCCTAATTTTAGGGGATGGACCTATTTGCACGCTCATATTTTCCAATTGCAAAGAAACCCACAGCAAAGGGCTGATAAAAGTTGGTTGTTAATCCTGCAGTTTCACCACTCATCAGGCGCAGTTTTTAGGCTCCCCCCTTTGTGCAAGTCAACCACTCTGATGCCAAAAGCCTGGAATAATTTCCCCGTGTGCTTGTTTGATGTCACAGCTGAGGTCACGGCTGGGTATTGTGCTCTTAGGAGTGCACATGGTTATCTAACGTGTGGCCACACAATGAAATGATGAACAGATGTGAACAGTGAGTTTTTAACATCTTAGCTCTTTTGTATGGGAGTTTTATTGAAATGTTTTGCCTGTTAACTCTGTGAGTGTCAGGCAAAAGCAAGGAAATATATACCAAGATTTACAGGGTTTTGGAGTGGATTTTTTTTTAAACCAGCATTGCTGCACAGCAAATAACTGCTGAGGTAACAAGCCATTTACATTTAATACTTCTATGGCTGCTGGCCAACGCTTCCGCAGCTTGCGGTATGGATCACAAATTTCTCGTAGAAAGAGAACAAATGCAAAGTCAGATCTCCTAAATTATAATGCATTACAACCCAAACTTCCCATTAACATAGGCCTTCAAACATGACATCAAATCCTTAGTTTGTTTAATGGCTCTGTGAAAATCCTGAAGCTACTCTGAAATATTTTTAGCTGTTGGTCAGTGCTTCTTGTTTTTTGCCTCTGGGATGGGAGGAAGGGGGATGAGGAAATCAGACCATTTTGCTGTATCACGATGATGTGACAGTGTATTGACATGATACTCTTAAGGTCTCTTTAGGTCAGTACAGCTGAAAATAGGATCTGTGAATGAGAGTTTGAGCAACCTGAACTACAGATGATGCTGATAAAGCCATATCAGTGTTATTGTGCAGGGTTTGTATAAAGTCCAGTACTTAAATAATTAGTCGTCTTCTTAGGGTTATTGTGATATTTTTTTTCTTTTCTAAGTCATCCAAAATATGTTGCAAACTCACAGTGCCTCAGCTTCTCTACTTTTAAGTTACTTAGTGCCTCCAAAATATTTTAGGACTTTGGTTAAAACATCAAAATGCTATACATTGTCATTGCAAGAGCAGAAAAACTTGATTCTTCAGAATTCAAGGCAAATATCTATATTTCTATTTCAGTGCAAGTTATAGCATTATCCTTTTTTTGCAGTAAGTCACTTTTTTATATGTTATAGAAAGTCACTTTGGATTCAAATATAAAATGAGGCCATCCATCACGTTAGCAATTTAATTACCTCGGTATATATTTTTTCAGCAAAAAAACCCCCAAAAAACCCCCCCAAACACAACAAACCACCTCTATTATTTGTTGTGTGTATATATCTTATTACAGATTCATTGCCTGAGGACAGGCGGGGCTGTCAGCAGGGCAGTCCTTGTGGTTAGAAATGCCAAGATGGGGAGCAGATAAGACATGAAGTCCTTGTGCCTCCTGTTTGGGTCTGCTCCGCTCTGTGTTTGCTTGGGGCCTTACCTGTTAGATTCCCTGTAATCTTTGTTGCAACAGTGAAATGATGCCTTGTAAAGCAGTGAAGCGTGACAGGGATATTGAAAGGGTCGAATGAGGCAGAAATGTGATATTTTATATCTTCTGTAGGCCCAGGAAATAAAGAGTCCGGCTGCTGAGCTGGGATTGGGCCTTCACCATCGCATTTGTGGCAAGGAAGTTGTGAGATTTATTGTTTAGTGCTTACAGAAGAGACAAAGTAAGCAATGCCCGTGATTTATCTAATTGTTTAACCATCTGGTTTCGCAGCAACTGAAGATTAGGCATTGAGGAAACTGGGAAACTACAAACGGCAAGACAGGGCAGGGAGAAGGGCCTTTATTTATTACAGTTTTGCTGGTAAAATTCAGAAAATACCTAGGTGTCCTTCAGGGATCAAGACAAATTTCATTATTTGCACTTTCTTTTTTTTTTTTTTTTTTAAGTATTTGATAATTTCATGGCCGATAGTGTGTAGAGTGATAAAAGTTGACATAATGAGAAGTGTAATGAAATGATGTGTTTCAAGGCAAGAGTTTGGGCTGGAAAAGGAGATCCCACTGCCATGCCTGCATCTCTTGGCACACAAACTATTCCTAAATCTTTAACTAGGACAGATGTGGTACCTCTGTTTCAATGATATATGTGATATTAAGGACTCTGGTCCCACTTAGGCAGCCCTGTGATGGGTTATTTTCAACACTGAGCTGTTTTTTCACTTTAGCACATTCTCCACAACGAAAACTAGTGGGTGATTGTCACTGCAGAGAAATGATGTTTTTCCTTTAGGGGAGCTGAGCTTGTGTCACTGCAGGTATGTAGACGGGTGCATGGGTGGGACTTGGCGGAGTTGGTCAAGTCATGGAGTAAATCCTCAAAGCTAGCTAACAATAAATAACTATTTCCGTGCAAAAAGAGAGAGTTATACACTGATTTCCCAGTTATATCCCTTGAAGCAAACAAGCAAAAGCACTTTTTGTAGGGCTTGAAAGAAGCAGGAAAAAGCACACATGAGATGACTTAAGTGCAAGAAGTAGAAGGATAATATTTAAAAAGGACACAACTCAATCATTTTTATTCTCTTGGGTAGAAATCTACCCTGTGGTATCGCTGAGACCAGATACCATTTCATTGCCTCTGTTGTCCTACATCCATCTTCATTAGGACTTTTGCCCTACCAGGGTCCAAAGATCTCAGACTTTTGATTAGTTTCAGCTGGGCTTGAGTATCAAACCTGAAAAACAGTTATTTTGTCTGCACATGTTGCTTTTCCATAAGTGAAGGCACATCCTACAAATAAAGTCTTCAGGGAGGTTTAAAATTGTCCTGGAACAGCAAAAAAAGAGAAACAAGCTGGCTTGCTTTATACGAAAGACTACGCAGGTATCGACCCCAGAAAATTTGTCAAGTCAACACCTAATGATGGCTTAGCTGCTGGGCTTGGCCATGCAATATTTAAATCAGGCTCTGTTTTTTTACACCTTGGTTTTTCACATATGGAACCCGAATGGGTGAGGAGAAACAGAAGCGCCGTGTGAGCCTTTCTCCCCGGGAGCTGGAGCAGCTCTGCTGAAGTTTGGCCATAAACTCTTTAAACTACCAGGTCTCTGGGGGGGGCTTGGGTGACTGTCTCCACATCTGCCATCAGCTGTTTAACACTCCAGGAGCTTGTAAAGCACCATGGGTGAAGGGAGAAGACTTTTCCTAGAAGCAGGATGCTCCTGGCAGGCAGCAGGCCAAGCGTAGAGCTGAGGGAACATGGGCAGAGTGGTCCCAGAGGTGGGATGGTCACTCTTAAGCCAGGGCAGCAGCTGATAAATAGCTGGTTCCTAAACAGAAGGATGGGCACTCTAGGAAAAAGCAGGGTCCAGCCTGAAGCTGTTGGTAATTCTCCTACTTGAATAAAGCAAATGGTTTTTCTATCAGAAAATTAGGATTCATTAAACCCAAGAGGTTTTCGTGAGAATCTTCCCCTTGCATTGAGGCTTCCCTTTGGAAATGTGTCTCAAGGCTGGATGTAGTGGTTATGGGCACAGAAAATGTGACTACACTGAGTGGTGACTGTGCCTCCACCATGTCAGACCTCAGCCAATCTGGTATTATCTTCTAATGAACCAACTTCCACTTGGTCAAGTGTTCGGTCCAGAGCAGGAAGTTAAACCCAGCTCTTGCATTTCCCAAGACATGTCCTGACCACCACTGTCTGAAACCATCAAGTCTCTCTTTGTGGTCTTGGTCTCATCTGGAAGAGAGGTTAGAAATAATAGGAAATTCCAAAATTTGATCAACCAAAAAAATAGCATGGAAGTTTTTCCTTTGCAACATGTGGCTTCACAGCCACATGAGTCACTAAAGGCATGAAAAGACAAGGTGATTCCATTCACCTTCCGGGCCTTTCAGTTCACAAGAAACAAAATATATAACTGGTGCTATTTATCAGTCACCTTCTTAAAGAAGGTGAATATGCAGATACCAAAGAACATCTGGTATCTTCATCCACACAACACCTGATGATGATATTTTTTAGCTGCAGATAAAATCATTGAGAGATCTTCATTACAGCACCAGTGTTCTGAGGGAGAGTTTCTATAGTTCCATACTTTTTATGGAAAAAGTTGAAGTGACTTATTTAAAGATTATCATTTGTTTTCAGTTTTCCCATTTTGTTTCTCCAGTGTCAGCATGTTCTTTGTTTCGAGATATATATACCATAGAATCATTTGTTTATATTAAATACAACTTTATAATACAGCATTTTTTCTCTTAACACTTTTCAGGCTTTAAAACACAAATTAAAAATGAATGGAGTTAACCTAAGCAAGTTTAAATATTAAATGAAACATTGACTTATGTGTTTAAGTGACTCTAAGTCCAGGATTTTTTCCTGAGTATTTGTTTCAAGGGAAGCATTGGCTTTTTAGCTTTCAGTTCCAATTTAGATTTTTTTTTTCCCCTGCTGCTATTTCAGAATTACCCGAAAATTGAAATTTCCCATTTCTACACAGCTCTGGCAATTCTATAAACTGGGATTTCCAGGATATAAGAGAGTTTCATAGGCAGCTGAGATGCACAGATATGTTGTGGTAGAATTAAAAACTCAAATGAACTTTATCTTAATCTCAGCCCAGTGACTTAGTCAGAGGCATTTTAACATTTCTCCTCTTTGCGATCAAAGATAGTGCCAAGAGCTGGATGGAGGCTTTTACTGAGTGTAAGAGTAGATGCTCATGCACACTGAAAAGTGTTACTAATGTTGCTTTAATAAAACATAAATTCTGAGTCGTGCTCCCTGCCAGGCTGATGCGGGTGGACTCTATTAAGCTTTTTTCAGTCGTGCTGAAGGCTGGGAGGTTGCGCTGGGAAACCCGCGCTGGCTGGATGCAGTCCAGGGAGGAACTCCGCTCAGAGCACAGCCAAAAAAACCGGAGAACTTCTTCCAGGTCCTTTACAGTCAGAGCAGGCTCAAGTGCTCAACTGGGCTAACAGGGACATGGGATTCTGGGGAGATTCCCCAGCTGTTTGGGGGGCACTTGGGGTGCTCTGAGTGTGGGGAGCTCCCTGCAGAGGCTTGTGGTAAACAAAGGTGATAAACCACTGCATCAAACCCGTTGGGTAGTGGGCACATTCCTCTTTCCTCTGGCTCTTGTGCACTTTTTGGGTGTGTTTGAGCCAAATTCAGGATTTTAGCTGCTTTCAAGTGTGTCTGGGTAAAATGCAATAGCTGTGCAGTCACATGGGATAGCTGCTTCTGCCCTTCTGTCTTGTGAATGTACTAATAAATCTGATTCAGTGTAAGCCGTTATTTGAGTTGCATATTTGTGTACCCAATAGCAGTTTTTAAGCTGGGCTGATTGTCAGCATCCCTGCCTGAATGGAATGCCCCAGTATGAAAACTAGGCAGTTCTGATACTTGGGCAAAACATGTGGGTGCAGTTACAAACACTGTCATTTTTCTAATGACAGCCCTTTTGAATGCAGTGGGGAGAGGGAGGATCTTTCATTTGTTTTTCTTTTGGATAATGGCAAAGAGAAAGAAATATGCTGCTTGTTTAAACTGACAACTCACAGGTTGAGCATTTGAATCAGGCAAATTTGTACAGTATGTTTTTGAAACCAAGGAAGTATTAACCTTTACCTATTTATAGAGTGATCCAAAAACAAATATAGCTTTTCTAGCCAAAAATTAAGGGAGGCCTTTCCAACTCTGATTGTCACTCTGTTTCAGATTCGGTATCGGACAAACATCCCATTATTTTATAAAGATTTAAAAAAATAAAAGAAGAAAAAAAAGTAGTGAATGGCAACGAGCATGTAGCATGCCCCTTGCTTCCTTTCCCCTGTCTGTCTCTTAACATTGGGCTGAAATATCATCAACGAGAATGCCAGGTACCGTTGTTAGCAAAACGAAGGCTATGTGATATTTAGGTTTAATAAAAATTACTTTAAAAAAAGCATTTGGGTTCAAAGCGGGAAGTTCACTAATAGGTCTGAAGCAAACGTGTTCCTGATTACACCCCATTAAGAAGGTGGAATGCAGCGAGTGCTGCTTCCCCCGAGGAAACCCCAGCACACGCGATGTGAAGTCTGCAGCCAGCCCAGCAGACGATGCCAGACCTGCTGACCCTGGGAATTTTGCAGTATATTTTCAAAGATAATGTGTCTTCTGGGGTTCAGTGGGTGGGAAGGGAAGAGACACTTCACTGCAAGGATTTCGAAAGGGTCTGGAATAGGATCAGCCAATTGTGTATTTTGTTCTCGGACACATTTTCTCATCTCTAATAAAACATTGAAAACTCAGAAGTGTTTTAGGCTTTGCTATATTTTGGAGTGCTCATTTGTTCCACGGCTGGCTTGTGTGTGTCCAAAGTAACGCTGCCTGTTCCAAGTGGTTTCTGGTGAGGCAGAGCTGTATGATTCTTTTGAATCACAACATGAGTCTGGTGTGAGTCTTGTCGTGATGTGTCCCTGTCTGTGGAACATGAGAAATGTCTTCATTATTTTTCGTCAGACAATCCCGTGGAAAATAAAGTTCACGTGGTGAAACTGCAGAGGCAGAGTGATATGATATTCCAGGGACCACTGTACATGCAGTGCCTGTTGGACCAGTTTGTACACCCGGGGATAGAAATGCATCACTGGCTTCTCTGTGATTAACCATCACTGGAGGTGGCTGGGAAACCTGCATGTGCTGGTTTGGAGGCAGGACCAAGGGAAGGAAGGCTCGGGGATCTTATCAGAAATCACACCACTAATGTCATCAGCATTTCTTGGGAGGGTTACGTTGTAACTCAACCTTATAACTGGGAATTTGTACCTGCGCCAGCCATCCCAGGGGGTGCAGATTTTAAATGCACACACATTTCATTCTGCATGACAACACCTTGAAAACGTAGGTTAGTTAAGACAAACCGCCGTCAATTAAGTTTATTGGATGATGTCAGTGATGTAGGTGATATATATACACATAATCATGGATTTAGAAAAAGGCCCACTCGTCTCTGGATCTGCGAACAGTTTGTCAATAACGGGAGAAAATTTACAGTGACAGTCAGTGGGGTTTTGCAATATGCAAAATGGACTTAATTATCAGCAAGAGAAATCACTGCATGAAGAATAAGGATTTTGATTTGTGTTTTTATTCTTTGTTTTCAAGAAATGCCATCAGCCAATGGCAGAATTATTTTCATAGCCAATTCCTATGGATTTACTAGAAAGAGACCCATGTATTGCCCTCCAGCTGGAGCTGGACGTGGTTCCCTAGCAAGGTGCAGAAGCAGCCGTGCCTGGTCAGGTAGACTTTAATTATAATCAGACACCAGGTAGTTTAATTTTCCCTGGTGCTACTTTTTGCACTGGTGGATGACATTGCTACAGCTGGCACTGAATTTTCAGAGCATTTTATTTAATTGCAAGCTGTGAGCGGTGACAGTGAATAGTAAAGGAAAGAAGATTTCAGACACTATCCCCAAATTACATGTATGTGCTGGTTTTTGTAATGCAGTTTTGTATTTTTGAAGAAAATAATTAAATCGTTACCTTCAAATTCTGAAAATTATTTCTCTTAGATCTCAGTATGTAATTTCTTCCACTCTGGACTACAAATATATTTGTAACTTTGTCACCTCAGGTATCTTTAGGACCATAAGCATTCAGTCAGCTGAAGTTAAAGCCAAAAAGATTACACTGCAATTCTTGTCTTCCAAAGCCTCCCACAGTGGGACCAATGAGTTTTAGGGATCAAAAAAGGCACTGGCTCTCAAAAAGAGTATGATTCAAATTTCTTCCAAGCTCATATGAGGTTGAATAGATTTCATTGTGGCCAAAATATGTATTATGTATTTTAATTACTGAAATTTTTAATTGTTAGGATATTTATTATTATTATTACTAGTAATTAAAATATTAAAAGCACGAGCAATGAGTTTGGCTCCAGTACAGGATTTGCAGTGCAAGCCACTGAGTACACTGAGGAGTGTCCCATCCACCTCTGTACTTTGAAATAAGGCATCTGGTTTACTGACTTGATTGGCATGGTTGGAGTGCAGGATTTAGCCCTTCAGGTTTCTCTTCTTCACTGCTTCTGTTCTTCCCCTTGGCGGGGTGGGGGAAGGCAACCTCAGCGTGTTGGGGATTATCTAAGAGCTCAGGCATTGTACTGAAGTGTGTGTGCTCTCTGGGACTGATTTCATATTTGATCACTCTCTCAAGATGGGTTTCAAATCCAATATTGATGCATTTTTTTCTCAGGACCGTAAGTTGTTTGACAATTCCTTGGAGCGACTCTTGTAAAAGCTTAACCCACTGTTTGCTTATACAGAGTAAACAGTTACAATAACAACTTCAGTAATTTCCAAATCCCTACTCCTTAGTTTATTAAGTTAATACAAACTGAGCCCCTGCCCCCTTCTCCTGCAGGCTGCTGATGCTGGATTTGTTTGTCAGGTTTGGTGTGTTGGACTTTGAAGCAGTGTCCATGTTGTTAGTAAGCCTGATCGCCTCCTCTTCAGTGTGTTACAATTGCTTTGCTGCTTGCTTTAATGCTCCCTCCCTCAGCTTGACTTACTCAAGTCTGTGCTTGGATTTGGCTAATGGTAAAATGAAACTAAATTGCAGAAAACCCCATTGCTAATGAAGAAAGATCTGTGTGAATTCAACTGCACTGTTGGGTTCCCAAATCCTTGACTTTTCTTACAACCACTTCTTTCACAATATCATCCCCATTTACCAAATCAGATCTTAAATTATCTCCTTTGCTTCTCACCTAATGACTTTTTGAGTTTATTTTTGTATTTTTTTTCCATTTGTTTTGCTTCTTGCCTAGCAGCCATGTTCCAGTTATAGCCTTTTTCATGGAGCAAAGGTGGTTAATGTTACACATACTATACACTTCTTCCATTGGGGCAGCTGTACTTTGCACTGATAATGCTTATTTTTGCACAAAGTAATTTGTATTCCTGCAGGGGTTTTTTTCAATACTGATAAAGAAAGGAGCTTCAGCATCTCAGATGTATGTTTTGACATATGTTTTCTTACAAAGTGATCTGTGGTTCAGAAATAGGTTATCCTTGTGAGTCAAGAGCTGTTGCTTTAACTAGTGCTCATTCCTTGTATTCATGAGAGGCTGTAATTGATTCCCGTCTCTTTTATGGAATAGTCCTATTTTCTTGCTGAATAGATGCTTCTGGTTCTTTTAAAGGCAGCATTCATCTCAATCAGCTCACTGTTGCTTTTACACTACTGTCACCCAAGAAGGAGCCCCATCAGCCTCCTCCTCCTCCCCCTCTTCAAATCATAGCATTCAAATACCAATTTTTCTATCTGGTTAGGTCTTCACACTCATTGAAGAGCTTCTCCTCAACAGCAAGCAAAATACCAAAGGGTTTGAGATTTAAGATAAAATACTAAAAGTTGGTAACTATGCCTCCAAGTGTCTGATACAGTTCCAGTTTTGGGGGAGGAAGCCGAAGATGAACCAAGCTGAGGGATTTCCAGAGGCTGTGTCTAATAACATGGGCTTGTGCTGCAGCCTCAGAGATAAAAATTGTAAAACTGCAGAATAAAAGGGATAATAGGAAAAGTTAAGCGAAAATTGGGTGAAATAAGAGAAAATCAATGTTTGTAACCTGCCATGAAGAGGGCATTCAGTCTCTTTTTTCCTGTTGCATTTTAGAAATCTATAGTTACCTGGGCTTCCTGCCCACAGGATCCATAGGTGAATAAAACTGTGTGTGGGGAATAAAAATGCCCAGTTCACATCTAGCAGGTGAGGTTTCTCCCACATTCCAGCATCTCCAAGTACTCCAAAATATACATAGTTCAGTATTGATCACTTATTTTGACTGTTTCCTACAAAAGAAGAAATTAAATATTTCTTTGGCTACCTGTCTCTGCAGTAACCTGTTTTTCAGCACCCTCTTTGAAGCTTTTAGGACAGTTTGTTGTATTGAAGTTTATTCAATGGGAATAGATATAGGCACAATCTGGCATTAAGACAAGCCGCTTTCAACAACATTTGAGAGAGAACAAGAATGTCTCAAGTTTTCTACTTTGTCTCGTCATGACATGTAACTCCATAATGGAAAAGGAAGGCCAAGAGCAAAAGGAATGAGAAACCAGAGCCTTGCAAAATATTTGCCAGGACATCTGAAGTCCCACAAATTTTTGCGCAAATCTAGGCTCAGTTTCCGGTAAAACCTGGCCTGATTTATCATTTCAAATCAAGGCCACGTGGGATTTTGTGTGATTGCAGGTGAGATCCATTGGACTTCTCAAGGATTTTGCTCCCTGAGCTGAGGCAATCAAACCCTCTGCCACACAATGCTGATTGGGCTCCTGCAAACTGGCAGTGGCACAGTTTATACGAGGACAAGGATTTGGTGTGGCTGGGGGGCAAATTTCACTAGAGCAATGTTATGTGACAACCAACTGCTCTCCCACACTGTGGGGCCTCAGCTCCAAAGCTGGTGGGATATCCAGGGCTTGTGCTATATTCTAGAGCGAAATAATCTGTGAAAGGGCCTTAAATCTGATATAACTGCAATTAAATTCTTCCATAGTGTGTGTGCCATAATCCTATCATAATTGCCAGCACTGGTTAATAGCACTGTTCATATGGCACATAAACAGCAGAAAATGAATGCTCCAACAGATTTTTCTTTTTTCCCTTCATATTGGCCTGATGGAGGAATGGGCAATTAGGAATAGGTGGAAATTTCTTTGGAATTGACCATTTAATTGAGATACTCCTATCAAGTAGCTGCAGCCCACCGGCATGCACACCAAATCCTCAAGCTCTAACTGCCTCTCTTCCCAAGCTCATTTATTTCTTTGGAGTTTGGCTGAAAGTTTTGACACTTGAGGCCCTGAGTTATGTTTTTAAGATATTTTTCAAAGGTTTAATGGCATTTTGTGGCACTGGTTTTAGTGCAGAGATAAACAAGTGAGTCATACACTTCTGTGTCACAACAAACCTATGCCCTATATCATGTTATTTACTTTATCATCGAGGCAGACGGGTGGAGAGATAGGAATGGGTTTGATCTGGTTAGAGAGCAGAGCAGGAACAGAGAGAGAGGTGTTGAAGGTTCAGGTGAACTGAATTTCCAGTGAAAATACTTCTCTGACCTGATCCAATTTCATCTTTTGGATAGACTAACTCATGAAGGACCCAATTCCACCTTCCTTTCACTTACAGCTCTCACAGATGTCATTAAAACATACATTCCAAGGGACAGACAGGATATATGGGCCAGGCTTTAAAAATCTATAAGGATCATTAAAGAGTGGAGTTAAAATATTCATTTGCCCATGAATGGCACACAAAGACATTAAGCCTTTGATAGCTTTAGGCTTCTCAACAGAGAAACAGGGATTAAAATAGATTTCATAAATAAACAAATAAATTACCTCAGTAATGTCTCCACACTAATGTGTCCAGACCCAGTTGAACTGTTCACCATTAGAAATATGTATCTTGAAAGAGGCTGATGCTCCAGCAGAAGCTGAGTTGGGGTAAATACTTTAAAGTGTAAGTTTTGTATAAGAAATGCAATAAATAAACGCCAGACTGTAGCACAACCCCTTTAACTTTCCTGCAGTGGGACAGCTACTGTGGACTTCAAACCATCCTGGCAGCCTGTGCCAGCGTGTTTGCCCGTGGTTTTATGGGGTTGGCTGTCACAAATCTTCTGAACACTTCAAAAGATGCAGCTTTACCTTAGTACACCTTGCCCCAGAGAAGGATTACAAGCTGGCTTCAGCAAGCTCATGCTATTTCTGATACGCTGTCTTAGAGTTCCTCAGACACAATTTAGAGCTGGGTAATTGTTTTATGGGTTACTTAGCAAACCCAGACATATTTATTTAACATAAATAAGCCGATAAGTGAGTACTGCTGAGATGGTACCAGCATTCTGTGCATATCCTTAGTTCAGTGTCTTACTACATAATCTCTGATATAATAAGAAGGATTTTTGACATAACACTGTATATTTACATTGCTCATTGAATTTCTTAAAATAATCTGGTTTTTTTCAACTAATTGTTTTAGTGAATGTTCTTGAAATGCCAATTGATCTGTAAACAGCACTAAATGACGTGACAAAATGTAGCATCTCAGTTGAGAGATGATGTGTGTCTTCTCTCAGCATTTGCTTGGTAGGTAATGCTGGAAAATTGGATGTACCTTTTCTAGACTTTGATAATTCATAAATCTATTGAGCAAGGTAAGTTCCATAATTAACCTTTAATCTTTTAGAAGCAAGTTGGCTGGAATCTATTTACTTTAACTAGCTTGTTCACTGATAATGCATGATTTTTAAATTTCCTTTTGTGCATTCCTTAGCTAAAGAAAAACACAGCTGTGTGTGAGACAAATTCTATTTATTTTCTCGTTAAGAAAAGTACAAGAAGATAGTATCGTTGGAAAGCTAATAATAAAGAACTACTAAAGAACGCCCTTCATCTGTTTGCTCTGCCACTTTACGAAGGCTTTCCAAACAATCATTTCAGCTGTATTAGTAAGGAAAGATATCTTAAAAGTCAAAGGAAGACAAAGTTAATGCATTTATAGAAGTACCATTTCAGATAACATTTTACCTGAGTGTTTAGATTAGTTAAATATTAGAGAGGTAGAGATAATAGCGTTGTTTGTATTCATAAATGTGGAAAGTTGCATTTTCAGGGCAGTGAAGTGTAAGGCATATCAAAGGTTTATCATCCTGGAATGTGAGGGGAGCTGCGTGTCCGTCCATGCCGGGAGGCTGCAAGGTGCTCCCTCCTGTGCTCACTCTCAAAAATCCAGGGAAGAATGTGAATGCTTTAGCTTATATTTGTAAATCACTTTCTCCTCAGTTTTCTATCTATGGTTAAATATTGGGAATTGGGAGAATCACTTGATACCAGTTAGCTACACACCTGGGCCCAGTGAAACTCTGGAAGCACTGGGGGAGCGCTTGGTTGAGGGAGATTCATGGTGCATCAAGGGAAATGAGACCAGGCAGAAGTCTGGCCATTTTTAGGGCCTTCTGCAAACCCCGTTTGTAGGATAACACCTCCTGTCCTGTAAATAAGATATAAAATGAACATTCACAAAGCACCCTTGGGCCTGCAAACAGTCAGCACTCAAACACATACATGTCCAGGCATGACACTGACAGTCCAGCCCAAACGTGAGGTGTGTATGGCTGGGTGAGATGGAAGAGGCATGGCCTGCGCCCACAAGGGCACACAAACAGAATCAAGCATCTCTGGCATTACCATCCCCTCTCTGCTCACCCAAACCTGGGGATGATCCTCAGCTTTCAGAGCTTACCAGTGGAAAGAGCCCACAACCAAACTTCTTACAGAGTGGTGCAGCAATCCTGCCAGCAATCCCAGCCACTCTTTTTAGTCTCGTTACCATCCTCACAGTCAAATCTTCAAATATATGTGTTGAAGTGATCTGACAATAATGGCCCTGGCTAAAATATGATGTTGTTTTGACTGAATGTGGTTTAAACTGCCATCTGCTGGCTTGTACTTTTCAGGGCCAATATTAAAAACAATGTTCCCTCTTACAGTAACCCTCATTCATATGAAAATAAAGCAGGCTGAGTAATGCCTTCCCTCCTGCAATGCACAGCTGAAAATTGCACCGAGGAATACAAATGTTGCTGAGTGCAAAGGCAAATCCCAGTGCTGGTAGATAGATTCCTTAGGGATGTTTTTGTTCAATTTACACCTAGAAGAGAAGTTTAGTTGCAAATGTATGTGTGGAACTTCCTCCAAAGTAAATGAGATATGCACATACACGTGGTGAGTTCGGACAGTCGCTTACGGGTTGCCTATAAAAGCAGCTTCCTGGAATATTACCTGGGATCTTTGCCAGAGCAAGGACCAAAGATGGCCTAACTCATTCTATTCAAAGTTACATAATTTTTTTTTTCCTTTTCCCAGACTGTGAGAGAAAAGCCAAGTATTTGGCTTGAAATTTGGCAGTTACTTGCAAAGGAGGGGGTTTAATACCTATAGCTGCTTTGAATTATTTTCCCATTAGTTTTCTCTTAAAGCTTTTGAAATATCAGGGCATCACTTGTTGCTCAGAGGCATTGGCAGGATCTCTGGAGGACATGACTAGTGATGGGCTGATGTGCAGGACCATGACGTGAGCTCCGTCTGAGTGTCCCTACCGGGAACGGAACAGGATACTCGGCTGGAGGGTGGAACCCTCAGTGACAGGGGATGTTACTGCCTTGTGTCTCTCTGCTCTGGAAAAAAAATAATCCCAAAGTAGAGAGAGAAAGAGGAAAGTTTACTATTTTTTGTGTTAAAAGCAACAGAGCTTCTGCAGGTTTAGGGAATACTGTGTATCCTTGAGAGAAATAGCAAGGGGAAGGATGAGAATGGGCTAGATCTGGAAACACCACCAAGGACCTCATTTGCAGAGTCCTCCACCAAGCCCATGAGCCTTCGGAAGACCTTGCCATGTTTATTATAGAATCATAGAATGGTTTGGGTTGGAAGGCTCCTTAAAGATCACCTCGTTTTAACCCTCTGGCAAGGGAAGGGACACCTTCCAATAGATCACGTTGCTCAGAACCCCATGCAGCCTGGCCTTGAACACTTTCAGGGATGGGGCATCCACAACTTCTCTGGGCAACCTGTTCCAGTGCCTTGACGTGCTCACAGTAAAGAATTTTTTTCTATTCATGGTGGCAAAGTGGACTCGCAGCACGGTGGTCCAGTGCAGGTGCACCCTGCAGCCTAGTTAATGTTTGATCCTGGCTCCCATCAGCACATGCAGGGTTGTCCCACACTCAAACACGGCACCACGTGCTGCGTGGGCACCTCTGAGGAGCTCAGGCCAGGAGGAACCAGGACCAGCACTGCTGGCTTCTCTCACTTGCTGGTTGACACAGTCAGGACAATCCAGGAGGGGATTATAACCCACCTTTCACCTGGGGGATCTCGAGGCTCTTGGCAAACATTGACTCATTAATTCCCCCTTTGAAGCTGGCAGGTATTGGGGGAGCAGAAGAGAGAGCGACAGCAGCTGCACAACGGCTGTGGCAGAGGAATGCAGTGACGACATCGAGGACATGACTAATTTATTTAGCAAACTGAGTTTAGCATGGTAATGAGGATGTATTTGCCATCATCCCATCATTCATCAGATTTATGAGGCTCTTTAGGCAATGAGCGCTGCTGTGACTAAGTTTGGTTTGATTTGTTTAATTAATTCCTCCAATTCATTTTGACTGAATAAAACCCTGTAAGATTGCTTGGCAGATAAGAGGGACCCCACTGTTATAAATGTGTGTGTATCATTATTATATCTACCTATGAACATCTATTTATGTATACAGAGATATGTATCTAGAGGCATCTATGACTATAAAGTGCATTAAGGTCTTATATTTTACTTTAAACCAAGTTATTATATACATTTTTTGCTTTTGGCTTTTGGCGTATGTGGTCTAATCCAGAACATATCAAGTCAAGATAGAGTTTTTTTGGTAGCATTCCTATTCTTTTTTTGGCTGTAATTCACCTTCCACGATGCAATATCAAAACACTCAGACTTTTATGTCCCATGAAGAGCAAATGACAACACTGCTCAGGGTACCAGGAACACCACGTGGCAGAGTCCTGGCATCACTGTGTAGCTGAGGCTGAAGGGACCTCTGGAGCCCTCAGTTTCCAAGGACTGGAGATTGTTCTGGGGTCTGCCCCCTCTTGTTTTGAAAACATCTCTCCAAATGTCTACCTGATGGTGAGGCAGCCTGTGTCTGTGGTCTCATGCCCATTGCTGGGCAGCTCTGAAGAGCCTCCTGGTCCCCTGTGGACCCTCCCAGGAGGTAGCTGGAGGCAGGATGTGCCTCTTGCCTTGCTGGACACCAAGGACATGACAGTATAATCATAGAGAACACAGAAAGCAGCAGAGGGTGGACAGTGCAATCATGCCCTTCCCACTGGTGCCTTTTTCCATCCCTTCTTCATGTCTGGGACCACTGGTGCATTAGGGAGCCTCAGCTTCCCAGTGTGACTACAGCTTCCAGCAGCCTCTTTCCTTCAGCTTTGAGTAGTTAATTGGGTATAAGATGATATTGAAACAAAAGAATTTTTGACATGTTTTGTCATTTGAAGGCTGAACACACACTGTAGTTGCTTCAGATATTTAGCCAATAAGAAGTTCCTTTTTTACTTTGTGTTCAGGACTGAATTTTCTTCCTCCCCCCCTACTTCTTTTCTTTTTTGCCCTTCCCCCTCATTTTTCAGCTCGGCATACCCCTAAATACTGGTGCTCAAAATCTGGTGCTCAAGAGCATCACGTGAACTTAAAACTTACTCTGATGTTGTGGAATCCAGAACCAATGAGTCGATTATGCCAATCTATAGATGTCATTTTATTTCAACTGTGACTAATATTGCTAATATTTGTCCTTTGTCTCTGCAGCTTTAGGATACTGCCTGGGAGAGAGCAGGGCTTGGTTGTACTGAGTTTAAACTAGGTGTCAGCACTAGCAGCCTGGGTTTGTACCACTGCTGGTTGCTACTTGTGCAGTGGAAGCTTCTGCACTACCCGGCAGAAATGAAGGTTCAGCTTGTTGGTTACTGTACAAAATCCTATGCTCTCAGAATTTTCCATTGCTGTCATGCCTCTTTTTAAAGTAAGTTTGAAAGATTTGCATGTGGAATATTACGGAATCCATCCTCAGCAAAGGTGTACCATGGGAAACGAAAGCAAAGCCACGGTGAGACTTTTCTCTGATGCTGAATATTTGAACAGAAACAAGAAGAAAAATTTCCACTCCCAGTCTTGTGTACTGGTTTAAATCAATCATGTGCTTATACACCTTCTGGATTTGTCTTCTTAGCAACCAGCCTCCACCTGCAGTGCTGCAACATTTCACGTGTTCCAAATCAGCCAGATATAATTGGGAAAACGATAGCCAAAAATGCTTGCCAAGACCTCTCTGCAGCCTATGGATTCACCTGACCACTGCTTGTGGCAGCAGTGCAGATGCACAATGCTGCTTTTATAGGCAAATCTGTTCACATTGAATCAGGGGAACTCAAAAAGCAGATTCTGGTCAGGATGTCACTCAGCACAGACAGTCAGCATCTCCTTTAACAGCAGATTTATGCCCTGCTAGTAGCCTTTAGCTGAGGAAACATATGGAGCCTGATAAAGAAATCAGTCTCCTAGCCATGCAGGATGCTCTAGCAGGCAGCCAGCAGTGAGGAGTTGGAGGTATAATTTTCACAGATTTAACCAAGCACAATGACACTATTTGCAACCAAGGGGCACAGCCAAAATTTATTTACTGGAGTGCCAATGCGTGTTCCCTAGTGGGTAATTGGAAAATGAGAACAACCTGTCAAAGATTAGTCCAATTTCTAAAGCAAGCACAAGGCAGTCTGATTTTGTTTATGAAAAAAAGGCATCTAATTACAACTCAGATTTGGGTTTCAAAGTCAGTTATTTAGAGCTTTCGGCTTGTGTGTACACACTCATTATCGGAGCGGGGTTACAAAGCATGGCAAATTCCAGTCAAGGTGGGTTAATTCCTCAAGAGCCGAGCACAGCATCTCCCAGGCTGATGTCTCTCTCCCCCTAACATCAACACCAGCTTTACAGAAAGCAGCTGCTAATGCTCATCCGTTTGAGGGCTTCAGTAAAAACGGTTTTCATTACCATGTTTATTTTATGAGATACATGGTATATTCTGATGAGGGCTTCTGGTAGTAAATCTTCAGGTTTTGGCTTGGCTTGTTTCTTTGTCTGCTGTGGTAAGACTCAGGGAGAAAGCACGTCCCTGGGTCTCGCAGAGGGATGGGGAAAGATGAGACAGCTCGGGGACGGGGGACAGAGGAGGGGTTGGTCCTTAGCAGCATTTGCAATCCAAATCTGACCCCTCCTGATCCGTTAGCATGGATTTACATCCATAAACCCATGTTGGCAGTGGAGTCGTGTGGTGAGGAGCCAAGTGAAAATTCAATCCTGATCTGGAAATACTCCATCTCCTGCTGCTGAGTGTTGCACGTGTCTGTGGGTGACACGAGCTCGCTGCAATGGGCATCTCTTGCCATCGCATTGATTTCAGTGGCTGATGGCAACATATCACTTCCAGTAGCAGACCAGCAGTGAAGGATGATGCTTTTGTGACCTAGAGAATGAAAACATGTTATTTTTGTGCTATTTGATACTCTTGTGTGCATTTAGGGTGACATTGGGTGAAGGGTGAGTGTCCCTTTCGTGTCTGAAGGGGAACCCTTCCATTTACTGATGATACACTTGGATTTTTTACCTGGTGCCTGTCAGTGTGTAGCTACACAGAACAGTCATACATCTGATCAGAGATGCCTTTTCACTAAGTCAATTTTCTGGTTTTCTCCTCAAACCCTTGTGGAAATTAAAAAGGGGCTGATGGAATGGCCATAGGGAACACCTCCTTTGCCATGAATGGACTGATGCCCTCAGCAGCAGGGTGATGGCAGCAGTCCTTCCTAATTCTTCAACTCCTTCCAGGCTCCCAAAATTTTGTGTGAAAAGTAGTTTTTCCCTTCAGACCACTTTGGCATTGTTGACATTTTGGCACAGGGTGGCTCATAAGCCCTCAGCCAAGGGAGGTGCTGGGGGTTCCAAGCTGGTGCTGCTTCTCCTCAGCAGTAATGGAGTTACTAAATCACATCACGAGCCTAAAAACTGTTATGAATATGAATTGGGGTGACCATAACTTGGCAGGGGGATCTAGAAATGAGTCTCATTTCCACTGCAATGGGAGGCCCTGATAAGAAAAGAAAAAGTAGTGGAGGTATCTGCTTTCTGTGTCTAAATCTCAGGTTGATGAAATGATGGAATAATTGTAAATGCAGGGGACTGTCCTGGGCAGTAATTTGTGAGGGAATGAAGGCCTTTTTTCACAGGAGTGGCCCTGGAAGGGCAGCACTGCTAAAATTCTTGAAAGGTGGTAACTTGCAGGGTCAGGATGGCTATCCACATCACTAGAGGTGCCCATGGCTTTGGCTGGAGTTGGTCATGTTGAAGTGGTTTCTGTCTGGAAAGAGGGGGAAATGTTAGAGGGGAAAAGCTGAATACAAACTTCTGACTCTCATCTTACTTATTTTATTGTTGCCTTTAAAGGCACCCAAGGTGTCACATAATCCTACCTCTCAAAGGCTAGTCCAGCACTGGGAGTGTCATTCCCTTCACACAGTGCCCTTTGAATCACATCCAAGCCCAGCACAAAGCAGTGTGAGATTCCACCTTTGCAGGACAGGTGACCTCCACAAATTTTGCAGTGTGACAGCACAAAAATGATTTTACTCTTGCTGCATTTTCTACTTCTGCCACAGCATTTGTGCACAAGCTGTGATACCCTGAACTTGCCAAAGTGACTTTGCTCTGCCCCTTCCAGAGAAGCCATTGGCCCCAGCTCCTCACCCAATTTAGCCTGTGAGTGCGGGAGGAGAACTGATGTCTCAGTCCCCCCTTCTGTGGATGTTGGAGATTCCTCTGCCAGCATCCCTGTGCTGGGCTGAGACAGCACTGCAGCCAGGCTGCTCTCTACAAAGCCAAACCTATCATCTGGATGAAACATCTCCTCCTGCCAGAGCCAGCCCCAGCACCTGGAATCTATGTGCTTGTCACCAGAGCTTTTGCACATAACAATACGATGCATTGCAACTGCCTTATAAGGATCATAAAAAATCCTGACACGTATAACGCATTCACTTCATATAAATATTTCCAAAAAAATTCAGTGATTGAAGATTCAAATCATATTGTAGTGCAGTCTTGTTTATTCCATAACATTTTTTTATTGCAGGATGATTTATACATAACCTTGAATTTCAAGTTCAGTAGAACAGACAAAGTGTTTGTTTAGAGGGCAGGACGATTAAAACCATTTTTTTCCCCTGTTTGAGTTGGATAAAATTGTAATATATCCTTTACGTCACAGTAGCACCCTAGTGGTTATCATATTGCATTAGTTACATGAGTTTTCAGTGAACATTATACAGTATATACTACTTTCAGTAAATAGACCAGTCATGCTCGTAGTTACATGGAAAACTCCAGGAAATTTGTGATGACATTCCCTGCAGGTTAGTAATTCTACCCATTATTTATATTGGTTTGATTTGAGCTTTAAAATAATCTGGTGAAATTAGATAAGGCTCAACATTGTGCAAAACCTTTATTTCAGACAACTCTAAAAATACTTTAGGCTAAATATTTGAGATTTACTAAATTCTAACATCAAGAAAGTTCTCCTTATGCCTTTGATACAGCAGATTAAAAAAATCCTCAAAACTCTTTGAGTAACATAATTGCTGATTTTATTTTTTTTAACATCCTTACGCACCATTAAAATTAATATGACATTAAGTTTAGACTAAAATTGGTTTTCCAAGTGGATTGGAAAGTGAAGTTCTTCTCTTGTACCAAATCCTTGCTAATCCCTCGCTGTGTGCTCTCTGCATCTGCATCTCCAGCTTAACGTACAGCAACATTTGTGCTCCAGCCCATCTTTAGTGAGCGACCACCTGCCCCAAGTAACCATTACAAATGGTATTAAATAACCACTTCTCCAGCATGACCAGAGACCACCCAGCACTTGAGCAGCAACTTCTCATGCTCAGGTTTTACTGCCCACACGATGTGTGCAGGCAGCTCCCTGTGCTCCCAGGGGACCCACCTGTGGCACCCACGGGTATCAGCCCAAATTGTCCCAGGTCAGAGTTTGTGCACAGGATACAGGCACTTTCCATTATTCAGTGTATTCACCAGAGACTTTACACGAGGCAACAGTTAGAGAACACTCTGCACTTAACACATGTCTGAGCATGTCCATCCTGATTTTGCAGAGCTCTTAAGTATCTGCTCAAATTGATGCATATACTTAAGCTTATCCCTGTAGAGTTAAGCATGAAAAGTATGTATTTAACCTTAAACATATGCTTAAATGCTTTGCTGAATGAAGACCATAAGGCCTAATCCAGTGATCATTTAAACCAGTATCCTATTATTTCGGTGGCTGCTGTGTGCGTCCATTCCCTGTGTGAGCACTGTAGGCAGACGGGATGTATATCAGTTATATCAGATATATTTGTTGGTATGGAAAGTTGTTGATCAGTTTTTCTGGTGCCTCTTACTCTGCGTGGTTTCTGCATTCCTACACACAGCATCTCAGCTCTCCTCAATAAAAAAACCCGTCTCACTGTGGAAGAAACTATTTGTTAGCCCTGTGATGTCTCATGGTATGTGGTTTACTGACAAATCCAGCTGAAGCAGGTGACTGGAGAAGAAAACTCTGATGGCCACTTCTGCCTCCATGCGAAGCCAAGATCCTCTACCTGCCTGGGGACTGCAGTGGGCACTTGTGGGGATTTTTAGTTTGCCAGAGCAGTTCTTGAGTCTTACTTGCTGTGACCTGTGGATTTTTTTAATGGATGCACACAGCTTTTCCTTAGTGATGGATAGCTTTGTCTTCCTCATCCTTGCTGCCCCGAGCTTGGAGAGAGGTCTCACACCCCAAATGCTCTGCATCTCTCTGCCAGCCCCTTGTGCAGCCCTGGGCGTGTGGAACCCTCTGCACATGGGTCTCCTCATCAGCACCAAAATAGAGGCATAAGGAAAGGCTCAAATCCTGCCCAGCTGAAAACCCATCCCTCCCTTATCTCAGGTAACACCAGTAGCAGATCTCAAGGAAAATGACTTAGGGATTAGGTGAGGTTGGAGTGACCCTTCCTTTGAGATACTATTTTGGTTTCCAGTGATCCAAGACAGAGTTGACACCTTTCATTTCAACCCTGGGTGGACTTTATGTCCATTAACTTCTCTAATTGTGCCTCTTTACAGATTTCTACTGAAGCTTCATGTTGTGCCTTAGTGCACCTCAGGGCTGCAATTCCGAATCCTGATGTATTTGCTGTGGGCAGTGCCAGGTCTGTCGCTGTGCCACAGCACAGGACCAGGACAGTGGCACTTATCCCCTTCTAAACCTCACATGCAGAGGGTAAAGCAGCCTCAAGGGACCTCGACCGTCTTGTAAAATAAAGTTACTTATAGATGTGCCCCTTTCTCAAGTGCTTTGGCACTTACAGATAAAAGGAAGCTGCTGTGTGTTATTGTTTATTTATTGAACTAATCAGTCAATACTCAGCTACCAACACCCTGTGATTAACAAAACTTGACTGAAACAGGTAGACTTAAAAAAAAAAAGCATTTTTTAGCTTTTTTTTTCCTCCTTTCTAATTGTCACCAACAGCTGAATCCCTAACTGGGCGAAGCTGGCAAAATTTCCCTGATTCACCCAAAGTAGCCAGCAGTGGATCATACTTCTGTGTGTTTGTAATTTCAATAAATAAATAAAATATTTGCCAATTTATAACATATATATTAAGGCTATAGGGAACAGGATGAGAACGTACAACTCTGTATAAGTAGAAGCTCCTGTTAATTTTCAAACCTCCCAGAGTCTTTCCTGTGCTAAAGGGAGATAAACCACGTTTTGTTTAGCTTGACACAGTCGTTCACTCCCAGACTGGGAAGCTCTACGCCAGCTTTTGGGCTGAAGTGGCTTTTTGTGGCTGTGCTGGAAACCCTTTAAAAGGGTTTGTAATGGAAATGCTGACAAACAGCACCAAAAGTGGCACTAAGTGAGCAGTGCTATGATATTTTCAACTTTCTAGGAAGTTCACAGGCAGTGGGTGGTGAGTTAGGCTGCCTGGAAATAGACTTTTAACAACCCTGGTTCTTGTATGCCTTTGGTGCATGTGTAGAATTTCAAGTGCAAAGGTAGGAGCAGAAGCTGTGGTCCTGTCCTTGTGCACAGTCTGTCCCCATCCCCAGCCTGGTGCAGTCACTCTCAGACACAGCACTGCTCCAGCCCACTCCCCTGACCTGTAAAGTCAGGTTCATATTTCTGTGTCTCTCGCCAGGTTATTGTAACACTGAACAGGACTACCTATTCTACGTTTTACACCAGGTATCCTAACTTTTTGATGATGTTTAATTTACTGTTTTCTTTCATGAGGTTTCCTTCCATGGCAAGAAACATCTTCATGCTCTTCATTTTCCTTGATTGAATACTGTCTTTTATGTTGGATGTATTTTAGTGTGTGATATACCTGTTAATTATTTTATGTATGGATTACCACTGACTACAGCATTTTATAAACCAAAAAAGAGTCTCTTGGTGAGTAATGGGGCTAATGTACATACACATAACTAAATATTTAGAGGGGAGGATGGATATTGCTGATTAGGATGTGCACAGTGGGATGCTTTTACTTCCACTGAAGTCAATAGCAGGTCTCACAGGTTTTAGTGGGAAGAGATATGAATTTTTAAAATGCCCCATTAAGAGCCCAATCCTGCCACCCTTACTCACATGAGAAATCCCACTGATATCAGGGAGTCTATTTGCCTGATTAAGGACTAATTCTGTGAATAAGGATTTGCAGGAAATGGCCTTATCTCTTCTGCATACCACAGATCCTGCTCTCTAAAAGTGTTTGCAGTAAGCGCTTATCGTTTATGTAAGTGCCCTTCAATGGACATTTATATAATGGGGTAAATATTTAAAAAGTTGTGCAGAGCTTTAGCTATGCAGGGGCTAAAGGACGTGAGTGGTCCTGGCTGGAGCATCAGGCACCTTTTCCCCAAGTGCCAGGAGTTATAAAAGGGAAATGTGTGGCTGCAGCAAGGTTTGGGAGACACGGTGCCGTTCGAGAGGGATCTAGATATTAACGATTTTTAAGTGGGATTCATTAGGATGTAAAATCCACCTCTGCTGAAAGCACAAGTAAAGCCAACTCACAAATAATGTGGTTGCTTAATAATAAAAGGTGGTTGTAACTTGGCTTTCTGGCGAGCTGTCAAGTGAAACTTCAGCCATATAAATAATGGCGTTTCAAAAGGAAATGAAGAGGGCAAAATGTTTTGAGGAGATGGCAAACCCTGAATAGCGTGTCTTTCCCTGGAATATAGATATGCCATTATTTACAACCGTTACTGGAAAAACACGTGCAGTGGCTACGAGGTTGGTTGGATTTTTTCTTAATTTGAATAAACTATTTTGCATTGTTTGTTAGTCATTGGCAGAAACTACAATTACCAAATTAATGAAAACCGAGTGATGCCTTTGAAGAATTTTTAAATGAACCTTAACCGCTGCCTACGGCAACTCACTCAAAGTGAAGAAAAAAAATAAATAAAATAAAATTAAGGTGAACTAGCCACTGTTACTAAGAGTCAATTGACAGAAGGCATGGGTCATTAATTTTGTGTCCTTTGTTTTGTCAGTTTGTTTTCGTGAGGCCTGGTAGAGAAAGTAAAACCAGTCAAGCTGAAAATTGTCTGCTCTGTAGCTTATTTCCCCTCCCAGCATGCCCTGACCCAGGGGAGCGGCTGCGGGGCCGTGGCCCTCCTGCCCCTCCTGCCTTCACCCCCCGGGACAGGCAGGGGTTTGTTGGCAGGATGGTTAATTCTGCCCCAGCCCAGCTTTAATCATGTGCAGGTTGTGTATATGTCGGGGAGGAATGAAATGTCTTCCCTCGTGCAGCAACTTCAGTGAGGGAAAAAGATCCCACAGCGCTTTTGGCCTTAAAGTAAACTCTGACCGAAAGTCAGAAGGGAAAAAAAAAAAAAGCCATGACCGAAGGCAAATAGATATATATTGCTAATTTTCAAACATCCTCACAATGTTCCTTGGCATTTTTCTCCTCTGCCTGTGCAACCTTCTCACCTGCCTCCCTGGGGTGTGTGTGGGGCCAGGATGCTGCAGGGTGAGGACCTTGGTGCCCCAGCACCTGGGTGGGATCACTTCTCTCACCGACACCCCATGCAACCCCCATGAGGCTGAACTCTGTTATATTTGCATAAATCCTGAATATCTTCACTGAATAATTGCTGTTATTCCAGTTTTATACAGAAATGAGTGGTTTAGCTCTCTGATCGTGGTGGGCTCAGAGGTTCCACAGCTGACACAGACCTCATTCCAGTTTCCTCCTTAAAGTACAGGAACACTTGGTGGATTCCATAAATCCCATAAAATTAGCAATGAAAACACTTTTCTTTCTGTACCTAGAGGTATGGTGGGGATAGGCAGTCATCTGATACATGAGGCAGATGCTCCTTGTTTTACTTTTCCACATCAAGTGCCCCCACGTCAGCCCTCCAATGTGACCAGTCATTTCCGTGGCTGCCCAACTGAACCCACATAATCTCTCCCCAAGATGTAAAAGATAAATATGAACCCTTGGTACATGATTATACCAAATTAACTTGTTCCTCTGTGCCTGTAAAGGTTTAGGTGGATAATTGAATTCCTCTTCGTTTTTGGTTTGAAACAATCTTTTTCGTCATTAGGCGGGTTGCCAGAAGTGGGTGTTTGTGGCTGGGTGTTATTGCAAGGGCTGAGGGCCTGTATGCTCATAAACAGAGAAGTGACATAATGTCTTTGGTATAATGAGACAGCTTAATGCAAAGCACTGCAGGAATTAGGGGACACGCTTCAAGAATTGAAATAAAACGTATGTCAAAAAGACACTACAAAAAAAACCCCCACCTATTTGATTAAACACTGTTGGAATGAGTTGCATTACAAAAAATTATTGCTTTAGCTCCATTATCTTAATGTTCATTGGAAATAAATTGCAATTAATTGAGTAGCCTTTAAACCAACACTTAAAATTGATTTTGACACATGCCAAAACCTCACAGTTTTGGTACTATCTTCTAGATGCTGGATATTGGTGGGAATGTGCTAAAAAGGTCTTTCTTCCTGTTGAGAGATCACTAATTTTTTTTGTTGTATAATTTAGTTATTGGTGTTGCTTAATATTTGTTTTTAAGAAACCAAAGCAGTTTGCTGAATCACTTTCATGGTTCATTAAAGCAAAAGCTGCAGCTTCTGTTCTGACTGCCCAGATAACATTTTCAGATAAACACAATTTCCTGGAGTTTGTGCTTTTTTTGTAGGTTTTTATTTTGTTTTCTTTTGTTTTGTTTTCTTCTAGGTCAAGCCCAGAACCTTTACCTTATGAAACAGATTATGCTCTCAAAATATTGTATGTTAAGTGTGTGTTGTTGCTTGTTATCTATAAATCAGATGCAGAGTCTTAATGCCCAGGAATGTTCCGTTAACTCTAAAGAGAAACGTTCACTTTTATATAGGAAAAAAGTCTTGGCAGACAAGTTGGAAGTACCAGATGGAATAGGTTGTGCCACACGGATTATAAGATTTCCCCCCCTCCTCCCTTCTTATTGATGTCTTAAATTGAACATGTTCCATCTGTCTGCTCTCAATAATGAATAGTTACTTCTTTTTTTATTGTAAAGGTAACAAATTCCATATAGAATAAATTAATTCAAGCATGTAATGAAATGTGCTAGGACTGTGTGTGTTGGAATTGTGTGTAGAAATCTAATATAGTTCGTAAACTGCAGCAGGTAAGACTGGTGGCAGAATTCACAGCTACTCAGGGAAGGGCAGCCAAAAATTGCTATTAAAAATAATGCCAGGAGAAGTCTGAAGGAAGAACCTCAGGATCTCACAGGATGAGAAATTCAGTTGTGCCACAAGTGTTTGTTCTATTTAATAGTGCTTGGATATATAGGACTTTCAGTCGTGGCAGGTCCTCTTCCAGCATGAAGGGTCTGTAAGTAGGTAGAAATGGGGTGTTTTACCTATATCAAGGTCCCTTCATGCTGCTGGAAGGAAACAGAACATAATGTCCATTAGGCTCCAGTTCCCTCTGCATCTCCTGAAAAGGATGAACATTGTGCTGTTAGACCAAAAGCATTTTTAATTTCTCCTCACTGGAAAAAGTCCAAAGGATATAAACTTGAAGCAAACTCAAGTGCTTTGTACACTGAAGCAAAAACAAGGTAACCTTTCAATGCAGTGATGAGCTGCTGGGTTTTAGAGTGATATGTTTGGTTTGAGATAATTCCCTGCTCCTGCTTGAGAGTGCATTTTACTTTCTCTTCTTTACTCTGTAGTGGCTTGAGATAAAGGCACTATGCCTTTTTTGCACATGGTACTATAAATAGAGAATTAAATACAGAGCTTTAAATGCTAAAACAGGCACACTTTGCTGTTAAAAGTTGATTTTATTTTCATCTGAACACACGAATACCTGTATTTTTGTTCTTATATCAGTGAATTTTAAAAGGTTGGCTCTTTAAACTTTTGGGAACAGTTGGTTTTGATTTTGGATGTAATAATCTTTTCTTTCTGTGACAAGGGTTTTTATCTGGAATTGGAAATTACTCTTTCTTTACTTACAGATAATTGATGCAGACCGAACTTGTTAAAGTCAAAACAAACAACTCAGTTCTTTATTACATGCTTATGTGCTTAGTCACCGACTTTATATTAGATTCTGCAAATGGTACAATTTATGCAGTGACATGTCGGAGACTTAATGTTGTAATTTTCCTGCTCCTAATGGAGAATTAAGAACCTGGAGAAGCTCGGAGGTTCACATGCGCAGAATCCCCACTGCTCGGGTGCAGAGGTCTCGCAAAAATTTAGTAAGTGAGAAGGAGAACAAAGATCCTTAGTTGGGGGGAAAAAAAATTGGATAGCCTGTGGCTGAGAAGCTGATTGGGACAGGTAGGCACAGTGGGGCGCGGGATAATGAGGCACATGGCAAATGTGATGCACAGATGTGAAGCCAACTGTAGCTTTGGTTCCAGGAGCCGCGCATGCCACGGCGCTGCGCCTCGGGGCTATGTCTACACCAGAACATTTGGAGCAGTAAACGACGGGCAACATTAGGTTCAAATTAATCTATTACTCCAGAGCTGTGAAATGTTGGTTGCTTGTTGCGGAATTACATTGCCTCTGGGTGAAATGTTTTAGGGAGATTTTAATGCATGCTCATGGCTCGCAGAGCAGATTAAGAGGAGAAAGGGAAATTAGAA
The DNA here is from genome assembly GCF_003945595.2 of Pipra filicauda. Lineage (NCBI taxonomy): Eukaryota > Metazoa > Chordata > Aves > Passeriformes > Pipridae > Pipra > Pipra filicauda. Next base: position 416,607 of record NW_024104359.1, read on the forward strand.
GGGTTAGGAGGGCTGTTGAGGTGCACATTTCTGGTTAAAGTATATGAAAAGAGAATTACATATTTCACAAACAGGTCTGCTCTCCTGTTGGCCACCTGCTGGGACTGAAATATCCTACGCCGTAATGAAGGCAGGTTTGCAGAAGCCTTGTAAATAGTTTAGAAAGCGGATAGAGGCAACGTTGGCCTTTCCGGAAAATTTGGGAACGTTTCTCCTATCCCAGTCCAGGATCCCTAAAATCCTGACCAAGACAAAGCCAAACTTCAGCTCTTAGCTATTTACCACTTCAGTTTTGAGCACAATGCTAAATGACAGGTAGTCTCCTAAAATTTCACAACACATTATTAGGATTAAGTAATCGGATCCAAGTTCTTTTTCCCTGGTACCTAAGAGGTCCTGGCAGGCCCCTTTAAACAGATCCACAGTCCAAAAGGGCGTGTATTCCAAGTTGTAGCATAAGATATTCTAAATCCTCGTCAATTAAATAAACTTTATTCAATCGTCACAAACTGTTTGGAACTATCTGTAAAGAATATATTTCTTTTACTATATTGTTGCTTTTCTTATAAAAAAACACTTAATTGAAATGCCTAAGAGCTGCCTGGCACAAAAGTCAATAAAAAGCCTAGAATAGAGTTTATAGGGGTTGTCTATGTACATAATTAAATCCTTCAGGCACTTTAAAACTCTGCAGAATAAATGGTTATGCAAGAATGGCCTGCTGAGAGAAGAAATGCTTGTATCAGCTTTAAGCAGCTGCTCTCTGCTCGGTGTTTCTGGGCTGGAATGAGAAAGCTATTAGAAGAGGGGACGACTGCAAGCCTCATACAAATCATCTTTGTTACTGACACTTCAGGGAGTGCTTTATGGTGGCTGTCAAGCCCAATACAGAACTTGGGCTGCGCCTGCAAAAGTCACTCGGCGTTATTTAAAAAGGAGATGGTTGTGACAAAACCAACATCTATGCCCAAATAATGTTTGGGGCCAGGGTGGAGGGAGCTGAGGCAGGAGTTAACACGGGCTGCAGCGAGGCACTGCTGGGCAAGCGTGCGGCTGAGTCCCCGCTCTGATGGAATAACAGAGGTTAATTGCTTGCAATGGTCTATTGCTGTAATAGGAGTAAAAGGGGAGGACTGTACTTAGATTTGATTTCACTGTTCTTTAGGGAATACAGATCGAGGGGGTGGGATTGTTATTAGGGGCAAAGGAAGTGGTGCTAAAAAAAGAAGAGTTTAATGAATGTAACCAATAGAAAAATTGTAGGTTTGTTTCTCCCTCTGGCCCTCAAAGTTATGATAAATGATAGCACAAGGAAAAGATAACCTACCATGAGAGTAGGATCACCAAGGCCAAATACTAAAACTCCCAGCTGACTGCCCCATACACTGCAGCCTCTGTTCGTGTTTATTTTTTCTGCTCACTCTTGGTTTCGTCAATCAGTATGATAGACGATAACTCCTGACTAGAGCAGCCTGTGTCCTGCTCTCTCACGGTGGGTAGCATGTTGTGGTTGGCGCCGTGCAGTCGGAGGATCACCCGCATCAGAAGCATCAGGGGATGAGGTAGGGAGCAGTCTTCCAGCAGCCCCGCTCCTGGGAGAATAGCAGGCAGCGGTGTTATCAGCATGCAGCCACGCTGCCAAGAAAATGACCACACATTAGTAGCTTTGTTTGGGTAGAGTCTAGGGGGGATGTCGCTCGCAAAAATTGAGACGCTCTCTTTCTGTTAAATCGTCCCGCTTTTGAGTGTTAAAAGATAGCTTGTTCAAAAAGAAACCATACGCGGCTTGCCCGAGGCAAAGCCGGGACAAGGCTGCGAGCAGCTCGGAATTTGTAATGCTGTATGTCCCGGGAGGCAGGCACACACCCGGCTGTCTCCAGACAGCAACAGGTTTGCCCCTTACTTCTGCACCGAACCGCCTTCTGCCGTGCCCGAGGGCAGCCTTGCCTTCCTGCCCTGCCATGCCTTTCCCAACACCGCACCTTGCTTTTCCTTTGCCTCTGCCTTGCCTTTCCTACTGCCTTTCCAGGGAACCAGTAAAAGAGAAAATAGCCTTTGCAGGCCGCTGACATGTGAAGAGCTGCTTGTTAAGCCAACAGCTCATCAGATGGCTGGAATTTCCTGCGACCGATCCGCCGATCGCTGGCGTTGTTTATCTCCTCTCTCAGCACCAATATTTGCCGGGCACGCTGTCATTGAAGGTTTTGCTCCTATTTCGCTAATTAAGGAAGAGAGAAACTGTGTTTACTATTGCTGAAACCTCAGCTCTTTTGGGGGGTTTTAGTAGGGCCTCTGGGGCCATTTTATTTTCTAGCCGAGCACCCCCTGCCTCCCCCCAGCAAAGGAAGTAGCCAATGTGAAATTCTTTTGATATCTTGTGATGTAGCAGTGGTCAAACATTTCCTGTTCAACATTTTTTCCAGTGTATTTGTGGTTCTTTTCCCAGGAACAAATGTTTCAGAATTTTGGTGGACTGGGCTTTACCAGACACTTTGGGCAAGGCTGACAAATGCATCCACCTTGGAGCAGGGCAGTTGATGTGACCACAGTTGCTTGGAGCATCCAAATGGGCTTTTTAGGAAATAGCCCCCGTGTGTGCTTTCCCACTCAGTGTAAATTTCTTAAATGAAACACATCTTTTCTCATTCTCGCTGGTCTCCCTGTAATAACTGCTGGTCTGTGTTGAGGTGAAATTTAACACTAGAATATTAGTTTTATTCCAGCTAATTATGTTACTGCTCATGAACCCTTGGATTTAGGGTTGGTCTGTTTCTAGTTATCCTGCCAAGTTTTTTACTTGACGGAGGGGGTCTGTTTCATACTACTTGGCCTCCCAACCTTTGTAACCCCTGGTTTCCTCTCTTTTCTGAATCACAAGTTTATGTTCTCCCCTTCTGTGAAAAGATTGAAAGCTTGTTCAAGCACAAACTGACCGAAAAGCAGTAGTAATTTTTAGTAGATCTTTTCTTAGCAAAACATTTTTGCTGAAAAAATAAGGTAAATGCAGTTATGGCTGCTGATAGAAAGGAATCCAACTATTAATAAAAAGCAGAGAGGGGTTTTGAAACAGGGCATCCACTGTTACAATGGAGACATTTTCTCTTACTTTATTTAGTGCAACACCTGTGGCTGCTCACATTGCTCGTGGCTGAAATAGTCCAGGTCTGTGTAGAAAAAAATATTGCAGTTTCATTAACTTATTTGTACTTTATGTCAGTGTTGTAGTGAGGGCTGGGCTTGCAAGGACCAGGTTTGTGGAGCAGGGGGGTCAGGAGCAGAGCCAGTGTGTGACCCAACAAACAGGGATCCTGTGAGAGGTTGCATGGAGGATGCATGGATGACCCCCAAATCCCATGTGCCATGAGTGAGTGATCACTCGTGTGACCTACTAACCATGAGTGGGGTCTGTGTGTGTGCCCACCCTGAGTGTCTGGGCTTGTCCCACTCTGTGGATGCTTCCCTGCATCTGCACACCCTTGCCCAAGACCTCGCTGCTCTCCTGACATGGCTCTGCTTCCAACTGGGGCTCTAATCAGAGGGGAAAGAGTTAAAAACACAGCAGATGATAGAAGAGAAAACTGTTAGCTATCTGTGCACTCAGTTTGTCCCAGGAAATATCCTTGAATGATTAAACTTCCCTGGTTGAATCACTTTGTGCTCCTGCTTGCTATAAAAGAGATGCTCATTGTTTTCCAAGTCAGATATTGCTGCTTAAATTGAATCAAGAATAGGTTATCTGAGTTTTGGCTGCTCCCTGTGTGCCCAGACCTCTGGCCCCCTCCTGCCACCCTTCATGCCTCTGGAAGTCATCTGCCTTCCTCTGCTGATAGACATGCAATGGGTGTCCACCTCGCTCCTAAGGACAGTCACGTTACCTCAGTGGGGTGTAAGCAAACGGATGGATTTGCTAAATGTCATAGTTACTTTGTGCCAATCAACATTCCCATTAGGTTTTAGTCACTGACTTCCCAATATTTGTCCAGACTGTGGCTTTGTATACTGTGTCTAAAAGCTGTGATCGTCCATTCTACATAAAATACTCTGCAGAGGATCTGAATGGAGCATCTTCATAGTCGGGTTGCGAGAGGTGTGTGGGAATGTTTATGCAACACAAACTAATTCAAGAGGAATTCAGATGTGTATCATAGCTGTGAGACTCCAAATTGCTCTGAGCATAGGAGGATCAGCCGGTGGTGCTTTATTTGGTTTTGGATGAAAGTGGATTTTGAGCATATTCAGGAAGTTTTAAAAAGGCCAACAGGATTCAGGTGCTTACAGGCTTTAAATGGGCCTCCTTGGACTCTCCTCTTGGTTTCCATAAAAGTTAACTCCCGAGATTTATCTTGGAAATAGAACGATGTGTCTAACAAAATAATTTACTTTCTGCTTGATAAATATATTGACAGTAAAACACCACTAAGGTGGTCATTGAAATTAAGGGCAAGAAACAGGATTCCAATCTTTTGACACTGCAGTGAAAGAGCTTCTGAATCCAAAGCGTGGGAAAAAGTTACTTCATTTCTTTATTACTCTTTTTCTGTGGGCAAGATGATTTTTAACAAACAGGTTTAATCACAAGAAAGCAACAACTTACTTGAGCTAAATTAAAGCATGTTAAAAATCATATATATCCATACTAAACTCAATTAATTGTCTTGATCAAAATAATTCGGCAATATGCGCTTCTTTTAGCCCATATTTCAATATGAGTTTTATTAGCTCTTCATAGCCCTGCTCAATTCAAACCAGAACGTGCTGGGGCTTTCCCAGCCCTGGCTCCTCTGGGTCCAATTCTGTTTTTCTTCTTCAAGATCTGATTCTGCTCCCATTGTATTCGACGACAAAACCCCCAGTAATGTCAGGAAACCAACAGCCTTTATTCCCACTGAGGCCGGTGGGAAGCAGAGCTGGGTAAGAATTGCCAGGTTCTTCTGTTTTCTTAAACTAAACAATCCAGGCTCCTCTGGTTCCCTCTCATAGATGGTCTGTCCAAGTGGCCCTATTGTAAACCTGTTCCAGTCGGAGTTTTATTCAGCGTGGGTGACTCAGTGGCACGCGGTGCCCCTGAGAACCCTGTGTTGTGTAATAGAGTGAACAATCTCTTGGCTTAATTCATAGAGACATGCTTTGGCCCTTATCAAGGTGTGCCTTCTTGATGCCACACAGTCATCCCTAATCACCACTCCATGAGCCTTTCTCAGTCCTAAAGGGCGAAGGATGAGTTTCGGTTTTCTAATAAATCAGTTACTATTTCTGTTATTGAATGTCAAACAATTTCTACCCTTTTTGTTTACACACCCCTGCTTTCTGTGATAAAATCACTATTGAAAGCACTTAACAAGCACAGAGGGATGATTGCCTCATAGAAAATTCCATTAATAATCTTCCTTCAACCAGTACCCCTCAACTTTCCCTTCCCACAACAACTTCTTGACATTTCCAGACAAGGTGGAAGATAACTGAAAATCATGTAACAGAAGTCTGCAATAAATGCCTAGTCTTCTGCACAGATTTGCAGAGCCAAGTGTCAGTAAGGTTATAATGCAAGCTTTTATAAACGAGAAGAAACCCACCAGATGTGACAGTGTTCCTGAAGAAACAAGAAAGCCTAGAGGTTTCCCTAATGAGGCTGATGAAGAAGAGCCTGCATTGCTGGAAATGCAGCATATATTTCTTTTCACTTTGCAAAGTGATTTTCTTAAAGTCACACAAAAACTGCTCACCTACAACTGAGGAGCACTTTTTTTCTGCAATGAGACCTTTGTTCCACGTGACATGCAGAATTTTACCCAAAATTTTGAAATCTCTTACTATAACTGAAGGAACACAAAGATTTGACTGTCCTCTCTGTCAGGTGGCTTTCTCTGCATAGTCTTTCTTCCCATGAATTTAAAATAGTTTGCTTCCAAAATGTAAAATCACAGAGAATTCAAGTAAAGTGACAGCATGCACTGGTTCATTACATTATGTGTCAGAGCAAATCAGTGCTTCTGCAGCTCCTTTTTGTTAGAGATCTGCTCTACAATGGCTTGGCAGATTAGCACTGCTTCTGTCTATCTCCCATGTCACCTTGCTTCCTACTCATGTACAATTACACTCTACATATGAGCTGCTTTTGCCACTTGCTCAGGTTTAGGTCCCTGCAATACCAAAGAGAAGCTGCTTTGCTTTCAAGGCACCAACAACTAACATGTCCTTGAATCTCTTCTAGAGCTTTCTTCCAATTTCTGTCTTTTCTTCTACCAAGAAGAAGAGCAGGAGGAAATGTAGTTTGTGGTTTGCTCTGGGTTAGCAGTGTTATGAGTTGTGCCTACCATGTCTATGTTATATATCTGAAGATTACTGAACAGAATTGGGAATTTGTGACAAAACAAATGACCAGAACATTAAGATACCTGCACACTCTTAGGTTACTTATGTACGAAGATGTATGTGCTTGAAGTTTCTCTGAAGACCTTGCCCTTATGTAAAGCTTCCACTCACCTTAGATTTCACCCTTACTGTGGCTTTATATTGGAGGTTGTGTGATCCCACATCCCTTTCCATTGCCACAACACACCAGCCCTGATGTACGGTCATGGCAGCTTACAATGTGCTTCACCCTGATGAGATGCCAGTCCTGGCTGGGACAAAGGGGCATGTCCAGGGGGTGAGGTGGGATTCCAGGGCTGGGCTCCTGCTCCCCAGCCCCTTGGGCTTCATTCAGCAGCAGCGTCTCGTGGCGGCTTTGTTTATTTGTTCCGCGATTACGTGTATGAGCTTCCAGAATTTATGAGATCAGAGGTCAAGTGAAAGGTCACAGTTCATAGGTCAAGTGAGAGGCTAAAATTTGTGAAACCAAGGAAATGACAGGACAGTGCCAAGTGAAAGGTCAGAAGCCAAGTGAAAGATTCAGCATGGATGAAAGCGAGCAGCCTGAGTGCCGGCCGGACCACACACCCAAGTGGATCCATACCCATGTCCTCATGGACAAATGCATCAAAATGCAGCTGAAATTTCATTCCCTGACATAAACCCAGGACAGGAGATGTGCTGAGCAGACATCACTCAGATCAGGCTCCAGCACTGGCTCTGGTGGTGCCATTTGAGGGTTATTGAGGCTGATTCCTTCTTGGCTTAGACAGGTATTGACAGTAATGAATTTTGAACTTTTCTCACAAAATTTCCATCAGGATGGGACAAGTCAGAGTCAGATCCTCATTCTTGCCAAATAGTTCTAGTTTTATTTCTCTAGTATGAGTCAGTGTTGGTTCACCCTCCTCATCTCTTCCACTGTACTTACATGGAAAATCAGTCTTGTGTGCATGTAAATCAGATCAATCAAGATGACTATTCCACATTTGAACAATTTTGCATCAGAGAACAGTAATTTCCATTTGATTCTCATTTCAGCATGCTTCCCTAACAGCAGCTTGAGCCAGCAGGGCACATGCTCGCTTCAGGCTCCCAATTTGTCCCTTAGGGATCTGTAATTGTATGTGCAAAGGTTTCCTATCTGCTTTTTTTTTGGTTTGTTTTAATAGAAAACAAAAAAAAAATCTACTGCTGGTCAAGACATCAGTTCATCTAAAATAGCTACTTTTAGCCTTGATGCTGTTTTGTCCTTTTTGAGTTTAAATGAGTCAAGAAATTTGCAGGAGCCGAGAGAAAACAAAAATACAGGGAAAAATGATGTCACCCTTCCTTTCCTGCAGTCACCCATTTTTTCAGAAAGACTTCTAACAAAACAATGAAGTCCATTTTATTAACGCAGCACATTAACCAATTAGCAGAACACAGTTAATGTTTGCACACCTTGTAATGGTGTGAAGGACCATTCCAGTAATTAGGCTCCATATTAAAAAAAATGACAGGCCTTCTTTCCCTTCCTAAACTGATTCCTTGCTGTCATGATAAGCCATGGTCCCCAGTGACATGACTCCTGGAATTTGTATTCCAATTTCTTTCTGTCAAACTGGGCCCCTGAGAAGGCGACTCATCTCCTGGTCAGCAGAAGAGAGGAAAATAACTGTTAATTGGGACAGTAGGGGAATGAAAATCAGTGCTTTAGTTCCTTGAGTTGATAGTCCTCAAAATGGTTTATCTTGCCTACACCACTTGCATCCTTTCCAGATTAAATTTCAACCTCCCTATGTTTGTCCAGCTTTCCAACTCCCTTCAGAAAAAGTGGAACATGGAGTGAAACATTGTGTGCTTGATAAGAGAGATGCAGATCTGAATGCCAACACAGATCCACTCACAGGCTTTCTAGAAAATGGGCATTTATGCTGACTAACAGCAGTTGCAGAGGGGTTGGACCAGATGACTTTTATTTAAAAGTCCCTTCCAACACAAACCGCTCTATGATTCTATGAAAAAGAGGTTAAAAATTGCAAAAGAGCACCAGTTGGTCTTTGATTTAAATCCAGCTCCGCAGAAGGATTTAGGTGCTGCAATGCTGAGGTCTTAAACCTCTAATCACTAAGCACCTGGCTCCAGCAATGGCTTTCCAGTAGCTATGTAGGAGCAACACACTCCTTTGAGCAAAGTGCTCCACCTCCTCGAGATCCTCCTTGGTTTCCCCAGTTGAGGTCTGCAAAGCCAAGATGCTGTTCCCATCTACATTCACCATGAGGGGCTACAATGACATGTATGAAATTTTAAATCCCTCTCCTCTGCCTCCCGGTACAAAGTTATAGCATTAAGTTGCTTTACAACACTTTAATTATATTAATTTCATGTTTCTTCCATGGGGAACACAGTCGTGTGCTGGCTGGTATTCTCCCACTCCAGATTTCACAGAACATTATTTACTCTTAGGAGTGGTCATCTTATTGGGAATTACAGTGAATCACATCACTGTTCTCATTTGCTGCACATTTGTTATCTGCCTTGCATGGTTCCCAGCAGTGTGGAGACAGTTTGTTGAGTGGCATGTTAATACCATTTATTTTCTTAAGCCTAACTAGGGGTATAAAATTCCTAGTCAAAATTCTGTCACGTTCTCTGAGCACTGGTAAATGAGTATCTCCTTACAACTGTTTTCTTTCTAGCAGAGGAGCCTAAGTTGGTGTATACACGTAGGAGCGTTCAGTGTTCTCTGGGAAATGGGGCTGACAAAGAAACCTCTGAAGTCATCTGAGGCCAAATTCTTTCCACAGAAATCTGTATGTGTGGGACCTGCTGAACTTGCACATGTATATCTGAGGGCAGATTTTGACCCTAGGTAAGCAAACAGCTACGACCAATGAGTTGTTTACTTTTCCTAAGTTTTTGCCTTTCCTGGTTATTAATATTACCCTCATAAATTTTGTTGAGCTACACTTTCAAAAGTTAAGACTCCAGGCCCCAGAGGATGAAATACAGCAGCCCAATTACACACAGCCAGAGTCAGTCTCTAAAAGTCAGGAGTTTTTGAAAGACATGAACAATATTTAGAGAGCTGGTTAATATTAATTCCTTTGGGAACTGTAAGTCTGGCCATTAATAGGTTTGGAGTGATAAAAATGGCAATCTGGTGTGCATGTATAGATGATATTGTCAAAAAGAAGCAATTAGTAGCACAGAAAGCACACGCACATATGGCGAGCAGGTTGAAATGAGAAATACTGCCAGTAACATGATAACAAAGTTAATGGCAAAAGAAGAATGAAACAGTAGCACAATTTGTTCCTCACCTAAACAGAGCGAAGATTTTTTTATCCAAGCAGATTTTCTTTCTCATTCTCCCTGGCTGTCGCTAAGGTCCTAAGTAAAGACATCAGACAAATGCTTCTTGTCTACTTTCCTACATATATTTGACTGAGACTAGAGAATGTGATTATTTGCTGGAGGATCTCTCAGAAATTGGGGTTGAAAGCCATGATCTGAGTCTCTCTGGAGTCAGTAGAAATACTGGAAATGACATCCCAATCTGAAGCATCCCCCCTACTCAGGCCTAACTTGTCAAGTGTTTTAAATTGGCCAAATATTATGTTCCCTACCAGCTCTTCTAATCTTGGCAGAGGAGTATTTGAGCCCAGATTCGCAGATTGATGGGCTCTAAGATAATAATTTCAGCGTGTTTCCAGCAGGTACTGAAGGACTGGAGGATGCTGCACGTAGAGCCCCTTCTGATGTTACAGATAATTGTCTAATTTATCTCCCAAGTTCACCCAATGCCCTGTGCACCTTCATCTTTATCTCATTATGCTCTTTTAGGGTTAAAAATGAGGAGTTTACAGGGCAGCTAAAATGCTCTCTGTATCCTTGGACAGGGGACAGTTATCATAAACACAGCCCTGCCAGCCTTTGAGCTGAGTGAGAGCTTTTGGGGTTTCCTTTGGAAAGGTATACACCTGTCACTCTAAAATGGAGCAGATGGGTTATAATCTTATCTGCTCGCCCTAGATTTGTTGTCAGAAGGAAGTGAGGTAAGGGCAAGTGGTAAATGCAGAGAGGTTTATCTGTGATTTGGGCCGCACTTTCCCCTCAATGCATTGACTACAGAAATTGGCGAATGGGGACGTTTTAACTTCGCCTGAACAATTGTGTTCTCAATTCTTATCTTACGTTGTTGAATAAATAATTGATATTATAGGAACAAAAGACCCTGAAAACAAACTGCCCTGTACAAATTACAGTTTCATGTAATTAGAAATGCTATTTTGATTACTTTTCTTATTCTCACTGGTATGTTTTGGCCTGTTCACTCCACCGACTGCTACTGAAAACCCCAGCATTTATGAAAGATTTTGGCAAGACTATTGCCTAAGATAGTGCTATTCTCTTCCTTTGCACATACCTCATAAGAAAAACCCATGCACCCCGTGTCATTGTTGGTAAATAGAGACTTTTTATTAGTATGAACTGCTGCTCTCTTCTTTTGCATTACTCTTTTCTTCCTACTAATTACTTAGAGGTTATTATACAGATAGTAGCATTTGAATGGTATAGATGTAATAGAAAGAAGACTCTCTACTAGAGATTTACCCATGCTGCTCTGCCCCTGGAATTGCCTGATCATGCATATAGTGTGTGAGAACTATTCATGCTTTCCTTAAGATTTTGTCTCCTAAAAATTGCACATAACTTTAGAGATCCAGGTCTGATTATAGGGTCAGCAAAGGAAAGGGTAATCACTCAAGCTTCAGTGGGCCTAATCACTCCCTGTGGAGTGATAATTATTGTCCTTCACCACACTTAAGAGTGCAGGCAGTCACATAGCTTTACTTGCTTCCTGCCCTCTATTAGAATATCAAATCCTCCAACTGGCAAAGCATTTTGACTCTCTAGGATAAAAAAAAAAATTGAAAAGGACGCTGTCCATTGGAGCAGAGCACCGAGATATTCACACAATAAAACATGACACCTTATATATCACACACTGAGAGAAGCATCAGGAAAGTTTCCAGCATGAAAACTACTGAAAGCTATGTCAAATATGGGCATTTATCATTTGTATTTAGAAAACAGGAAATGATTTGGCCCATCTCATCCCAGATGGAATGTGGAAGACAAATCCGAGACAGCGGAGCGTAATTATTTACAACTCAACATATGAAAACCTGCACACCACTACTGAAAACAGGCCAGGAAATAGCTAAAATATCAAAATGATCTGAAAAGGAACAGAAGGTGCCAAAAGGTTGAGAGCTTGTTAAAAGCTGACCTGCACTCAAGGGCTTCATAGAAAATCAAGAAAGGATTGGAATCAGTTTGGGGGAGTTAGAGGAAAATGTGAAACTATTTCCCATTTTGGCAATTGGAAAAGACTGGACTAAGCTGGAATTTGTCTTTTTTTATCTTCTGGAAATATTAGCTATCCCATTAGTATGTTTATTTTCTAATGTCAGTAGCACAAGAATGGCAGTAGTGCCCCACAGGCTGGGAATGCCTGCACAATGGACATGACGCTGCTCATATCCCAAGAATTCGCCATTTCAGTTTTGGGGGCTAATCTAAGGGCCAATGGAGTCAACAGGAGTCTTTCAGAGGGATTTGGATCAAACTCTTTTGTTCTGTGTTTACATAATTATAAAACTCTTAAGTCTGGTGCAGTTCAGCAATGGGAGAGCACAAGCCAAGGTTTTCATAAATTCTTTCTACTGCCTTATTACAGAAGATATTTCTCCCTCCAGTCTCAGCTCCACTTTTGGCATTTTGCTCCATCCTGCAATATTTAGGTTGTCTAATGTGTCCAGGTCCTGCAGAATCAGTCTCCCAGCTGTTAAATCTGGCTTCCAAGAAAACATTAGTTTTGGTTTGCTCATAACATGCTTTGGAAAGAGAGCAAATAGCAAAACTGAGCTGATGTATTACAAAAATGTCAATTATATTTTCCAAATATTTCACAACTGTGAAGCAGTCTTGATAGAAAGGGTGCCACCTTGCTAAGATGCAGGTAAGATTGGTGATATGAGCAGATCCTGGAGTAATCCTGGAGATTTCCGTGCTTGAGCCAAGAACTGAAAATCTATGAAAAGGTTCAGGGTGAGATTTTCTTGGAAAAAAGACAATGAGAACCCTTAGGACAGGAACCAAAAATTTTTTAAAAAGGATGCCTAAAGTTAAGCTCCTGTGCCTGTATTTAGAGTTTTGAATAAGTTCAGTCCGATTTAAAAAAACACTGGCACTGGGGATCAACACACCCAATTAAGAACCCTTCCCACTACATTTTAATGAAAAAGTAAAACTTAAAAGACTAGATCGTGTCTTTCACAAAGAGGCATCCGTGAAAGGAAGACTTACTCAGCAATGCAACCACTGGAGCTGCAAAATGACCCGAGGAATCCACATACTGCAAGTAAATATTTATTGACATTAAATGGTTGGCCCCAAAAGCAAGCGTCCACATTCTGGCTAAGCCATGTGGAAACTGAGTTCATGCACATGTTGTCAGCCCTAGGCCCTGCACCACATCATCAATCTGTGATAAGTATTTGGGAGGAAGAGGCTGGGTGTGCGGGAGGCCGCGCGCTCGGTCCCGCGGTGTGAAGGGGAAGATCACGTAATAACAGAAAAATAGAGTGGGTGTCACGAAAACCAAGCCACTTACCTCCAGCAGGAGTGAAATTTGTAGTGAAGTTTCTCTGCTTTTTCCACTTGAGATGAAAGAAATGCTGCAATAAAGGTAAATATTATTTTTTTGTACAAATATCAGCTTTCATGGCACCCACTGTAACACTTCAAGGAGGACATCCCCCTCTAAAGGGCCAGAGCAATATCTCCTAAAACTTCAGTTATTTCCTCACCCCCTTTTGCCTCATTGTTCACACACTTACGAGATATTCTCTTACTTCTGTCATTAATTGATAAGCTTCATTTATTATCGTAGATGTCTTTAAAAGTGTAATTCAGTTTTTGATGTAATTTTATCCAACTGTGAGACTGTTGATTACCACCTTTTCATGAGCAGCTGGAAGAACCAATATAATTGGCAAAATCAATGAATGTATATTTAAAAAACTTTTAAAAAGGGGGGAAAGAATTGTACTAAAATCACCTTGAACTTTGGAGTTTCTTTATAATTTTTAGGAATTTCACTTAAAAGTAATTGAATAGGAGGTTACAGTTTTGCCAAAGCCAAAAATGCATCCCTGAAGTACTAAATTACCTTTGTCCTGAGTAAAAGCAATTTATTATGTTAACCAGAAAAAAAAAAAAAAGCCACTTTGGTAGAAGACCAGGTAGAACACGTATTTATTGTGTAAGAGATTTTAAAGACCGTGTCTTTGGGCTGCAGTCTGAGGAAAATGGAAGTGGACAGTTTTGTATTTCGCTACATGTAACAATACTAATATGTTCAGGAATTGTAACTCATGTTTTATGGAAGTGTTAGGGCTGAACCCAAGTCAACCAGTACAATCAGAATCAAGAGCTGTGCACGTAAGCAGCTCTCTCTGTATCCTGTCCAAAACTCTTTGTGCTTATAGTAGACACAACTGAGTGAATGAGGCATGCAATATTAAATTAAAAGTTGAGTTTTCCTGCACAACTACTATTTTTTCTTTTCTGGTTGGTGTTGTGACCATGTACTAATTTCCGTGGGTATCTGTTCTCTATCATTAGTAAGTCTTTCTGGTGTTTTAATACCCATTTCCCATGAATTCCTTGTCAAAATGAGTACTTTAAAAACTGTATTTTTTTGACCAAAAATCGTTATTATTTGCTCATACAAAACCTATTAAGGATTCCTTACACGACAGACCACTGCTGGGAGAAGAAAGGTTTTTTTTTTTCCTGAGCTACCACAGCAGAAGTATTTGCACAATTGTTACTAATCTGTTGGTGTGTAATCTGCCATTTGCTGCGGCTCTTTCCTCCATCAACCTGAATTATTAACACTGCCTGTTGGCCAAGGCAAACACTGCTCCAAACACCTCTGGAGGCCTAATTCAGGCTTTTCTAACTTTTCTCTTTTGGAGTTGAGAATTTTAAATAGTTTAATCGAACACAAAATAAAAGGAGTGAAAGGGCTTGCCCTCATTTCAGTGACAACTGAGTCTGGCCCTAACCCCACACAATAATTATTTCCTAGTTTTTCCTGGCAAGGGCCTTGCAGGTTGCCCCCCATGATCAATATTTGCTACAAAGAAGGAGTTCAAGGCTGGGAAGTTGCAATCTGAGACGATGTATTTGTTGCCATTGTGATTGGTTAGGGATGAAAGCTGGTGGAATACAAAACCCTTCTGAGTCTTAACTACAGTGCTGAACGCTATAATTATTTAAAAAAATACATATCCTGACTCTGCTTAGAAGCCTGTTTGCTATAATTCACCCCTGTGTTAATAGCCTCCTAACATATATGAATGTATGCTAAAATGGGTTTTAAACTACTAGATTTATGTCTTGGCAGACTGGTAAATGCACAATTATAGTTCATAATAGGTAGGTATCTGCTGTCCATTGATTTTTCTCTTGTTCTATTTCCTTCCAGAGTGATGTAATTAGACATTACGGGGATGACTAATAGTTCTAAGGAATGACACTCACGTGCCAGAAATGCCACATGTCGGTGTTCCCATGCGGGCTCCGGCCCCGTCCTCCATAAGACGGCAAAAACACCCTCAGAATTTCTGCTGCAGCAAAGCCTCAGCCTCGCCAAATCTGGGGTGGATTGGCAGCACAGAGGCAATTCAGCTAGGGGGAAAAAAGAAATAGAGATGAAACCACAAAAGCTATTTAGGAGCTCTGGATATCTTTCTAATCAGATTGCTGGGAGTGCGTTTGGACTTGTATCTATTCATTCTGCGGTGACGGAAGTAAAGGAACTATCCAGTGAGCTATCTGGTTTTCCCAGAATTGTTTGTACTGCTGACCTTTATATCTACTCATTTATCCTAATTGTTTTTAGCTGTTTGAGGAAGAATCTCAGATGAGAAAAGCAACTCAGTATGTATCAGAGATCCTATCTGCAGCAACTTTTGTTTTAATTTAAAGCAGACCCGGCATCATTTTGTGTGCCGGTTGCGTAGTACCAAAAGCAGGAATTTGTTGTGGGATTTTTTAATAAAATTGTAGGCCCAAGACAGAGGTCCCTGGACACAGGGAGTGTGAGCTGGGGGTGGTGTTGCTTAGACGCCACTTGCCCAAACGCATTTCCTGACGTTCCCCGGCTGGGACAGCTTTTGATGTGGTACTTTGTTGTGGGAGAGTGGGGAGCACCATTGCAGGGAGGTGGCCAAGCTGGCTCTGTCAGCTTTGCCTGAGTCCAAGATATGGGAAATGCACTGCCAGAGTGTTATAGCGGGAAATCTGGCTCTCAGCATCCATAAAACTCCCTCTCCAAGTGGAATTTCCCAGATTAAATGAGGATATTGAGTTTTCTCAGTGTCCCTTTTATGAAACTGAAGTTGGGCAGGCTTTACTTCTTCCGGGGGATGTATTAAATCTATAATAGCCATGTTTTTCTTCCTCCTTCCATCACATCCCCATCTCTTGGAAGGGAGTGGGAGGCTTGTGACATATACAAAGTGTTTGGTGATGGTTACTAGAAAAGAATCTGGGTTATCCAATAAACATGCCCCAAACTTTCAACTCACAGGGAACTTGGGTTCAAACAGTAGCTCCAACTACTGCACAGCAGTTATGGAGCGAAATAGCAAAGTGATATGCAAAAGCTCACACTAAGTATATCACTTTGCTTCAGAATTCCTGCATTTACTGCTAATGCAAGGAATAGCCTTTGAACTCTAATCTGGTGTCTCCGGAGTAGTTCATAACCAAAGGCACTTCTTTCATCGTAACAGGGTGACAGTGATCCAGACTTGCAGAGCATTTGGTACAGTCCCAAAGCAAGATAATAAACAAGATAATACTGTAGGCTTTGCATTTCTGAGCATACCAGCCTTTCACAGAGACGTTGCAGGGATCCTGCCTCGCAGCTTCCGCCTGACACAAAGAACTATTGGTGTCATTGTCTTGCATGGAGAAACGTGAATATCATTGGCTTGCAAACAAGGAAAAAGGAAACATGGCATTTTTGTGACTTTCCCTTGGTTTGTGCACTAAGCCACCAGCACAAATATTTCTTTAGATTTTTGAGGGAAGAGCAAGACCGGAGAGCAAAGTGGCTCTTTCTACACTGCTGCAAAGTAATCACCTGAAAGGAATATTTTACCTGTTCAGACTTTCAGGTGATTATTGTTGCATGGGGTGGTCATTAAGTAAGATACTTGTCTTAACCATCTAGTATCTAGGCAAGCTGTATGTTTCTAATACTTAGCTGAATTTGCCTTGAGGAAACATAAAATATTTGGACACAACCCATTTTTTCTTTCCATAACAGATGAGTTTCCGCCTTCACAGAATCACAGAATATGTTGAGTTATCTTCACTTGTAAACCATTTGTTTGCCTGGGTTCAGGTAGCAGAGATCTCATCTTTCTCTTGGAGAGGGCTGTGCTGTCCACTGGAGCCCTTGGCTGGTGGTGCCCAGGCTCTGCAGAGCTCCTGAGGAGCTGCTCAGCTGCAGCCTGGTGCAACCCTGTGCTGGAGATCAAGTAACAATCAACCTTGAAAATTTACTGAGAAAAATACTGATATTTTAAAGAGCTCTGCAAGACAACTCAGTTTAGTTTTATACACCACCAGCAATGTTTTCCTCATCCTTTTAAAGGGGTGCATGCTTTCTGCTTTCATTAAAGAAATATTGCGATCTCACTGTTTAGTTGGGTAAGACAAAATTCCTCCATAATAGTATTAATTTTTTATTCAGTTTTAGTGTCCTCAACTTGATTATGAAGACAATAATTTAATTTGAAAAACCTTCCTTTTTTTTTTTCAGCTTCAGCAGAGCTACTAAATGTGGGTGTAGATAAATGACCACATGAAAACTTCACAAAATTACTGTTTACACATAATCTGGCAATGAGCTATAATTTGATTGGTAAAAAAATCATTTTGTGTACCTCTGCCCCTATTCTGCTGGATAATGAAAATTTATATCTATGTTTCAGACATCTGGGGAGGATGTGACAGCTTTGGGGCTGAATGAAAGATTATGCCACAGTGACCCCTGTCAGCATTTCCTCACGGACTGGTTACCCGAAACCCAGCAGCAGTTAGGCTACTTCTTTTTTCTTTTACTCTTCCTTTTCTCTTCTCTTTTTCCCTTTTCTTTTTTTTTTCTATTTTCTTTTCCTCTCTCTTTTTATTTTTCTCATTCTCTTTCTCTTTATTTTCCTTTTTCTCATTCTCCTTCCTTTTCTTCTTTTTATTTATTTATTTACTTTTTTCTCTTCTTCCCTTCTCTTTTTTTTTTCACCATAGCAATCTCTTACTTTATTTTGGAAGGTTAATGACACTGTAAATCTAATAGGCCATTTTAGTGCCATCATGTGGGTATTAAAAGTCATGTGACTGGTCAGGATCCCATATGGAATGTTTTGGGATTGTCTCACATAGGAATGGCAAGGCTCCTCTATGGCTGTAAGAGGTGGGTATGGTTTCAATTACTTTCTAGGACAGATCTGCTTTGAAATTAATTTAAAATCTTTGCCTATGGTTGTGTTTGCCACCTCTCTCAGATTTTCCTTAGAAAACACTCATGTATCAAATTCACCTTTGATTGTCTCTAGAGATAATCTGTGCTGTTTAATTTCAGGACTATGAACAAACATTTCTTTGTGCTCGAGGCACAGAAATGGATCAGAAAAGGAGGATTTCCCCAAAGTAGGTGTATTCCCCTGTCTGTCTCAGCACCGGGGTTTTGCCAGGCTCCTTGTGCTCTGTTTTCTGCCCCCAGATCACTGTACATCCCATTTACTACTATAGGAACACATCTTAAAGCCCTCAGTGCTTCCCAATTGAATTGTTAGAGGCATTTAAGGTCTTTTGGGTCATACATGGGCTCTGAAGACAGAAAGGAAATCACACAGACAGGTGGATAGGTGGGAAACAGGTAGAAAAATGGCAGCTAGAGGGTACTGAGAGCATCCCATGGAGAGAGAGGTCAGAGCATCTCATGCAGAGAGGAGAGTTCTGAAGACCTTGTTGGGACCTGCTGTGAGTCTTCAGTTGGTGCAGATAAACGTAGACCCAGGTTTACTCTCTTATTCATGGTTCAGTTGCATAAAATACATCCAGATGTTTGCAAGAACTGAAGATTTTAATGAGGGATTTGTATGCCAAGGCTCACCTTCAAAACTTGTGTTTTCCTCCTGCCAGTTACAAGATATTGAGACCATAGATGTTTTAGGTATGTTGTGTTCATTTGATTGACATAGACCTCTTCCAAAGTAGGGACTTTTCTTCATAAATGTCAAATCACTTTGTCTGCCACAAAAGATTTCCATTAAGCCCCACCAAAATTTGTTTACTTTGGGAGGAGATTCTCCTGAAGCATAAGGATGATATAGAGTTCAAAAATGTGAATGATGTGGTAACAAAGAGAACTCCCTCATGCCTCGTATGTTTGAATATTTCTAAGAGCAATGACTGTATCACTTCCCATGGATGCGGCTCCAGGAAATGAATAATGCTCAGAAACAGTCAGAAATGAGCCTTAAAGGATTCACCCAAAGATTCTCTCCTTTGCTTCTCCTCCTCCACCTTGCACTCATTATTCTAAGATCCCATTTTTCTGTGAGAAAAAAAGTATTTGAAGAGTTTGGAGCCTGGGAAGTGGGTTGGTTTCCAAGGCCCTCTGAGCACTGCCACTATTCCTTCTCTCTCTGTTGCTTCCTATTTAAGTGGGTGGGTGCACAACTGATGCACTGGAGGTCCAAAGGAGGGTTGACTCCAGGTTTCAAACACCCCTGACCTGGGGGCTTCTACACCACCTTTCCTCGATAGATGTGCCGGTTTGGGAGGTTATTCAGCAAACATACTGCTTGGAAGAGGCAATTTGTTTGCAACATGCCAAACCTTCTCTTGGTCACTTGCAACCTCCTTCGACCCCAAAGGGAGACAAGCCCAGGCTCATTCCAGCAGTGCTGGGGCTGCTGGTGAGTTCATCCATCAGGGAAGTAAGAATAAATGTCTTGCTGCTCACACAGCTCAAGGTGCCTCTTGTAAGGCTGGCTTTGCTGTCAGCCAACATCAATGAATGGCAAAGGTCCTCATCCCGTGCTTATCAGGTCTCCAGTGGAGTGTCCATGGCTCCCAGGGGACCAGGCAGACGGATTTCCTTTCCAGAAAAAACAAAGAACGGAGACATGGGATATGTCCTGTGTCTCCCTGATATATTGCAGGATCACCCACACTAGACATAGCCAAAAAGCTCCTCAGCAAGACACACACTCCAAAATAAGAGACCTGGTAGTCTCTTGGTTGCTGTGGAAGAAGGGACAAACACTCCCTTCTCTGACAGCCTCTGGAGTGGCTCTGGTTCAGCATCACCACAACAATCCCATCTCTTTGTCTCTTCTGTCTTCTGTCCTGACTGCTCCTGAGCAGCTCTTAGCATCTGCTTTTCATGCTCACTCCTCATCCCCTGCCTGGAGGCTGATGTCTCTGCCTCCAGAAGGTCCAAGAATTACAGTGTATGCACTGGAAATGAACATCCCAGGGAGAGGTCCAGGTCATGGTGTTCTTTTGCCTTGATTCTGCCCACAACTGGTCCTGAAGAGACACATACTGTATTGCTGTGGTGGGTCTGCAGTGCACACATTGCAAACACTCCAGTCTTTCTCGTGGTGTGTAACGTTTAAACCTTGATCAGATGTTTTTTTCTATCTAGTATGTGATATCTGTGCTTCTCCACCAGTGAGAGCAATGGTATCTCTTCACTTAGGCTTCCTGAAATGTTTCTAGTGGAGAGAAGTCCTCAGAGAAAGGGCAACTGTCAGCAGAAATCGCTACCTCCCCACACCCCACATCTGTGACCTGAAAAAAATTAGAAATATCTGTCATAAAACTGGTGTATTTGAATGCTTATTTGTCGTTTTCTTTTTAAACTTTTATTTCTGCAACCTCTGTTGGAATGAATATCCCTCACTTTCACATTCACAGCCTGTGGTACCAAATTTCATCTTAGCATGATTTAAAATATTCACACTATCAGGTCCATAAGCATTACATCCACATTTTTTGGGGGGTAAAAAATATCCAAGTTATAAACCATAGAAAAATAGGGCTTGTAATGAAAATGCTGACAGCACATTAACTGTCACTGGGCACTGCTATAAACAAGTGTTATGTTCATGTGCAGGAGAGAAAATCCATGCAGTGCTGGGCTTTACCAACTTTGGGGACCAGCAGTGCACACTTATACAACATATTTATTTGTTTTTTGTGAAAAGACACTGGTTTGCAGCACCATGTGGCAATATGTTGCTAATTACCTAGTGCTGTGCTGATATGGTGACTGGTTCTCTGGATGTCTAGATTTCCAAATTGGAATTTGGAAAGCCTTCTGAAAATGAGAAAAAAGGAAAAGAGAGAATTTAATCTCTCTCTTAAACTGCAGGACAATTAATTGTTCTCTAAGCAGTGATCTATTCCTCATTTCCATTTTTAAATCAGCTCTGGTGATGTGTTTTGCACCAGGAACCTGCCACATTAGGCAGCACTCAATGTTTTAACTATGCCTGTAAATTCAAATTTGTCGTTTTAAACTTCTCCCATTGCTAATTTTATGATCAGGAAGGGAGTTTCTGTTCCTTTGCTAAGGGCTTCAGCCTAAGAAATCCTGGGGTGCTCTGAAGGCTCTTGAAGTCAGGCCCTGCCAAGGTCAAGTCCAGTAACCCCATAAATATCCCTCAGCTTTTGGGGAAATCTCCTCACCCGCCCCCAGGCACTTCTGTCATGGCCAGCAGAAGGTGGGGTTGATGCCAGGCCAAATGCAGATGTGAGGTTCCTGCAGTCCTGCAGCTGGTTGCACAGCTGGGGCTCTGTGGGATGTTTCCAGTGCAACCAGGACCATCTCCTGGCTCTACATTTTGAGGCAAACATCTCCTGCTGGGAGAGGTGGTGGTTGTGTTCGTGTGTGAGCCTGGCCCGGAGACTAAAACCATTTACAGACAGGTCATTGCCATCTTGGATTGCCAGAGCTGGCAGGAGGAGGAGGAATTTTAGGGAATCAAACAGCTGCTCAGAGGTAAAGCTCGTATTAAACAACACAAGGTGCATGGGGCAGTGAGTAATTCTCTATTTACATGAACGTTGCAGCAAATGCCCCGTAATAGCAACTTTTTTTTTTTTTTTAGCTCTTTAGGTTTTGTGTTATGAGAAAGTATGAAACATAAATCACACGGAGCTACTCCTGGCCTTAAGCCTTCAGGATGCATTTGTTTGAAATCAAGAGCCAAATTCCCTGGATCGGAGTAAACTGTTAGGTGCCAACTGGGGCGAAATGCCAGCCTTTGAACTCCTGCACATTATGGCTGATGTGATCCATATGCAGGACCTGCCTCATGCTCCAAAGTGGTTTCTTTTAATTGATTTAGCAAATTAACAATATTAGGCCTTCTGTAGGATAGAAAGTACATTACTCACTGTGCCCTTATATTACCCTGAAAGGAAATCTATTGTTCTTTTGTAATGAAATGGTATCACAAGGAAAAAAAAAAAAGGTAGCAGTAGCAGGTAAAAGGAATCACATTCAGCTGTCAAGCATGTTTAATGAGGAATTTTAATTATGAGGCTGGAAATCAATGAGCATAACTTTAGCAATGAAGTCTTAAAGGGAAACTAAATTGCTTTCTATCTTGCAAAGTTTACTGAAGCAGTTTGAGCGGCTGCCAACCATCATTGTTCTGAGAAAAGGAACTTGAGGAAATTGCAAGTCACACTGTAGCGTTTATTGTAGGCATATTCAACAACAAAAAAAAAGGAGGATTTCCATGGATTCATGTTTAATGGGTTCTTCCTAACTGATTCATCTCTGCCTTGTGATTTGTAACGATACTTGGTTTCATGTACTGTATAAAACCTGTTCTTAGGAGAGAGTTGAGGAAAGTGCATTTGGTTGCACTGAAAACCTATAGTTTATGATTCGTAGGGGATAAACATCATCTTATTTGTTCCGTATTCCTTGAAAACCTGGGTTGTGAGGAACAGGATGACAATAATATTCCATGCAGTGAGAACCTAAATGTCTGAAACAAGAGCTAACATAAACAAATGGTATTCAGGTCTCTGTAGTTTTACCCAACCACAAGCTGTGCTGGTGTCTTCAGGATGGTCCTATAAAGTCCTGTGGGTGTTTCCAGTGCCATTGAAAGTTCTGTAGTTTTGTAACTGCACCATAATATTTTGTTTAAGCCATGGCATACCATGTAAGGTCAAATCCAGTGGCTGCTGGAAAATGATCCCCAACAAAATATCTTGATGGCACCTGTGAGGTTGGGATCAACATCATAGCACAAAACCAAGCTCAACCTTGGCAGGATTAAGCTGCCAAAATGCTTTGTGGTACCTACAGACGTGCCTAACACAAGAGACAGTTTTGGAAAGCCACATTTACATCTCCATTTTAGGCACACCTTGGTTTCATACTAAGTTGAGTTGGATTTCTCAGTGTTAAATGAGTCTTTGCTCCCTTGGCTGGTTGTTGCTGCTGCTGTTTGAGGGTGCTGTGTTGCTCCCTTGTGTTGTTAAATGAAGCCACATCTCTGACTTCCCTGCTGTCCCTCAGAGCCCTTCCACCAGGCAGGCACCCTGTATTTCAGTGCCTGTGCTTGGGGATGAATGGTCTGAATTAGCATTTGGATATTGCAGCAAAGGGTGTTCAACAAGCCCTTAATGCAGGTAGGGGAGAAGTAGTTTTGAAACCAATCTAGTTGCCATTCCATAGGTATTCCAACTCATAGATCACAGTTATTGGTATTTTAAAAGTGGCAGTGCCTGTTAAAGGCTGGCTATTCCTAGAATATAGAGGTATTTGGGGCTGCAGTGGTGACACACTGGCAGCAAAGTGGAAGCTCTGAGCTCACCTGCCAATGCTCTGCCTGGCTTAACTGCTGTCAGTTGCTCACTTTCATGAGTCTGAAATTCACGTAGCCCCAAAAGAAAGATAAATAAGAACAAGTCACTTTTCACCCTCCAGACACAGGCCGAGGAAATTATTTCAAATAAAATATATCATCTCAAGCAGGGGCAGATGAAATAGTTTTCTACTAAAGTTGTTCTCCTAGTTGACAGAACAAATTACTGAATCTCATCCACTGGATATATTGGGTATCTTTTCTAAAATCATAATTACGTGCAGAACTTGGGCAGAGAGACCGAATTGCTGTAAGGTCTTTAGCAATGCCTAAAAATCTTCACGGTGAAAGATAAAAGTATTTTGTGACCCAGCTACTCTTAAATACTGTGAGTCAGATCTTTACCAGATCCAGGAGGATCCAGGTCTGCATGGCCTTGGCATGAGGACCATGGAACCTGCTGCAGGGCAAGGTCTGCAGGATACACATACGCCTGGGGGAGCTGCCAGATATGTGAGTCTGGCATGGTTGGTTCCACCTCTCCAGGCTCTCTGGGACACTGATTTCAGAGGGGGATTTTGGTCTGTGCCCTGAGGAATAAGGGAGGGCTTCTCCACTCTTATCATTACCAAAAGCATCACTTCCAGCAGTCCTTTGGAGGGAACACTGATGAGTAAATTTCCTCAATAATTGGTTGGCTTAGCCTTGGTGTCCATAGTAAGGGACTAATTTTATTAAGGTTCATGGTATAACATGCAACTCAAACAACAGAAGGATTCCTGGGAAGTTCAAAGCTCTCCTCTACCCCTTTTACTTTAAGGCAATTTAGGGTCATTTGTACTGTTTGGCTTTCTCTCTCTCTTGTGGGAACCACTCACCTTGACTGCCAGTATATTTTTGATAAAGTTGAGGGAGAGATGCAGCAGACTATATTCTACAAGAAATCTCACCTGCCACGTCTATAAATCCTCTCTCCCATCTCCTGTGAGTGTTGAATGAGCCTTCAGGTGTCCGGTGCTATTTCTCTTATGGTGCTCCAAGAGGCCACATGAGATTGAGCAGGGGCTGCAAAGCCCAGGAGATTTTATTGTGGTCAAAAATAAAGGAAATCCTGCTCACCTCTCCTGTGCCTACACCCTTCAAAGGCAAGTGTGTTTTCTCATCAGTGAGGCATTTTATACTCCTGTATTTATAATGAATATAGAAATCCATGTCTCTTCAAAGAAAAGATCTTTCCTTTGAAAAGATTGAGATAGGTTATTTTCAAGTACATGTGGGGTTTTTTGGTCATATTGGGCAGGCAAACCACTGATGTGCACACAGCATACAGCCAGGCAAGAGCCAATATCTACATGTGGAGGAGCTGGGGACCAAGTAAGGAAAGGCAAAGTGAACTCCTGATGGAGGTGTAAGAGTAGAAATGTATTTAAGCATATTTCTAATTGCTGAAGGGATGTTTATTGCTAAATATTCACATGCCAAGTGATGTGTAAGTCTGTAAGAAGCTCATTTAATGTCAGCTGTGAGGCCTGTTACTACATTTTGGCTGGATCCTTCCATCCTTCTGTGCTCTCAGCATCTGGGGACTGCTGTGGAAATACCATGGTCAGTATGGTGCATGTTCACAGCCAAATAGCAAGTCAGTGGGTTAAGGACTGGTTATCCTAAGGATTTAGTAACTTTGTTGTCTTTTCACAGTATTTCTCAACCTCTCTGTTGCTTGTACTGCCACAGAAATATATATTTTGTATGTATAGACCTTTTCTTTCCACTGTATTCACTTGCTGACGAGTCTATTCTCTGTCTATTCTGCCCTTCCTGGCAACTTTGCTGAAATCCACAAAATCCATTCCAGCCCATGCCATCGACCGAAATCCTCATCAATTTTTCAAGGAATTTCTAATGTTATCGGAGGGTTAATATATGAGATGATCCCAGTGTTGTGTCAGAGGAAAACCTTTTGAGCAGGGGATGGATGTACAGTACGGCGCAGCGTATAAATCATTTTCAAATTAGTATTCTGCACATCTGGAGAAGAGTACATTTGTGTGCCTGCATAAATTGCCTGTGAACACATTTCAAAACCCTACGCTTAATCTTAGCAGTGAACATTTCAAAAAGTAAATTAATATCTTCAAGGAGAAGAAATACAGTATATTAGGCAGAAGCCCACTGGAAACTGTATAGTTAAGAATCTGTCAGCCTTTCCATTATAAGCCCTGTTTTTTGAGGGGTTTATAACTCAGTTATAAAATTTCACACTAGGCTAAAGGTTGGCACGTATCGTCTCAGTTTGGCAGGGTGACATTTTATTAGCTCTGAAGGAGTTTTGGATCCCACGTCAATGGGATATTATTTTAAACCACAGAAATGGAGTTTAAATAACTTGGGGTATGACTTACCCGTAGGAAGGTGAGACGAGCAGGATTGAAGCCTGGAGTGATGCTGTTGACTCGCAGAGAGGTGACACCAGAGGTGCCAGGGGCTGAGGTCGGGATCACACATCAGCCCCACTGCCAAATTTCTTTCCTTTTCTCCATTCCCCCTAATGTGCCTTTAATTCACATCTTTATGGTTAAATGTATATTGTGCTGAGGTTAGGGTCTAGTTGGTGGTTTATAAATGAGGTTAATTAACATTACAATAGTACTTTGTGAGTGTGGGAGTGTGTTTGCCGGTGGATGTGTGTTCGTGTACAGACAAGAGTGCTCCTTGGAAGCAGAAACAGGATTAAAGTGTCTGCGGGAATTGTAAATTTATTGTGTAAATAGCTTTATGATTTGTTGTGTGTTTGGATTAATGCAATATATATCCATTTTAAACATTGATCTTTAAGCAAGTAACGCAATAAATCTGAATATTCCTTCAAATTACTGTTTACACTGGCCATGCTATAGATTAAAACAGACAGTTGCCTTTATAAATTTAGTTGTAGGGTACACGGGTGTGTATAAATACTTCTGTTCTCAATTATACCAAACAGTGATGATAAACTGTTGTGAGTTGTCTGGACAATTGTACACAGCCTGAGTCATAAGGAGGGATGATGCCGGGCAGTGACCGATGTGCAGATGGCACAGGGGGATGGGGGGGTCTATTGTTTAGGTCAGGAAATGTGTAAATAGGCACCTAGAATACAAATTCTATAAATGCATTGAAATGAAGACATGGTTCCTTCCCAGCTGTAACACTTCCGAAAGAGGGAACTGCGTAAACTTGTCAAAACATGGAAACGTGGCCATTTGTTTTTTATCTTTGGCAATTTTAATGGAAAAAGGTATAGAAGGTGTTCACGAAAATGCATTTGTAGGTGCCCCTTGGCATTGGGTTGGTTTTGGTTTTCCATATCCCTTCCAAGGCTGCTGATGGTGCAGGTTTTCATGCTCTATATTACTGAACAGGCTTAATCTGCTAGTTGGGAAGCAGCTCAGATGGGATGCTGGTTATCATGGTGACCCTTTAAAAATGCATTTGCACCAAACATTGAGGCTTTAAACATGGGGTCAAGACAAGCCAGATTTCATAGGCATGGAAATATATTTAAGGACATTAATACCTGGGCTGAGTTTCAGTTTTGGTCTTTAAAGAAAAATTCTGTGGCCACCAGAAGCCCTCTGAAGAGACAACTGGCCATGGGAGGAAGAGCCAGTGGTCAGGGTTGTCCACACTCAAGGAGCAAATCTCTTTCCAGGAAGGCTGGCTTGTCCTTCCCTGATTTACCAGGCAGCCACCCCACAGCTGGGGGATGTGGCTGCCTGGCTTGTCCTGGTTTGGAGCAGTATGTTTAGAGTGGTACAGCTGAGGGTACCACTTGGCCTTGCTGCAGATGTCCTATGGTGATATCTTAGTGCACCAAGTCAGCTTCAAGCAATGCACCAAAAAAGCAAATCTCTAAAAAATGCCTTCTTCAGACACGGTGGGGAATAGTTTTGTGCCCTTTATAAGCAAAAAATAATTGATTTCTGAAGTGTTTATATTTTTTCATAGTTCAGGAAAAGCATGGCTGGGTTCTCTTATGCCAAATCCACCCCCTGTAGGAAATCTGGAGAAGGGCTGACCTGTCTGGCAGCACCTGGGGAGGGGATGCCCTAGTTGTACTGATGGGTTACACTGACAAGAGCTGGCCAGACCTTAAATTAATCAAATCATGCAGTTTTAAAACTCGGGAAGGAGAGATCACAATTGGGCCCTTTTACTTCTTTTGCCCTCTTTGTTATCCCTCCTCTTTCCCATTATTATTTCTAAGAGCAAGGGGAAAAAAAAAGAAAACGTGATAATGATAAATTATAGGAAGCTGGCAGCAGTAGTAATTAACAGGCAATTATCAATAAACAATTTAACCACAAAAAAATTTGGATCCCACCTACCACTTGTCAACAATAAAGTCATGGAGGCTCCACAGGCCACTGGACAAACAGTCCACGGGGAGCACGGCCGGCGCTGTTAGTGCAAATAAACAACCCTGCGCCGGGAGGCAAAACAAAAGCCCAGCGCAGAGTGACCGCAGGGAAACGGGAAAGAAAAAGCTCCCTCGGCAGAAAAAACAACACAAAACCCAACAGCAGCTACAGTTTGAAGAGCCAACCCCAAACCACTCGCAGTTTACTGCTTCCCCAAGTAAGTATCCCATAAACAGCAGCCAAAGCCCAGTGTTTGGCGTCTCGAGAAAAAAAAATTCTCTTTGAAAGTGGAAAAAGAAAAGGCATTTTGGGGGAGGTAAGAGCTGGAGGGAGACAAAACACTGTTATGTCAACTGGTTGGTAACAGACGCCTAATTGTGCCGTGTCCAACTTGAATCTCTGCATTGATGACACTGAGGCTAAAGGAGATGTGTGGGGCAGCCATGTGTGTTCCAAAAGGGTCTCTTGGATGTACCTGCAGATGTGCTTGGCCAAACATCCTTCCATCCACTTCTTTGGGAACCAGGAGAGGTTTTTTGGTGATTTTCAGCGGGGCAAAGCCATTCCCTTCTTGCATGTGCAAGCAAGGTTACTTTTCTCTCTCTTTTTTACTTAAATATGGCCATAAACACCTTGGAGAAATGACAGCCCTTGTTCACACCACCATTCTTCCTAACGATCTTCATCTTGCATTCCTACATTGGGATTAAGGCCAGTTTTCTGTTGAAGGGACTCAGATAAGGACAGCAGAATGAATGAAGAATATATGGAACACAGAGTAAGTTTTTTTGTGAGTGAATATAACATTGCAAACTAATGTAATGAAATGTAAGCACTTGGATTTGGATCGATATCAGAATCTTTGGTAAAAATGAGTTACTTACGTGTTAACTTTTATGTCAAACACTTGACATGAATCAATCTTCAGATTTGCACTTAATAAGCCATACGCTGGCATCCTCCTGGAATGCATGTATTTAGAGAGTGATGATAGCTTCACTCGAAGCCTTTGTTGTCTGCCACTCAAAGGATGCCCCCAGTCTGTTTTCGTGACTATCACGTCTCATCTGTGCTGCCAGGCTTCCAATCAGCCCTACCAAACCTTCCCCACAGACCTGCTTCCCAGCCATTTCTCAGCCTGCCTTAGATGCTGCAATGTGTCTGCCTGTTTTTCCTTTAGATTGTCTGTAGCCTGCTGTTTTTTCCTGAGGTTCTTCAGTCGCTGCTGCATTTTCTGAGATTTTCTTAGATTTTCTTAATTCCGATTTTTTTTTTTTTGGAGAATCCTAGATCTTCTAACAAACCCTCATGCTGTGTCCCCCAGTAACTTAAAAGTAATTAAGCAAAAAGTAACGATTTTCGACATCTATCATTTAATTTGAAATTACATATGGATTTAATGGAGGGGGAGGAAACAGTGCTTTGAGAGATTAGTTCTTAAATTTTGATTTAAGAACTGAGTTATTAGCTGAAATAATATGAAGCGGGGCTGCTTTTTTGACCTTTCTAAAGTCTAGCCTAGTCAATTATTACAGCAGAGCAGGGAACCAGAGAACAGCTTTGAATCAGTCAGACCCAAACTGATTTAAGTTTGCATGGGGTCGAATAAGACATTAGTTAAAAATAACTAATGTATTCTTTGACCTCCATAATGAGAAAGGACGTTTACAGGTTTTTCACTATACATCTGATCCTGTTTATTTCGTTTTGTGATTTAAAGATGGACTGGACCTTCTTATAGAGGTCTAGATAATGTAATTTTTTTTTTTTTTTTAAGTTTCCTGCTCCAAGTGTTCTTTTAGTTGTGCATTTTGTCCATCATTTATATCATGGCTGTATTTTGAGGCAAGATTGAATAAGAAAAGCAACCGCAGTTCCCAGTGCTGGAAGGAGCAGGATCATTAGGGCTCCCACTTCTCTGCAACCTGTTTTAAGAGCAAAACCCAGGTTAGTGCTGATAAACCTGCATTATCATTGTTTTTCAGGTGGAATTAGGCAGGCACTACAGCTGGAAGACTCCTTCCTTCTTAATTATCTTGCCCTTCCTCTCTCTCCCTGAGCACCTCTGTGTTGAGGTGAAGGGGGAACCTAACCCACAACCCCGAGAACTGGGGTGGCAGCTAAGGGCAGATTAGTTCCCTGTACAGTGGGGAGAGAATTTTTTGCAAAATATTGGTTAATGAGGGGAAAAAATAAAGCAGAAAAAAAGAGCAAGTGGTAAAGACAAGCATGTGGGGAAAGGAGAAGGAAACAAGAGGGAAAGGAAGGGGAAAGGAGCATTGACATCAAAACAAACCCAACCCAGCACAGAAAGTTTTATGGTAGTTGAAAAGGTCCCATTGAGAGGCTGTTTCTTCAGGCTTCCGATCTTCCTGAGGACAAGACAAGAAAAGAGAAGTTGTTTCCATTTTTTTATATAGATATGTCTAATTTCTGCACCCAAATAATTGTCATTTTGCCATCAGCCGATGCTTCTTGGTTTGGTGTGCAAAGGCCTGGTAGCCCTGATTTATGCATCTGCCTTTTTCTGTTGTATAACCTGAGAAGATGCCTTTATATTCAGTGCTGTAAAGGAAACATTAGTATGTCAAGTTTCCAGAGACTTTAAAACAGGCCAGCTGGCTCCTTGGAGTGCACAGCTTGAAATGGTCACTTCCATTTTCGGCTGAGCAGCGCGGCCGTCAGGAGGAGCATTGATTAAATTGACCACAGTCCAAGGCTGGTACAGAGCATAACACAAAGAGACTTCTCCCCAGAGCAAGCAGAAGATTTGTGATGTACACAGGCAAAGAGTATGATCTTTTTTCCCCCCTCTGCACTGTAGTGTTTACTTTAAAATACTATTTTTTTCTTATTAAAAAAAGCCTTAGCTTTTACCATTAAATTTGCTCAACAATTTCGGTTATACTTCGTTGCTTATACCCAGCTTTACACATAAATATTTAGCAATATAGGTAGCCCATGTTCTCCTAAGCTTTCAGTAATATAGTTTTCAGGAATGAAGGCTGCTCATATGAGTAAGGTTTTGCAAGATTAACAAATATCATAGAATCACAGAGGAGTTTGTGTTGGAAGGGACTTTAAAGCTCATCTCATTCCACCCCATGGGCAGGGACAACTTTCACTAGACCAAGTCGCTCAAAGGCCCATCCAACCTGGCCCTGAACACTTCCAGGTTTTGTTTTACTAAAGAAAAGGTTCCCACAATTATTTCTATTTAATCAAATGGCTCCTTTAATAATTTCTTTCCTCATCTTCAGTGAATCTCAGTCAATGGGAGGGAATGAATAAGGAATTTATTTGGGTAGTCTGTTGCTCCCATTGGCTCTGTGCAGCATCTAGAGCAGCAAGACCCCTCAAGCCCCATTGAAAATCCCTGAGGAATAAAGGATTTTTGCTACATTGAAAAAAAAAAATCAAAACCAAAACCACACATCAGAAAGATGTTGCAAAGAAAGAAATACTATCAGAGTAATAATACCCAAAGAAGGGGGAGACTCTGTGTGGTAAATGCCCTTCTGTGTGCTTCAGGAGCATTCCCTGAATGGAGGACACCCATCAAAAGCAGGAGCTGTTTGAGGATCCTTTCTCTTGGTGGTAAAGCCACGGCCCCAGAGCTTCTTCCAGCCCTTAGTGAAAGAGATAGTGGCACCCCAGGCTGACGAGTCTGTCTTCACACTTTCCCCCTGCTTTGCGCCTGAAATATTACTCATTACGCCTAGTTGTCCCCCAAATCCAACCAAAACATTGTGTTTCTTCCTGGTCCCTCTTTATGTGGTTTTATGCTTTTTTTTTTTAGTTATTTTTGCAAAGCTGTCTCGCAGACAGAAAGCAAAGAGGTGCTTTGGAAGCACAACACCTCAGCACTTACTGTGGATGTAACAGTCATCTTTTATATTCAGAAATAGGTATAACTGTGTCTCTTTGGCAAAGGAGCTTAACTGTCAAAGGATTAAGCTACATCCTGATCAATGCAAGTGACTTCCTAGAAAACAGGCAGGGAAAGATTTCCTGTAGTTAGCAGCAATAAGGGGAGAGGAACTTTAAAAACAACTCTCTATTTGATAACTACAGAAATCTAGCTAAGTCTTAGGGATTTAGCCAGGGAACATATTGGTTCCAGCAGACTATGGTAAAGTTAATTAAGGATGATTAATGGAGCATTTTCCTTCCAATGATATCTGTGACAGAACAAAGCTGTCTGAGGCTTGTCAAGCAGAATTTGAGTTGAATGAGTATTTATGTGATCAAATCTGAAGGGCTGCCTCTTGACAGAGCAAGGATTCATCAATCAATTGCGCTGGCTTGCAGTGGTGGGAAATTGGTCTATCAGCATAGCTCTGCTCCCATCCCCCATTTTTTCATTCAATCATCCCTCAGGCTACAATGCATCTTTAGCTTTTACCTCTGACCACCTTAAGGGCTATCAGAGAAAAGTAAAAGCAAGAGCTAAAACATCTATTATAGTGGTTATTTCTCAGCTGTACTCATACAATTGATTTCTTTTAAGCAGAGGCCCAGGCACTGTAAAGCGATACAAGCCTGTTCAATGAATTAATTGGTTTTAATAGAAGTTTAGCTTTGAGCCTGAAGAATATATAGCGCTCTCTTGCTAGAAAGTCTCCTATTAGGGGAACCACCTGCACAAAAGGCCCCGGTCCTCTCTTAATCCCACTGCCCTCATCATAATCACTTCATTTAAAAAGGCAAGATCCTTAATTTAGAAGGAAGGGGCACCACGTGTGCTCCAGTTTCTGCGCGTTTAATCGTGCATCAGTTCCTGGGAGGGCAGTACTGGCTGCCTGCACTTGGCTGTGGGTTGCCCTTGCAGCCCTTTGATCCCTGGGATGTAAGTCATGCCAGGATTTGGGCAGAGGAATGATGCCATTGTGAATATACCGATATCTTTGTTTAATGAATGTCTCAGTTGCTTTCACTGCTGTAGGGATTAAATGGAACTAACCACGAACGCTGTAAAATGATGTTTGCCTCATGGAAAACTCAGAAAAAGACAAGTCTTCGCCCTACTCTGAATAAAATCATAGCAAGTATCCTTTTTATGTCAGGAGGCATGGGTTTAGCTCCTTTTTCTAACCCAGTTCATAAATGGTTTTCGGTTTAACTGCTGAGTGCTCAAGCTTTGTTCTTTTGGGCACTCACCAAACAAAATACACAAGTGGTATTTAAAACTGAAACACCAAGACTGCCATGAAACATCTCCATCATTAGTCACATAAAATACCATCATTAGACATCTAATCCACATTAGCCATCTACAGTTCAGTAATTTAAATTGATCATCAGCTCAAAAAGAGCAGCATCTCTCGGGGGCAATTCACCCATTTCTTCTACAAATATCTAGGTGAAGATGATGAGGGTTGCATTCAAAAAGTCTAATCTCTCTCTAAGGGGAACTTGGACTTGATACCTGCCTTTGAAATGTGTAAAGCTTCCAGTAAAAATAAAATCCATGCGAGTAGATTACTTTCTTTGGTGCAGTTGTAAGCTCAGTTGCGTGTCTCCCTCATTCGATTTGCACACTAATCATCCTTCTTCAGTTACTGGTAGAAATCAGGTTTCCAGGACTTTTATGAATTGGAAAATTGAAGTTCTGCCTGGTAATAATTTTGAGGTTTGGTACCTGCCTCAGCTAGGCCAGCTATAAATTAGGGAGGTTAAAGACAAGACTTCACTTTTTCCCCAGATTTGTGCACTTTACACAAAGAAGCACAGAGTGCTGCAGTGTGCCCTCGCCTAGGGAAAAACGGCTCAGTCATGGGTTGGCTTTACTTTTTATGCAGGTTTCCATCAAGGACTATTCCCCTGAGACCAAATATCTTCTCTATGTACACAAATTTTATATAAATCCAAAGAGGTCTGTGAATGCAAATAAGTCCTGTAGACCTTATTAGTTGGCCCAATATGATTGTTGTTGAGAGCATTTCTTTCCATCAGTAGGGAATACTATTTCATATGTGCAAGCAAGCTTGGAACCCAAATGTCTAAATATTTAACCAATGTTATTTCAAAGAATTTCGTTATTTATCTTCTTTATGATTTATATTATCACATTCTCTGTCTGTAGTTGTGGTTTATCATAAGCAACCCATCTGCTGTAACAGCCAAATTGGAACATTCATATAAGATGCGTTCCGATATCATAAACATGACAAAAGATAGATTACATTTAGTCTTTCTCCATGTTTAACCAGTTTAATTTGTTTCCTATGCAGAAGAGGCTCTAAATTTACTTAATATATGTTAGCACTTAGGAACACAGTTAGGAACATGACTAGGGTCTTAACCTATTCGTAAATAAATGGGAAGCTTCCTGTCTGAGTAAAAGAAAGAGAGAGAATTTATGTCAAACAATCAGGAATTTAATACATAGTGCTCTATTAGGATGTCCAGTTTGTGTACATACTCTTAAGGCATGATTACGAATAACTTCACTTCTTATAAACAATGTGACTGAAGAAATTACTCACAGATACAACAAAAAGGGAAAGAAAGGTAGGAAGTTTTAGCTGCAGCCAATAAAGGAATTACTTTCCCTGAAAAGGTTAAAAACTCACGCATTTATTTTTGTTGCCATAATATTTGTCTTTGCAGGTTTAGCTTTCTTAAGAATCCCAAAGAAGATGCTGCGTCGGGAAAGATTTTAGTGACCTGGGTTCAAAGTCATATCATAGATCCAACATTTTCTCCGACAGCTTTGGTTTTAAAGTAACCCTAATGCTGGACTAAATCTGTGAAGTGACTGTCCGTATTTATATCACCCTAGAGAGAGCTTTTAGTGATTACAGGCTTGATCCAGCAAGTTGTTGAATGCCTGCAAAGTCTGTTGACTCCAATGGCAGCCGAGGGTGCTCAGTGCACGGGTGAGAGTGCTCAGCACCCTCAGGACCCAGCCCCATGTGGTTTTTCACATCGAAAGGTCAAGTAGAGGGCTTTTCATTTCAAGCTATAGAGTCATTCATTTTTCTCTCTTAAGGTAAAAAAAAAAAATCACGTGGTTAGAGAGTGCTTGATTAACTGTTAAGGAAACAATGTCCATAATGATATATAAAGGTGTTGCTTTCAAAAGTTGCGGTTGGATTTCTTCGGAGGTGTTAAATATATGGTGGTCCAACACCATGCAATTCATGAATGCTAAAAATAAATATAAGCTTATTTCTGTGATGGTGATTTACTATGAAGCAATTTTGAGCAAATATATTCACATTATAGGATATGAATACAAATCAAACATAACTGAGCTGGTCTTTATGAGAATGAAGTGTCAGTACATTTGAAAATATGTGTAATGCCAAACTTTAATCATTTTGCCAGCACATTAATATTCCAATTGATTATTCTGTGTTCCTGAATGTTTAAGGTTTTGCTACTGATTTGTCTGCTGCAAGCATTGCACACCTTCCAAGGCTATCTGCACTCAGACCTTCCCAGGTTGGAATACTACTGATCTGATTTGATCTGGTAAAAGAGCTTATCCTGTTGCAAAGTCCTTGCCTTCAAAGAACATTAACACAATACCGTTTAGAGAAAGGAAAAATAATGGTGGAACTAACAAGTTACATGTGTGCCTTCAGCAGCATCAGATTGTCTTTCATTACACCTCTTCTCTGCTCATGTGATTTCCCTGGAATGCAGTTCCATGAGACTCCATCTTCATGTCTGTGCATGAAGTGTCCTCTACACTGTCAGCACCAGGAAAAGTAATGGGTAACTGTCTGGGCTTCTTATTGCAGAGGCATTACACTTGCTCAGGTAGGAAGGTGGTACTGGGCCCACTCATATTAGCTGAGTTTGTTACTCTCCTAAGTGTGAAAAAGGTTAATTAAGTATTTTTTTCAGTATTTACTCACAATTTTGGGGGACTTCACCACGAGGACAGTAGAAGCCAGGAGACCTAGGTGGGGAATAAAGGGCACAGAGATGGCTCTTGCTTTAGGATCTTTCAGTCAACAAGAGCTTTAATGGATGCACAGAGAGGAGGAAACCAAGACTTGTCATCTTGACAGCAGCTGTATCATACCAGGAGATTAATGGTTATAAATTCAAAGAGGAATTTGAAGGAGAGTTGGGAGGAACCTGATGAAATATCTTTGGGGGCTTTAGCAGGGAAAGCCTCCTCCAGAGGGCAGGGATGGAGAAAATGCAGCATTTCAAGGGTTGTCTCTATTATTGGAAGGGGAGTTGACATTGCGTCCCTGCACAGGGATGGCAAACACCAAAATGCCCTGAAAGGGAAGATGGCAGTTTTTGCTTGAGGGGATGCACAGAAGAGAGAGGTGATGGAGGGTTCAGAGGCATTACAGGGCAAAGTGCTGGAATAAGGAAAGAGCAGCAATATTTGTCTGCGATCTTGGTAGTTCACCTCACAGTCTGGCCACAATACAACTACTGAGGCTTTTTTAAAATACTGTATAGCCAAAAACCATTGTACTGGTAATTACAATTATGATGACAGTGCTGAAGACATCCACATCCTAAATGACTTTTTAAAAGATGGACCTATTGAAATGAAGCAGAAAGAAAGGAGGAACTACCTGGAAAGGCGGGAGTAAATCGTGACCACAAACCACTGGCTGACTGGTGCTGTTTATCCCAGCCTTGCTCTGCTTCCCTCGCTGATAACACAGTTCCACAGACACCCGGGCATTGTTCTGACACTGAAAGATGAAGCTGCTTTTCACGAGCCATAGCCCCCCGCCACGCTTTCCCTCGCAACACCTACTCCTCGCTCCGGTCCCTTGATCCCATTTTCCTTTCCCTAAAACCAGTGTGTTTATGGGGACCGGCGCAATGGAAATTCCACTTACTGTTTATATCTTAGGTTTCTCTTCCCTTCCTATATTTCCCTGGGAATTGGGGCAGTACAGATTCTTGCTCCACACCCCACGGCTTTGTCTTTGCCTTTTTTTTTCTGAATAATTTTCCCCAACTGCATTTCCACAGAGCAGCTGTTTGTGTTTAAAAACCACCTGCACGAGTAGTTCTGTTTTCAGTGGAAGAAAATGTCGCTTGTAAAAGGAAAAAGCCCTAAGGTGTTGGAGTTTGCTGGGAGTTTTAATTCGATGCGTATTTTTTCCTACTGATTGATGAATGTTCGAAGTGCAACTTTAGCCCTTGATAACTAATGAAACTGGGTGGTACTAACAGTCACCGTCTGGCAGGGTGATGTGTAGTGAAACTGAGCCCCTGTGAGGAAGGACATTCGGTTTTGACCCAGCAGGAAAATCCTAGATCCCTGATTTTAGCAGAGGAGGAGTGAGAGATGGAGAAAAAGAAACATCTCCATAGAGAGTGAAAATACTGTGCAAAAGGCTGAGCTCTTGCGTAGTTGGGCAAGGACTAAAAAGATGTGATACACGCAGAACATAAGATCTCCTAGGAAAGGAGGATGGGCACCAGGGGAAAATCTCACCCTCATTTAAAGCTCCTGGGAATTTTGGGGACTTTTCCTGAAGGGCTCCTGAAGTATAATGGGGAGTGATAACATTATTTCCCAGCCATCGCTAATCTCGAGGAGTTGAGGTTTGTATTACACTCGTGTATTGTGCTGGGGTGTTTGTGAAGCCGTTGAGTGCAGCCAGGAGTGGCCCCGAGCCCGTCCCGTCCCCAGGAAAGCCCTGTTTGCTCTCTCTGGGGGCCCTCCTTGGCCTTTCTCCTGCTGCTCCTAATGCCCTCCCACCTCTCACTCCTCTTCAGTTCTCCCTGCTGTGGCATTATTTTAGCTTAAGTCCTTTCCAAGTGATATTAATTCTTTAATTTCCAAAGAGCCAGCTGGACTGACTACCTGAATCCTCTCCAGTTTCCCAAAGAGCTCCTGTGTGCTTGGTGCTGGCTCTGCATGGCAGCGTGGGGTGCTCGCAGGAAAAGAAATCACATCAGGCCAACAGTAAATGGCAGCTAATTCTGGCTTTAGGCCCCTGTTGAGACCATTAGATGATGATTTCTTGCTGCAAAGCTGGCATCAAACCTCCCCTGACCAGGGCTATAGTAGAAGGTCATTTATGTGTCCCATCCCAGATGATGGGACCAGCAGAAGTGAGGAAATAGGTTGTACCAAAATTTGAAGAGATTTAGACCATTAT
The DNA here is from genome assembly GCF_003945595.2 of Pipra filicauda. Taxonomy (NCBI): domain Eukaryota; kingdom Metazoa; phylum Chordata; class Aves; order Passeriformes; family Pipridae; genus Pipra; species Pipra filicauda. The sequence continues at coordinate 454,434 of NW_024104359.1, forward strand.
TTATAGAAATAAATATAATTTTATATATATTTTTGGATGTTTTTAGGACTTGAAGAGTATACTTGTTCATTCTGCCATCAGTCCCATCCAAACTGAAGGACTTGTCAGAAGACAGGCTAGCTGGGTGTCCCAGAAAGATGATTTCTGAATCATAACACACTGGTTCCTACCTCTACTACTTCCCAATCTTTCCTTCTCTCTACTGTCCATAGGTAGCAGTGACTGTGTCCTCCAGCTGGGATTTGGGTGGGATGGTCAAGCTCCTGCCTTCCTCATGCCAGCTAGACTCCTTCACAGTAAATTGGAGAAATTGGAGAGGTCTTGGCTTACCACGCTTGTAAAGGCCTTGTAAATGGCTTGTACAAAGAAATTTCCAAATGGAAACAGCACTGTTCCTTAAGTTTAAAGTAGCTTTGATAGGAAATAGAGGTAAATATAAGCCTTTCCACCTCTGCGGGTATATTGTAAATGCCAGACAGTGGAAAACCAGTAAAGAAAAAAGCATCTGAAAGCAAAGACAGCACTTGGGAAGCTAGACTCGCTTGCTTTTTGGCTTGTATATGAGCTGAACCCAGAAGGTATTTCAGACACAACTGGTTTTAGCATAAAGGCCACTGCTGGGTGTTGTTTGGGAAACCACTTGATGCTGTGCACTGGTGGAAGCTGCTCTCACTACAAAACCCACAGGAATCACCAGGGACTGGCAGCCACCACAGACATTTTAGGAGGGCTGTCTAAGTGTAAAAGCAAAATGTTCTCTTCCCACTTAGTGCATCTTCTGAGGCCTTAGACACTCAGGAAGAGTTTACTGGAAAGCATCCTGGTGAGTCCTGGTCATAGTAACAGGCTGGAAAACTCCACAAACTATTTAGGCATGAGGGTGGCAGACACAAATGGATGTGTGGGAAGAAAGGGAAAGCATGGCAGAAGATGAGCTGCTCTTTCAGTAGAGGCTTGATCCAATTCGGAGGGCAGTGACAGGACCATGTCTTTTGGGAGACTTGGCATCTTCTATCCCTTGTCTACAAAGGCAGTTTGCACCAGGCCAAGTGAGATTTGGAACCATGAGGGCCCAAACTCATGTGAGCAGCCTTAGAAAGGTGTCTGGAGCTGGACAAAGAGTGGCAGGCCAGGCAGCTGTGTGGCAGGGCCAGAAGAGATGGGAGTGTGGGTGGGTCCATAAGGGAAGGTGCTGCTGTGTTCCCCTCCTGTTTCCCAGGTGCAGCTCACCTTTCTGAGAGCACTCAGCCCACCACGGGAGAAGTTGAGTTGGGCAGAGAAACTTCCAAAAACCGAAGCTTAAAAAAAGGCAATAGTTTCCTGATAAATTAGCTTCCTGAGGTGGCTTCCCAGGGTTTGAGATAAGGAGGGAGCTGACCCCATGGAGAAGCCAGGAGACCTCATCTTGTTTCTCTTGCCCAAGGAGCAGGACCCTGAGGACCTCCGAAAGAAAGTAAGGAGGTCCCAGGTCAGCCCCAGAGGGTGGTGAGTCTGCAGGTAAGGAAGGAATGTGCTGCAAGGGAAAACCTCTCTCATCTGAGAGGAAAACAGTACAGTATCCTATGAAAAAAAAGGTTCTGAGATCAGGTGACAAAGCAACAAAGGGATCCCAGGAGAGGAGCTCTGACTGTGATCACTGTCCTCAGGGGAGGTGGCATTGGTATCCAGTAGTGACAGGGACACTGTTGTATTTATATAGAAACACAGAGCTCTAAAACTGGAGCCCAATGTTTGCAGGGTAAAGAAGTGACTTCACTGGGAAGGCTTCCTTAACAGAGCTGAATGAAAAGTGGACAAATCCATCACTGCTCCTTACTCAGACTTCATGTAGGTTATCTTTCTATCAGTATTCTGCTAATCTTGGAGTATCAGAGCTTTGTTTATGTAGATGCTGGTGCTTAAATAGGTCTGAATACCATTTCATTATATTCATTTATAAATGTCATGTAGCAAAGAGAAGCAGTTCTGCAAAACCTGCATGACTAAAAGTTGCAAGAAACCACAGCAGCATGGCTGGTTTGCTAAAAGAATTTTATTTGCTGGAGAAATCACTGTAATGTTTAATTACAGCAGCTGAGAGTGTGGTTGCATGCATTTCATGAAAGAGTGGAGAAAGTGCTGCAGACAACCTTTTCCTTGCTATTTTGTAGCCTAAATTCAGTTTGTGAGTGCTTGCAAAATATCTGTTGTCATCTGCTCATGCAGAACTTCTCCGCGACACCTCCGCAGGCAGGTGCTCTAAGTGTATATATAAATTCATCTTCGTAGTGGCCACTGGTGCTACAACAAATGTCATTCCAAACAAACTCTCTGCTAGAGGCTGTGTTGGAAATCATCATTTAACACATCATTTAGAGTACATCAGGAGTGAATCTCACTCAACCTGACCGTAATAATTCCCTTCTGAAATTAACTCTTTAGCATTTTGACATTAGGAATAGAGGCAAAGTCCTTTAAACACATGGCTGCTTCAGTTTGGTGCTGAGCAGTGAGAAACGAGGGTTTATAGTGCAGTGGCTAATTATTATTTGTCACATGCATTTCACAAAATAAATCACAGTGCGTGTACAAAAATTACACAGACAACCTGTATGTTTGCTCATTTATTAAAACTCAGCTTGCTGGGCCCAAGAGGGATGCCCAGAAATAATCCTTGCTGCTCTCCCAGCCTCTGAAGGAGAAATCCAGAAGATAGGATCTCAAACCATTTGTCGACCTTCCCCCAGTGGTCAGTGAGGATGCATAATTTTCCTTTTATTAACACAATTAAATTCAATGGGTCCTTTCAGCCGATTTAATTCATGCATTGAAAGTAGCCATGCAATTCCACTTAGCTGTTCAGGTGTTGCATGCAGAGCTGGTGCTCCCTGGTTTATTTTTGGAAGGGCTCCATGCCTTACCAGGCAAGTAGAGAGATGCTTCTGAGAGACAACCCTCCCACCCTTCATCTTGATTTATAGTGCACATTATGATTTTAAGCAGTATTTTCAATCAGGATGAGCTGTGACTGTCCTTTGTTTCCAGTCCATGCTTTCAAGCTGGCTGTTTTCTGTCTTGTCTTGGGCTCTCGCCCACCCCACACAGCTCTCCAAGGTGTAAAATGACAGAGCAATAACTCTTTGTAGCTCCCACTATCCATCTAACCTACATTCTCACTCTTGCTTTGGAGTTAATGCTGCTTTAGATATAAATCAGTGCTCTGGGTTCAGTGTGTTCCTGTTCCAGCACTTCTGAAAGGGTGTGAACAGTTACATATTTATTCAGACTTGTGCCTTACAAAGTGCATGGCTGCGGTGACAAACTCCTCTGGGTTGTTTGTTTTATGGTGCTGTTAAATAGGGTGACTGTGGCTAAGGCCAGCTGATGAGCTCAACTGTAAAATTATGGTAATGTTAGAGAAGATACAGCAAAAGAAACAGCAAAATTCAGGATGCTGAGCCAGGAGAGCAGAACTTCCACCATCCTCCAGCCTGTGTTATTCTGTGGCATTTTTATAATTTTATAAACCCATTTTCTAACCCCACCTTTCCCTGTGATTTTCCCATTGTATGCAATGGGAGTTCTGTGCAAATATCTGTTTTACAGCATGTTTATCACAAAGCAGTGTGGGCTGTACACCAGGTAATGTTCCTTCTCTGACTGCTAAACAAACACTTGAATTGTTGCCATCCTCTGTCCAAAGGCAATGAGGATTTTTCTGTTGCCCTCAATGGAGTCAGGATTTCACGATGGGAACATTTTATGCCTCTGCTCTGCACTTTGGGCATTTTTTTCTGGTGACTTCACAGTGGATCTCTCTGTCTGTATGATCCTGGTTGTCATCTTTGGTCAAACTCTGACATCTTCAGTGTTGGCATGTCCCCGGCTGTGCAAGCAGTGTCAGCCCTTCCTACAGTGCTCCTGGGGGTCCCTCTGGCACAGGGTCCAAGTTTCTCTCTGAGCCTCCTTGGGTCACAGCCATGAGGGTCTCTCACGGTGCCCTGGGCGGGCGAACAGGGCGATGTCAGTATCAGACCAGCTCTGCAGCCTCCTGGGGACTGCCCAGAAACAGCTAAATATATTTTTCCTAGTACATGACTTCACCTCACCAGCAGCGAGATACCATCTTGCCCTTTGTGTTCGGGCTGGATGACATTTTCTCCTTTCCCAAGCGGCCCCGTCCCGGCTGGCAGGGAGGAGCAGCACAGCCCTCAGACACCGCCCGGCAGCTTGCCCAGATCTCCCTGATAAGGAGCAGGGAGCTGGGAAACACCAGGCTGGTTTTCTCTTTCAGTGCTCAAGCTGGTGAAAGTGCGGTGTTCTGCATTCAAGCTCTGTGGGGATTATTTTTGAGTACCTAGTGTACTGTTTATGGAATAGCACTTGGCTCTGCTTTTCTTCCCTGGGAGCATTGGGTAACAGGCATTCTTGTCAATACTCATTTTTATTTGTTTTACTCATTATTAAACGTGAGCAAACATTCAGGTCGGTGGATGTGCGTGGGTATATCCATGTGCTGTGCTTATCCCAACACGCATGCACAGTCTGCTGCTATAATTAGTTCTGTACTGGGGAGCTGGGAGCGCTTGGGAAGAGTGGCAGGAGGAAGGGTGAGCAGCTGGGTGCTGACATGACCTTCCCAGCGCTGCACTTGGAAAGGGTCTGAGGTCACTTACGTCCTTCTGAGTGCACCTCGCATCACCAGCTGATTTGCAAAGAGGCTGGCTTGAAAAGAATCTCACTTTGGGTATTTGCAAGGTTTTCATTTTAAAATCTTCACCCCAGCTGAATCCAAGGTCTGCAGTGTGGTCAGGACTAACAGCTGGATTTACACCTGCATAGGCTGGGTCTTCTCAACAGCAGGTTGGGCCTCCCATGTGCAGCTTAGACACGAAGTTCCCCTCGTTCCAAAGGCTCCATTGGTTGCTTAATTACTTCTTTTGCACAGCAAATGTCACAGAATTCAGTATATGAATGGACTTGGTGTCTCATAATCCATAAATTTTGCGCTTACTGATTGTAACTCCAAGCTCCCCAAAGATCTGACGTACTTGGCACAATATTTTTGTAGGTGTTGATAATTAATGAAATTAAACAAATCAGATGCTATCTGAAGCAGTGATATACCCCAGAAAAGAAAGGGGTACAAAATGCCCCAAAGCCTGAATTATTGCTAATTCTTACCAAATGTATGTGACAGGGTATGGCTGGCACTAGTACAGAGGCACTGTTAAAACCGAAGGGCATCGTTTTAGGGTTGGACCAAGTCGTTTATTTTGGGGGAAACCTTAAGCAGAATCTACCCATTTGTGGGGTTTAAAGAGTTTGGTTCGCTTATTTACTTTGGATTTTTGTGTCCACTTTCATCCCCTTTTGTACTTCCTTGGACAAAATCCAAACAGGCAGAGTAAGTACAGAAAAGCTGTTCTCACCATAGGGAAATAATGTATTATGCTAATTCCAATTAAAGGAAATATCTTAAACTGCAAATATAGCCTTCAAGAGAGAAATGAAAAGTGTGGAAATTAACATGCTTGCCAGATTTCCAGCTCAATTCTGCATACTCAGGGGGTTTGGGTCAGGCTCAGATAAGCATCCAAAATTTGGGGATGTTTATCCAAACCTTATTTCTGAACCTTCTAAGTTCACTCCCGACTAATCATAATGGAGTTAGTGGTAGCAGGATATGAATCTACAACATTTAGCTTAGAAATTGGCAGCTCCTCATCATTTCACAGCTTGGAGCCTTTGACCAAATATCAACTCTGTTAACCAAAACAAAATAAAATAATGCCTTGACTTGGTCTCCAGCCATACCACCTTGTGCTCCAGACCTGGAAGACCTTCCAAGCAGGGCTGGGACAAGGCAGACTTTGGCTGGGGGACCTCCTGGGAAAATATTGGTGTTACTGGAATCACATCCCTTGTGATTCAAGAGGTGACACTTTTCCTGGGTTGGTGTCGAACCCACATAATATTATGTTTATGGAGCTGTTCTTTCAGGTTTTGGACATTTCAGAGGGTTGGTGGGTCATTAAAGGCTCAGATGTTGACTCCGCATTCACCTGAAATGCTAATGCAATAACCAGCTCCATTACACGACCAATGAGTTCTGATACTCCTCAACTCCCCGGTTCCCTGCTCCACCCCCGGCTGTTGGCCTGTTCAGTCGTGAGGGATGTGAGCTCCCTGTAGAGTTTCATGTTGAAAGTGTTTGGGAATATTTTTTTCAATGAACTGATTTGAAGATGACTGAGGGTCATGAAGTAGCTCCTGAAGAAGCAGGTTTTTTCCTCTGCTTGTCACTGCTTTTGCCATCACACCCTTCCTTTTAAACATAGGAGAAGAGAACTGCATGTTGCTATCCTGCTATAGGCACTTCCTAACTTATTATACCCTTTACCATAACGTAGGAAGCCATAACATAGCTAAGGAGACTCCATATATCTGTCTTGCATGGATATCACCCTTCAAAACACCACCATGCTACTCTTCAGCCGCTCACCCATCTTTTTTCCCCATACATTTGATTTTAGTCAAAGGGTGTCATTCAAAGTAGCTGTATTTGAATTTTATTCTGGCATTGAAATTCATGCCAGGAATAAATCCACCAAAGTGCAAATTCTTCCCAAGTAAAAAAGCACTGAAATGTTCAGTGAAGTTATACCAGGAATGAATTTGACCACATGAACTTGGATTGCAGGTATATAGTCTAGCAACTAAAATCCCTTCTGATTTGCTTAGACTTACTTTTGAATTACAGATAATAAATCTGTAGGGCTGTAATAGAAGACATTCCATTGAAAGTTCTAGTTTAAAGAAAAAAAAATCTGTCACTGAGAGTTACAACAGACATCATAAAAATACTCAAAGAAGTGTTCAAAATATATTTGAATATAGTCCTTATGGCTATAGGACTTTTAAAATGTTCAATGATTACTCATTCAAGATATGTTGTGAAAGGCATTTTATAAAACATTGCTGGTGTTCTTGCCATTTGTCCTGCATCTTCCTCCTGAAATCAGCAGAAATAATTTCTTACTTTCTACCAGACCCTCTAATAACCAGTAGCATAGATGTACTACTGTGGAAGATTTTTGACAGTTTAAACTAAGCACCTGTTTCCATCTAATGTAGGTTTGGCAGGATGCTAACTTTGGTGAAGCTCATGCCACTCAGATGTCAATTTTTTCTTCATTAGGCCAACATATTAGCGAACTACACCATGCTCTAAAACTCACATCAATCTCCCATCACATTTACTCTTTTTTTTTTTTTTTTGTGGTTGCCTTCTCCTTCCAAGGGAAATGAGCAACTCTTCATATATTGCTTATTTTGCTTCCCAACATGAATTAGTGCACAGCTCATGTTTGAGTTTGAAGTGGGTATTTGAGTTAGAAAGTGGATTTTATGTGTGTGTTATAGTTGATGCCCACAGCAGCTGCATCATGAGTGTTTTGGCATCCTGCAGGATGGAAGGTTTTGGGGGGGTTCACTGCCCAATAAATTCAGTAATTATCAGTATTGATGTCATCAAGAGGTCTGTAATGACGTGACCAAGGATATTTAGAAGGAGCAGGAAGAAAATACGAATAATCTGAATTGCCTGATGCTTGCAGAAACAGTTCTTGGGAGTCATCACTGTAGCTGGTTTTGGTTTTAGAAAAAGCAGAAACAGCAGAAAAACTGTTCCAAATGGCTGTGAAGACGTGATGGGCTTCTGTAATTTCAGGGAGAAAAATCGGAAAATCATGTAACATATGACTGTTGATAGCTGAAAGAGGAACAAATGCTTTCCATCCCCAAACACGTCGTACCATCAGTGTTTCAACAGCTCCTATTTAGGCATTAAAAAGAAGACATTTTTTATTATGATTTCTGCCTTGGGCTCTGATCAGCAATGTAGGAAAAAGCAAGCAGGAGCACATGGTTGCTTATCCTTCCTTCTTGTTTCCTTTTACTCTTAAGTTCCTGAAAGGTCATAAAATAGTGACATAAAAAAGCCACTGAAGTGTAGTTTTTGTTAACTTTATCTTCTGAACATTAAACATTGTTTCAAATTTCTTATGGTACATAAAATGTTTTGCCTTGCCGTATCATGTGTACAGAACTTCAAAAAGTAAGCGCGACAGCTCAGAAAACGTAATGGATGTGTAATAACAGCTCTTTAGATCTCCTGTTTTCAGCGCAGCATCTTTTTGTTCCCAAAGGTGCTTTTAACATGATATCTAGAGCTGTTTATGAAGTCATTTATTTTTTGCATGGTGATAGGTCTTATTTCGTAATTAGCCCATGCTTTCTATCTTGCTGTAGTGCGTGACCCCCCCCCCCCGAAATGTTTAGTCTTCATCAACCCTTTTTGTTTTCCTCCCAAAGGCATTCACCCTAATAACTCCCATTTCACGGATGCAGTACCTCCCAACTCCCTTCAGCACCTTCTGCAAAAACATTTGGAAATCATTGCATTGCAGCAGAGCTCAGCTCTTTTTTGGGGGGCATTTTCAACATAAAGTTTTCCTGTTTGCCTTAAATCCATTCATCACATGAATTTCAGCTGATGGTTTTTAACCACTTTTGCCCCACATCCTGTCCCTGCGGGCCACCGTGGTGCTGTGTAAGGGCTGCCAGTGACAGCCACACTGGTGGAGACAGGGGTTGCCCCATCAAACTGGAGCTTCAGGCAGAACTGAGCTGCTAAATCATGATTTACTCTATTTCGGGCATCTCTTGTGTGTCCAGATGTAATTCTGTTCTGATGCAAACTGGTGTGAGCGCCGCGGGAGAGCAGCTTCGCTAACGCTCGTTAATCTGCTGTCATTTGCATATATGCAAGGCAGTGGGTTAACAGGATTTCCCTGACGCCCTGCCAGCAGCAGCAGCAATGGTGTTGGTTTCCTCCAGTATGTCAAGCAGGTCGCTGTTAATCAGTTATCATCAGGATTTCTGTGCCAGCTCCTCTGCTCGATCTGCTGCTGTGTCCACGGAAGCAGCTGCAGCAGGGAAGGGCTTCAGGTGCAAGCACAGGTCCCAGAAAAAGCTCCAGGTGTAAAAGGAATAAAATTTAATATTCAGTGCAAAGTTTTGTCCCCTCCATAAGCCAGCATAGGGGGAAGTTTGAGGGCATGGCCATTGGGTGAGAAACACCTGGCTGTGCTGTCTGCATCCGTGGAAAGCTGGGGAATGGCTCCTAATCCAGCAGGGACAGTGGGGTCATGTCATTAGCAAAAGGGGCTTAGGAACTTTATTCTCATTTGTTAACAACCTAGTGGTGACTCTATACACACAAAATTTCTTGGGATGTGACCAAGCATGTGCCCACTGACACTGGGTGAAAAAAGGGGTGCTTCTGGTGGGACACTCCTCGAGTACCCTGGAAGTGTCAGGAAGCTTGGAAGCAAAGGTACAGAGAAGAGCTTGATGAATAAGATGATGTGAAACTGAATCACTGCACAGAGATGAATCAAAATTATAAAATCAATAGGTATCGATCTATATATATCACACAAATAACTGTGCCTGAAGAGGTGCCCAGATTTAACATGCTGATTATACGGCAGTCAGTGGAAATAACTTGAGATCTGAAGAGCTATTATGTTTTAGTTGTTCAGTGCTGCAGCTGAAGCTGATAATATCTTAGTTGAAATCTCTTTTAAATTTTTTCCTGCTTGAAGTTCTTGGTAACAAGTATATTTAATCAACAAACCAGAACCGAAGAACAGATTTTTGGCTTACAAAATACTCTTGAGCCATCTAAAGCTGGAGTCCAAACACTACAAATTCTTCTAAAAATATACTCCTTTCATTTTAACTTCCATTTGCTTTTACTACTGGCCTCACTCACGCAAGCCAAGGTCACTGCTCTTCAGATGTGTCTGCTGCCCACTTGGCTACTGACAGGAGTTGCAATGAATCACATGGAACAGCATCATCCGTGGTCACCAAACCCTCTGTGTGGCTGATTGGAAATCAGGTCAACAAGGTCTTTGTTATATCCTTTTCACATAAACCCCATTTATGTCTTATTCTTTGTGTACCCCTTAAACTGGTGGAGCTGCACCAGCTGCAGGATTTACTGGAGTTTTAGGGGTTTTGGTCAGTCTTTGAATTGGGAGTTGATCTTTCCCCTCAGTAGATGTGTTAAGGAAGGAAGGATGTGCTTAACTCAGTGTGGTGAGTAGCTGTCACTATTATTGCTTCCAGGTTCTCATGGTGTTCTTTGTCCCCAGATTTTGCTTCCTAAACTCAGAGTAAACACAAACCTAACAGATATGTAAAAAGGCTTCAGATCAGTTACTTGTCATACGTGGGCAATCACAGTTTGAAATCGCTGCAGAATTACTTCCCATCTTTATTCATGGATTGATAATGTTCATTTTCCTTTGCTGGATTAGATTTGCTGAGTAGATTTCCGGGCATATAAATGATATTTCAGAATGAAACCCTCACATTTTATAAATCATTCAAGCCAATTCAGTTTCTTCTTTCTGTATAAGTATTTCCTGGTCCACAACAGCCTTGATCTAAACCTACTGTTTTCTATTTGAGACAAAATTCATGGATTGACTTAGAGAATGAAATAAGAATTAAGTAATTCCTTAAGAATGAGCACTCATAACTCCTACTTTCATCTTTTATAGCATTGTTAAATGCACCACAAGGGAAAATTTTGGTCACTCATATTGAGACAGATATTTGTACTTTATCGCCCAAGCTGACAGATGTCCTTCATGCAACACACAACTGGTTTGAGCTTCTCTTCACAGTGCCTGGCAGGACACCTTCTGGCTCCAGTTTGTTTCTGGAGGTGTCAAAAATATAAAATTAAAATGATAGAGTGCACAAATGTAACATTAAAATGCTAGAGTGGATAAATGTCTGGCATATCCAGCCACTCTTGCAGGTTACCAGGGGCACCATACTTTGGTTGATCCAGAGCTTTCCAGGCTGCAGCACTGTGGCCAGCCCCCCAGTCCTGGAGCTGAAAGCAATGGAGGGATCTAGGACTGGCTTTCATCTGGAGCTGGAGCAGCTCATCCATCTACAGCCCTTGGGCACCCTGGGTCTGGTCTGAGAGTCCTGTTCAATTCCAGGACTACACAGTAATTTTGGGTGGAAATGGTACTCTGTATGGGCTTGATCAATACTTCTGGCCACCAGTTCAGCTCCAAGGTAGCCAACTGTCTTATGTCAGTGCTGTCTTCAGGACTCGGAGTTGCTGATGCTTTCCTGAGGAATATGTGACCACCCTTCCAGGCACTGATCTCACCATAACTCCTTGACAAGCCCACAGAGATGACCACCTTCCTCAGTCAATACATATACATCCTATGACATCTCTTTAACCTCAGTGGATCTCCTGCTTTGCCCCACGTGAGAATTCCAGCATAGGGAAGACTGGGGAAAGAAATGACCTTTAGTGCCATGCTTACCATACTGGATTCTCAGCAACACAGATCATACAGTCTCTGAAATTCTTTCTGGTGGAAAAATATCTGTTCTCAACACATTGCTTTATTCTGCTTCTATGGACCCAAAAAGTTGCAACCTACCCCGAGCACGTGCCCATTCCCTGCTGCTTTTTGCAGTCACTTACTGAGGTTTAGCAGCAGATGATGGGGTGGTTGGGGCACTCTCTCCCCCCTCTGTCTGGTGGGGACTGTGATCCATCTTATGTTCAGCACTTGCATGATTGCTGGAGGACTCCTAGCAACAAGACTTGACATCATGAACTCTGTTTCACATTTCTGCCACAAAAGTCAAAGGCAGAGTTTGACATATCCTCCCCAAAACTGTTTCTACAGGAGGAGCTTTCAGTTATGGCACCAATCAGCGCAACGTGCTTATGTTTAAAGACCTGTTCCAAAGTATCAGCTGCTCATTCACAAAGCTAAAATATTTTCCTAGCTTAAAAAGGGAGATAAAGTAGAATGTCTGCTACAGATGAGCCATATTAAAGCCTACAGAACTGTTTTTACTGGCAGAGACCAAGCAGACTCCCACTATTTATTCATGGGAAGCCGTGAGCACCAGCGGGCAGATAGGTGCTTCTGTTCATTGCAGTCAAAGGAAAGGAGTAAAAAAGCAACTTCTTCAGTGAGTGAAAGTTATGGGAAAATATTGCATGAGGTTCTGCCACTGATTTTCTCCATGAGCAGAACTCCGTATTCCATCTGTGAAAATAAGATGATAATCTTCCCATCTGGCACACCTTTTATCCCGTCCATGCCAACAGTAAGCTTTTCAGGGCAGAGTTTCGTATTTATTATTTTTCTACCCACAAAGGGTCCCAGTTTCCACTGGGGCCTCTAGGTGCTGCTGTGATGTTAATAATACTAATAATTCTGCTAGTGGCAAATTTACCCCGACATCTTAGGTTTAAATAAGTTATATGGAAAAATGGTTATAAACCAGCTTCCATCCTCCTTCACATTGTGCAGGTCATTTTGCATCTGCAAAACTCAGTTTGTGGATTGATATGCATCTTATATGTTGTATCTCGGGAATGTTTTCTCTATGAATCTCAGACAAAATCTGCAGCATGACTTGTGGATAAAAAAACCACAGAAAAAAATGCCTGAAGCTGTACCACTCACCTCCCTCCTCCTTCGCATGCACACATGCCCAACTGCTTTTTTTTTCCTTTCCCCCTTTGTTTTATCAGTATGGTGCTAAATTACCAAGTTTGAAATTTCTTCAGCAAATAAGGGATGCATGCCAGAACACAAGTGCCCCGAGGGATCTAAGTCTTAGGGGAAAAAGCCCTTAATCTCCAAGTTTATAGGTAGCAGCACTTTCCTGAAACTGGAAAATGTTCAACTCATTTATGAAGGAAATCTGCCACAAGGATACGGTGATGTTCACAGCTATTTCATTAATAACTCATTGTGATCCATGGGTTATAGGACAGGTTTATTTGGACACCTGCATCAAATATATTCTCACCCCCCTCCCTGCCCCAAATTTTCCCGATGAGCAAAAATCTCTTTAGTGCAAGCCAGGTAGCTCTGGGAGTAAGGTTTTTCAAAATGAATCAGGCACCTTTAGCCATGTGTGACTAATTTATGTGGAGCAGCACTTCACATGCACACCCAGGTGGGCTGCTGTGCACGCACGAGGCTAGTTAAGCATTTACAGCTCAGGACCCTGGTTTGCACACCCAGGGTGGGGGCACATGAAGAGCTCTGCCTGCCTGTGGTGGGGAGCCTGACCCACTCACATGGCACCCATGGTCCAAATACTTTATGACTTAATCCCAGGGTACAGGATAAGGATCAACTTTGCATGTTCCTCCACTGGCTGAATAAATTAACATTCCTGAATTTGAGTCCTCGGATTTATCTACCAAGCATGACTTGAACTGTTGATGGGGATTTTAACAAAGAATTCTTCCTCTCCTACCCATATGTAAATAATATCTAACACTACTGTCAGGGTTTGGCAGGGCAGCGATGTTTTGGAGGTAATGTGGATCCTCAGCCTGCTTTTAGCAGGGCATCTCTCTACTTGCAGGCAAGTGCCTTGCAATAGGAGGAGGATTAATCATCACTATTAGAGCCCTCGCTTTCCTCTGCAACCTTCTCTTCCCAGGGATGATGAGTTAATTCAGCTGGAACAATGTTAGTTCATCAAGTTTTGTGGTTTATCTGAAAATCGAATGGCAGTAATTTCATATGGCAACTGACTTAATGCCCATTTAGTTCAGGTTTTAGACAACTCTGGTCGATGAACACAATGGGTTTAATAAGAAACATAGGAGGGATGAAACTGTAACACCAATACTTTCAGGCAGGTTTTCTTCCCGGCTGCAGAGCTGGTTATGTTGGCTGTCTGCACATGTGTTTCTGCATGTAGGATGTGTATCCTCCTCTCTGAACCTCCCCTAGAACCATCCACACATGTAATGTTTAAAATAGCAAATGCAAACCTGAAAATTTTAAAATGAGTGTTTGACATTTTATTGGGTGATAAATTGCTTCTTACTCTTATAAAGTCCACAGGTGTTTATGCCCACTCTTGTACGCCTAGTTAAAACTTTGGCTACAATAGGAATGCTTTGAAAATAGCCAGTCACTCCTAAAATTGATTATTAAAATAGAATTACCTGTTATGCATCACATTATTCTAGTTGTGTAAAGTTCTGTTGCTTAACCATTTCAATCTCTATTGTCCTGGAGTTTTCCCCGATTCTGTATTTTCTTTTCCACCCTTTTGGTTTGTAAATTCTGTTGTCAGATTCTGGATAGTGCCTAGACTCAAATGGCTCCCCAGGACTTGCTGCCACACACCTTCCTTCCGTGGGTCTTCCCATGCCATGAGAGCTCTGGGGCTAGAAGAAGTCTTCCAAAGCAGACCATCAGATTTTTTGTCAAATGAGAAGACTTGAAAATTAAAAATTTGGAAGAAATGGAGAATTAATGGAACCTTGTTGAATTCTTATGCACATACATACAAAGGAAGTCTGCAAAATCCTTACACTGTGCTTCCTATTTTGTGGATATCGTGCCTTCTCAGGGTGTGTTTTTTAGGGATCTTCCATTTTTAGAGCAGCCTATGCAAAATGTGGTGTTTTCAGGCAGAGAAGTAGTGGCTACATCATGTGGGGGCCTCTGTCTGCTCCATGGGTCCCACTGCTCCATCTCAAGATGAGCAAATCGTGGGAAGCAGGAAGGAGTATAAACCTGAGAGGTTTACTCAGTTGTATTTCAGCAAGGATGAATGATAAGTGATTAAAAAAAAAAAAAATCAGGTGGTTTTTTTAGTCATGTTGGTAGTATCTAGAGAGCCAAGCTCAAGCTCTTACTCTTTGGGTGGTTAAAAAAGAAAAGAGCCTTCCAGGCTGCCATGTACATAGGGGGAAGATGCAGAATAAGGGCACTGCCAATGGAGTTTCCCAGATTCTCCAGGATTTTGGCTTCTTTTGAAAACATGAGAAAGGTGAAGCACAGAAAAGCACAACTTCTGGCTGGCCAGGAGGCCAACACCCACATCAGTCAGCTGCAGCCTCACAGTGCCCTGTCTCTAGTAGGTGCTAAGACAAGCTGGCTAATGTAGGTTTCTCCCCTGACTTTTATTGTAGCCAAACTCGTGCCAAACATGCCCAGTGGGGACTGTCTCACCCTGCAGGTACAGAAACCCTGAGTGTGAGAAGGGCCCAGGCTGGATTTGGAGGCTTCCAGACTCTTCTGTAATGGAAGTAATGAATGCTGCAAAGGAAAACAGCAACAGTCCTCAGCATCCGGCGCCAGAACACGCGCCTTGGCAGGGAAACCTGAGGGAAGGTTTGGAGGAGGAAAACGAGATTTTTTCCCATTGCAAGGAGGATGGTCACAGCAGGGGGTGGATAAGCAGCACTGCATCCCTCAGCATCAAATTTTGGGGTGTGCTGCGAGTGCCATGGTTTATTTGCAGTAAGGCAAACATCTTGTCCTGCTGCAAGGAAGGGCAGTTTCTGCAGGGTTTCCTCCCCAAGGCAGGAGCAAAATCACCCAGGCAGTTGGATACTAGTCAGTGAATCATTTTTACATCTTCCTTATCGATGGAGAGGGTAAATCTTCTGCAATTTGCCTTCTCCTAGTGTGCAGTAACACCCAAGGTCCAAAAAGATTCAGGCTTGAACCCCAGCAGCACAGCTCAGCGTCTGCCAGAAAACTCCCTCCCACCAGGCAGCCCCTGCTCAGGAAGTTTCCCCTCATCCATCAGCCGTGACCCACACCCCCACAGGGAGACTTGGACCACTGGGATGGGATGGAGCCACTGGCACACATGGCTGCAGGACAAGAGGGCAGCAGGTCTGCTGGGATCACACACACCAGGACAATGGGAGATGAGAAGGTGGGGTTGGGCTGTCAAGCTCAGATTGGGGTACAAAGGAATATGCTATTTTAAAGCCTAGATTTTAATAGGAGAGAGAAAGTGGAGCCTTTCTGCTCAGTACTTGGGTAGTTGTTTGGCTTGTGCCATAGAAGCATTGTGCTGTTACAGACCATAAGAGGGGGTGCAAGTTGCAGCAGTGCCTGTGGGAGTGCAGGGGTGGCTTCACCCACACCTGGACCCCAACAGTGCTGGAGCATCACTCATGTGTGCCATGGCACCATGAATTCCCTGTAGATTGTGCTGTGCTGGGGGGACTCATGCAGCAGTCAGAGAGTGAACCTAAACACCCGGTGCCTCTTTGTATGGCTGGGAGCTGTGTGTGCTCCACAGCTCCCCGAGCACACCTCTGTTCCCACAGGAATCACAGAGGCCCTTTAACTTTTTTTACCGCCTGCACATGCACCCCTCTAACTTTTTTGCAAGGATTTGGGGTTTATTTTTTTTCTCCTGAAGGCAGTCGGTATTTTCAGCAGGGAGGGTGTGTGTTTTTCTGCATGTTCCTCATTTCACACTGGGTAATGCCCCTTGTACCTGCCTATGAGGGGGGGATAGTTATGGGGCTCCCTGACTCAGCTGGAGGTTCTGGGCTTCGCTGCCAAAAGCGGACCACCTCTGCTGGTGGGGAGAACCCCAAGGACCCCCAGAACCCTGTGCTGCCTTGGGGAAAGGGGTTCTGGGCGCAGGAAAGCGCTGATCCCCCTGCATCCCACAGCCGGGCTGGGGGGAGGAAACCCACCCTCCAGCAGTGCCGGC
Organism: Pipra filicauda; assembly: GCF_003945595.2. Taxonomy (NCBI): domain Eukaryota; kingdom Metazoa; phylum Chordata; class Aves; order Passeriformes; family Pipridae; genus Pipra; species Pipra filicauda. Next base: position 471,039 of record NW_024104359.1, read on the forward strand.
AAAGCCAGCCTGACCCGAGCAAATGAAAATAATCAAAAGTAATTAGAAGCGTGCTGGACTGCTCCTCGGAGATCTGTGCGAGAGAATAAACATGCCGGAGCCCTCCGAGCCACTGCAAAGGCCCATGTCTGAGCTGTTAGGTGCCCTGACCTTGTCCACATAAAGACGTGATTTATGAAGTGCAGGGCACAGCAGCAGGGCTTCTGTCTTCTCCAGGAGAACCAAATTACTGAGGTGGAGATTAACATGCTTTCAGTTGGGCCCATTTCCAGACCAAGGGAAATTTTTTATTTACATTTTTTTACCTTTAATTTTCCCCTCCTCTCCCTCACGTGAAAACCGCCTTTTGGCTGGGAAGGATGAGCCCAGCAGCGTGTGAGGGCAGGAGGGGCAGCAGGGACAGGGCACCAACGTGAGGGGCATCACGATGCCCACCCCACTCCTTCATCAAGGGCTGGAAGTGATGCAAATCTTCCCCCTGAAATCGGCAGCAACACTTGTGGTTTCGCTTGATTTTATTTTTTTTTCCCCTAAGTTGACATCCACAACATGGGGTGGAGGAATTGACGTGCAGAAACTGTGTTGCCTTTTCTGCTTGTCCTTGTTTCCCAGGTCTGTCCTGGAGCCTTTGGATATGTCAGAAGGCTGTTGTTTTCTGCGTTTGCTTTGCTTTGCTTTTCCTTTCCCTTTCTCTCTCCCTGTTTGATGCACTCACACGGTATTTCAAACACTCCCTGCAGCGTTAGTCAGGATGCTCAATGTTGTATTTAGTCACCTTGAGAAATACAACATTAAACCCCACTTAAAAAGGCGGTTGTGAAGTGGCTTGTCTATAAACATAAGGATAATATTAAGCCTAATATGAACATTTATGGTATTTAAAAAATCACCAGCGACTTGTCTGATTTTTCCCCATTGTCCTCGGCAGCATTTGGCCCCAGGAAGCCCATTAAATGTGGACAGTGCCGTTATTTCATCTGGCTGTGGCCGAGCTGCTTTGCTTTGCTTTAATGATGTGCTGGAATGCACGATGCCCATAGGGTCTCCATTAGGAGAACTTTTACTTCTGGGACGACCATGAAGTTAAAGGCTTAAAAGAGGCATCAGTTTACAGCCTGGTGGGGATTACTAGCAGACTGGAGTACTAACTCCTGACTGCTCCACTAATAGAGCGACTTGTTTTAAATAAACAATTGCCAAAGGGACCCCGTGGAAATATTCGGGCCTCTTGAAGCGCCCACCGAACCGAGGGGAAAGACGACGGAGATGTTTAAAAGGTTGAAACGAGAAAAAAGAAATGCATCGAGGTGTGTTGATGTGTGTATCCACTTCCCCGCACCGGGATGTTGGAGGTCCCGACCGGCGGCGGGGCCAGGCTGACCCCCTGCACCTCCCCAGCCGCCAACCCTCCAGCTGGGGGGCTTGTGCCTTTTTCCCCCTTCTCCTCCTCCTCCTCCTCCTCCTCCTCGGGCCGTGCTCCCCTCCACCCGGCTGGAGGGAGCCGCTGGGAGTGCTGCATGAAGGGGAATTACTAAAAATGGGGGGTTTCCCCCCAAAAAGCGGGTTTTCCCCGGCGGCGATCGCCACCCAGCGGCGGCGGAGCCCCGGTGCGGAGCAGCCCCGCTCCGCCGGTACCGGGAGCCCCTTTTGTTTATCCACCCGCGTTTCCTCCCTTTGTGGCACAGCGGAGGAGAGGGGGGGGAGTGGGGGGGTGTCTCCGGCTCCTATCGGGGGCTCTGATCAGGCCGATGGGCTCGAGCAATCAGTTTCCCAGATTACTTGTATTTAATACACAATGCATCATAAAGCAAATCCCTCATCCTGACAGGGAGAAAATAGAACAGCTCATAGCGCGAGCCGGGCCAATTTATGGCTAAATTAAAAAAAAAAAAAAAAAAAAAGAGAAAAAGAAAAAGAAAAAAAAAAAAAGAGAGAGAGAGGGAGAAAAAAATAAGAAAGAAAAAAATCCCCAACAATGGTGAGCGGAGGGAGGGCAGGAACCCACGGCCCCGCACACCGGGCAGGCGCCGGTTCCCAGGCCCGGGCGCTCTGGGTTTTTTGAGGTTATTGACAAAGGATTTTTTTTTCTATAATTTTTTTTTTCCTGTCCTACCTACTACCACTGAGGTTTTTTTTTTTCCCCCTCGTCTCTCTCCCCTCGGACAATAGCCATTATCTGAGCTAACAGGTCAATGTCACAGATAACGGGCCGCTGAGACAAATCCATCAGCATCTCCTGTCACCCGGCTTCTCGCCCTCTCCCCGTGTTCCTTCCCCAGCCCCTTTCGGCCCCCGGGGAAGAAAAATCCACTTTCAGTCTGAAAAATATATATGCACTTAAAAAAAAAAAAAAAAAGTGGGTGGCACTTCTGGATGGTGCAATAAAAGATACAACTCAGCACTCTTAGTGTTTTTTTTTTCTTGCCCTCTTCCCAAAACACACAAATGTACGTGGATCTCGCCGTAGTGAGAGCTGTTCCAAACTTTGCGGATGTTTGCGGTTTTGCGCGATTTCGGGTCCATTTGCGGAGCCCGGAGGCCCCCGCACCGGGGGCTGCGCTGCCGCGGGGCTGGGAGCGGGAGCGGGCCCGGCCCCACCGCCCCCGCCGGCAGGTAGAGCCCGGCCTCCCGCCGCTCCATTCATGGGATTCGTTACCAAAGAAAAAAAAGGGGGAAAAAAAAAAAAAGGAATCGTTTAGGAAGCGCCGGCAAACGTGGAGGTGGTTCCGCGGCACCAAACGGGGGGGTCGTCGGGAAAATTGGCCGGTAAAAAAAAAAAAAAGTTGCATTTCATTAAAAATTGTTATTAATAACCAGAGTGACGCGATGACGGGAACAACTCGGGTTAACGCGCCGGCTCCCGGAGCGCCGGGAGAAGCCGTCGGGGCGAGCGCGGCGCGGCTCCCGCTCGGGGCTGCGGGGGCGAGCGGCGAATAAATAGAGGCGAGCGGGGCGAGGGCCCCGGGGCATCGCGCACCGCCGGCCCCGGGCGGGGGATGCGGCCGGGGGGGGTTTGCGGGGGCCGCCCCCGCGGAGGGGCCGCTCCGCCGCGACCTGGCGGTGACCCCCGGCCGCGGGGCCGCTGTCGCTTTAAGCGCGCCGGGAGCGCCGCCGCCGCCCGGGCCGGGGGGGCCGAGCAGGAGGGGGGGAAAGGCGGCCGGAGCGGCCGGGGCTGCCCCGCTTTAAAGAGACAGTGCCCGGAGGGGGAGCGGCGGGCGGGCACGGCCCGACGGGGTGGGCGGGGAGGGGGGGCGGGCAGGGCCGCGCCGGGCCGGGCCGGGCCGGGCGCTGCCCGGGGGTGCGGCGGGGAAGCAGCGCCGCGGGCAGGCTGCGGGGGTGGGGAGGGGGAGAGCTGCCCGCCCGCCCTCCCACGCGCACTCACTTTTCTCCCATCCCCGGCGGAGAAGTGAAAGAAGTTTGTTTTGTTGAGCGGTGCGCGGTGGGGTTTGTTGTTGTTGTTTTTCTTTTTCTTTTTTTTTTTTTTCTTTTTTTCCCCCCTCCCTGAAGAGGCTTGTGTGAGGGTTTGGGGTGCTTTCTTTTTTTTTTTTTTCCCCCTTCCTCCCCCTTCCTCGAAAACTTTCTCCGCACACCACCCCCCCAAAGCCAACCGATAAGACCAGGAGGGGCCGAAAGGGGACGGTGATGGCGAACCGGCAGGAACCCGCCGAGCCCCGCCGCCGCTGAGCCCTCCGGGGCCGGCAGCCCCCGCCCCGGCCCCGCCGCCCCCCGCACATGGTGGAGCGCCCCGCGCCGCGCCCGCCGCTGCCCCGGACACCGACGGCCGCGGCCTCCGCCCGCCTTTAGCGCCGAGATGTTGCTTCCAGCCGCCTGAAGGATATTTGTCCCTCTCCCCCCTCCCTGCCCCCGCGGGCTCCCGGCGACAGAAGGTAAGAGCGGCGAGCGCGGCGGTGGCGCTGCCCCGGCCCCGCGGGACGGGGCCGCCTTGCCCCGTCGGTGCCGCCCGGCCCGGGGCAGACCCTTCTCCGCCGGCCCGGGGAGAGGGGGTGAGCCGCCCTCCCCTCCTCGCGGGTTGCTTTGAAAGGGAAAAATGAAATGTTCCCCCTTCCAAAAACGAGCCGGAGGTGCGGGCGGCGGGGCAGCGCGCGCGCCCGCGGGGACCGAGCGCGCCTCGTTGGGGCGCGGGATTTGGGGGGCTGCGGGGTTAAGGTTTTCCCCCTTCGTTTGCCGGGGGCGAGAGGAGACACTCGGGTGCCGCGCGGCGATGCTCGGCAGCCCCGGGGGGCTGCGCGCACCCACCGCACCCCCACCTCACGGACGGGCCCGATCCCGAGCATCCCGATCATCCCGATCCCGGTCCCCGGGGGGGCGGCGGGGGGCCGTGACCCGGGCAGCCCCCGCCGTCCCTGCGCTGTCCCGGGCTGGCTCCGCGGGCACAGCGCGTTTAGTGCCCGGTCGTGAGCCCGGGGCAGGAACTTCCGTGGGCTCCCGGTGACCGAGCACCGGCAGCGCCCGCTCCGGCCGCGGGTCCAGGCGCTTCCCGGCGGGGCACAGCCTCCCTCTCCTTTCGCTTTTCGTTTGGGGCGTTTTAAGGTTGTTTCCTTTTATTTTCCTAATAAAACGGGATGGCTGATGCCCGTACCAACCCGGTGAAGTTACAGTTTAGCAGTGAGCTCCCTGGGATGCGCTGGGAAGTTTGGGATAGGCCGATGGTAAAGATTGCAAATAATGATATTCAACCCGCTGTAACGATTAGTAATTTGTCATAATATTAGAATAGAACATCCTCTTTAGGTTGTCTACGAGCAGTCTCATTATATTTGTTTATTGTCTGCATAATTTGAACCATTTATTGGTGTGTATTGAATTCTGCCATGGTTTGCATGAGTGTTTACATTGTTTTTCATTTATTCTCTTTTATTTTGACAGAAGGAGTTTTGTTATTTGCTTCAATTAGGGGGAGGGATTTAAGTGTTGCACAGGACTGTTCGGGAAGTGTAATATTAAAACAAGATAAATAACTCTGCCTACCAAATAAAGTTTGGTTCAGAGCAACAAATCCGAAAATTCTAAATGGGAGCTGCAAACAACGTAAATTCTGAAACAAAACAGAAACCTCAAATGAAACCAACACCATCTATTTTAATAATTTTTGTTATATTCCTGGCAGAATCCGATTTAATTATAATTTCAAATGTAGTCATTGATGAATGCATAGAAAATCAGATCCATCTTAAATAACATAGTGTTTCATAGCAATAATTAGACATCTCAATTACTTGTATATGTTTGTCAAGATATTTTTCAGAACGTTTATTGTGCTTTTATAGTTATATGTGTATTCTGATAATTCCTAAAAACAGATCTCACCAGGGAAACATATTTCTGAATAAGCACACCTATATTATTATTATTTTTATTATTGTCCATTTGTTTATCTGGAAACCTGTGATTTATCTTTTAATTAGTACACCCAGCCAGCAACAGAAAGATTTACTCTTTCATATTCTTCTTTTTAGATCTTGGATGAGTTTTGCAATGTGAAGTTCTGCATAGATGCCAGTCAACCAGATGTAGGAAACTGGCTCAAATATATCAAGTTTGCTGGATGCTACAATCAGCACAACCTTGTTGCATGTCAAATAGGTGATCAGGTACGTGGTCTTCACTTTCTGGGCTTATTTTTTTAAGGAACTTGAAGGTGTCAATGCAAAAAAAATAATAGCAATTCACAGCAGCTTTTGGCCTGTTTGCTGTTATGGCAAAAGATAAAGGACAGATGGGAAAGGCAGAATGGAATAATTTTGATTATGGGTGCTAGAAAATATGAATTTTCCATTTTTTCACAGTGTTGTTTAATTCATAAATGATTTTTTTATTGTCTTATACCTGATAAAAATTGTGACTGCTTTCTTAGGTGTGCAAAGCCAGTATTTGCTGATTTTGAATTAGCAGCATTTTCTGGCTCCTCTTCCAGTCCTCTTGGGTTGCTCCCTTAAACCATGGAGTTGATTGGAAGCTGTAACATAAATGTGATGGCAAGAGTGGAGGGGAAGGCACAGAAGTGGTGATGTTACCAATGTAGTTGCATGTGTAGGGCTTTGGATTTGAATGCACATGTGCATGGATATTATTGTGCCTTCCCATACACTTTGCTGGAACTCGTAATACTCATATGTTGAATCGGGGTCTTCGGTGGTTTTCTTTTTCTTTTCATTTATTGCACTTAAATCCACTCTTTGTTGAGCTGAAACATTATTTATCCTTGTGTGTTGGAAAAAGGCTGATATAGGCAGAGGAAGGACACAGTAAAGCATTTTGTTTTCAATTATGCTGATGAGTTATTAGGTGTTTCTTAAATCAGGGTTCGCTTTTGTCTGCGGATAATACATAGCATTATGAAATATATTAATGGGCAAAGTTAGGTTAAGGAAGCTTTGCTTCTTTAAAGTGAAATATCTAAAATAGCAACGCAAATGATTGTGAATTCTGGTTTCCAATTTAAACTTTGCTACCTGCAACATAGGATTCAATTCATTTAATCAGTGTTTCATTTTCCCCCCCTTAATTAACTGCATCAGGTGAATGTTAAAGATTATCTTTAGCTGATTTAATTGCCCTGACAGTATTGAAAGAAGAATCACAACCAGACACAAAGCTTCAATTAGAAATCATTCTTTCTAATCAAATTCCTTACGTATAGGAAATGAACGTGAGACAGCCTGCTATTTCCAGCCCAGCATTACATATTTCACTCATGCAAGATAGCTGATTAAAACAGGTTTAAATAACTTTCTCAATCATGAGAGAAGATCTTTTTAATTTTCAACTTTTCCAGTTCAGCCCTGAGCACATGTAGCACAGAACGAGCCAACCAGCCGACCGAGAGATAATTTCCTTTTCATACAGCAGCTGGTTTAACTAAAGAAACCATAAAGATTATTAGTAAATGCAAGATACATTTTCCAAGCTGAAATACACTTTATGCTGAAAAACGATAAATTCTCTCAGTGCAGAGCATTTATGGATGAGCGATAGGAAAAGGAAACTATACAGATTGATTGGAACAACAAATTCAAATATTTTACGTTTAGTAGGAGCTGGCATAGATAGGGAAGATCAGAAGTGGGATCACGTGCATTGGTCAAAGCAACCCACTGTCTTTGGGTTGGAATTGGGGATCTGCAACTGAAAATGCACACGAGGCTGAAACATCAGCATCTCCCTCTGCAACGCAGACACGCACCCGCGCCTTGACGTTTTTGGAAGTAAAGTCATGGCGCTTTTAACTTTCTCTTTTTTTAGTGTTTACATTTCTGACATTTGGTAATGGTGGCTGTACTGCTGCCAATAATTTCTTTCATTCACAGGAGGCTTGTTATTTATTTTGCACAGTATCGTGCTGTTCATAATTCCATACTTTTATAGCTTTTTGTTGCTGAGATTTGCAAATTAGGATTTGGTTGTCTTTCAAGTAGCATGTTGTGAGCTGGGCGCTGTCAGCAAGGGATTGTTGTCCGTTTGGCCCTCTGGAAATGCTGTGGATTTACCCACAGAATCATCCGCGTACTCCCAACGTTTTATGACCAGAGCCTGAAAAGTTAATGCTAAAAATGTGCTCTCAAATCTTAAAGCAAAAAACCCTTTCTAGCAGCTCCTCCTTCTGCTTTCTTCTGGCACAAACTCACCAGAGGTAATATAAAATATAATAGGAAGGCAGACTGGGAAATGGACGTTACATGGCCAAACGTGTGCGTGCGTGTACAAGGAGTGACAAATGCAAGTCAGGGCTGAGCGTGCATATATAGACTGAGTGGGGCTGCCAGGGGGTCACGGGGCCTCGGTAACTCCTGGAAAGAAGGGGGGGGGGGAAGAAAAACATGGGAAAAAAAGGGAAAATAAAAATAAGGTGGAGCTGAGGATGTGTATCAGTGGTCGCAGCTAGAGCTGGAGGGCAGAGGTGATGCAGCCCAGCTGGGACAGGAGACCCAGCTCAGCTGGAGCCACAGCCAGTGATGGGTGCAGGGGTGGGGGGACACCCTGCTGGGGGGACACCCCAGGTCCGCTTTCTTCCCCCAGGAATACAAAGGACCTCAGCAGCCCTGGGTGCACGGGGAGCATCCCCGCTGCGGAGACGCTGCTCGCTCCCGAGGCACAGACACTCGATCAGCAGTAATTGTTCACCTCTAATTGCTTCAACTCATCTGTAAAATTCACAAGCAAACATTGGGCTCTACCTGAGAAGGTAAAAGATCCTGCCAGCGCTCCCAGGCTCATGCTGCCCACAAGTTTATACTACTAAATTCAAGCTTGACTGACAGGCAGGTATGATTCCCAGACTGCTTGAGGCAGGATTTAGATGGACTCAGGGCGATGTGTAATGTAGTCACTCTGCTATGTTCTACCTGCTGTATTTAACAAAAAGAGTGAAAGAAAAACATTTTTTGTCATTTTCGCTATTAGAGTTTTTTCAGAGACATACCACCCCACCCCCTGACTCACGGCTGAGGTTAGGTTTCATCACTTAGGATCAACTTTACAAAAGGCCTGGGCTCTTTCTTATGACTATATAAATGAGCTTTGCTGAGATGAACAGCTCGATAATGGTGGGATGCAGTCAAAACATGCACGCTGGATGCAACTCATGTTTCATTTGATTGCAGCTGGAGTAGGGTTTAAAAGCTGCATTTTTTTTTTTTGTTGTTGGTTTGGTTTTTTTTATTTCAAATGAGATTGATCTAGGATTTCTTTTTTCTGTCTTCCTATTATCTCCTGTCATGCTTAATCTGACCTGAACATATGTAATTCAAGATGGATATAAATAATCAAATTCCACAAACAGGGCACTCTTGTTTTTGCCTTTCCCCGAAGAGACTACAGCGTGTGCGGAGCTGCAGAGAGTCTTGTCCCTGTTCTTGCCCTGGAATGCATTTTTTCATCTCAGAGTCAGGATTCAAGAGCAGTTTCTGCTAACTTGGACGACTCCCCTGTTATCATTAAATATCTATTAATTCAACTTTTTCATGGCTTCAGAATGATTAGCTCTGTTAGGCTTTCTGGCGGCACTGTCAGCCCAGCTAAAGCATTATTTTTAAAGATGTACATTAATGAAAGTGCAGTTGCAATTCCAGCAGTGACTATGGCAGTGGCATGGCAGGGGCTGTCACACATTCCAGGCTGGGATCACGGTCACCTTCAAGCTCTAAGAAATAATTTATTTTTTAAATTTTTTTCTTTTAAGAAACGTTGTTGATGTTGAAGTTAAAATACCTGAATGCTGTTTTTATCTTGCTTATTGCTCGCAGAGTTCTGACAGTGATACAGCCACATACTGCTGTGAAACTGCCCTGAGCTTCCAGGTCTTTTCCCCCCTAACAAAGCAACTCCTGAAGACTCCCTTTGGTTTATCCATGGAAAACTCAAAGTGGCTCAGATCACTTTACTGAGGTTTTAGCTTGCTGTGCGTGCTGAAATAGGTTTTCGGTGGGGTTTTTTTGTGTGTGCTTTGTTTTCTTTCCTTATACTCAAGTATGTGCCGCTGCAAAGGGAGAAAAACCAGTAGTATCACACCCTTAACAACGTGCCCAATGTCAGTGATATAAACTTACAGGAGTGAACCTACTGCTGTAGGTTCCACCAGATCTGATCCCATCTTACACGTTTTACAAACTTTTTTAATCTGCAGGCACAGCCTCATGTTTCAGGTTTTACGGCCGCGGCCCCCCCTCCGTGGCGGGCAGAGGCTCCTTGCACAGCCACCTGCAAAAGTTGTGTATTTAAGGAATAGTTTTGAGGCTTTGTTGTCAGAGAGTGAAATTAAGGTTTTGGCTGTTGTGGGTCAGGAGGGCACACACACGCTGAGCTCATACGGGGCCCTATTCTGCCATGATTCTTCCTATGATTTATTAGTTATTAAGCAAATAAAACTTAATCCAGCTCCCACTGAAAATCTGTCTCCAGTGGAGCAGGGATGTATTAGCTTGGGGCTGGTGGAACAAGGAGCTGCTTGGTGTTTTTCCACTTGCTGCAGTTAAAGCTGAAGCTGTGGGTGAAATTCCTGCCTGGGCTTTATGACTGCCTGTGTTATCTGGAATTTGATGCACTTGGTGGTGTTACCACTCTTGGTGTTGGACTGTCCTGACGTGACCTAAAATAAGCTGTTCAGAACCAAACCCAACAACCCAGTTGTTGCCAATTCTGCCAAGTGGTAAGGTTTTTATTGATGATTTGTGTTTAATAAAAGGGATAAGGCATGCTATCTCTAAACAGAAATGCCTTTTTTGTGATGAGAGCTGTCAAATCCTACTGATCTGCTTGCCAGAGTGTAGAGGATTATGGAGAGCCACAGAGCCAGGACACAGCTGCACCTTGCTTGACATTCATGTGGTTCATTAATGAAGGTTCAGGACTGTTGGAGGACAACTGAGTGGTGAGATCAGCTCAGGAGAACAGGTGGGCACATAGGAGCTGGGGTCTGGTGTCAGTGGTTAGTGACACCCAAGCAGGAGGTTCTGCAGGACCAGAGCAGCTTGGCTGGATGTGGCAGCCTCTCACCTGGAACCAGGTCTTTCACAGAAGCTAAAATTCATCTATGAAGGAAGAAGACATGAATGGCTCTGGGGAGGTGGCCTGCAGCCCCCAAGATGCCAAAGAGGGTGTCCTGCAGTTCCTTCCTTGCTCTCAGGGAGCAGGAGGCACCTTTTGCCTTGGAAGGTCAAAAAATGGGGATTCCTGGACCATTCTTCCTCCAGTCCATCCTGCTTGACAATTTTGGGGCATTTTGGAAATGAAGAAAGAAAGGATTCTTAGTCCTGGTGCTGAGGCACTGTGGTGCTCCTCCACCACCTCCGCAGGGTGAGAGGAGAGTCCTCTCTCCCCACCGGGCTCCCACCCGTACCTCTGCAAACACTTGCTGAGTTTTGCCTGTGGATTTTTGCTGAAGTTTTCTTTGGGCCAAGTACAGCTTTCAGGCAGGACTCCTCTACATTAGCCCTTGAAAAAACTCGGGTTTGTTTCAATTTATCATTTGCTTGAGTACAGCAAGAAGAACCTGGCTCGGGTTTCATCACACAGCTCTCCAGCTGCACAAGTTGTTCATCACAGGAGCTAAAGTTGAAGCTTCACCATTTGGACCTTTTTCTTTCTTGTTTTTTCCTTTCAAACTCTTAATTAGGGCTTGTTGTGAAGTTATATATCTCTTTGTCCTCCTCCTTTTCCTGGCGGGCATAATTCCTGGTTTTGATGGGGCTCCTTGAGCATAAACGCTTATTATTAGTTTTGGACATTTAATTTGTTTTGCTTTTCAAGCAAGTTCCACTCTTGCTCCGAAGCAGCACAGGGGTGAATGCCAGTTGGCAGTGTGCAGGCTGCCTCTACAGGCACTCACTTTCCTGCCCCAATTCAGGACATGCTCTCTCTGGGGCACCAGAGCCTCCAAGGACAGCAAGGAGTTGAGGCTTGAGATAGATATGCCCATGGCACGTGGTCCAGCTGGTGCAGGAGCAGCAGTGCAGGGTTTTGTGGGTGCTGATGGTGTTCGCCAGGGAACGATCCACCTTTGGGCTCTTCTGTTCCATCCCACCATCCCATGCAGAGTGGATCCTCCGCTCGGTCCTGCCACTTACAGCTGTGTGGGGCAGGGCAGAATCACCGGGTGCCTTCCCCCGTGGTGGGAGCTGTGAGTTCAATACATGGGCTGGGCGCTGAAGTACGAGCAGACTCAGAGCAGCATCTCTCACCTGCCCTAAAATCTGAATTTCCCAGGCAGCAGTGGAGCCCATGTGATGTTTTCCAAAGCTCTTGTGTGCACGGGGTTTAGTTGTGGACTCTTGGGGGCACAACTGATGTGTGCCTGGCAGTCGGTGCCTTTGCTCATCTGCCAAAGTGTAGCTTTTCCCCCCAAACTGTAACTTCAGTTAAATCCTCCTGGCTCTGGGGGGGTGCTGGGAGGGAGCAGAGGGGGGTGCAGGCAGGGTGGTGTGGGGCTGGCCAGGGCAGGGGGGTGGCCGGGGTGTTTCACAGCACGGCCCGGCCGAGCTCGCGGGGAGCGCGTTTTAGCTATTATTGCAATTATTACAACTTCCTGAATAGGTCGAAGGTCGTTCATAATTCACGCTTCTGTCATCTTTACACATGCCAAACGCAGTCTATTAAGCATAAATAAAATTTCAAGTGCCTGACCAGGAAAAGTAAACTGGGATTCATAACAATGAGGCCTTATTCATCCATTTAAAAGTAAATTGTGTGTGTTCCTTTTTTCTCCCCCCTCCTTCCCTTTCCCTTTACGGCTTTGCAGTTTGGGAGCTTTTATTTCTGCTCGGTAGCAGAGATCTCTGACCTGCGGTGTGGGCAGGCACAGAGGACTGATGAGCCAGGCCTCCCCCAACTTCTCCCCACCTCGGACCCCCTGAACTCTGGAAGTGTTTCCAGATCTGGATCCGATTTTGCTCTTCCTATATAAACTGCAGTCACACACCGCTGATCCCAGGGCATGTGAAATGTGCATCTGGACTTTACTTTTATTTTTTTCCCCCCCTCCACTCATTGTTCCTGTCCTGTGCAGAAGCTCTTCCTATACTCAATCTCGAGGCAGACTGGTGCACACTCGCACAGGTTAACCTGAAAAAGTTGGGTAATGGAATGGGCTTGATAGTCTGGAGAAGTGCTGTCCAGAAAATGAAAATCTTTCATTAATTACAGTAGAGTCAGGACTGCACCCAAGAAATCTTCAGGCTTTGCAATTGAAAAATCCACTTATTCTATGTTTGTATTTCCTAATACAAAAAATACTGCCCGCAGTAGAGGTGCTGTAGTTGCAAAACGTGGGCAGCCTGAGGGAGACCTTAAGGGCTGGGGGGAAATTATGAGCTTCCTCATCTGAGGGTTGCAGGACCCCCCCATCACCAGCCCTCAGTAGGCTGCTGCTGCCTCAAAATTCGGGTAACATGGTTCATTGCAACAGTTGGCTTCTCAGTTTTTCTCAGCCAGCAGAATTCCAGGAAGTTTTAGGTGAGAAGAGTGAGCAAACAAGTTTTTTTTGTGAAGTAGTAAGGACAGCTCTTAATATCAAATTAAATTTACCTGCATGATCGTTTTGGTTTAAACTTCAATATGTTTTATTTTAGATTCTCACTGCAACTCAAATTGATGTGTAGAGCGTTAGTGCAGGTGAGGGTTTTTTTGTACATACAGAAATTAAGAAATCTATTTTTAATAATAATTAAAGTTAGTATTATAATAACGTGTAAATGCCAGACCCGGAAGTCTGACACTTGGCTCTTGAGTTGCAAAATAAAGAAACATCACTCAACCTAAAACTTGGGAGTTTTTTAGAACACTGTCTCATCTCCCCACTGAGGTGCGGAGGGGCTGGCCAAGGAGTTTCTGATGGGTAGTTCGATCATCTCTGCTACTTTTAAATACCAACACAGACAAGATAACTGGCTGCAGAGTTTATTCCCTGTGTAGGGATTTGTCCCACAGCTGCAAGAAAGATGCAGCATCATATCAGCACTTCCAGAGAGAAGGGATGCTCCCCAGCACAGCACTTGGTGAACAAGGCCCTCTTTATACCCCTGTACAGTCCATGTGTCCTCACTTTGCTGTGAGAGGTGAAAAGGTCTATCAAAGGTCTATCAAAACACCTTTGATGGGACAGGAAAAATACAGGAGGAGGCTTTGCTGTGGTTTTGTTTGCTCCTTGGTGTCAAGGCACCACCAACCTCAGACTAGCAGCTGCATTTGCCTGACTGTGACGCAAAACCTGTCCTGGGCAGAGCAGAAGCTTTGGCACAGCCTGTCTGGGATGGTGGAAGTCCCACCTGGCTGTGTGGTGGTCCTGATTCTGCTCCCACCCAATAGGGAAGTTTGCAGAAGTCTCTCTGGTCAGTGTGCACATATTATTGTTGCACATTTTATTTCCACCCAAAGCCAGGCAGCAGCCAAGCTTATCTTCCACAGATCCGACTGCAGCTTCCCTTTCAGATATGTGGAGTCCCTTATGCTTCTGGAAGAAAAAAACCAGTTTTCAATACATTTATCTTAATAAAGGGAAAAACAAGCATCACTTACAGAAGATATTCACTGGATGTGGTGCTGTCATCAGGTTTATTTTCAAGAGGTGGAAGTTGGCTTCACTTGAATGTGTTTTGGTCTTTGATGAAATGAGTTTTGTTGCCCCAGCACATCCCCAGCACGCCGAAGCCGACAGAGCATCCCCGTATCCTTCAGCACCGAGGATGGCATTGCCTCCAGAGAGGATTGTGGTACCAGGCATTCGTCCAGCTGCAGGATGAGATACACACAAAACCCTGCCATGGCTCTTTTGGCCTCCAAAATACTCGATGGAGTTTGAAATCCCCTCGGCAAGAAATACAAATGGGAAGCCCAAGCAGCCCCAGCTGATGGTTCAGTGAGGGTGGTGTGGAAGAGGAGGGAGGTGCAGCCTGGGCGGATCACACTGCACATAAACTCCTTCTCCTGGTTTTTATGGGGAAAATTTGCCACAAGCAGGAGTTTGTGGCACGGGTACATTGTGCCTGATGTGTTTTGCCAGTGCTCCTGTCACCTGGTGAGGGGTGAGCACCGGGGTGGTGGGACGAGCTGCCCCAGGAGCCTCCACCACTGCTCGTTGCACCCTCCTCCAGAGTATCTTTTGGGACAAGGTGAAGGAAAAAAAAATCCAAATCCGAGGAAATGCAACTTAATTCGTTGTTTTTAGGTATTTAGCCCGTGTCTGTGGGCACAGTTTGTGCAGAAAGGAAGGATTAGGCTATACGGCCACCTCCTGGAGGACACCGGTATGTGCTGGCTGCCGATGGTGTCAGTCCATTGCAAGTGGGCAAGGAAAGCACCCACAAACCTTCACAGACCCGTTCCTACCTGTGACAGATGCACCCGTGTGACTTTGAACAACGCAGGTGATTTTCTGCCCTTCTCCCAACGCACTGCAGCCAGTGTTGAGAGTAAAGAGTTTGGGAGCAAAACATTAAAAATACATTAGTCTGAGAAAATGCAAAGACATCACTTTTTAGCATAGGAAATATAGCTGTCATGTGTTTTTGTTTAACAAGGCCCGAGGAAGTTACTAATATTTATTTGAGCTGCTTCGTGGAGCTTTTTAGGGCTCTTCACATTTCCTGCTGAGAGAGAAAGCAGCCAGATGGATTTTGGGAATTTCCTTTCGGCAGAGCCTTGTAGTGCTGGTGTGTGCTTCCTCTGGTGCATGGACCCAAGGAAGGGTGTCCCCTTTGACCCCTCCACAGCCTCCTGCTTCCCTGATGGGCTCCTTCCCACAGCCCAGTATCACCTGTATGAGGGGACCAGGTGTCACTGGCCATGGTCACTACCAGCAGCTTTGGCTGCTCACCGTGTTTCTTCATCCAGGACTGATTTTTCCTTTGATTTCCATTTGAAGCTAAGGAATAACCAGGCTCATTGGTTTGTATAAGTCTGTTTCCTCACAGCTTTCTGGACTGCGTAGATGGTTGGAATGGGGGATGGATGTCTATGGCTTAACTAGTAGCATCTACTCATGTCTGCTTTAGAATTATGGAATCATTAAGGTGGGAAAAGACCTCTAAGATCATCGAGTCCAACCATTAAAGTTACTTTAGTACCTTTTCCCAATGCAACAGGAGTTCCCCTTTCCAGGGATTACTCAGGGATGTGTTTTATGGCCACTCTGCTCACGGGTTTGGTGTAACTCAACACACAAGTTGCTGGTGATATCTGCAGTCATCACACAGCTCATTTTGCAGCAGAGGCTGTTGAAAGCACTCGTCCTTTTCTGTCCTCACAGAGCCCAAAGTACAACAGCTTTGGGGCTGGAAGCAGCAGACCTGCCACAGTCAGTGGGCACCTCTCCAGCAGCAGCACCACGACAGGGCAGGCTCTGGCCACATGGTTTTGGTCTGTAACACTCACCAGCAGTGGCTGATACCTCTTTCCCTATTGTGCTGCTCACGTTGCTTTCTCTTTTTGTTTGTTTTCCAGATATTCTACAGAGTGGTAGCAGATATTGAACCAGGAGAGGAGCTCTTACTGTTCATGAAGAGTGAAGATTATTCACATGAGACAATGGCTCCGGACATCCACGGTTAGCCTCTTCTTACTCTTTCATCTAGTTGAGAGTATCACTGAAATTAAGCCAAAATGTAGGGAGATTTCTCCTCTGTTGGAATCCTGTTGAAATCTGGGATGGCTTTACTGCAACCAGGGAGGAGAGCTGGACCATGGTTGTATCTGTCCATCTTCTACCCCTCTTTTTCTGATTGAAATTTGATTGGTTTGTGGGTATTGCAAAAGAAGAACAGGAGTTCATGTCCTTATCTTAAGGCCGTGCTGATCATGCAAGACACATATGGACCCTGATTATAGGTTATTTTTTGTCACTTAGCCAAACGTCTGTTACCTTGAAAAGAGTAAATCTGAAAAGAGTAAATCCCAGAATGTTCTGAGTTGGAAGGGACCCACAAGAATCATTGAGTCCAGCTCTTGAAATCTCAGACTCTTAACGTTGTTGTCACTTGTGAGGACATTTCAGCCATTCTTCCTCCTTATGCTCATCCCACACACAGATTCTGGGTCTGAAACTCCTGAGTTGTTGCTGAGATTTGTTCCGCACCTCCAAAAGCTCCTTTTGCTGTGCTGCCTGTCAGGCAGTGGGTTACACAGCCACAGTGGGAACTGGGTGTAGGATATCTGCTTGGTGCCCAGTAGGTTGCAGTTCATGCCAACAGGGACATTTTACAAATTCTCAGGGATTCAAGGATAGTACACAGGGGTTTTCCTGGGGCAGGAAGTATCAAGGTCTGCACTTTCTTCACTGCCTGTACATTTAAAGCAGTATCTTTTGTTGTCTTAAGAAAAAGGTAGGGATTATTCATTCATTCCTTCCCATTTGATTTTGTATTTGTTTTTTTTTTTTTCCTCCAGTGGTAACTTTGTTTAGTTATTGCTAAAGATGTTCCCCTTTTCAGCACAGTGTCTTCCCTGCCTAGTCCCTATGGTCAAGTAGCTATTGTATAAATGACACCAGAGGAAATCTCTACAGTCACATGCAGGATTATGTCCCACAGGGCTGATTTAGAAGCAGATTGAGCCAAAGTGTTGCTTGTGGACAGCCAAGAACAGAACCCTGTGACGCTTTCTCTGGATCAGCTCAACTGTCAAGTAGCAACCGAGTACATACATTGGAGATTTCAGCCAGACTCCTCAGTGCCTTTCTGACTCAGGGCCTCTGGGCATTTTTATCTGGAACCAGACCAGGGTGTCTGGCTCCTCATGTGGACCAACAGTAGAAAACCCAGCAGAAAAAAAATCATGAGATACTGTTTGCCAAGTTTGTTTTTTGGGATTTTCTTCAGCTAATCTATTCTTTTGCAGGAATTGCTAATTAATGGAATGCAGTATTCACTCCAGAGTAACACTCCAGTATGTTCTACACTCATTTTCAGTGAGAAAAACATTATGACTGATGTTATGGAATTTAAAGCAAGGACTTCAACTTCATGTGTCTCTGGCTTACTTGAACAGGGTTGGGTGCTGCAAAAGGACTCATGGAAATGAAGAGACTTTTAAAAACTGTTAACACCTTTTTGGCTATTTTAGATGCTGATGTTTGTGTCTGAGTCATCTCCTTCAACCTCTACTGGAGATCCACCTTAGACCTCATATATATAGTTCCATTTAGGATGGTATATAAACACACTGACTTTTGTCCTGAGCCTGTGTTAGGGATCCCTATTTGATCCCAGGCAGTTAACATGTAGTGTTGCACTGTCATATATTGTAGAATTGAAGCATTATTATAAAGCATTCTTAGGAATCCTTCTTTCTTTTGAGGTTCTTTTTAATTGAATAGCTCTTCATTTAACCACACCATCATCCAACTCCTGATGGGATGGTGGTTAAAAATGGCTGAAAACTGATGTGGTCTCCCTGTGCCCAACCCCTTTGTGTTCCAGAGGAGCGTCAGTACCGCTGCGAGGACTGCGACCAGCTCTTCGAGTCCAAGGCTGAGCTTGTAGATCACCAGAAGTTCCCCTGCAGCACCCCTCACTCTGCCTTCTCCATGGTGGAGGAGGACTTCCAGAAGAAACTTGAGAATGAGAATGACCTTCAGGATGTTCATGAAATCCAGGAGTGCAAAGAGTGTGACCAAGTCTTCCCAGACTTACAAAGGTAGGAGTAGATGCTTAAAATGTAGATGCAAGTTCTTCAGTGGCTTCAGTTGGATTCCCACAATTCCATAGTGTCTTCTTTCCTCTCCACGTTGCATGGGCACAGTTGAAGTGACTGTGAACTGCCCTTTTTGGGATAGCAGTGTGTCTGTTTGCACTGTTTAATAATCATATGCCCCTTAAATGCTGACTTGTCAATTTGGAGTATTTAGTGTGTTTCACAGAAACCCTCACTAGTCCATGATTCAGGGTGTCGTGGTGTCTGTCAGAGCTTAGCATGGATTTCTGCATGCCCAGTGTTAGTCCTTTTGGATAATTGCTCCTGGAGGCTCCAGGTGCTTGTTCTGCCAGATGGAACCCTCTCTCCCAAAACAGAGACACTCCTTTGCTCCTGTTGACGGGAGTGGAGGTGGCTCAGCATCACATGGGACATCTCAGATCAGCGTTATCTGACCTGATCCTTTCACTTCCACAAAATTAGTGACAATGAAATTAAAACATGATGTGCCAAGCATCACTCCCCACATATTAGGTCAACCCCACTGAGCAGGAATTTGTGCAGGCACAAGGTCTTGTTCACCCACTGATGTTGAGCAGTGTGTGGCTCCACCTGTCTAATTTTCAGTCTGAGGGACTGATTCGAAGGGGCTGACGGAGGCAGATAAGTCAGAAGGATTTCCAGCAGCTTGGATGAGGCAGGACTCTTGTCCATAACGGTTTTGCGTACGCGAGTTATTTGGTGTTAAAGTCCTTTTCTCCCTGAGAGCCATAGGATGATATCTAACATATGGGAATCATTGAGGAAATGTAAATTTAGCTTAAAATATTAAATATTAAAGAGAAAGGGCAGAAAACAAAGAACGAGTCATCATAAATAGATGGGCAGTACTGTGAGAAAGAGTGAAAAATGAGAGGGAATGCAGTTGTTCTCCCAACTCCTGAATTATTGAAAGGCTCATACACCACAAAGACAGTTCACAGCAAAAAAGTGCCAAAATGTACTATATCCAGATTATATAAAATAAAAGGCCCAAGCGAGCCATAGCTGGGGAAGTGAGTAACTACATGAAGAAATAGCTGAGCAGGAAGATGGAGATGTTGGGTTCAGGAGTGCCCAGTGCTGATGGGGAGTCATGGAGCTGCAGCAGAGTCAGGGAGCTGGTGCCAGAGCCAGGGACAAGCATCTGTCTGGGTCTAATGGCAAATTTACTTATTAGTGCATTATGGAGAGTCAGTTGGTATAAAAATATTAGGAGGAGAAGCCAGAAATACTTTTTCCTCCCCAAAGGAAGGAGAGAGGTAGAAGCAAGAGCATCCACAGGGTGAAAGTATTTCCATTACCTTTGGCTGAGGATGGAGGTTGCTATTGGGACTGCACAACCCAAACAAGACTGTAACCCCAGTAGATTTTGTCACTGATTCTGCAGAGATCACTGGGAACTTCATGTGAGAATAGGTTGGTCCAGTTGGGCTAAAAATCAGTTTCCAGTGGCTTTTCTGTGGACCTACTCTTGCATTATGTAGTGATCTTTCCCCAAGCAGTAGTGTGAGTTATGACTCAGTTTGTGACCAAGCAATACAGGTGTTTAAAAATATATGTTCACTATAAATGAATAATAAAAATTCAGAGACAAAAATTAATTCAAAGACATGCAACGGAAATTAGGTGGACACTGAATATCCTACTAATAGACTGAAAAAACCACTTAGAAATTAGTGACTAAACAACTACACAGTTGAACACAGTTAACAGTAATCATCAAGAATAACTTCGTTTGTAGTGTACCATATCTAGAGGCTTCTTAAACTCCTCCTGTCCTACTCCAGAGGTGTTATTCCTCATCTATTCCTGCTGTAAGGAAAATTGATTACCATCAAAGGAGTGGATTTATGGCAGGTGGTGGGATCCAAGGTGTGTTTAGAGGGAAAGTCATAAGGTAGAAATAATTCAGACTGCAGGGAAGAATTACCAGAGTGAAATATTGAGAGGTGTATGAAATAATTTCCTTAGGGAGAGATGGCAGCAGCATCTCCTGGAGCATTTGCAAGTGACCTGGCAAAACATGAGAGGATGTGTTATTCTGGTAGGGAGGAGGAGGTTCTGCCTCCTGGCTGGAGTGAGCCTGGTGTTCAAAAACTTGTTTCTGTCAGGATTGGGCCTTTGGGGCTATTAAAGAAATTTTTTTTTTTACTGTAACTGCGCACTCTGCTCTTTCTTCTTCCTGTAAACCACTGATAAGCCCACGTGTGTGATGGACCATGCTGAGCCCTGTTCCTCTTTCCACAGCCTGGAGAAGCACATGCTGTCACACAGCGAGGAGAGGGAGTACAAGTGTGACCAGTGTCCCAAAGCCTTTAACTGGAAGTCCAACTTGATACGTCACCAAATGTCTCACGACAGCGGGAAGCACTACGAGTGTGAGAACTGTGCCAAGGTACAGTGAATTTGTAGGCTGCCTGGCACTTCTTGTGCTGCTGGATACACGGGAGCATGGAAATGGGGATACCTTGGGCTGGGATGTAGGAAGGTGTAGGGTTTCTGCCATGCTCCAGGTGGTTTTTCGAGGGTTTACGCTTCTACTTTATAAATATGTTATTTTTCTACCCCTTTTGATTTGGTTGTGGCTGTGGAGTCTGAAGTGAGCACTGATGCAGGATGCTGAGCAACCTCAAGCTCAGGGCTTGGCAGCCTCAGAGGATTGGTGGGGTGTAAGAAGGTCACTGAGAGGCACTGAGGGGCAAGAAACCCCAGTGAAAGGCAGGGTGGAGAGTTCCCCAGGCTGTGTGCCAGCTGTTGGGACCAGAAACTTCAGGACACTACTGCAATATAAAGGAAAATAAGAAATAGCAATAGGCCCCAGCTGCACTAAGAGAGCACAGCTCATCTCTAGAGCATCTCCCTTCACTTCCCTGTGCTGGGCTTGCTGTGTGGATTATTTGTATAGGATGTGGTGCTCTGCATTGCTTTTCATCAGATCCCCAAAACTTGGGCCTTCTGCATGAGAACCTAGTTGGTTTTAGGTGGATTTGCTGCAATAAAAGGAATTGCTATTGACATTACAAGCCCTGGTTTCTGGGACTGTATTGTGTACAGGATTTCTTGCTGTCACACTCTCCATTGTTGATATAAAGTATTTTTATTTCAGTAATGCTTAGAGGTTTCAAGCAACCACATTTTGACACATTTTCCACGAAGTCCCTGACCTCAAATGTGCGATTCCTAATGACCAGGTCAAATGCATTTGCTGCAAAGGGGTTAATAGATCCACCCAATACTTGGCTGATCCTGGGAAACTGAGGCCCCATCCTGCAGGCACAGCTCCCACTGATGCCCATTAGTGAGGTTTTTAATCTTAGGCACTCCCAAAAATAGCTCCAAGGTTTGAATTTTAAAAGACTCTTGTAATAACTGGCTTCTTCCACAGTCAAGTTTCTTGGTTAATCAGTACTCATTTCCTAGCAGGTTTTCACGGACCCCAGCAACCTTCAGAGGCACATTCGTTCCCAGCATGTTGGGGCTCGTGCTCACGCTTGTCCAGAGTGTGGCAAAACCTTTGCCACTTCTTCAGGCCTCAAACAGCATAAACACATCCACAGCAGTGTCAAACCTTTTATATGTAAGTCTTCAACTAAATGTGTTTGTTTAAGTGTTTCTTTTGCTGTAAAGCAGGGCGAGCTGGAAAGCAGGAGGTTGTGTTCTGCCCCCTTTGAACTGCCCACCGGTGTCGTGTGGGTTGTGAGTAGTTAAATGAGTTCTGGGTAATTTGTGATCCAATGCAAAGAGTTATTTTCATTTGATTTTCCTTTTCAGACAGACCCTGTATGTTGTATAAGTGTACCTGTTGTCCCTGGGATGTTTTTCCATGCACAGATGCAAAGCGAGGAGTGGGATTTAGCAGGGAGGAACCATGCCAGCCTCGTGCAGCCTCACTGCTTTGCACCGTGCTGAGCTGGCTGCTCTCCTTCCTGCTCTAGGGGTTAATTTTGCACCACAGTCTCCACAGCAGATGCCATGACTTTTGCTGGAGTTGGGAAACAAACCTCAGAGGCAGTGAGTTTGAGTCAGAGCAGTTTGCTGCCCTCCTTGAGGCTCCTTTGCATGCCCCAAGTTTTAAGTACTGAATGAGCTATTAGATCTTTCCCAGCAATAAAACTTGCCTTGGACGTGAGCCTGACTCTGTACTGGGCTTATATCAGATCCTTAATGTCTCATGGGTTGTGTTTGCTGCTGAGCCAGACCCTGCTTGATAAGGGTGCAGGTTGCTATCTCTCCCTTTCACCAGGGAAGCACAGGCAGAAAATATTTTTAAAAATTGTTCTTAGTACTGCTACTTTCCACCACAGCCTTTTCAGACACCTGCTGTGGCTTGAAAGGTACCTTATGACCACTTCCCCTACTTGTCCTACTAGACCTCTTAGTCTTTTGCTGCTCTCAGCAATAATTTACCTAAATATTAGCACCACAGCTGGAAAAACCATTGGCCACAAGCTTATATAATGCCTCTAGAGAAGGAGTATTGTCTTAAAAAACTAATTTGTGCAAGATCTGTAACCTGCCATTGGGTTAATAATACTTTTGATTTGGATTCCTTCAGTGAGAAAAATATATAAATAGATCCAATGTTAAATATCACTAATAACTTTTAAAGCTGATTGCAGGTTAAGTAGTTACCCTCAATTTAGAAAACACCACCTTCTGGTTGAGTGGGGAGTCTTCAGATAGTCCTATTGCAACATCTTACATAAAAGTCTCTTTAAGTGGCACCTCTTGTACATGAAGTAATCTCTCAGATGCTCTTTGTTGCTATTTATTCTGATAAATCCAAACAGCAACTGATATTCTTCACATGTACAATGTGAGGGATGAAACCCCATTGAACGACCTACAAGTAAGAGCCGTGTAATCGCAGAACAAAAGGGTTTGGAGACCACATGTTTGGTCAGCTTTGCTGAGCAATGAGAGGGAGGTAGGGTCACCTTGAGCAGATATCTGTTTTCCACCAGAAGGCCACACACCATGATTTACTCGTACCAGTCTGTTTATGGCAACTGTCTCTTATTACAATGCACCGCCCAAGCTTGAGTGAAAACTCACCAACACTAAGGTAATTGCTCACTGCCTTAGCAAAATCTCCAGCCTCCCCAAATAGAAACCACATGCCATAATAGACTGAACATATTCAAAATAGTACTTACAGTAATTTTTTTTTAATAAGCAGAAAATATGCAAACTTAACTGCTGGCTAATTTGGGGTCCAGAGACAATGGTGGTACAGAGCGTGCTTCGGCGTGAGATTAGTTTTTGCAATTCGGGATCCAGATTGGGAGTTTGTGTTAAACTTGGGGTCTCTAGAGCAATAAAAACTACAAGAAGGGAAGCTTCCCTTACAAGTTAGTTGCTTAAAAATATGCCACTGAGATTTAAAGGGTGTAGTAAGGTGTAATAGGTGAAATCAAACCTGGCTTATGTTGCTTTGCTACATGGAAGCAATTAAAGTTGATAACCATCCTCAGTCTAGTAAAGTTTAAGTCACGTGACGAAAAGGAGGTGAATCTTATAACACAGACTGAGGAGTCCTGGCTCCTTGGAATATCCATGGAGGTGGAGGTGGCACAGTCTGTTTAGACAGAGTCTCCTCCAAAATCCATGGGGCATTGAGTGTGCCTATCACTGTGATCACCCAGGCTTCAGGTGGCAGTCCCCAGGAGTAAAACTACTCCAGGGGGCAAGGGCTTCAAGCTGGGCCCAAAATTTCTTTTCCAGCCTTTTGAGCCCATGGATTAAACAGAGTGCCTGTTAAATACAAAAGGCACCTTGAGCAAGCAGCACCTCATTAAATAGTTTCAAATAACTTCAATGGTCAGAAATGTGAAATCCTGGGTACAGTTAATTGTTTGATTGAGATTGTAATGATAAATATTTACATATTTTCATGGTATTGCCATTATTGATTGAATTTAGCTTTGAAACTGATAAAATACATTTAGTCAAATGATGAATTTCATCTCCCTTAACAGTCTGTAAGGATATCTCTCAATTCTAAGTGTATATTTTTGCTTTTCTCCAGAACTGAGTATTTCTTGATTCTGTTGACTTTGGAGTATATTAATGGGGAATAATAATTTAACACTGTACCACTTCTCTCTAAGGCAGAACTTCCTAGACTTTAGGAAGACTAAATCTGTGCCAATACTTCCCTTTTCACCCCCTTGCCACTCCAGCCTACCTGAGCAAAGCCTTGTCTTTAATAAAGCCATGTCAATAAGAAGCAGGCCCTCAATGCAATCTGGTAGAAGATCAAAAGTTCATAAAACATTATTTATTTTTAATTCTACCTTAGCCTAGCCTTGGAAATGCATGCATTTGAGATATTTTTGTCTGGAGAAATATATATGGTCTGTTCTGCTTTACACATGGAGAGAAGTTGCTCCATAATATTCAAGATGAAGCTTGTGCAAAATTATGGATGCGACACTCATGTCACCATTTGGGTCAGTTTAATTTTGGTTTCTGTGAGCAACGTGATGAGAGCAGGGGGAGCTCACTGTGTAAAACCTCAGCAGTGAAGGTAAGGGGCCTGGTTCTGTACCTGAAGTTTGGAGGCGGGAGCAGAAATTTTGTGCCTGCAATTAGGCTAAAAATAGGAGAAAATAGCAGAAAAATCAGAGCTTCATACTGCAAAAAGCAAGCAATAAATAGTTCTATATTAAATAAAAAATATTTCTATGTTAAATAGGCAAATAAAAAATGAAAATATTTTTAAAAAGGGGCAGAAAGTACTTAAGAGGAAAACAGGCATTTTCAAGGAACTAGAATAATCTCTCCTCATCTTTCATGTCTCTCTTTTTTGTTTTTGTTTCCCTTCCATATTTTTTCTTCTATATTTTTCATTATACTTTTAATTTTCTCTCTTTTCTCTCTTGTCTCTCCTTGTGAATGAAGATTTCCAGCAGGAACAGTTACTGATACACAGCACCAAACATTCTTCCTGAATTACCGCATTGCGAATTTCCTGTGTTTGGGCCCAATTCTGCACTCTCTCTGCCCCACGAATTGTCCCGGGGATGTCAGTGGGATGTGAGCAGGGAAAACGGGTGGATGGGGCAGGATCGGGCCGTGGAACAATAGGAGCATTGTTGCTGAGATATGGAGCAGCCTCCTGAAGAGGTAAACAGTTAAGGGATGACAACAAGTGGTCAGGTTTCTCAAGGGCAGAGATTCGGAGGAGCAGGAAGGCTAGTGCGGCCCCGGTGCGAGTGGAAGTTAGAGGACGTGATTGCAGTTCATGGGAACCAAGAGTGCAGGATGAGATACATTCAATTCAGTTTCCTCTGCGGGCCTAAAATAGAGCCATTGTAAATTATGTCAGACTGTCTCAAATCATGAAAATGATTGTTAAAAAGCCCTCAGAATACACAATGTGTATTGTTGCACGGCTTTGATGTGTGAAAGATGAGAGTTTATGATATAACACAAATTAAATAAAAATAAAACGGCCACATGCTTTTTCCTGGCTGGGAAAAAAAAAAAAAAGATTTATTGCAGAGGGATAACACTGGTTGCTGATAATGCTGCTGCCTTGTTTTTAAACAGCTGTTAGAAGCAAGGTAGTGCAGAGGTACAGACAAATTTCAGCATAATGAAGAGCGCAAGACTCAGACTTGCCCAATGCTCCTGCTTATCCAAAGGATGCCAAAAGGGGACATAAAAAGGCACTGGGGAGCTGAGCATTACCCTCCTCCAAACCCCACTTTGACTTATAACTTAGTTGTTGCCCCAGTTTGCTCCCTAAGCTTCGTAGCAGCCAGAAAATCAGGAACGTGCAGAATCTTGTTTGGATCAGTGACGTGATGGTGATGGGCTCTTCGTAGTGTCTCACTCTGTACCACCAGGAGCACTTCCAGCCTCCTGCTACTGCTAATGGTTACTGGAAGCTGTGCTGAGTGTCACAGGCTAGATCAGGTCTGTGTTCCCAAGGTAGATCTGCTCCCCTCTGTGGTCCCAGGCTCTCTCCAAGTGCTGCTTTTGTGAGGCTGAAACTATTTCTTATTCCAGAGGAGTTTGAAAGGAAATCCACTGGGCTCTTACTGAGCATCAGACGTGCAAATAAATACAGCTTCATTCTTAAATTAAATTTTTTTCTAAATGCAGTGTATTTTGTCATGTGCAAGAGGCAAATAAGCAATGTTATGACTAGTAAAGTTATTAAGATGTGGGATTTAGAGTTACAGCATCACAGGCACCTGTAAGGGCTATGCTTTACACAAATAGAAATGTTTTGGACATATGAGAGTACTAGGCTGAGATTACTCAGGCACTAGCCTGGACTTCCATGAGATTAAATTTTTAATTGTAAGTGGAAAAAAGTGTTGTTTGTTATCAAGATTATACCTGGAAATACCTTGTTGTCTCCTCCTTCACCTCTTTCCTATCCTTGTGGTCTTACAGACTGAAAGCTCTGTGAGGCAGCTCCATCTCTGTCTAGTCCTGCAAATATTTATTTTAATGACTAATTTCCACATGGGAATAGTGACATGAATGGATGTCATTTGAAGACACCTGTGCTCTCACACAGGAGTACTGTGGGTTCATACAGGGTCACAGCACCGTGGCTCTTGGTGGGGCTCTGGGGGCTGATGCAACATGGAATAACAGTACTGACTGTGCAACACTGTGCAATGCAAAGAGCAAACGAGGAGAGTGTGTCTTTTAGTGATTCCAGACCTTTTCTGGTTTGTTGGAGCGGGTTTTGATTCTGTCTTTAGACGTTTGTCTGCCTTGCTTTGGAGGGTACAAGTAGCTTTTGTACATTTGTGCACCCAAACTTCTCCCTGTGGCTTCCTCGTTGACATTTGGTGGGTAAAAAAATGGTGTTATTTGCACAATTTTGGGGGTGGGGGCAATTACCATAAAGCCTGAGATGTGTTGTTGTTGTTGTTTACATACAGGTGAGGTCTGCCATAAATCCTATACTCAGTTTTCAAACCTTTGTCGTCATAAGCGCATGCATGCTGATTGCAGAACCCAAATCAAGTGCAAAGACTGTGGACAAATGTTCAGCACTACGTCTTCCTTAAATAAACACAGGAGATTTTGTGAGGGCAAGAACCATTTTGCAGCAGGAGGATTTTTTGGCCAAGGCATTTCTCTTCCTGGAACCCCAGCTATGGATAAAACGTCCATGGTTAATATGAATCATGCAAATCCGGGCCTTGCTGACTATTTTGGAGCCAATAGGCATCCTGCTGGTCTTACCTTTCCAACAGCTCCTGGATTTTCTTTTAGCTTCCCCGGTCTGTTTCCTTCAGGCTTGTACCACAGGCCACCTTTGCTACCTACTAGTTCTCCTGTTAAAGGACTTCCAAGCGCAGATCAGACAAACAAAAGCCAAAGTCCCCTCATGACAAATCCTCAGATACTGCCAGCCACCCAGGATATTTTGAAGGCACTAAATAAACAACCACCAGTAGGGGAGAATAAGCCAGTGGAGCTTCAACCAGAAGGGTCCTCTGAAGAGAGGCCGCATGAGAAACTCAGTGACCAGTCAGAGAGTAGTGACCTTGACCTTGACGATGTCAGTACCCCCAGTGGCAGTGACCTGGAAACCACCTCGGGCTCTGATCTGGAAAGTGACATTGAAAGTGAGAAAGAGAAATTTAAAGAAAATGGTAAAATGTTCAAAGACAAAGTAAGCTCTCTGCAGAGCCTGGCGTCAATAAATAATAAGAAAGACCACAGCAATCATTCCATTTTCTCACCATCCTTAGAGGAGCAGACTGCGGTGTCAGGAGCGGTGAATGATTCTATAAAGGCTATTGCTTCTATTGCTGAAAAGTACTTTGGTTCAACAGGACTTGTGGGGCTGCAAGACAAAAAAGTCGGAGCCTTACCTTACCCTTCCATGTTTCCCCTCCCGTTTTTTCCAGCATTCTCTCAATCAATGTATCCATTTCCTGATAGAGACTTGAGACCGTTACCCTTGAAAGTGGAGCCCCAATCACCCAGTGAAATAAAGAAGATCCCAAAGGGAAGCTCTGAGTCTCCCTTTGACCTCACCATAAAGCGTAAGGAGGAGAAGCCACTTACTCCCATACCCTCAAAGCCAGCAGCCCCCTGTGCAGCCAGCCAGGACCAGCCGCTGGATCTCAGCATGGGCAGCCGAAGTCGAGCCAGCAGCACAAAACAAGCCGAGCCTCGGAAGAACCACGTCTTTGGAGAGAAGAAGGGGGGAGACCTCGAGCAAAGGAAAGCTTCAGAGTCCTCTTTGCAGCACGCCAGGCCCACCCCATTCTTTATGGATCCCATTTACAGGTAACAGACCGTCTGCTGCCTTTCAGCATCCTTTGGGACAGGCAGCCAGGGCCACAACCCCGTCCCCCTCCCAGTGTCCCTGGAGGCACTATCCCACTGTGGGGGCATGGGGGGGTGGTCCAGGCTGCATTTTGACCTGCACATCCCACCTCACATCCCAGCTGTTCCCACCCAGCCCCAGGGCTGGTAATGCTGCAATTAACAAGTCTTTGTGACTGCCCTCATTGGAGCCATGAGTCATTAGTTTAGCCTGCATAGCTTGATATGCAGAAGCTGAATATATTCTCTTACCCATAAATTAATTGGCATCAGTGTTGACTATTTGTATATTTGCTGTGTATTTGACATAACTGGTTTGCCTGAAATTCTTTTTTTCCCCAAAATGCTGCCCACTCTGGCTTCCCCTGGATTTGGCAGTGCATCTCCCCAGGGTGCCTGTTGTACTCCACCTTGCCAGTTCCTCTTGAATTCAGTGGGAGTATCTCATAAGTACAACATTGGTCCTAAGGAATATTAAAAACATGGAAATTGAGAGTGATTTCTGCCCTTTTTTGCCATTATTTGAGTAGTGGGTTGATTTCTTCAGGCATTTCATTCATGGAATTGAAGGCACAGCGTCCTTGTGTGTATAAAGCCTCCCCAGTGGGCTACTTAATCATAGAGTTATCACAGAAAGACTTGGGTTGGAAGGGACCTTAAAGGTCATCTCCTTCCAACCCCCTGCCATGGGCAAGGACACCTTCCACTAGACCAGGTTGCTCAGAGCCCCATCCATGATCTACCTGGAATGATCTGCCATAGATCTGCCTGAAGTCAGTGGGAACCTCAGTGTTGGCTTTGACGCGTGAACAAGCAGACACTGTCAGTGAGCTGAGGTTTTAAAAACCAGTGGTAAAATCCAGACTTCCTGGTGTTTCCCAGTGGAGCTAAGATGGATCTCACTGGGATCTGAATTTCACCTGCATCCTCTGTACGTCAGCCCCCTTGCCCTTTCTGTAACCAGCCAAAGTCATGCATCTAAATTAGTTTAGAGAAATATTAGCCATAAAAATATTTGTAATATAAATGACTGATTTTACAGCCTATTGTTAAAAAAAGAAGGTTATTGCCGTGTAAATTACGTTAATTTATTACTTTATCTGATAAAGGAATGCTGTGGGCAAAGTTTTTGCAGAATGCTTGTGCATAAGACAGCAAGTCTGCATTATGAAGAAACAGGATATGATGCTATTTAGTGAGATGGTTTTATTTCATGCCAGATTGATATCTGTATTAGACCATAGGTTTTCTTTGCGTCATATTCATTTAAAATGCCTGAAGCAGCGGAAATAATGATCCGTCCTTTATGGCCCTGCATTACAAACTAATTAAATTGCATTACAAACTCCCTGCCCACAGCAGGGGGGTTGGAACTAGATGATCCTTAAGGCGCCTTCCAACCCAAACCATTCAGTGATTCTAATGAAATCTGTACAAGTTCTGGCAGCGTAGCACTAGGCCAGTTGTTACTGAGCCTTCCTTTTCCATGAGTTACATCTGCATGTGGACAACAGGATCTGTCCCTTAAACCATACACACCAATAACAAAAAAAGCAAAAACCCCAAATTCCCACACTGTTTCTGAATTATTCATGCTGTGTTTTGCTACCTGAATGCCCATGAGTGGATTGCAGTCTTTGCTACTGGCACCTCAGATTTGGTGTGTTTCCTACAAGCCCACCTTTCTCCCTCATGCACACGAGAGGGTTCCAGGGTGATGGCTGTGATGTCCTGCATGGGCAGGCGAGAATGGACCCATTGCTCAAGGCTCTGTTGCCTTGATCTCCTCTGAGTTGAGACCACACTCTGTTGTCTTATTTCTTTATAAAAGTACTCAGTAACTGATCATTGGTTCCTGTTATAATTATTACCAATCTTTTGTTCCCTGTTTATATAGGCTTATTCTGTATATAAATGGTATCATCTCCCTTTAATGAAGATCCACAGCCCCCCACCTCAGTAATGAGCTGTACCTGGGTATTGAGACTTGACTGTCCTCCCTTATCTTGTACCATTATCTCTAAGAAAAGAATTACTTGATGCATAATTGCCTATTTTAAACATGAGTAGCTGTATGATTACTATTATCTGAGACTGATTCATCACAAGCAAATCTAATTTTAACATTTACAGAGTAGAAAAAAGAAAGTTAACTGACCCACTGGAAGCTTTAAAAGAGAAATACTTGAGACCTTCCCCGGGATTCTTGTTTCATCCACAAGTAAGTATTTTGGGAATTTTAATGTTGTAAACAAGCCTGTTGATGCTTCAAAGCAGGTGCAGAGAAATGAATGCAGTCTTAGTCATTTTTGGATTTCCTAAAACACACAGTTTTTACTGGGCCATTGTGGTGGAAAAGCGTAAGCATTGTTCTGAGCTTCTTGATGTTTTGCAGATGAAACAACATGTTTTGATTATAGAGGAAGCCAGATCCGAACTACATGTATCTTTTAGAACCGTGTTCCTCCAAAACCACAGCGTAGCTACCAACACTGGCAGCTACTCGTGTCTTCTTCAGCACTCCTGTGCTCTGGGCGAGTAGAGCCAGTATTGACTACGAGGACTCAGTGCAGGTTCAAAGTAGGGCCAGCAAAACTGAGCATCCCAGTTGTCAAGCGATTTTATTATATTTAAGGACTCCCATAAAAGAGATAAAAACTTCCACCCAATGTTTTTCCAGTTTCATAATGCAAATGCTCCATCTTTTTTAGGCAGCTGTTGTGGGCTGTAGTGTGTGCAGTCACTGTGTAGGATCCCTGCTCCTCCATACCTGAAGATGTGCTGTGTGAGGGCTGCTCTCTTGTTCCTAGGCCACACTCCTGAATAACAAACACGTAGGAGGGTGTCTCTAAAATGGTGTAACAACTGCAATGTGTATGTAGTATAGGAAGAGGATCTGTGTGCAAATTACGTTGCTTTTCTCCACCGGCACCACAACCTCATTTTGTCTTCCTCCTCCTTGCTTAAGGAGATTTTGCTAAAAATTTGGGTTAAATCTTATACCTGAAATAAAATGCTCTGTGGTATCTGCAAATTTGAACCCTTGCTGACGCTGGGCTCTTTCATTTTAGTAATGGCAGCCTATTAACACATCTTGAATTTTAAGCACACAACCACGAGCTCCTGTCTCTGGTTCAGGTTCCTCTGAATTCTTGGGCAAAACACCCCATTAATCTGCCACCACTTGCTTTCTTTTTCCAATGAAGTCCTAAGTTGTTATGTCTTAAGTTATATGGAATATATTCTGAAGTATGGGACTTCTGGAGAACTGGGAAGAGCAGCTGATGGCATATATGGTTGTAGATGCACAAACATAATACTACTGCATGGCTGGAGAGTGCAGAAAAGCACCCTATTCTAATTTCAGTTTCCAAAGGAAGTGTCGGATCTAAGTATTGAAGTATTTAGTAGTATTTATGTGCTATAAATATTTACAGCACTATATAAGTATTTTTAAGCATTAAATAAGTATTTAAGGTGTATTAAAATTACTGAGAATTTATGTGCAAGATTTAATAGTAGCTCAACACTTCTTGCTGAGATTACCCTAAATAAGTTAAGTTTGCTTAAGTAGGAAAACAGCAAGTGAAAATTCCCATTTCATAGCAGATAGCACTAATGGACAAACAGGAGCTCAGTCCTCTTTGTGTCCCTGGTGTAAAACTAGACTGGTTCTTCTCCACTGAGTGACTTATTCTGTTAGAGCAGATAAGGGGCTGTAAATTATTTAAATGAGGGCATTTTAGGTACTGTGTTGATGAAAACCCCGGTATTATTTTGCTTAGTGCTCTCTAACTGTTCAGAAGGTGTAACTCGGTGTGGTTCAGTGAAGTTGGATTCAGGGGGCTCTGAAGGTGTCACAGGTCTGATGCCAGTGTTAGGTTGGGTGGTCAGTGGGTGGGACAGAGGCTCTTGGGGGAGAGTTCACTGTTGGGAGTTTGGCTGTGGTGGACAGGGAAGGAGCTGGATACTCTTCTGTGTAGTGACGGCCAACTGAGTTCCCTGGGGAACTGGGAGTCAGGCCAGGATGCCGTGGATGTGCAGGTGAAATGGAGACTTTGGGCATTTTCCCATTAATGGGCAGGATGTCTGGATTTCACCCTTCCTGTTTTTTCACAGAGGGTTGGTTAAACCTCTTGTTGGTGCCAGAGGAAGGTGCCAGTGCTGCCACCAAGTCCCTCAGTGTGAGGAGGAGGTGTCAGATGCCACCTCCTCATGGCAGGGCCAGCCCAGGTGGGGCAGAGCCAGCACCCTGTGGCAGGAGGGAGGGCTGGCTGTGCACCTGCCTTGCTGAACCCCCTCCTCCCCATTTCCCATTGTGCAGTTGAATAAAAAACCCACGGCAAAGCCTGGCTTCCATTTTATCACTCATCTGAGTGAGTGGGATAACCTCTTAAACATGGTGCGAGAGGGATCCATGCAAAGGTCAGCAGTGTAACAGGCACTCTTAGTACATTGTAAAAGAAAACTAAACCACCAGCACATGTCCTGTCAAAAAAGTAAATGCCAAAAGGTGCTCTCTTGCAAACTTTAATAGAAAGGAGCCTCCTGTTTGCAAAGGCAGAATCTGGCTTGGTATTTATAGAGGACTGGGGAATGGCAGAAAAGCTGTTTTTCCTTTATAGTCCTGTTCACCCCTATAAAAGCACAGGTGGGGAGTGCTCCACAAGTTTTCATTTTCTGCTGGCAGGACTTATCCATGTAAAATATCTCCGGAATTACTGTTTGTGTCCTACAAGCTTGTGTTTCTGTAGGTGAATTTATTTCTGAAAATTGCCATCTCGTGAGGAAGGAATTTCTTTTTTTTAACTGGGTAATATGGCAGCAGACAGATGCATCTTTTGAATAGGTTTCTGAAGTAGAGCTTAAAGACTTGAACCCTGTAGTCCTTATCCTGTCCCTACCTGGGCAAAATGAAAATTAGAAAATTTAATGGCATTTCACGATAATTTTTCATTACAAGGATTACATTTTTAGGAAGAGGACACCCCCCTGCAACAAATAATGCAGGATAACATTTTAATTAGTGTCTTTAAATAAAATCTTAGTAGGTAGATTGATTGCAATGAGGGTTCCAACGCAGGAATAATATGTTGTTTTTGTTTCAATTTTGCTCCCAGTTCCAATTGCCTGATCAAAGAATTTGGGTAAGTTCACTGCTTATATTTTTGATTTAATCACTGTGAGATAAATTGCATAAGAAAAATATAATATGAAAGATAACTTACCACTCAATTATGGACCATGCCACACTTTCCTACAGGGGTTGTAGCTATAGCAGATAAATATCCTCTTATGTCAAATTGGCTTTATTTTTACGTACCTGATCCTGCTGGTTTTATTTGGCAAAGGCAGTAGGAGCTTTACCTGGGTTTCAGAATGCAGTCTTTGTTTATATGTAACTGAAATTGTTCCCAGCCATTTCCTTCAGAGATTGCAGTGAAATTTTCAGGCTGAAATCTTGTTGGATTGCAATAGTTAATAAATATTTAATCTGCATTAAAATACAGACCCTCAGAGGACTTCATGTTTCTCTCTCCTTGACTTCAGTGGGAGTTAGTCACTTTAATAGTCACTTTAATAGCTTTGAAATTTGGAGCTTAATTGCTCATTGCGGTGCTTAAAGCAGAAATAAAACACCCGTTTATTTGCGGTGTTTAGGTCAAATTTGTCCTGTGTGTATACTTACATTGTCCCCCCTACACGAACAGGAATCGTGCTTTTAGTACTGTGGGATAAATTTGAGATCGCTCTTCTATTTTTATAAAACGTTATTTTTAATAGGTCTAAATTGTTCATGAAAAAAAAGAGAGAGAGCTACAGCAACTGCTTTTGCAGATGCAACTCAAATAACACCGTGTTCTGCTCTTGCGTTGCTGGCTCCTCAGCTGCAGCGCCGAACCCATAAATACTCGTCCCAGATTTTTCCCAACCTTTGGGCTTGGGAGGGGAGAGCTGGAGCCAGGCGGCTGCGGGTCCTGACTCACTCGCTCATCGCTCGCAGAGCGACGTGGACTCATTTCACAAGGCAAAGCCAGAATTTTGCAAAGTGAGCTCCGGGATCTTCGCGTGCTCCTCCCCACGTGCACGGGGCTGGTGTGGGAGCCCCCAGAGGTGCTGCCCCTGCAGATGAGCACTTAGCCCCGCTCTCCATTCCATGCCATCCATGGCACACTTGAAAAGCAGTGTATGTATGGCTTTGTGTACATATGGCTTTTAATCCCACTGTCTTCCTGTGCAGCCATGGTTTATGCAGCTGCAAGTGATGCACTGGGACCCTGAGCTGAAAGGAGCTGAGGCACTGAAGGACTCCTGTGAGCACCCATGGGTGCTGATGGAGCTCAGCAGGCAGGAGGTAGCATTAGATGCCAGACTGGGAGAGCACAAGAGCTGGTTTCCAAACATTGTCTTTGCTGTAGAGGGAATTCAATGTAAGACATGAAGGGACCATGGTAGAATTTGTGATTTGGCCCAGGCACCCTTAATGCTCTGCTCTCAGAAAAGTGGCTCATTTTGGGGATATTTGGGAATTTGAAAAACCAAGCGCAGTCTGTTCCTTCTGTCTGCTTTCCTTGACCTTGGCTTGGTCCTCAAATTTCCATCATCCTACTTCTTTTGTGAGTGTACAGCTCCTGGCCGTGCTCATGCTTTGAGCAGCTCCAGCAGAAATAGGTATTTAAAACATAAAGTGACTGAGCAGGATGCTGATTCATGGATGAATCTCCATCTTGGGAGATTTGAATATGTCACACAAGCCTTTCTATCTCAATTCCCAGTTGCATGTGCCATATATTTCAAGATTATTTGAGATTGTTTTTCACTGTTTGGCAGGAACCCTGTAGTACAAATCAATGGCCTACACCCTCTCTTGAATGGATCAGGATTTATTTGATCTGTGGACTCTTTTATCCCCTCCTGGTCCTGTCAGGAGAAGGTTGCTATAAGGAGGTTCTGTAATGATAGGCACCCATTATCTGCAATAGCTTTATGGAAAATCATTTAAAACAATTTTACAAATAAATGAAAAAGAACTTGGTGAGTGCATTTACAAAGTTTTTATTTTACTGCGCTTATTTTTAGGACTTGATCCATTCTGTTAGCTCAGCTAAATCCCCACCAATTGTATTCATACAAATAAAGTTATTCTGGAACCATACTGCAGATCAGCAGGAGTTTCTCGCTACTGCATCATAAAGTTCAGCCACATGTGATGGGTCTCTTGAACGTGAATATAGCTCAGCCAAGTTCCAGGACTGGATGTCCAAATACACCCAGTTCCAAGACAACAAATTCACAAGTTGTAGTTTTTAGAGGCAGCATTATAACTTGAGCTGGGGAGGGAGAAATCCTGAGCTTTAGTAGCTGGATTTTGAAGATTTCTCCAAATAACAGTAGTAAAAATAGAAAGCAAACACTTGATCAGTTTTTTTTCCCATGAGTTGCAGCCATAAAGTCAGTGTTTTTGTGATAGTAGCAATGAAGGAGTCGCGTTTGTGAAACATGAGGTCATGTAATTCATGACATTGTCTGCGAGATTATTCCATATCATCAGGTTATTCTTAAAAAGCAGCAACAGCGAACCTCTGCTTAATTTATGCCACTTTTTCTTTGGTTGGTTAATAAATTTTAAGACAAATGCTCCAGGCCCCTGCTGATGATATCTTGCCCATTGAAATGTTTATAAATACTTGTTTTAGCCGATTATGGTAATGTCTGCATTTTTGAGTCGGAACTGGGGAATTGTGACTGCACATTAGTTTGCGTCAGTCGGAGGTTAATAGCCTCTCAGGGAGCAGGAGGGAGGTGGGGGAAAGCTGCTTCCTTTTCCAGACATCTGGACACAGATAGAATCAACAACTCTTATATATGTAAATCAAAAGTTACTGTTCTATATAAAATACTGTCATTCACTGATCTCAGATTAGGAGCAGGCACGACTTGTCCATAAGGCAAGAGCTGTATGTAAAATATGTAATAGGATCTTCTCGCTCTCTACCTCCTCAGAGAGCTTTCTCCATGGACATGGCAATTACACTAATCCCATCTTCGGGGTCAAGCAGTGCCTCCCTCCCCATGCCCCGCTCAGGGATCGCCGCAGCCCTTGGGCACTTGGCTGGGGTGCAGACCCCCCGAAAGTGCTGGCTGGTGTCTTGAGCCACGTGTCTGCCTCCCTGGTGGTCCCCAGGGGCCATGCCTGGAGAGGTGAGGTGACCATGAGCACCCACCTAGCCTCCCAGGACAGATGCTGTCGCTAACAACTCGCTGCAGGAGTTTGGAGGATTGATGACCAGTAGCATCTCCATGGCCAACACAACCCCTACGGGGGCACGTCTTGCTTTGCCATCAGCAGTAATGGTGTTTTGAAGGAGGAAGAGGTACTTCAGTTGTGTTTCAGCTGAAAGAGGGAGTTCCACTGCAGAAGCAGGAAAGTCGTCTCCTGGGTTAATATTTAGTCATTAAAAAAAGAAGGCGAGGAAAAAGGGCAAGTATGAAGTAGTGATTTTTACAGTCATTGAAAATGATCAGTGAGTCCACCTTGGGGTGTCTTTGGGCTCTGAACTATGGCCTATGTCTGTAAATGCCATAGGAAGAAGGATGATCAGGAAAAGAGCAGAGTTTGTGACTGTTTACTGAGAATAGCCAAATCCAAAGCTGTCTGTGAAGATTTTGCAGAACAGTCAGAGAAAGCTGAGTCACCAGGATTAAAACAGCAATAAAACTCAATGTCAGTAAATACCCAGTAACACCGAGGGGAAAGTGTGACTCTTAACTCATGTCATTCAGGAAAAAGATCTTGAAGTTGATAGTTTTATGAAAATATCTTCTGAGTGCTTAGCAGAAAGAAATTGAAAACATTGTTATGTTATAATGCCTTCAGGTCTTAAATACAGCCAAAGTCCCCCTCAAAAAGGACATAGAATTAGAAAAGACACAGAAAAGTGCAACAATAGTGATCAGAGGTAGGGAACAGCTTCCATACAAAAAGAGACTAAATAGATTTTGATTTTTTCAGCTTGGAAAAAGATGCCTGAGGGAGCTGTGCCCCAGCTCCGTAGCCCATGAATGGTGAGCAGAACCTGAATGAGGAGTGGTTATTCATTAGTGTTAACAATAGCAAAAAAAAAAAAAAAAAAAGAGGTGCACACAGCTGCATTATCAGGAAAAAGCCTTGGTAGGAACAAAAACCAGTATCTTTTCATACGCACCTAATTAAATTGGTGAACTCTCTTTGACAAAAATATAAATAGGTTTGAAAAGGGCTTAGTCAAGTGAATGGGAGCAGCAGCAGCCGATGGCCATTTAACACCATAAGTGAGATGCAGCCTCCAGTTAGTGCTCATGTACCTCTCGATGCTGGAGCATGACAGGAGACACTGGGAAGAAGGTCTGTCCCTCCTGCACATCCCCTGGGGGCACTGCTTGGAACTGGGATACTGCCTTCCAGACGTGTGTGTCACAGGTTTAGAATTCCTGCTTGGTTTTGGTGCCTGAGCTGGTCCTTGATGAGACCAACCTCCAGATTTCATACTGCTTGGTTGGTATTTTGCAAGTAGGCTGATGAGCAGAGGCTGCCTGCTTGCACGTGAAGTGATGGAGAGCATGTTGTGGGTCTGTGCTGGCAAGATTTTCTGGGCTGGAAGACACCCCCACAGCCCAGGTGCTCATCTCATGATATGTATTTACATCCTGAAGGCTCTGAGCATGAACACACTCCAGGACTTGTTAAGAAACTGTCTCAGTTTTAGTTCTAGTGAGCCCTACCTCCAGCAGATAGCACCAGCTCTAATTATCTGACAGTGCCTCGTATCAGCAAAGCTGTGAGGCCAAACTCTTCCTGTTGGTGCTGGTCCAGTTCTTCAAAAACATAAATCATTCCAGGTAACTGCACAGATCAGGCTTTAGAAAAAAACAGACCAAAACACAATAGTCATTCCTATGGTGAGAAACGTATTTTTAGAAAGCGGTAATACTTTAAAATAATTGGAAGTGCTTGTGTTTCCTCTGGATGAGGGATTTAAGATTAGGTGCAGATTTCATACGTATTTTGGGACTGATGTAATCCTGGAGGCGGTGTTGGAGGTAGCACTGATCTGCATCGCTGTACATTAAAGGAGAATCAGTCTCAATTTCTCCTCTGTAAAATCCTGGAAATAAGAACTAAAAAAAAAAAAATCAGCATGACTAAACCATTTTAAATGTAAGGGGGAAAATAGTTGCTCTCATATATTACGGGGGGGGACCATGCGCATGAGAAATGGTGATCCAAAAATGATTTAAACCCACTAGCTAATGAAACGGACTTGAATATTAAATATACATAAATAAAACATTTATTATACTTCTCAATACCCTTATTATTCTTCACCATAAATATGTGCTTTCATAACCCATGCACTGTCTTGTCACTGCTAATCAGCCCGAAGGCCAAAGGGCATTTTTCATTCAAACCATTTCTTTTCAGCAACTGTAAAATAGACGAGTGAATTTGTGAGAGGGAACAATTAGAAGGAATTAAAGGCAGTGGAATGACTATTGTAAAAGCTTTAAGAATCAATTCTGACTAAAGGAAAAGATGGAGCCATATAAAAAGAAATATATGGTAATGTTGGGTTGTATGGGTTGATAATGACATCTCTGTGCCGAGATAGAATTACCTTCTCTCCCAACAGCATCATCATTACATATCTCACGCCTGTGATCAGTACATGTCAAAATCCTTCATATTGACAAATGTGCTGTCCACTTGCATCTGTGGAGAATGTTTTAGCAGCTGAGTGATTATGAATCAAACCCCAGAGCTTACAGCCCCTACTGCCTCGCAATGCTTTCACATTTGTTGCCTGACAAGTAAATGTATCTTGACTTCCCTCTGAGATTTTTTATTTTTTTCACCGTGTTTGATGAAAGACATTTGGCAAATTGGCGGTGGTACCCTGTACGTTGCAATTTGTACTCAGCATTAGGAATCTGAGCATGAAATGAGAGGGCAGGCTACAGGCTAAAGGGAAAAAAGCAACCCAGGCCAAAGGCAGAGCTAACCAGCCTGGAAATAGTCATTCCAGGAGATAAAAGTGTAATTCCGCCAATTAAAATAAAATTAAATAAACCCCAACAAATGTGCAATTCTTCCAATTAAAATTTCGATTTTCCAGCAGTCAGAGCAGTCTGTTATGGATTTTAAAGAATGGTTTGTGGAAGTGTTCCAGCTGAGAAGCGTTCAGCATCTTGTCTTTCATAAAATTTCCTTCTTCTTTACAAGCCAGATATTGTACAGGCTCATGCTGTGGTTTTTGTGCTCTGTAGGTGAGATCTTGGCATGCTTTCTTTTTGTTTGTTTGTGGTGTTATAAAGGGGTGGATGGTTACTCTCACCTCTCAGTAGGCTCAGCAGCATTCTTGAACTCTTCAAGTGGCAATATTTGAGGTTTTGGACTAATTTTTCATGGGCTGTTCCAGACACCTTAAAGGAAATAATTCTCCAGAAATTATTTAATCCCCACTCCCTGCAAATTACAGACAGCTAATCAAGGGTGGAGACATTCCAAAGCACAGAGGATTTACAAGCAACTAAAGACAGAGCAGGAATATTAAGAGGTAGTAGAAAAATAGGGTAGACATCTAACAGGTAATGTAAATACAGAGCACCAAACTCACCAAAACTTCATTTCTTATGAGTTTATCTCTTGGTCTTTGATTGTGATGGGCAAAAAAACTGACCTGAATGGTTGGTTGGATGTGGCTAAGGTATTGATGGAGCCTCTCTGGATCTGGCTTGTTGCAGCCCTTGGTTGAGCTACAGTGCTCATGAAGTTTCCTTTGCAGTATTGTCCTCTGCAAGTCCTTAAAGAAAACAGATGTAGGAATTCAATTATTGTTTCTGTTGATTTGGTCAAAATGGCCAGTGCTTTCAGTAGATGGGATGCAGAGACTCATAGGCACACACCCACAGAACACGACTGCAAAAACTAGAATTTTATAGAAGCTGGGACTTAAGAAGAAATGAACACTGGCCGATTCAGATGTTGTGTGGAAGCAGCTTTCCATTATAACAATTAGGACAGCACCCACTGTAGGTGGCAGTATTCCAAGTGGGACAACATCTTGGCCACAACCTCACTTAACGTAATTTTTGAGACTTCAGCTCTCCGTTGGCTATTTTTCCCCTGTTTCTTTTCACTTGTCAGTGTCTGCTCTCCGTATTTCGGGTTCCCGGTGAGAGCAGAAAGCCGCGGTGGTATTTGCCCTGACGGGTTCTGTGCTCCCTTCTCTTGCAGATGTCGGCTATAGAGAACATGGCCGAAAAGCTGGAGAGCTTTAGTGCCCTGAAGCCCGAGGCCAGCGAGCTGATCCAGTCGGTGCCATCCATGTTCAACTTCCGCGCGCCGCCGAGCGCCCTTCCCGAGACCCTGCTGCGCAAGGGCAAGGAGCGCTACACCTGCAGGTAAATCTGCTCCCCAAAAATCCCCCGCCCAGGGGGTCTCTGACAGGGACAACGTTGAGACTTTTCAGCGCTCTCTGTGCCCAACAAAACACGAAAAGCCTTTTTCCTTTGCGGTTCTTATTTATTAAATTATGGGTGTTACGAAACAAAGAGTTTTCCCTGTATCATACCGGTTTGATAAATGAGGTGGAAACTATTATATAAACAATCCTTTTTTTTCCAGATTTTCTCATCGCTTTCATATATGAAAGTGCGCTTTCATTATTGATTTTTTTGATCATAAACTACAGACGTGTTTTCTCTCAGGCTTCTGGTTTTAATATCCAAAGGGATCGGTGATAAAATACATGACTTATTAGGACTCATGTGTACAGACTTAAAAAAAAAAAAAACAATCCACAATGAAGATAGTCATTGAACGTGCACCCAAAATGAATGGGAGCTTTGTCAAGGAGAGTGGAATTGGGCTGTGTGGGTATTTTGAAGGCTTATACATCACGTTGTGGAAAAATAAATGGGATGGTAAAAGTGAGGGGATGCAATCTTCAAAGTCATCACGTGGAGCAACCACCACCCTCATTCACCTAAAAGTGTGCTGTGTGTGCTCTGTCCCCATGAAAAAATGGGCTCAATGTCCTTAACAGAATGGGCCAATTATAAACTGAATATTAATATTTTACTTGAACAAAGGGGGAGAACTCCAGGATAATTATTTTTTTTGGCCATTATTTTTCCTGTGACATATTATTGAGTTTGGAGAATGGTTTTTCAATTGCATTATTTAGGTCTCTATATCATCTCCAGAATGTGCAGGTGTTTGACACTGGCATATCGGTTTATCTGATCTTTTTGAAAACATGTCACCTTCTTTCAAGACATGTTGTTATAGAAACATACCTTGATGGATTAGGTCTTTGAGTCTTGTCTGCTCTGATCCTATTCAATGCACAGAACGATGTCACGTTTGCTGACACGTAGAATTGGTTGAAAGGTTTGAAATTTGCTTACATGGAGGCAGAAATCCAAGGCTTTAATAGCAGATTCTCTTGATTCCAAATCTGAATGAGGCTGATAATCACCTAGTGAGCTTAGAAACTTGGGGTGATCTTTAAAATCGGTGTGTTTTCGTATATCCCTCCCTTATGCACAAGCAAAGCTGATTGGTACCAACAGTTCCAGTCCCATTCTCATGTGTGTGTGTCAATCCCTTACTTTTGCTGAATGCTTTTATTAGGATGTTGTTGCACCAAAGCAGTGCCAATAGTACCATATATTAATGATTCCATTTGGGCTGTGCAGCCAGTGCAGCTCAAACTGGGACAAAGCCATTGAGGGTTGTGTTCTCTTATCAAACCTTCTCTTATCACAGATACTGTGGCAAGATTTTCCCAAGATCTGCAAACCTGACACGTCACCTGAGGACGCACACTGGAGAGCAGCCCTATAGGTACCACGACTCCTCACCCTTGTCTGTGCTGTTGTCAAGTGATCTTTAAGGTCCCTTCCGGCCCAAAGTCTTCCAGGATTCTCTGAATAAAGCCAAGGAACGGGTGTTCAACATCCTTTCTTGGCCAGCTCCAGCCATTCCTTCTTAGCATTAATGACCCACCGTTGCATTTTGGTCTCTTTGTGCGTTCTATGCTGATACTCAGTGTTGGAGCTGCATGAAGGGGGAGTTTTTTGGTCCTAGTTAGTGAAATTCTTTTGGCTGAGGCAGCTCCCCAGCACTGTCCACAAGTTCTGCCTTTGCTGGAGGGATGACTGGCACTGCTGAAGCAGTGTGATTGAAATGATGTCCAGTAGGGCTCATGGGCATATTTTCTCTTGCAAAAATGTTTTTTCTTAAAGTTCTGCGGTGTTACTTGCAACCTGAAGTTGGGTGATTTGTCAGTCATCTGATTTCTGAAAGGTCCCAGTTGCAAAGGCGTTACTGTATTTATTTGTTTCCTGCCTAATCTGGATCCTTTCTGAGGTCTGCTTAGCCAAAAACCCGTGTGGGTGTACTCTCCTGTTGATAAGAATATGTGTGTGATACTGAATCCAGGACAGTCAGATGCAGAAATGTGTATAGAAGCTTCACCTTATTGAAAATGAAAGACTAATTTAAACTGGAAAGAAGCCAGTTCATGTTCCAGTAAAACAAATGCACAGATTTCTGCATTTTATGAGCTGTAAAGAGCAGAGTAAGCTCATTGTTTGTGAGGAAACAATATGTTTTTTTGCCTCTAGTCTCTTTGGGAAATGAGATTCACATCTGATTTTATTGAAGGAAAGTCTTGATGCATGTTAAACCCGTCCACTGCATAAAAGCCACAAGCAATTAGTAGCATAATGGACGATTTCAGCACTAAAAAAAATTTGACATCATTGACAAGCGTAAGAGAGGCACGGGAGAAGTAAAAGATTGAAAAAGTAAAGTGGTGAAGACTGTTGGCTACTTGCCAGCCAGAGAATTTGGAATAGTTATAGTATGACTTAGTAATGGCTTAAAGAGCAATACAGTAAAGGCTTTAGGGACTCCAAATCGCTACAGAGTATGAAAATTGATGCCTCTGGTACCAGAGTGATAGACTAAACTACTCACATTGGCACGGTATTAAAGGTTGGGATTGTTTATTGCTGGTTTTTGCAAGATAACCAAATTTCCTCTGGGATTAGCAATCGAGCAAGCTAATTCCTCAAGAAAAGATTTAATCACACAGCATAATTTAGAATAGGAAAAGAAATAACCCTTTTTACCTTATTTGAGCATTAGAAGAGATCTGTTTCATGTTTTTTCCAAAAGTGTTTAATTGTATTGTATTGGCAGCACATGAAACAATGGAGTTATTGCTCTACTGTTTTCAAACTTCCCAACTTTGCGTGCAACAGTTTTAAAAACATGGGACTCAATTACCATAGCTAATTTGATACCATTAACTCTGAAATATTATGCTTATTCCTAAAGGCAGTATTTAAAATATGAAGTCTAATGTGAATTAAAGCTGAAAAACCAACCACAGAAATGAAGTGTCCATTCCAAGAGCACAGCTCTCCAGTTATACAGCCAAAATTTGTCTTTATTTCAGGGAGGATTGTGCCTCAGTAGGGACCAAGGAACTGCTGTTGGCTACTGAGACTGAGCCCAGGAGGTGCTTCATGTCTCTTAGGACAAATTTTACATTTCCAGCTACTAACAAACCCTTTTCTACCGACTTGTTTTGTTTTGGTTTTTTTTTTGCAGATGCAAATACTGTGACAGATCCTTTAGCATATCCTCTAACCTGCAGAGACATGTGCGTAACATCCACAATAAAGAGAAGCCATTCAAGTGTCACTTGTGTGACAGGTGTTTTGGTCAACAAACCAATCTTGACAGACATCTAAAGAAGCACGAGAACGGGAACATGTCTGGTATGTGTGTCTCTTCCCTCCCCAGCTTGCCCTGTGTGCCATGTCCAGGGGCTGCACGTTCACTGTCAGTGCTGCTGGGTGTCAGTAGGCACACGCGGCTCCGCGCTGCCTGCTCTGATGAGGGGGGGGTTGTTGGAAAATATGTAAGTGCCTAAGCTCTGCTGACATTTAAAGTGCTTTGAAAATACCAGCATAAACTCTCCCCTTGTATAACTTCAGACCACTGGATGATGTCTTTTCTTTTGGTTTTAATTAAGCCGACCATAGCGTTTTGAGAACAGACTGGGAAAATTGGTTTAATCCCGTCGCCGCAATCACTTGGC
Organism: Pipra filicauda; assembly: GCF_003945595.2. Classification (NCBI taxonomy): domain Eukaryota; kingdom Metazoa; phylum Chordata; class Aves; order Passeriformes; family Pipridae; genus Pipra; species Pipra filicauda. The sequence goes on from NW_024104359.1 coordinate 515,687, forward strand.
TCTCCATGGGAGTCCTAGATTTAGAGTCTCAAGGGGCACTCTAAAAGATTTTCTTGGCACCTTCTAAAATATTCCCACTGTCAGGAGCTGAAAAGTGCTGGCTATTATGGAGGTAATGGTGCCTCTCAAGGCCCAGAGCAGGTCGGTCACCACACAGCAGCAGCAAAGGCAGTGGCAGGGAGAGGATGTCATTGCTCTGGTTTGGGTATCTGCAGCATTTAATGAAAACCTCTCTGCAGTCCTTCCAGTCTGCATTTCCCCTCACTGGAAACAACCAGGTGCAGGCAGTGAATCCAGAGCTGTCTTTTCCCCAATGCTCAGAGAAAGACGTCTGTCACTGCTCTCTCAGTGCTAATGAACCTGGGTGATTATGTCAGTGGCTGCTCCATATTATAAGCAAATCTGCATAATTAGTAGCTTAAATGACGTTCTGTTTGCTCAATTCAGCCATTGGTCTAACAAAGACAGTTACTGACAGTCCTTGAATCACAAGGGACAGGAGAGATGTTGAAATAGATACTTGGCAAAAGCGATTATAAACCATGGAAATGGCACCCAGAATGCAACCAGTCATTTTGGCTGGAAACCACCTCTGCCCTTGGGTAATATACTTCCCTTCTAATTGCTGGTTTTATGGCCAAAAGCTGATAGATCACTATGACCAACTTTTTCTGGCTCTCACCCATTTTAACCATAGTTTCAATTTCATTTTGATTTAAATAGTTAAATACAGAAAATATAATAGACCAGCAACAGAAGTCATGTGTTTTGTTTTAAGGTACTGCAACATCTTCACCTCACTCAGAACTGGAAAGCACAGGGGCAATCCTTGATGACAAGGAAGACTCCTACTTCACAGAAATTAGGAATTTTATTGGAAACAGCAACCACAACAACCAGTCCCCCCGAAACTCAGAGGAGAGGTGAGTTGTGTCTGATCTGCATTCAAAAGGTGCCACTGCTCCTTTTCCAGTTTTGCAGACTAAACCTGATTTCTCACTTTTGATGACGTCTGGAGCCAGAGTTATTTTAGAATCTGGTTGCTTCAGTGGTCATATTGGTGTCTTGTGGAAAGAAATGTGTCGGTTCTCTCCCCATCATGCATGAAGATATTCCAGGTGGCAGATGCTGGACGGAAGGTTCTGTCTGTGAACACATTTCTCCTTGTATCAGGAGCTCTCCGTTTCAGGTTCCCATCGTTCACTTGAGTCTGTTGGAAAATTCCTTCACTTTACAATCGCGGCAGAACAGGTGAATTCGACATCCTGTGGCTAAATGTATGGAGCCTCAGGATTTAAGTGCAATATAAATGTGTAATTAATAAAGTAGACTAAGCTAAATTCTTGGGTCAAATGAAAGGTTGTTACTGAAAGTCCTTTCCCGTAAGTAACTCAATCCCAAGAAAGATGCTGACTAGCCAAAAGCCCGTGAGGCTGTGGGTAGGCGTTGGTAGTCCACAGTGCTCCAGCATGTGAGAGAATTTTTTTCTACCAAGATTTATTAAGTATATGGGTGTTTGAATTCTTCTGAACTAACAGAAGAGAGACCACCTCTAAATATTTTCAGCTAATAAAAGTACAGCTAAGCAGAAAAGGCTGTGGGATGGATACACACATGAGCCCCACATATTTCTTTGGGATTGGTGTTGCATTATGCATTATTTGCCCTTTTGAATTGGCATTTCATTATCAACATCAAAAAATTCTTACTGTTGGTGACAAACTTCGCTGTCTTCTCAATTTCCACATGCCTTTGTGAAGGGATAAAAATGGTGGACATAACACAATTTCCACAAAAGTATTGGATTAAGTGATTATATGCATATTCAAATTTCATTCCATCTTGATTGGCAATGAGGGTTTGGGATTTTTTTCCTCGCACATCTGGTCTCAACATGTCCTCCGACAGGAAGTCAGCAAAGTGGAAAGGTTGCTGGGTTGTGCAGTGTTTCCTTTCTAAATTTGGCACTTCAGACTGCTCTTGACGGATATTTTATCCCTGGCAAATTGCTGCATTTGAAAGCATAATTAGAGAATCTGTTTTCTTAATCACATGGCTTTTGTTACTTTGGTTGTAGTCCATCTCCCTTTCATTTCTAGCAGCCTCAATTGAGCATAACAAGCAAGTTGGCAGCCCAAACTGTGCTCAACAATTTCTTATTTCTGCCTATTTAAATAAAAGATGATAAAGAGATATTGCTCTGATGATCTTAGAGGGGGGTGGCTGCTTCAGCTCTCCCTGCTCTGCACAACCTCAGATTTTTTGATAGTGCTATAAAGACAGACCATTCCCTAGAGCACTTTTTTAAGTGCAGTACTAAACTCATGACAATCAGTTGGAATTTGCTCGGAAAACAGATAAAACTCTGTTATGTTTAGGAAGGCGATGCTGTTGTGTAAGAAACCAGCTTTGCTTGCGTACACTCCTCAGAAAGTCCGTATGTTGCAGCAGCAAGTCACACATTAAAACCCAACCAGGCTGGAAGGGCTCATCTTATCTTGCTCCAGCTTTTCGTGTATCCTGCATTGTTCCACACAGTTTGAAGCACACGGAATCTGAAGCAAACTTCGTGCCGACAATAACGTTTCCATTTTTGTAACTGTATTCCTGGAAGAGTTAAGGACCTTTTGCACAATGAGAACAATAGATGAATCAAGGCCTCTGTGCTACATAATGTGGCAGAGCAGATAGACTGGTAGCATGAATTTGGGGGGCTCCACCGAGTGCAGCCTGTTCACACCACGAGTACCTCTGGATGGGCGTTTGTTGACGTGGTGGTGCCGAGTTTCTTTAGCTCCCATTTAATGTGGTGGATGCAATGCAGCTCCGGATGCTCCAAACCCTACAGGATTGCGACCATTACCAAACGAGCCCCTACTTCAGCGTGGGTATTATGTCCTTGATAAAAATCCCATAGGAAGTAGTTAAGAGAAGTCATTGTCTGAAAGCAAAGGACAGCGTAATTACAGCGCGTAGGCCAAATGGTTTTCCGTGTGTGTATTGCTGCAATTACTCATTTAGTAAGAATAAATGCACTTAAAATGCTATATGACCTTTCTTTTCATTACTTCTTGCCCTTCAAATCAGTTCATAATCTGGTTCAGCATGGAGGAATATTTCAGGCCACTCTTCAGGTCTTCAGCTCAAGTCCCTTAGGTTCCCATGTGTGAAATCCATACGTTCAGTGAAGCAGTATGGCTTCCAAATGGGTGGTAGCGTGCAAAATTAATTATGCATGTAATTTTGACTTTAAAACTCTGAATGTGGTATTGGATGTCATTTTTTTTAAAAATGCCGGATCTGATTTTCAGCGTTTCTTGGCCCCTACAGCTCCTGTTAAAAGGCAGTGAGTTGTTTTGCCCAGACTACATGTATGATTGGAAACATGAGACGAAATAATGCGTGAGAAAATTTGGAATGGATATCTGAACATACCTCTGCTTGAACAGTAGTTTTAGCAGGGTAACAGGAAAATCCCATGCTGATGGTGCTGTAATGTCTCACTGATTTTTGAGTGGAATTTTCTCCAGTGCTGCCTGAATGTCTGAAGCCAAACAAGATAAAAAATACAGAAATCACTTTATTCTGCTGGGACAGATCCTTTTCAGATCTGCCTCCAAGTGTCTGCTGGTGAGGAGCTTTCATATCTGATTTGTGTTGATAGCTCGGGTTTGTTTTGGTACTTTCAGAATGAATGGCAGCCACTTTAAGGACGAAAAAGCCATGGTAGCCAGCCAGAACTCGGATCTGTTGGATGATGAAGAGGCAGAAGATGAAGTAATGATGGATGAAGAGGATGAAGAGAGCGAAATGGCAGGGAAGGCAGTCAAAGAGCCCGTTACGAGTGACATGCACGAGGGGACTCCGGAGGAGGATTACGAGGAAACAAGTACTTTGGACATGAACTGCAAAGCTTCCCCTGGCAGGTTGGTTCCTTCCGAGTATTGGTGTGCCCGATACGTGGGATAAAAACAATAAACCATACAAGGATGCCAACCCCAAACTGTGCCGTGGGAACCGGTCTGGAGTAGCCGACTTCCCAGTTACAATAGCAACGTGCGTCTGTGTTTGGGTCAATACCAGCCCTGCTTCCAGCCTCTCCATGCAATCTGTAGCCCTTGTTAGGAAAATTAACTGTGCTTGGGGAGCTATTGTCAGGTTCTGGGTGAGACAGGAAACAGGGTGAGACAGTTTCATGGGAGAGACGTTATCTGCTCCATGAACCGTCCTGGATCCCTTGTAATGGTCTTGTGAAAGGCTGTGGAGACACCAGGAGAGAAACAAACTCTCCCTTCCCCACTCCCACTTCCCACCCTTTCTTTAGAACAGAAAAGGGAATTCCTTTTATTTCAGGATCACCGTTCCATGAGCCAAGGGGGTTTATGAATGTGAAAAAGGGGGAAAATGCCCAGATATGTAAATCTGAGAGGACAAGGGAACACAGAGAGGATCATTGAATTGACATTAAAATCTCCGTGGTGTTTCTGTAGGTATAAAGAAGAGGAGTATAATAAGACTGGACTTTCGGCTTTGGACCACATAAGGCACTTCACAGATAGCCTCAAAATGAGGAAAATGGAAGAAAATCAATACAGTGAAGCTGAATTGGCAGCTTTCAATGCTTCCCAGCTGCCAGAGGACCTCAAGCAACCGTTGTACAGGAAATCCAAATCCCAGGTAAAAGCTTAACTCAGTTAAAGTGTTATTGTCACCAGATACCCACAGGATTAAGTTGTTAGTGTGTGGCAGGCAGGGTTGTTCCAGCTTAGTCAAATGGGACTGTGCTCCATGTCCACAAACCTCAGGCTGCCCCGACTCCTCCTTTGCTCCCACTGCACCCCAGAGACATGACAGGGTCCTTGGGTCCCTGAGAATGGAGGATTTCCATACTTTTTTCTTACTTTTTTTGCTGTCTTTGTTCCTGTCTGCCACCCACTGAAATGCCATGGTAAGAACTAGCCCCACCCTGCTCTCAGGCAGCCGGTGTGGTCATGCTGATGCTGTGGAGTTTAGCTGCTGCCTCCCAGGGATGTGACTTGATCTTCTGGTTGGCTTGGCTTTTTGGTATTTTTTTTGATAACCTGTTGGATGTTACCACCTTAAGGTCCTCAGTGTGTTTTACAAACAGCAATAACTAAAATTATATCCTAGTGCTATTTCTTATAATTTTTTAAAATATTTTTAAACATTTTTTTAAATATTTTAGAGGGTCTTTTTAAGCCCCTCTAAAAGATTCCTGTTTTAAAAACTGCAGAATGTGCACGTAGGAAAGGTCAGCAAAGGAGACCCTGGTGAAGTACAGGACCAGCCAAGGGATAATGTGATTCCTCAGGCTCTTGAAAAGAGCCTCCTGTGCCAAGAATCTGAAGGCAAAGGAGACTTTGGGACCTTGTCTACTATCAAAGGTTTCTCAGAGCTTTGTGAAACCAGATGAAAGAAGAAATTATTATTACTATTAGTGAGTCAAAAGTGTCGGTGAAAGGCTTGACAGTGGTTTTACCTAATGCATTTTCATTTTGTTTTAAAATAAGTTGAGAACAGTGGCTGTAGCCTGACGGGGTGGGGGTGGCACCGGTCCAAGCTCAGATCGGCGCCGCGGGATCGTGACCTCTTTGTCCTTCTTCTGTCCCCATCCAGGCGTATGCCATGATGCTCTCTCTCTCCGACAAGGACTCCCTTCATTCTGCATCCCACAGTTCTCCCAACATGTGGCACAGTATGGCGAGAGCCGCCGCGGAATCCAGCGCCATTCAATCCATCAGTCACGTATGACAGTGTGAAGTCTTACCGAGAATGGGACCAAGTCCAAACCAGTAGCATGGCTCTTTCATATATGACTATTTAAAAAGACTGCTGAGCAGAATGCCTTATAAATCTGCAGGGTCACTCATTTAAAGTCCGGTGACCTTAAACTGAATAATTTTAAAAAGAAAAGAAACTATTTATTCTCAATATTTTGTTTTGCACAGCAAAGGCAGCTGCTGACTTCTGGAGGATCAATGCGACTTAAAAATAAAATAAAGTTTCAGTGGATTATGTAAACGGGGCCGGGAAAAAGTGTCTTCCAGTTCACCCGGCTTTGAGGGGCAGGGGCAGAAGGGTTAAGACTGCATTGATACACACATGGGCACTCCTTTAAAGTAGGAACTGAATTGATTTTCTTTTTGTATAAGATAGTTTGACACAGGATTGGGAACAGTTGCTTTTATGTACAAATCTCTTCATTAAAGCTTTATGCATTTTAGCCCTTCAAAGAAAGAAAATAGTTCTATCAAATGCACACTATCCATCGTAAATGTAGAAAGAAGTAACAGGGAATATTTTGTTCTCTCCGTAATTCTTTTGCCTTCTCAACTGCATTGTTAAAAAAAAAAAGGAAAAACGAGGAGAAAAAAAAAAAAAAGACAGAAAAAGAAAGAACTCTGAGAAACAATACATAAGAGGCTTGTGTATATTGTAAACTATGAATGTTCACTACTCCAAGAAGCTAAATCATCCAGATAATTCCGTGAAAGCACCGCGTTCATCGACAGCACCACTAGTTCGAATCATTGTAAGGAGATTTTAATTTTCGACAATCATGTCACTATTTTGTTGTATTGTTTCCTTTCCCCCCTACCCTCTTAATTTCTTCTTTGTGTTGTGTGTACCATGTATTTATTTGTTGGCAAACGATTGTTTGTTGATTACAATAGCACTGTTCCTGTAACAAACAGCACTGCTCCAGTCCCCCACTGTGTTACGATGTAAGGCACCCATGTACTTCCAAAAAAGTGAGGTGAACTGATCTGTGTATATGGGAGTGCAAAACAGTGTTGGAAATTTTCTTACATTCCTCTTTTATTTTATTTTTTGCCTTTTAATGAACTAAATAACTAATAGATGCGACTTAGTTTGTTTTTTTTTTTTTTGTAATACAGTAAATTGATTCGATTGTATAAACAGTTATAATTTCTTCATGAAAGCATGATTCTTCTGATTAAAAAAACTGTACCCAATATTTTATGCTGGTTGTCTGCGAGCTTGTGTGATGTTATGTTCATGTTAATCCTATTTGTAAGATGAAGTGTTCCAAATTTATGTTTTAAAAAAAAATAAATAAATAATGGAAGGTATTCAGTTATTTTTTGGGGGTTTTTTTGGCCTTTAGTGAGGGACCAGATTTATTTTTCCTTTTGTTTATAATCTCATTTTGAAATAATCGGCAAGTTGAGGTACTTTCTTTAAATGCTTTGTACAATGTAACTGTTACGCATTTCAGTACATTACTATGGGAGGATCAACTTAAAAAAAATAATAAAGGACTACAAAACTGAAGGGATCTATTTCCTTATTGTCTTGGTTTTCTCTGGGTTGGGGCAGTATTGGCACTTTTTTTTTCTGCATTCTGGGCAGCAAAGATGGGTCTGTGGGGTGATGAGGATAAGGGTAATGAGAGGATGGGGCACTCTGAGGTGTCTTGGACTTGGCTGTGCAATGTAGGACCCAAGCCAGAGCCTCTCAACAGGCTGTTGAAGGGATTTAGATCTATCCTCTAAGTTTCAAAACACTACTTTGGAAAAGAAGAATATTTTAAGTGGTTTTTCAGGAGGGATTGGTGCAATGTCACCTTTAAAGACAGTTGTGGAGCCTTGAGCTTGGGCCGATGTTGCACCCACCTGCTGCTCGTGGGAACAGGGTTGGGATGCAGTGTCTTGGATGGTGCATAGTGAAATACTGACTCACCAGAATGATCAAAACCCATAGCTGAGAAGCTAAACAAGCCTCCAAGTGCATGAAATGAGCCTTTAGAGTCTAAAAGGGAAAAAAAAAAAGTATTTTATTTTGTGTTCCCTTTGAGATCAGGTCCAAACGCCTGCTTCTGGGCAGCCTGTGGAGCAGGGGAGGTGGGATGTCAGGAAAGGCAGCATTGGCCCAGGAACTGCCCATCTTAGTGCTCTGCTCATCAGCAGAGATAGAAGGACTGAGATGCTCCTCTCGCGGCCTCTGTCAGTACACAAAGACCTCTCATAGCTCACCAGATTCCTAAGTTACATTTCAGAATGACCTGTATGTGTCCCTCTTGCCTTCTGCCCAGATGTATAACCATCCTGTAGCAACAAGGGCATTGGCAAGGCTGAGCCCAAACCCAGCAAGCACAGGTGTGGGCTGCCTTTGGTTTGCTGTCTCGGCTCTAGAGCCTCCTGCACAGGCTGATGGCAAACTGAGACCTACAAGCTGATGGTTTCCATGCAGGAAGCCTAAACTAGAACTGAAAAAAAAAAAAAAAAGCTAAAGCCTGTATGCATATTCTTGTACTCACTTCACTGGCCTGAGGCAATGGCCAGGTACATGCAGATAATTGCATAAATAGGCTATTATTTTTAGTGCAGTTAAAGTCACCGTGAAACTTGGTTTTAGGTTTCTGCCAAATAAAGAGAACAAATAGATTAATCAAGTCACTTTTTATCTGCAAACAACTTTCCAGATCATTTTCCCCTTTAATTTGATGGAATGACAGTTCTTTTCAGCTCTACCCTCACCTGCCCTAGATGAAAGGGGGTTTGGGAGGTGGAGAAAGGGTGGGACAGTCTCCCCTGGGTTTAATGTTCTGGGTTACAGTAGCACACGCATCATATACCTGTCAGGGAAAGTACTCCTTGAGCTGAGCTGCAGGGTTAGTTTAACCTGCCCATAACCAGGTCTGTTGACCATTAAGGAGCAAATGTTGCCACTCATCCAATCCCTGAGTTGTTTTTCCCGTTGGGTGCCTGGAATTTGGTATTTTCTTGTCAAAGTATCCCACCCAGCAGCCCTGCTGATGGGCTGTGATGAGCTGAGGGAATGAAATACATTTCTGTAATATCACAAAGAGTCCTCCAACTCTCTGCAGGTCCCTTACCATGACCTTGATGTTCATTGCCTTTTCTCAGTGCTAGAGTTATTCACCCAGAGGAATAGCTGAAGAGCAAACTGAGATTTAATTAGTCAACTAATCCCCCAGTAAACAAAGAAAACTGGGTAATTTTTGTGTCATACCCTTCCTGATGGACCACACATGCACTTGTCCAGTTGCAGACATTGTTGAGTGAGGACTAAGGTTTCTGTCTTTCTGCTACAGTGATTTTATTTTTTTAAGAGGGGGAAAAAAAAAAGGCCAATTTCTAAAAACCTTTCAGCTTATTTCAGCATCATCCTACTGTTCACCCCACTGTAGTAGTTCTCTGTAACTCAGCAAATCATTCCCATGTGATCCAGCAGCCTTACTACATGGAGGAGCTGCACATTACCCCCTCAATTCCTATCTGCAGAACCTAACAAAGCCCCAGCATGACAAGATGATTAATCAATATTTCACCCTGGCCCAGCTCCTCGATACCACTGTGGGTCCCAGTCGCCATTCCCGTGTCAGCTGCTGTTTTTAATAGGTACATTTGTGGAATAATGGGAGGGGAAGTTATTATAAAAGCATTTGTGAGGCTGCTTTTGCTCAGTGATTCAGTTTGGCCCGTTGCTCCATGCGTGTCTTGAACTTTAAAACTTTCTGTCAGGTCTCTGTTACTCAGATGGAGAATAACTGTGAGCTCCTGGATGGTTCTGCTGCATTCTCTGCCTTCAGCTATATTTAGTCTCAGTTGTGGTTTTGTTGGTCAGTCATAGACTGGTGTGGAAAAGTTAAAGATGCTTCCAGTAATGACTTAAACAAAACAAAGGTATCCGGCAGCAAACAGAAACCCCTTTCTCCATGTCAAAGCCCGTGTACCTTGCCAGGACTCCAGTTAGGGGAAAAATGTATCCTGCAGCCTGGCCAAAACCATCCTGTCTCCCATCCCATTGAATGGCTCTGCAGGTTTGTGAGTGCACCTAGTCTGAGGCTTCCAAGAGCCTGATTAATTCAACTTTTGTTTCTATAGAGTAAATGGTGCCAGCTTTAGGAAAAGCTCAGCTCTACAGTTCAATGTCATGTAATGAAGCCTGGGAGATGGTGAACATCAAGTAAAAAGTAAAAAATAAATACTGTATTCCTCTTCTGTTACTTATTTTTTCCCCAGACTCATTTGCTGCTAGAGGAAAACAATTTTCAGCAAAATTGTCCCAGAATTTAGATTTTAATCAGACTAACAGTTAGGTAATCCCTGGAAAGAGGCCCCACTGCCAGGATTCAGGAACTTGTGGTACATCCTGCAAGACTGAAGCCTTTATCCCAAAACTACTGCCTAGATTTTGGGACTGGTTGCCCACCTGGATGTGAACATAAACCAGACTGAACACAGATCCTTTTGCGTGCTGGAAGCAGAGCCTCCTTTTTTTTTTTTAACCAAGAGTGTCCACATTTTAATGACAGTTGAAGCTATTTATATCTATAAATCCATTTGGGGAAGTTTGGGGAACCTTTTATTACAATAGGTGTTGTGAAAATATAAAAGTATTCTGATATAAGGAGCTTTAGCAGTATCTGCTCTGGCTGTCTGAGCGGGGGGTCTGAGAGAAGGCACCTCCAGGAGGCTCCAGCCTTTTCCCTGCTTTATTTTAATACTAATTAATTCCAGAAGGGCTAAAGATATTTGATGAAATGTTACACTTCTAAGAGAAAGTTTTGCCCGAGAGTCTTAGAGCAGGCCTCCCAGCTTGGGAGGGTCTGGTGGGAAAAGAGGGTTAGTGGTGATTTTGATGCTTAAATTATCAGTAATTAAGAAGTTGATTTTTGGGGATTGAAGAAAATTTTAAACAGCTGCTTCTTTGGGGCCTTTTACTCCTCATTTTCATTAGCATGTGCTAAGGCAATCTGGAAAATATATTTAGGTCTATATTATGCTGTGTCAAGACCTCAGCATCTGTACCTTGGGGCAGATACATGTGAGATAGCTGAGGGTAGATGTGCCAGCTCGCACATGTGGAAGCGTTCAATTTGTAATATGATTATAGCCCCAACACAAAGCCTGCTTGATACCTGTGGCAGATTTGTTTCATGGTAAGTGCAGAAAATTCTCAAAAAATCATGTCATGTTTCACATCACCAGCCAACTCAAACTAGAGAAGTAGCGCTTTAATTCCTGGGGAATCTCTTTCAGCAGGCGCGTGTCAGGCCCAATTAAGGCCCAGGCAGCCTTGCACTAATTGGGTTGAGTTATGCAGTGGTGTAACATGGTCCTTTAGCAAAGCAGCCCCTTTGTCCAGGCCACACCAGCCGGTCTGTCTTCCCGAAGGTGGACAGTAGAGTAACCCCTGCTAGAAAATCACCTGGAAAAAGTTAACAACTGGAGTGAGAGTTTTTAGTAGCAGTGGATAGGACAGCTCATGGTGCTCAGTTAGCTCAGCATGGGACCTACCTCCTACATTATAGGTACCACCACAGGAAATAAAGGTGGTGAGCTGTAGCCTCCACACACGAAGCGTGAGCCTGACATCAGCATCCTCCAAGGATGCTCCCTCATCTCATCCACAAGTCTTTCTCCACTCCCAAAATAAAGAGGGCTTTTTCTGAAATCTGAAGTGTTAACACACTAGAGTAGAGAAAGAAAAATTAAGGCATGAGCTGAGATATGGAAATTAATTTAAGCTTTTAACCTCTCTTGAATCTCAGAGGCATTTGCGTGAAAATCCCCACAACAGACTCAACAGCTTCAGGTTGTCTGTAATCCAAATGAAAGTGAAACACTGGAGGGCAGAGTCTAATGGTCTTTGATCAACAGATCCCTACAAGACTCTTTATATCTACTCTAAAGTTACTCTCTTTTAGTTTAAAACCATCATCCCTTGTCCAGTTGCAACTGTCCAATTTACACAGACTGCTAGAGTCTGTCCTCTTTCTCCTGTGGCTGCAGGGTCTGTTGGGCACCAGTCTGGTGTGTCTTGAATTCATCTTGTGTCTGAGCCTGGCCAGGGATCTTTTCTAGCACCCAGTCTCTGGCTCAGGTCTTAAAGGAGGATAATCTTTGCCACCCTTGGACCAATATGAAGTCCTGGCTCGCTGACACAAGCCTACCCTTCCTCAGGAGGGGACTCATAGATGTGAAGTCCAGTCAGCTGCAATCACATCATGTAATAAAGATTTACTTCAGAAGGATCCACAGACCCTCTACTCTGTGTAACCACAAGCCACAAAACACTTTGCAATCCACTGTAACGAAGGAAAGACCTTTATTACATTTAGACTTGATTCCCTGGTACTCTCTGGAAGCAGTTCTGCTGTTTTTATTACTTAAGAGCTATTAAAACCTTAACCACTGCATGGAGTAACTTGCTCCAGCTTTACACTTGTCCATAAAATATTTGACTGGGAAATCAAGAACTACCTTTTGGACCTAACACCCCATCAGCTGAGGAATGTCAGAGTCAGGTCTGAATTTGTCCCTGCCCTGGCTGAGTGTACAGGCCAGGCTGAGAGATGCTGAAGGGCAGGAGCATGGCTTGTAACTGGCTTTTCTCCATGGTTTTCTTTGCTGCCTGTAAGGAAGGACAGGGAGTGGGAAGCCACAGTGACCTCTCCTTCCCCCTTGTGTCGGCCATAAGCCAAGCTTTGCACATGCCAGCCTCTGTTAGCTTAGGAAGGAACAAAATTGGAAGGAAAGTCACTGCATGGAGAATGAAGGAGAGCAGGAATAGGGACCGGGTTAATCCCACCCCAAAAAAACCAAAAGAAATTTTGAATCACCCTAAATTTGACACGGTGCTGGGGGAAAAGAAGCAGACATGGGTAATCAGCAGGATGGCACAGAAACATCAGTCACCCCTCTGAAAAAACCTTCTGAAGCACAAGTACAAAACCAAAACAACCTGACATGGTGTAAGGGAAAAAGCACCAGCCAAAAACTTCTATAAGGCAACTCCCTATGTTGCTCTTTATGTTGCCCAGATACTGGTGGGGTGTAAGACAGAAGCTCAAAGCCTCTCATTATTTTGACTTTTTTTTATTATGAAGTAGAAAAATCTGGCTTTCTCAGCTCGCTGCTGGTTCCAAATTATAACTTCCTCCTCCTCCACTCTGCCACTGAATTTTTAATATTTCCTCTTTGGAAAATGGCAGGAGTCTCAGCAGGGTGGGGGCTTCTGCTCTAATACAGCTCTGCCAGGGGTGAGCAAGGCTGGGGTGCCTTAGGACAACACTTTGCCCTTGGAAAATATATTCTAGCTACTGTCACCAGAGAACAACAAGGGAAAAAAAAAAAGAAGCATTTTCCCAAAACCTGAGGAACCAGCCTCATAAATTATCCATTTATTATGTTTCTTCGTTTCAGCTGAAACAATGATCCCAGTACATTTTCTTTTAAACTGTGTCTCCCCAGTCCAAGTGGCCACCTACTTTGTTGTCCAAATTTCTCGTGCAGTTTGAATCCTACAATGTGTAATCTCAGTAGGGTTATCAGTTATGTCATGCATTATACAGCCTCCAATCAGCGTAGTGGGAAACAACATTTTCATTTAATACCAGGAGAAACAGTGGAAGTCAGCGATTGATACCAACACAATGATGGGAAAAAGTGTCCAGAGGTGCTACTCACATAATCTCACTTTACAACATCTTGAAAATTCAATAGAAAGGACTTTGCTAACAATACCAGAATGACATCCACTGATTATTGTTCCTAAAGCTCTTAACAATAAGAAAGCCCTCTAAATATATCTCAACAAAAAACATATAACAGTTTGTTTCTTCTTTTTTTTTTTTTTTCTTTGCAAAGCACATAGTATTAGTCAACAATTGTTGTGTGGCGTGAGCCCATTAGGGCTGTTGGCTAGTAATGTTCTGGGAAATGAGCTCTTGAAAGATCTTTTTTTCTTTTTTAAACATGCCTAACAATTGTATCTTAAAACAATCCTGGATCAGCAAACTGCAAGGACCCACTCTTATTTTCTTAAGCCTGAAGAAAAAACTAACCCCGCTTGCATTTTATTCACTCGCTTCGAAATTTGGTCGTGAGAAGTAAATTTTAGCTCAGAGCAGAAATTAGAAGCTTTCTAAGGACCAGCTGCTACCTGTTAATTCTTTGGTCTGGGCAGGGTTGTGTCAGTTCTCCAAATTACACGTGGGTGCTTTCCTGGTCAGTCTCTCCCCAGCAGCCAGTCCTCAGTGTAACATGACTTTCAGAAAGGGTTAAAATGCAATTAAATTGAACAGTTAGTAAAGCATGACATTTCTTTCAGGAGAAAAGTGGAAATAGGCATATTTACTGCTAAACTCACACATTAGAGGATGAGCCAGAAGCCACTAAGCTCTCAGTGTCTACTACAGAAAAGCCCTAAAAGTGGTTCATTGCTCAGCACCCTCCAAGAGCAGCACCTCTCGGGCCATTCCTGCTGCCCCAAAGCACACAAATGAAGACAGGTATGGGAATAAAATCCTTCACTTACTTTACAGCATCAGGCCCATTCCTATATTTCATCACCGTGTTATTGCACAACACTTTTGGGGTATATGGCCATCCAGAAACTAATTGGTAAAGATTAAATAATTTAAATTACTTTTATATTTTTTATATTTTGAAAACAAAATGAGCACTTACATGTCTCAGAGATCTTCACTGCATTTATAGCACTGAAAGGCCCGTGAAAGATCTCTAAAAATCGTTAACTGAAGTAAACATTGAATCACGTTACAGAATCAACAACAGAGAATTTTTGAATTAAATAATTGTGTCGTGCTCAAGGATATCAAGTGAATTATCCACTGGATTTTCTTTTATTGTGTGCTCTTAATCTCTCTGTTTATTATTGAAGTGGTTAATAAGCAATTCCTAAAACAGATCCAGAAGGTGTCTGTAGCAGCCTGACTGTCAGCCCACACCATCCAGTATGTTTTCCACCAGCCTTTTGCAATCCTAGCTTGATTTCACCTTAAACACTTTTTGGAATGATTATTTTTGTTCGCTGAACTTGGACATTACTTGTGTAGATTCAGTTAAGATTTGTTTGCAGTCGATATAAACAACATTTACTGGGTACAAGACATATCAGAAGGAAAAATTTTAACTTCTGCAAACATTTTTAGATGATCAAATGAAGGAAGGGAGAGAACATTGTGAAAATCTAACTTGAGCACTGCCTGCTTGGCACTGCTTTCCCTGTTATTGCCCGTCAATACCCCAAAATTTATTTAGAGAAATAGACCCATTATGTACTTCACTCAGAGAATTTTTTTCACTTCCCCACCAGACACTATGGATGTCCTTCAAAGCACCTTCTGGTAAATTTTTTGGCACCTGGTTATCAAACCAACCATCTCATCTCTCTCAATTGAATATATTTACTGAAACTTTTTTATTAAGTAATAAATATTAAGTGTTTCTTAAGCAAAATTTCGTTTTCTTATAATTTCTCTGATATTTAAGTATAGACTCAATTAGTGGAATTCCTCCGCAGGGTAACCTGAATGAAGCCTCAGCTGAATTAGGGGCTGACTCTCCCAAGGGCAGGGCTGGAAATACCCCTGGGTTTAATGTGGTTTCAAACATTTTTTGCTGCTCTTCACTCCTCTGTGATTTTATGTACTTAAAAAACTCATATATCAGCATTGCATATAATAACAACTACTTAAACCTGAGTATTGCATATCATTGCATATCTACTAATGCAATTTGTAGGCAGTGCTTATTGCTCACCAAAGGGACAGAGGCAACAATGGCTGTGGGAGTAAGGAGATGACTTCAAAGTACCTCTGGCTGAAAGGTGAGGGGTCCACACACCTGTGCCCAGGTGAGGTGTGTGTCCCCTGCCCCGGGGTCAGTGCAGGTCAGTGCGTGGCAGAGCTGCTGGTGGTTGTTGTTGTTGGTTGGTTTTGAAGTCATAGGAAACCGCTTGAATGGCTGGAGCCAGAGTGTCTCTGAGAGGGGCTGCCAAACATGAAACAACACACGGAGCTCAATCGGTGCTTAATTACTTTGTTGTTTCTTAAATATGGGGGGGGGGGGGGGGTATCTCTGTTGAAAGGCTCCAACTTGACAGTACCAGGGAGTGGAGCTGGTGCTGCAGGGGCTGCTCACTGGGAGCTCAGTGCCTTTGGGGACGTGGGGCAAAGCACTCAAATCCCTTTACAAACTCTTCGGCCTTGGGCACACTCTCCCTCCTCCTCCTTCTCCCAAAAAAATCTTTCCCAAACCCAGTCCTGGAAGAAAAGTACATCCCTGAAGGGTTGGAGCCCTGGCTCAGGGACACCCCACAGCTGAAAGCAAAGAGCCAAAGCCCTTTTACTAAGGATACTTGCTGTGCCATGCAGGGCATCACCCTTGCCCCTGCTCCGGGGAGAACACCGCCCCCAGCCTTGCTGTAGCACAGCCAGGCCACATGTCTGGAGGTGTGCAAATCACCAGCAGCTCTGGCAGTGGGATGGGATCAAGCTTTGGACATCACAGCTCTCAGCTGGGCACGCTGCCTCGGACCTGTGCCCGGGAGCTGCTGTTACATGCCTGTGAAAATATGTATCTCAGGAACCACACCAGTAAACATGTGCCTTGTGAACTACATGATTCATATGTGATCTGAGGTTTTAGGATATTTCTGCATATTTTAAATGCTATCCATGTTTGAAAGCACTGTCCAGGAACATAAAGCCTCAATGTAAATTATTTTCTATTATTTATTATATTTATGTCTCTTTTTTGACAGCTCACCCTAAACCTTACAGTAAAATCTGGCATAAACTCTATGAAAACAGAGATAAAACCTTTGAGTTTACAACCAAGATTTTAATATGCTCTGGGAGTGCTGCAATTCTTCACGGGAGCATCAGGAATGGTTGGATTTGATGATCTTGGAGGTCTTTTCCAACCAAAAATGATTCTATGGCCCAATGAAACGTGCCCTGGCGGGGCCAGCAACAGGCGATAGACCCGCACAGACCCCCTCCCCGTGCCTGCCTGTCTGCACAACATTTCTTGTCTCTATTGATGTATCTAACGTGAGAAATAAAGTGCGGAAAACTTATTTCAGCTGCATTTCACGGGCAGGCTCTTTGATCAGCCAGTGCCTGAGTATTACTCAGCACACAGGAAAATGAACAACTTAACTTTCAGACTTTTAGGTACAGCGCTAGACGCCGCGAAAGGGCTGTCGACATTGCCAGCAGTCGTTAGGCTGCCTTTGGCTTTGAACAAGAGTATCACAAGCCAGGGGACAAACTCCCCCATCCCGGGGCGATGTTCGCAGCCCCCACCCCATGCACCCACCCGCGGTAAACCTCGGAGCAACTCAAAACAAGTAGCCAGGGTTTAGTTAACCCTGGCTTGCATTCCTGACTCTAATTCTGTTTAAAGAGCGTCAGGCGAGGAGGGAACCCTGCGAAGCGTTTCTCTCAGCGTGGAGAGTGATTTATGTCCTCCCCGGCGCTGCCGGAGCCCTCCAGCCCTAATTGCCGGGTGCTCTCTCGTGGCTGCACAGGGAAGTGCTGGCGGTCCCTCCTCCGGCTCAGACCAGACTTCTTCAAAACAAATCAAAGCGAAGGGCCCGTCGCCAACTGGAAGTAACGACTGCGAAGTCCTCAGTAAGAGGACTCTTTACAGCGCTGGCCTACCAGAGCTCCTTGCTGGGCTGGCAGTGGGGAGAAAATTCAGATTTTTGCCTAATTATTGGCTGTTTGAGAAGCCGAGAAACAAACAGGAGCTAAGCCTGGGCAGAGGTACCAGTTTTGACCTCCTTGTGCTGGCAGTTTCTCTCTGTTAGCTGGTAGCTACCATAAGGATTTAAGGATTTTGGAATTCAGCTTTACCTTTTTTTTTTTTTTTTTAGTACACGTTAGTATGTGGAGCGGAACGCACGAGCCAGACCTGAGCAGTGCGGAAAGGCTGTCTTGATTCATTGCACTCATATGATTTTGGCTGCAGTAAATTCACTCTCCTGCTACAGCATGCAATTTGAGGGTTTATTGAATACTGGCACAACCAGAGGGGAATCATCAAAGTGGAGATAATTGCAGGGCTCTCGTTGCTTCTGCTGTCATTGCTTTACCAGCTATTGTCTCACTGCTCGGGTGAGCAGGGCCAAAGACCTCTCATAAGAAATAAAATAGTCAAAAAAGTCAATTTTATCCCTTCTTCTATTTCTTTTCCTTGTGGTAGGACTTACTCTTATGTGTGATTCTTTACAGTCTCCAGGAAGTTTTCGGTTTCTTCTCCTATTTCACTATTCCTTTATTCAGCGCTGTCTCTGAAAAACATTATACAAGATCCCGTCCTTTTTTTTTGTTAGCACCCAAACTCTTGGCCCCTTTCCGTTTGAGGTGGAAACCTAACGCCTCTCCTCCAGCAGCAGGAGTTTAGCCTGTGGAATCCCTGGAGAAGCTTTCTGTTCCCCTCAGTAAGCACCAGACCGACGGCCGGGAGAGCACCTTCTCCCTCAGCCTTCCCCTGCTATTTGTCTTCCCTGCTCTCCCCACATTTCAGTTCCCCTAAAAATCACCCGGAGATCATTGGCCAGTTCAGCAAAGACAACTGCTCCATCACAGCCGAAATCTGAGCTCGCACATCTGGTTGAAGTTAAGCTAAGGTCTTCTTCCCAGAAATGCTTTGTGAAGTTCTTCTCCAGGCAAGACTTTTCCAGTAAGATAGTGTCTCCTTGCCTGCTATTTTGCTTAGTCTCGCTTTCTTTTATCTTCCTTGTCGAACTTAAATGTCGCCATTCACTGCTAGCAGATGTGGTTTGGGATTCCTACATTCTTTTATGCCTGTATTTCAGTGCTTTCATCACAGCTTCTCTTTCAGCTAGGTGAATCAAAGGCCTTTCCTTAGTCCAGTCAATGCGAGCTATACATGATGGCTTGTTTTATTTGGCAATCTTCTCCAGTATGTGATTCATTGTCTGCAGGTGATTCATAGTTAGGAAATTACTTCTGAACCCTGCCAGTGCTTGTGGTTGATTAAAGTTCAGAAGTCCCTGTAGTCTGTTCACCAGTGCTCTTTTGTCAACTCAAATATTTGTGTGCAGTAAAGAACAGTAAAAAGTGGATGTGCTATTGACATGAGCAATTTACTTGAATGTTTGCATCTTTAGAAAGTTCTACCAAAATCTCTAGAACTGGCATGAAACTGTTTCACAATGTCTGACTAAATGAATCACGTTTTACAAATAAATATCTGTCAAATCATTCAATTACTTGAGATCCAGTCATTAAGCAATAAAATAAAGCAGTAAATAGGAGACATCTGCTGCGAAGTGCTACAGAAACATAAGCATCTTTCTCAAGTTACCTTCTTTGCATTTTGGTATAATGATTCACCAAAAATATCTTACCCAAGGCAATCAAACATCAGAAAACTCTCCACTGCAAAACAGCATTGGCATAACATGGTACCTTACCCAAAGCAAATACATCTTGGTGGAGGCTACCAGGGAACAAAGAGGAGATCGATCAGCTGACATGCTGCAGCATTACTAGGTGAGCTCAGATGGCTCAGGGTACTGAAAACTTGAAACAAAAATAGCATTGGAAGCCATTGCTTCTGATCTTGAATTGATTTTTTTAAGATGTAAATTCTGTCCTTCCTTTGAAAGGTAATATTTCTCATAATGGCCAAGAGGTTGTCTTTACATCAGAGGTGCTTTACATCAGAGGTGCTTGTAGGGATAATATTAAAACTCGAGGCCTGGATGGTCAAGGGGCTTGAAAACTGACTCTCTAAGGACCTCCTGCTCAAATCCACTGCAGCAGGAGCTGAATCCCAGAGTTTGGCAGCTTCTAGGGAGCTGCTGTCATACTGAAGTGGGGGTAACAGCTCATGTTGGTCAGGCACATCCACATCAGAACCGCCACTTTCCCCAGAAGGATGAGGGGCTTTTTGGCAGCATCATCCTACAGGGTTGACCCACCAAATGGTATTTCCAAGACTACAAATTAATTCAAGTACCTTTTGGAGAGGCATTCAGATAACAGCAGATTTAGGGACTTGTAGCCTCTTCGCTTTTCTTTTGGGCAGCTTGGGCTCATTGCTTCATCTAGAGTGTCAGTTTGCAGAGCAGTGCTTGATTTGCATTTCTTTGAGAAAGAAAACATTTTTAAAACTTATCTTGATAGTTATAGAATTTCCTGTGAAAGATACATTTTTCCTGCCAAAAGATTCCTACAATGCTCGAGCAGCACTTCAAAACCGGTAGAGCTGGACTGACATTGCATATTTTACTGGTAATGGAGCATAGTAAAAACAAAACTGGAAAGAACAATCAAGCACCCAAAGCAGCATTATCACAGAAGTATCAGCTCCTTTCAGACCTTTCCCTGGATAACATTTCAGCACCAGCAGCTCTGCCTATATTTTGGCTCAGAGATTATGTTTAAAATTGGAATTGCCTGTATTAAACCCATACCTATGAAGGTTTCTGTATCTAATTCAAAATTCTTCTCTAAACAAACCCTGTAACTTTGTGCTTCAGGTTGCAACAGCTTCTCAGTACATATCTCCAAATGGAGGTGGTTTTTTGACAAAATTGAGGTTTTAAATATCTGTTTAGTGACTTTAGTTACTTTCTACATTTCTCACAAGCTGAAGAAGTCCCAGCAAGTGCAGTGTGTGTTTCAAACCTTCTCTCAATATGCTTGTTCAGGCAAATATTTCTGCTGAGTTCAATTCCTCCCAGGGGAATATACTTTGGAGAAGAAGTGGTTAAAAAAACTCCCCCAGGATTTGACTGAGTATAACCAGCAGCAATTTAGTAAGAACATCAGGACATTATGAAGTTTAAAATTGGATTAAAAAAAAAAAAATCCATAAAACAGGAGGTTAAGACCTCAGTTTTCCATCTCATCCAAGAAATTGCATTTAGTATAGTTTAAATAAAGATGTTCAACAACTAGGAGCTGAACTCTTGACTTGTAGCCACCCTCTAAACCCGTCTCAGAAGACACAGAAATGCTCCATCTCAGGCAAGGTTTTCAAAAGCCATCACTTCTGCCCTGCCAGCTGCCACATGTGTTTGCAGGTCTTGCTGGCTCAGCAACCCTCCAGGTTGGATTTGCCTGCTGAGATCAGCCCACAGCGTTCCTCTTCTATAAAAAACTGCAAGCAATGACAATGATTTTGGCATTTTATCCATTTGCAGTGCTCAGCTTTGAATTCCTGCCTCATTTAGCCGAAGATATTTGGCTTGGTCACTCCTCCTCTTTGACAGCTTAGATATTGGTGCTCTTCGCCTTTGTGCAAACATGTGCTTTTTATTTTAGGCTATGCAAAAACTATGTCATGACTCTAGGGAAAATATATCCCCCTGCAACCCCGGATAAAAAGGATGGCAGTCAATTCAAATTGGTGTCCACTCTTCCGTGCCAGGTGCATGAACATCTAACTCATAACTGTGTTTATTTCCAGTCTTCCTCTATGGTTCTGACATCAAGAGAAGCACAAAATCCACCATGAGTGGCAGAAGGACTTCCATGAGGAGCCATACCTCTGGCTGATCTATTTCTGGACTACCACTCTAATTAACCTGAAAATGTCAAAAACAACAAATGTGTCTTTCAAGTAGAAGTCAAAAGATGAAGAACACATACCAATGGAACACAAAACTAGTGTGGTTTTGCTTTTTTTCCTGAACAAAACCAGGAAAAACTCCAGTGTTCCTAGTTATGGTGTAGGGACTCAACACACAGGGCAGAGAGAGAGAGAGGAAGGAGAATGATGCCTTTCTGAAATAAAACCCCATGATTGTGTGTCACACTCAATTACACACAAGGAGAAGATAAATGCTGTTGGTCTGATGTCCATGTGCATCCTGCCTGCACAGCCATCAGAAAATGGAGGGGGGTTAACAGCATCAGGACTTGACCAGTTGGGATGTTTGTAGGACATATAAAACAAGTTTAAAACAAACAGTGAGCACAAAGGAGTAACATGGGGAGAACCCTTCCTGAAAGCCTGGAGAGGCTCCTTGGAAACAACAACTCTTTGGAATCATTTACAAATGCTGCCCCATCTGTAAACACAAGAAACATCCGTAATGTAAACAGCGTCCCTCGCTCAGAAAGTGCGAGGAGAAATGAACAGGAAGCAAGGCAGCAGAAGGAGGAATAAATCAGTGACAGACTTTTATGAAACAAGACATCTTGGTCCTTACGCGTATGCGCACTCACCAAAATCGCTTATTAAGTCCACATGGATCAAGTGAGCTCTTTGGAAAAGAGAGTCTAAAGAGATGAGGAACATGAAAGGAGCATCTAGAAACAGATGGAACATAACGTTTTCAATAAACCTGAACATAGATGGGAATCTCTCATAGCAGCAGCTAAACTGCCTCGTGCTGTGAGCCCATCAAAATTCACAAGCTTAACAACATTGGACTGAGTCTGTACATGTGGATGAGAATTTGCAGAGGATAAATCTAGCATGTTGTTTGAAGCTGATGAGCTGTGTGGTTCAGCAGCAAGGACGCTCCCTCCAGGATAACACAAGGTACCCGTGTAGTGCATTGCTGGAATCAGCAGCTGCTCAGTGGGATTTGCCAAAGTATCTTTCCCGGTCTATGATTAATTAAAGGATCATGCAATTCCCTTTCCTGTTCTCTAAACTGTGCCCATGCCAGAAATTCTTGTTCTAAGCCTGGATCTGGATCTCACTTTTAAATAAAATTTTTAAAGGATCCCCGGTGTCTGGTAGTATTCCATAGTTATTATTTGTGTTATAGGAAGACCAACAGATCCAAAAATAAGACAAAGGGCAATATGGTCATCTCAGTACAAATATAGTGATACAGTGTAATTCTTCTTAACTTAAAGAATTTCCAAAAATAGGCAGTAATGGACAGACATTCAAACAAAGGTTGTTAGCAATGCAGAGAATAAACATCCAGTTCCTTGATACCCCACAGACAGTCCTGTCCTGTTCTAGTTGACAGGGTGGTGTATGGTCAAAGGTTGGATGTGATGATCTTAGAGGTCTTTTCCAACCTAAATGATTCTGTGATTCTGCCCATGTTGCCTGTCCATCCTAGGTTTTCTAACCCTCCTCATGACCACTGAAGGCTGTTTTCTGATCAAGAGCTGCTGTGGTACTGATGCATACAGGTATTCCCTGGGATAGAAAAGAAAAGTGATCTTGACTGCAGAGACAAGACGCCCCCAGGTAAAATCAGATTTCCCATTAAAAAGCTGTGTGTATCTTCAGATCTGACAAGACACTAATAGCCACCAGTTACACCTGACACAACAGATAACAAAAATCTGTAGTTATCTTTAATATGTAACAGTGCCTACAACTTAATTACCTGAATCACATTTATCCTTACTCTGAGGCTGGTGATTCACAACCAATCATTCCATCAAGCATTTGGTAAAAGTGCCTTGGAGGAAAAGGTGCATTTTATGAGAACACTCCATTAGGCTACGGATTAAGAAAGGAAATTAGTACCGAGGGTCAAATCCTTTTGGTACTATTTACATTGGAAATGGGTTCCCTGATTTATATCTCTGTAAATATTATCTCCTCACCTGGTGCCAGCTGCCAACACAAGGCCAGGCTGGTCTCTGTAGAGTGTAAGTCAGGACAGAATATGGTGTGTCCTCTGCATCCACCTGAAGGGCAGGTCCCTAAAGGACAGTGTGGTATGATGGGGTCATGCCCCTGGGGATGTGGGTGGAGGTGTAGGCTGTGACACAAGATCCTTCATTTTGGGCTGCAGGAAATTCAAGGCAGAAATATGGGCCCAGGAATGAGCATCACGGGCACAGAAATTGGGACACACACGTATACACATTTACATATATTGTCTCTCCCATTTAGATCAACAGTGCTCATGAATTAAGGGATATCCCAGCAATTCATAGGCATTCCTTGAGGCAGCAGCAGCCACCTGCCTGACTTGGGGCAGGAGTTATGTTGAGGGCAGCAAGCACACCTCACCCCATATAAATCGTATAAATCAGTCTGTGCTTGGGAAGATGGACTTTCTCCCAACTTTATCAGACATTATCAGCCCTTACCTTGAAGTCCTGACTCGCTGGATGAGTCCTGCCTTTCCATTTCTGTCTGTGCCATGAAGTCAGTCCCATTGGATGAACAAGGGATGAGCATGGTGCTGGACATCTCCTTCCTTCTCCAAAAGCTCCTCAGGACCCACCTTATCATCCCACAGCTTTCTGGGGCATAATGTGATGTCAGTGACTCCACCACTGCTTTTTGCCATGATTTTGTGCAGTCCTGACCCATCTGGAGGGGAAGGAGTGATGATAAAGCAAAGAGCCCCATGTGCAAACCAGAGCTGAGATACTGCCATGAGGAAATCCCAGCAGAACTGGAGACTGAGCCACCAAGCACCTTCAAGGATCCGATTTGTGAAGTGTCTTGGGTAAGTCACTCAGCAGTGCACAGCCATTTGCAGGAGGGGTTTGGGAGAATGAACATAAATTATTTTCTTTACATTTCTGAAAAAGATGTGTGCTGGTTAGACTCAAGAATATTTTTAACAAAAGATGGCACAGCAGACATATTTCAAAAAGGAATTCTGTATCACTACGTAGGGAGTTATTCTTCAAGTCCAAGTGTTAGCAGGATTTATGGTAAGATTGTCCCTTCAACTATTGCTGCCACGACTGCTAGTTCTACCCAGTCATTAAATACTGGGTTTTTGCAAGAACTAAGAGTTTTTCACAGTAAATAAATCTAAGTATCCTCCATTTACTATTGGAGAAACAGAGACAGAAAGCAAAGACTTTAGATCTTCCTGAGATCGCAGTCTGTGAAATGTCCACGCTGGAAAACCACAACGTTCAGGAAAAAAATGATACAGGATCTAAGAAAGCTTCAACTGTTTTATAGAAACATTTACACACATCAAAACATTTCATCCCAGGCCACTGCCACTGCAGGTAGCTGCTAATTAAAATCTGCTGTGCTGTGGCTACTGTCTCTAAAACTCTGGCCAGCACATGTTTTATTTCTCTTCCTTTTTATGCCTTTTTTTGTTTGTTTAGATTCTGAGCTTGTCTGATGATATTTTCAAAATTCAGTTTTATGTTTAAAGATTAAGTTTAATAAGCTTGTACGATATATAAAGAGATTATAATTTATTATTTAAAAAGTTTCCTGACAAGATGTCTACAAGAAACATGACCCAAACCACACCGCCTTGTAATAATACCTCTTAAAAATTCCTGACCTCCCACTAAACACTCCTGCAGACTTCCCTGCTTCAATCCTCACTGCATATCTCATATGTGTCCCCTATAACATTACACAGGAGGAAATGAAACGGGAAAGTCATCAGCTCAGACTGACAAACGACAGCAATTATCTACCACTGTGTTATTTTCTCTGAGTATTGACATAAAGCACTTTTTCTGGCAGTGTAGGGCTGGGGGCTCATGAAAGCAGTTTTAGATCCCCTGTGACACTTGATGCATCTGCCCTTTTCCTAAAAATGGGCCACTAAGAATAGGGAAAGGAGATACAATGCAATGAGAGAAACAATGCAAAGGGTGCAGGGTGTAACTGCCATGGGGAATACAGGCATGAGAGTGAGAAATACAGCCAGAAGAAATACAGGTGTGAGAAGTAAAGGCATAACCGTGAGGAGCACAGTAGCCCTGCAGTCAGCCCTGTCTGACAGGGGTTTGGTGCTCAGATACCCACACCCAAACTCAGTCCAAGGGTGATGCTGTCTCTGCCTGCTCCAGCAGCTCTTTTCAGGGGTTTCTCCATTCCCCTCCCCAGCCCTGCTCCTGCACGCTCTGCTCACTACAGCAGAGGTTTTCTCACCAGCCAGGTCGTGTCTCCTCTCCCAGTAGTTTTCCAATGACCTGGCTGTCTCCCTTCCCTGCATTACACTACCTCAGGGGTAGCCACCTTTTTGCCATCACCACTGTCCCTGTGTCCTCCTGCACGTGAAGACCATGCTGGGCGCCAGGTTGGTATTGCATTGACATACCCATTTGCTAATTTGTGATTTGCATTATTACATATTTCATATTTGCTAAAAGTAAGTTGCTTTTTCAGCTGGGGAATGCTTTTTTTTTTTTTAATTTTAAGGTTTATTTTTATTCCTTGTGATAGGGTTTGTAACTTTAGGAACATTACTGTAAGAGAGCTTTGTGTGAGCTTGGTCCACATGCCAACAGCTACTCACCATCACTAATAGGTAAAACTACTCAGGGATTTTAAAGCTTTTAACAAGACCTTGTCTAGACTGGTATTTAGTGGCAATACAATTAAATCATATTGCAGAAATAAAAAGAAAAAGAGATTAAATTATTTTAATTACCTTTTGAAGCCACTTCTCCCCTGTAGATGTCAGACCTTGATCTGATTTAAATTGGTGCACATCAGGTGTTGCTCCACTGATGTAGCAGCAGTGTAAAGGTTAAAGGGATCACGATGTTTTTATATGACAGGCTAAAGCCTGGCCTATAGCACAGCTATATTTGCAATAAATTTGTTCTTTTTTCTTTTTTTTTTCAGTTGCTACAAACTTTGCCAAAGGAGTCCCTCAGCATGGGATGTCACTCAGGTTGTAACTCATTTCTCGCGTGAAGTTCCCAGGATGCGAATACTGGGCATAAGCTTTCCTGGGATGGATTTTCCATGGATGCATTTTCCATGCCTGTTCTCCATGGGCATCTCCTCGTCCTTGGTGCCACCCTACCCTGCAGATCTGCAGTGTGGAGGGAAGACCAACCGTGGTTTTGCTGAAGGCAGATGCCAATGGGCTCCCACCGGTGACAGAGGGGGTGTTTGTGTGTTTGTGGCCATTCACTGTGGCACTGACCCAGGGGTGGTTTCGCCTCTGAAACAGCCTCATGCTTCCCAGCCCGGAGTGGGCAAGGGCTGGTCCATACGTATTTCTCCCATATCATCCCATTTATTGTTTCTCCATCATACTGGGGTGGATGGCTTGACTGCCTTGCTCCTTGGGCTATTCCAGTCCTCCCTCCACATCAGATGCATCTCTAATGCCTGATACTCTTTCCCTAGACAATTAAACCTTCATTTGTTGCTTCCTTGCAACTCCAGATTTTAAAACTATACTTTTTTTTTTTCCTGTTAGGTTAGGATTGCTTCCAACTTCCAATCCCCAATTTAGATTACACGCTCAGAAACTAACTCCAAACAGTTACTGCGTTTGAAGGTCACAGTGCTATTGATTGATTTCCAGTTATAATGTATGTTGTCCTAACATGAGTTAAAAACATTCTGGGCTAAATCCAAAAATGCTGGGATCAAAGCATCTGGACTTGTTGCTTTCATGTTTGGCACATAAAGGGGCTGGCAGTCACCAATGTGGTCTTGGCTGGGCTATAGTTGTTTTCATTCTCTGATGTGAAACAGTTGGGAATCACAGACCCTCCAACAGTTATAGTGGACTAAATAAAAATTGGCTTAATAACCTGCCAAGCATTTGAAAGTGCCAGTCTCCAGAGTTTTTCACAACTTATTGGCTATGGCATGTTTTTCTTTTCATTTCTCTTGTGTTTTTTTCATCCTCTCTCTTTTTTTTTAAGAAAGAATTTTCTATAAAATTAGACTTTCAGTTGGATATTTGAAATAGGTAAAGTCTTCATCTCATCAGACTCAATTTATCATCTTTGATCTGCCTTCACTCATTCCTTTGGCTGCTCCATCTGATTTTATATTTTAAAAAAATTATAAAAACATTTTCGCTATCTAACTTATCACATAAGAAAATAAACAAAGCCCAATTCCTTGGCTAGCCTGTCTTAAAGATATCCCAGCACTGCATCTGCATGTCAGCTTTTCACTTTCAAATTCACTTTAAACAGATTATTCCTAAAGTTTTTTTTATTAGTCTCCCTAAAAGTCTTCTATTTATATTTGCTGTTTATAAAATCGCATCCAGAGGCCATTGTGCAACGCGCTGCACATAGTCAAAAGCCATCAAGCTCTTGAGACAAACAATGGAAACACTTTACAGATGGGAGCTGTTGTACAGATGGAGGACGGGGGCAGGAGAGATGTGGAGGTTGGAGAGAGGAAGAATTATGGATGTTGGCCATGGTTGCGAAAGAAGCCAGTGGCAGAGCCAGGCACTTAACCCACATTCCCATCCAATTGCTTCCCTACTAATTAATTTTCCTCTCCCATCCTTTTAGAAGGCACATTATAATTTTTACCCCCTTCTCTCATGTTTCTAAAAAAATAAAGTGCTGGCGATTGAAAAATCAGACTCCTCCCGCGCGTCACTCATTTTTCAGTCACTTTGGCTAATTTCTAGGAACTTTGCGTTGGCTTTTTTGGATCAGACATGAGGGCTGCCCCTGGAGAGGGCAGGACCAGGAAGGTCACTGCTTCCAAAGTAAAAGAGCTACTCCTGTTGTTTCCATCCAGACAACACATCTCGTTAACACACTGGGTTGAGGTTTACACCTAGACAAGGTTTTGTGTAGTCTATTGGTCAGAGGGAGCAGTGCTGCTCCTCTTGCTTCCCACTCTTGACAGGTAATCCACAGAAAAAGAAAATTTATTGTGGCCCCATCAGTGGTTCAGCCTTGCACTAGACCTCGGTGTTCAAGGTTGATGCCATCAGTGTTCTCTGCTCGTTCCCGCGTGGCTCCAGCAAACATCTCCCGAGGGACCACACGCTGCAAAACCCTTTTCAGATCCCCAGGCTGAGCTGAGATTCCTTGGATTCATGCAACTGATATCGCAGGGAAAAATAGGAGGAGGAAAAGGACTGTATGGTCCTTAACCTCTGCATGAGGAACACGGTCTTCTCTGGCTGATTTTTAAGCAGCTCATTTTAAACATCTACATGAGGCTTCCAATCAGTTCTGGGACAGTAAAACTTGGATTGAAGAGAGACTAAAACCAGCTAAAACTAATGTTTTAGAGACAGTCAGGACATGAGGGATGAAGTGTTTAAGTAAAGAGATGATTTCAGTTCTGGCACCTTTAGCAGGGCTAAATATCTCTTTAGGACTCTTAGTAATAAAAAAATGAATGTGCCGCTAAGAAAACCAACACTCAGCACAAAAAGCACATTTACCATTAATATGTAGTCTAGAGCCATCTAAAAGTAAGATTACTTTATAGTAAAATGAATATAAATTTGGCTTGCTAAAGGATTTTGAGGACTTTTTTGTGTTCAGGTGAAACATTATCAATTGGTGCTGTGTGTGGCTGTATTTATACAGTTTACTTTTCATATTGCCATTAGAAAAACCTGTGCACATTCTTTCCATGTAAAATAATTTTGTAAAATAACTTAGTCCAACAGTTACACCTAGTCTGAGTATCAAAGATTTTTTTTTTTTATTTTTAATGTTTTGATTATAAGTGAGTAAATGAGCATATGTGCAATTATATTTTGGGTGCAATAGCTTCAGCCGCCACATTTTGGCATTTTATTTTATTAGCTAAAAGCTCACATATGGTTTCCATGTTTCCAATCTGGCTTTAAGGATGCAATGGCTGAATTAAGCAATGTTTCTCCTCACTCCAATTCCCTTAGATATACTTAAAAAGTCCATTCAGATTATAAAAAAAGTAAATTAAGGTTTATAATATTCAGAAGGTGGCCCATGGTAGTGACTAATACAGTGCTATCCTGTAAGTCCCCTTGCACCCTGCAGAAACTGTTAAAAGCCATGTTTCATAGTTTAAAATATTAAATCACTCTATGATCCTGTGGGGCAGAGTCACGCCTGAATGCCAGCATATTTCTTTTATGAACAATGATACCATTGTATCAGCGTGAGAACCCACAGATAACGGGTCACCCCATGTGGCCACCGGGATTTACAGGTCCTCCAGCACCTCCTCACATTGGACCTGGGGGCATTTGGGGAGGATTTTCAGAGAGCCCCCATTCAGCACATTCTGACAAAGCCTAAGAAAATGACCTGAGGGAAGGAGCTCAGGGTCACTTGATGCGTAGCTGTGGGGGTGATCCACAGGAGCTGAGCGGTGCATGGGACAGAGGCCTGGGAGAGGGGCACAGCTCCGGGGAGGTTGTGAAAAGGGCAATGAACAATTCTGTGTCCCATGGGGTTTGCAGCAGAGGTGGTGTGGGTTGGGCGTGAGGCAACGCTCCCCAACTGCAGAGGTTGTGAAGCGCTAAATGAAAAGAGTGAAGTTAGTGAGTCCCTCGAGGAGAGCTTTGCAATAACTGCACAGGCAAACACATGTCAGGGATGGTCTTGGCCTCAGTGCAGTAGCTTGGCTAAGTGACCTTTCAAGGTCCCAGCCAACCCTGCAGTTTGAGCTCATCAAAATGCATCTATGGCTTGTCTGGGGTCATGGAAACATGGGACTTCTTTACTGCATTGATGCAAAAGTGAATCAGATTCAGGATATCCCTCTTTTATCATAGAATCCTGGAATGATTTGATTTTGAGGGGATCCTTTAAAGATCATCTCCTTCCAACCCCCTAGAGATCATCACCTTCCACTAGCCCAGGTTGCTCCAAGTCCTGTCCAACCTGGCCTTGGACACTTCCAGGGATGGGGCAGCCACAGCTTTTCTGGGTAACCTGTTCCAGTGCCTCACCAACCATCTTAACACAAACTTGCTTCTCCAGATCTTCAAGTTTCCATCTAAATCCATCCAAATCCAGCAAAACATGCAAGTTTGAACATAACCCATATCCATAGGTACACTTAAGTATGGGATTAAACAGCTTGCTGAATGGGGTCCCTATGTTACTAAGGATTGGCTGTTAGTCTTGGCTCTTTTTTCAGCTAAATTAAGATGGGAAAAGGTTTCCACACTGGGATGAAGCCAAGGGGTTTTTTTCTCCCTTTCTCTTTTTTTTTTTTTTTCGCCTTTTTCTCTCCAAGAGAACAAGATAGATGCCTGACAACTGTTTCTATCTTGTTAATATCCTGGAATTTAGGCTTTTGGGTGTGGGAAATTCAAGACCAAACTTCTGCTCAGGCACATTCAGCTGAAGGTTGTAATCCCAGTTCTCACACATGTGAGCTATCCTGACCACCGCGCTCTTTAAAACAGCAAAATTCTTGGGATTTGGGTAAATCCCAGAATAAGAAGTGGAGACAGTTCAAGGGACGTTCTAAGTTCATCTGATCCTCCACAGGGCTTTGGTGTTGACAAATGATTTTCTAAAATTTTGTTTTAATTGAGCTGTTCTAACCAACTCTAAACATTCAACAGATATTTTAGAGGGTGGCCATTATTTTTTCAGTTCTTTGGAGATATCAAACTCCCATAACTTTGCCTGGAGTCATGGAGAAGAAGGTGACGTCAGCTTTTCTGAAAATCAGCTGTACGTCCCATGTTTGTGAACAGAATTACTGTCTGCGATCACCTTTAAAAATGTAGACCTTGGATGCCTTCCCTTCCTAGCACCAGTGAAATGAAATAATCAAAACAGAGAGTTGGGAGAACAAGTGAATATTGTGCTGAAAATTCCACATAGTGCCTGGACTGGTCCACACGGACACACAGTCTGCAAGATCAAGAGATGCTTCAGCCCTTCTGCTGACAAGCACTACAAGGTTTTAGGAGGAAAACAAATTAATGGAAACATCCCCTTAAAAGGACCGTTTCCAATCACTGGTACTCCATTCATTACAGGCCCGAGTGGTTCCAGAGACAACAGAAAAGTATGTATTGTTGCAATGCCAAGAGCAAGAGAGGCAACAGGGATGCTGTGCTGCTTCTCACTCACAGCAATCTGAGCATTTTCATGCCCTTCCCATCTCGCCTGGCATGTTCATCATCCAGAAGGGTGTGGCCACTGTCTCACCTGTGACCAAATGGGACCCTTCCAGCCAAACACAGCTGGGTTGGGATGCTGGCACTGGAGCTGTGTTGCTTGCACAGCCCAAAGAGCAACATAAAACAGACACTGGACAGGATTTCTGCCTCATGCATTGTCAAGCTGAAAAGCTTTTACAGGAGGCAAAGTTTTTTATGGGAGGTAAAAACACAGCAGTCATTTAATTAACATTACCTCAAAGTCTTCAGAGAACCACATGGTTGAAGTTTTCCTAGGGCCTCTGTGATAACCTCGTTAAAATTTGGACAATATTATTTAATCCTTGCTCTGTAAGCCAGGTTTCTGCCGTTTCCCCAGTGCCCCTGCAGCGTGACAGTGACATTACAGCATGGACTCTCCATCTTGATGAAGATCTGAAAGTGTCACCACATGTTACAGGTATCTCAAGAGCGCTTTGAAAAACTTCACCTCAAAGCCCAGGAAGACACACACAATAACATAGGGCTCTTTGAGAAAATGAAGCAGCAACCTGCCATCAGAACTTGCTTCCAACCCGTGTCTAACAGAGGGCAGGGTGCACCGTTTCTAATTAGTCCCTAAGGAACCTGTACTCAGAATACTCACTGCTTCACCAGGTAAGGCAGAAACAACCCTACATTGTCCCATATTACCTGCACTGAGGTCAACAGGCCATAAGCAGGAGTAGGATCAGCTGCCACAGCCCAGTGTAAAGTCTCCATCACAGGCTACTGGAGTCGTCAACTTCTGTTGAGTTTGATCAAACCAGAATGGGTTAAGAAATGGGTATGTGTGGTGAAATTGTGCAAGTTGTATTGTTTTGGCACTATATATATTCTAAACAAATGATCTTGGCTAAGACAGGCACTTTTTTTTAAATCTTTTCTTTTATGCCTCTTGTAATTTAATCTTACCCAAAACTTTATGGAAAGAATACATATTCACTTTATGCCAATCACTGAGGATTAGAACTTGCAAAGACTACTTTTTTCTCGTGCTATTTCGCATCTTGCTGCAGTTTTCTAGATCTCTTAAATGCGAAAATAAACAAACACCCATACATCTGGGAGCAGATTTCCAAGTCGAGCTCAGCGCCAGCTTTTTTTCCTTTTCTGAGCACTCAGCACCCACGATGGGGCCAGTTCAGCTAAACCAGGGCCAGGTTTCCACAGAAACACGGCGATCTGGAGGCTCCCATCGTGACAAATATGCACAGATTCATCGTTTAACTCATCCTCCCACCCAGCAATGATAAAACGACACAGTGCTGTAGCAGCAATAACATCAGCTATTGATAACAACAGCAGCGACCCTATGGTGGACACATAAACAGCTGGGAGGAATGTTGGCCACGGAGGGCGATTGCTTAAGTCCCCAGTGAAGACCTGAGTGTTTGCTTATGTTCTTGCTTGGCAAGATACGGCTCTATCAGGATGCTATTTAGTGTTTGAGTAACAGTATCATTTCTGACATGCCACTGATTCCTCGGAGTGTAAGAGAGCCATTGGGAGGGGAGATATGCTGTTGGTAACTGCTCTTCCTTCCCAGTTTACTGGGCCTAACCCTGATTTATGAAGTGCAGCTCTGGACAGGATGTTGCCAGTTGAGGCTGTATATTGCGTGTCAGCTGCAGAATTTAGGGATGACCTATGTCCTGCAGGGAAATGGCTCTACCCTGGACAGAAGATGATCTGAGCAGGTGTTTTCCATCTCCAGCTTCTATGGTGAGTCGAATCATTCAGTTTGACGACTGCCAAGTGCACATTTAATTGGATAGGAGAGAGAGTTGGGTGAGCAGAACAGGCGAGTCTTGCCCTTGTTCATACAGGCTGATGAATTTCTTTCTGCTACAGTCCCCCCTGTTTTCCATTTCCTTTCCACAAACATTTCAGTGAACCAAATTCATGGAAAAGCAATCCCATGGTCTCATGTAAAAGAGTTACTGGGAGTCATTTTTGCACATACAAATACTTGGGCTGGTAATTAGGGGACAATAATGTCATGTGCCAGAGCAGCCATGTGGTCAGATGTTGGGTATCTGATCCACATCTAAATATACACAGAACCATGGAATTATTAAGGTTGGAAAAGCCCTCTAAGACCACTGAGTCCAACTGTAAACCCATCACTGCCAAGTCTGCCACTAACCATGTCCCTAAGCACCACATTTACATGTTTTTTGAACAATTCCAGGGATGGTGACTCCATCATTTCCCTGAGAAGCCTTTTCCAATGCCTGACCACCATCTCAGTGAAGAAACTTTTCCTAATATGCAACCCAAACCTCCCCTGGCACGACTTGAGGCTGTTTCTTCTTGTCCTGTCACTTGTTTCCTGGGAAAAAAGATCACCCACCTACAACCTACAGTCAGACAGTTGTAGAGAGTAAGAAGGTGCCCCTGAGATTCCTTTCCTCCAGCCTAAACAACCCTCTTACAGCTAGATTTCCCTATCAGACACAGGAGTGGTGAACAGTCACACCAAAAAAATGATTTTTAGAGGAATTAGTGAGAAAAAAACTAGGGAATAACAGCTACATGGATCGTCTTCCTGGTAAGAAATTATGTAGCATGTTTGAAACAACTTTCAGTGTGTGTGACTGCTCTGCATGCTATGCCTTTTTCACAGGATTTTTTTTCCAGCATTATAGAAAAAACCCTCAAACCCCCACAGTTATTTGCTCACTGTTTGTAACACTCTGCAACTTTAAAAATTCTTCCTCCCCAGTGCAAACATACTTCCTCAGAGAGGCAGCAGCAGAGCCCCGCTAAGATGCTTAAAAGGAGGTCAAGAGAAAAGCCATTTACCAGGGGAATCTCTCTCAGTCCTTAATACATTTTTATTACTACCTATGCACACAGTGTTCTCTCAGAGGCTAGATGAATAAATATGCCTCTTTTGAGCAAACATTTATAATGCTATTTGAACATGGGGGAAGAACAGTTTCAGCTTAAAAATGATACTCACACCATGTTTACATTTTTTTTTCCCAAGCTGCAGTTAAAATGAAACTATCCAGACAGACATTCAGCATGAGGCTTGGGAAAGATTGTTTCTTTTGGCCACTTCCACTACAGAATTTCACCTAAAAATGAAATACAAAAGACTGGGGTTTTGGGGGTGGAGGGGGAGAAATACAAAAGAAAGATTTGTTTGTAGATGAATTACTCTGTGCAAATCCATCCAAGAACATCAGTGTAATTGCTTGTTAATAAGAGAGTTGGAAGATACTTAGAAATGTTTCTCTTCCTTTGAACTTTCTGAAGGCAAACAAAGTCCTCGAGCTGGTGATGTACTTGTGCATGGACTTCACTTGGAGTGAAGGGGTACCCCTTGCTTCCTCCCACACTGCCCAAAACCCAGCAGATGTGATTCTGATCTGCTTTGGGGCACCCTGGGCTCAGCCCTCAGTGGCAGATCTGCCCCTGGGAAAGGAACTTTCTCCCTTTTTTTCAGCTCTTCACCTTCAAATTTTAAATTCCTGAGGTTAGGGAGCAGCTCTTATTTTATCAGAAGATGGAGGAATGAGCTGGTCCTCTGGACACTATCCCAGCAGCATTCCTAATGCCAGTTTTAAGAGGACTCCTCACACACTAGAAGTCAAGGAGCACTGAAGGGCTTTCCTGGCCAGGACTGGAGGAGGGTAATTAGCCCCTGTAAGGATCCTGGTCCTCTGAGCTGGGAGAAACTTCAAATCCCACTGACTTCACTGGCACTTCAGGGCACTCAGCACCTTCCAAGATTAATTCCTCAAGCAGGGAGAGGTCTAGAAACATATATATTAGAGCACTTTACGTCTTCAGCTGCAGTAGGGCTCTTTCTGGTGAGCTTGACAAAGGACAGATTATATATTATGCCATGCCATAAACTTCAGCAATCTAAGAATTCTGAAAATACCCCGTTCTATTACTCTGCTTGCTTTGACATGAAATATTAAACACCGCTTACCAAAGTAACATTATTGAACACAGATGTCCACTATCACATTCAAATTGTTCAAGTCAATCTAGGTTTATATATTTTCTTTACTTAAGCGTTTGTATAAACCCAAGTGTGCCCTGACAGTAATGATTTCACAATATACTATATTCAATTAAGGAGACAAATATGCATTTACATTTTTACCAAACTTCTTTCATACACACACACACACACACACAAGCTCCAGCTCCAACTTATTTTTGACATTTGGTGGAAAATAAAGGAATAGAAAGGGTGCCACCTACTGAGTCGCTCAGACATTTTTGGAGGCTGAAAAATCGTGCAAATTACCAATATGTTCATTCCAGTTAAAAATAAACAAACCTTCAAGCTATATTTATAAGCCTGTGGGAAGATAGCCACAGGGAGTGTTTTCCTTATCAAATCACTCAGTGACTGGAGCTCTTACCAGGGTGTAGGAGACCCCAGCTCCAGCTCCCTGTTTCTCAGCAGGTTTGAAACCACCTATTCCTCTGGAAAACCCAAGCAAAATGAGTCAGTCTGTGTCATCACAGTCCATGAATATCTTTTGCAAGCAATGGATGTCACAAGACATGAGAATCCAGCAGTGCTGCACCATAAACATGACCCATTGCACAGGACCCGTGTCATTTAGCAGCCTGTCACTAATTGGGAAGGTATGTTGTCAAGTAGCTCGCACATAAACTGTATCAAGCAGATGAGATTTAGGCAGGCATCTAAATTTACAAGGTGAAAAGGTGTATCAAGGCTCAAGAATGAAGACAGGCTCTCAGTACCACTTCAAACGCCAGTGTCCCTTTTTGACATCCATCAAGGCACAGCCTTGTATTTAAGATCCTGCAGAGTGAGGCAGAAATATAGAAGGTGACAGGCTAGTGCTGCAGTTTCCTCACTTGGGGAGGATAAACTGTCAAAATAAACTTCAATGTTGCCTTGATATCAGACAGAGAAGCCACCACTCATGGTTTTTTTTCAGTGGTAAAGGTACACAGCCTGGTCAGCCTTAACATTCACAAGGGAAAGTTGATGAAGAGCTCTGTAAATACACCCTGAGGCAGGAACATCACAGCTCTGATAAATCAAGAGTTTGTCTCTGATCTGAAGCCAGTGATGAAGCAACAGCTTCAGAAGGATGGGGCACTTACCAACAATCCCTCCTGACTGACCACCAACACAGCTCTCCTTTGTTCCCTCTAACAAAAAAGTTAGGAGGTGCCAGCCTTAAGGAGTTTGTTGCTTAACTTCCTTCCACAAAAGATGAAAATCA
The DNA here is from genome assembly GCF_003945595.2 of Pipra filicauda. Lineage (NCBI taxonomy): Eukaryota > Metazoa > Chordata > Aves > Passeriformes > Pipridae > Pipra > Pipra filicauda. The sequence goes on from NW_024104359.1 coordinate 552,520, forward strand.
TGTTGATTTTCTTTGGAAGAGTTGTAGTCAGGACTGACAGAGCCCCAGGTTTTTATTCTTCCTGATTACACACAGACCAGGGGAGGACACTACCTGATGTCAGGTGTGCCCCATGTCAGGGGAATGGCACAAAAAGCACAAGTCTGAGACTTTTTTTCATCTCTTATGAAGTGGGTCAGCCTTGGGTCTGAAAAAGGATAGATTAAAAGTTACAGGATCACAAAGCTGGGCAAACAAATAACAACAAGTAAGATTTTCAATACTATGATAAGAAGGCACTGGCATAGTTAATTTTTCATTATGGACCACCATCTCTTCCCTAGTGCTGCTTCAGAACAGATCCCAAGTGTGTGCCCAACACATCCCATTAATCCCTCCCTCCCTCCCTGCTGAGTGCAAGCTCAGCTCACTGAGCCCTCATCAGACCTGCAGATGCAGCTGTATCTTGGTCTTGGCAGATTCAGACAGACCAGAGGTTTCCACAGTTATCGTGTATTTAATATTTGCCAAAGTTTCTTGTGTTGGGGACTGGTGTAGCAATTACATACTTGGGAAAATAATTGTGAAACATTAACAAGTCCTTATTGTTAACAGGTATTTCTGGCAGAGATTCCTTCAGGGCAATTTGGACCAGACACCCCAGTCGAGCCGGTAATGGCATTTTTCCCAGAGGGACCTTCAAAGTCTCTTGTGTGGGGCTTTGTTTTGCTGGCAGCAGAGGCAGGAAGAAAACCAGTTTTCAACATCCTCCTTCATGCCTACTCAAAATAATACATTCACTTATGGACCATGATGCTTTTCACGTCTCCCATGACTTGGAACACACTTATTACGTGAGGCTGCAGCAGGCGCTGGAGCACGGATTATGTACTTGAGATAACAAGGGCTGTGGATCCATCCCTTTTCCAGCTCCTCAAGTGTTCAGGGGCTGCTTTCTGCTTGCACAAGCCCTCACTGAGATATGCATTAAAATGGATTTTTACTGCTGCCATGTGTAGTGAAATCATTCTGTCCCAAGCCCTTACAGAGCTTTTTGGATTTTTCTAAAGGGAGGCAGCCCTGGCTCTCTAGAGGACCTCATGTAGTAGTTGGGCTGCACACCTAGGAGCAGCACTGGGTTTTTTTTTTACATATTTAGACAAAAAAAACCTAAAAACCCCAAAAAGTCAACGTTGTTTTTTTGAGTTTTTTTTTTTGTTTTTTTTTTTTTTTTTTTTTTTTAAAGCTAGAAGTCAGAAATAAGAGAAAATACACTGCAAATTCATCATGATGCTATACTTAGTATAGAGTAAAAAAACTGGACTTAAAGTACTGATGCACCAAGTCACATCTCACATTATCCAACCAGTGACACTGAACTACCAAATTAATCTGCGAAGCTGCCCAAGGGCAGGAAATCTCCAGCTAACACTCCACAGCAAAAAGGTTTGCAACAAGAAACCAAAGCATACCAACCCCCATCAATGCTCTTTTCAAAGACGTAAAGATTTTCCAGGTGCTTGACATTCACCTTAACTTTTTAAGTAATAAAACTTGAGGAGAGGATTCCCGTTGGATCAGAGGGGAGACTTAGCTACAACAATAGCTGTGCTGGCAAACCAACTCCTTTCAACACCTTCTTGAGTTTGTATTTTAAGTGGTTTTGCCACGTTGGCAGCCAAAAATAACTATTTTCTGATCAAATTCACTAGTTCTTGTAAAATATTTTAACAGGCTAAATATGACCGTGAGCAGTTCTAATAGTCCTTCAAGCTGTCTGTTCAAACCTCTTACTTTTGAGAGGGTGAAGGGTTCCAGGAGAGGCTGGAGCAGAGCAATGCCCTGGCCAGAGTGGCCTTGTGAGGCTGTTCCTGCAGCATTCCCATCTCTCCTTACCTGGGAATACAGACCATATTTAATGCAATGCTATTATGCTTGCTGTTTTGTACTTAAGGTTAAAGAAATAATTAAGAGCAGCCTCCCCTGTGCCTGGTAGTGCAAGGCCGAGATCCACAACAGCTACCACAGCAGAAATGTCAGAGAAAAGAGAAAAAAGCAACTGGAAATGCAGGAATTACCCCACAGCCTCTGCTTGCACTGATCCTACTCTTTGCTGGTGGCGTACAGCAAGGAATCCTAATGTGGGTCTTACAGGATAAATAAATCATTTAAAACTGCATTTCTGGTTAAAAAAAGCCTCCAGCTGAGAAAATTAGAGAATTTTCATTAAGTCACTTTGTAGGTAATTTATGGTACTCCAAGACTTATAACAAAGAAATGACAGGCAAGTTCCTTGTTAATGAGAACTGGAAAAACAGGACAGAATCAATGGGAACACGGAGCATTTCCACCCCAAATGTGGCTCTGTTTAACTGACCAACATACATTCAGTTAACAACGCTGCTCCTACACTGGGAAATCTCCATGGTCACCTCCAAAGTAGGAGACAGAGATGAGACAACCCTCGGATTTCACAAGAGGTTTCCTTCACGTTTCTGGATGAACCAAGAAGGACTTGTAGGTAGAAAGAAAACATGGATTCAAAGTACAGAAACTCAGTTGTTGGGGACCAACGTGGTGGTTTCAGGGCAGGATCATCACCTTGATACCTTTGTGTAGCCTTTGCTCAGATGGACCATGGTCTACGACTGATGCCAGTAGGTATCAATATACTAATTAATTAGCCATGATTCAACCTCTGAGGAGCAGCAAGGCTAACTCTCCAATCTCTTACACCAAGAAATCACAGACCTTAAACTAAATAATTAGCTTGATTATCATTAGGCTCTTGGAATCACTAGAGGGAGAAGCAAGCACATGCCTCAAACCAAGATATTACATCTGGACGGGAAAAAACACCCAGTAGATGATGGCATGAAGCATTTATACATTAACTATAATATCTACACCACATGCAGCTTCTCAAGATGTTTTGCTGTCATCAGCTTACTAAAAGATAAAGATTTATTGGGCTATTACTGAAAAGGAAGCTAGATACTGCCAAATGGCACGGACAGTTAGATGACTAGTTGCTGACATCTTTATTCATATATAAAACAACACAACTGAGCTGTATTTTTTTTAACTACCATGCTTGAAGGAATCAACAAAGCAATGCCTTATCATACAGCACTTTTAAGTCATTTTTAAATCATTCATGGGTTTTGGATAGCTGTTTTTATTGTGTGCATACAGAATATTCTATTAGCACCCTGTGAACTTCTAGTGCTGACTAAAATAAGAGATAAGAAGTGCTGGCTGCAGATTGCTATAACAGCTTCTGAAGATGCTGAGGGACCATCCCATGGAGCATTGCTCCCTGGATACAGTCACAAGGTCACTCTTACTCTGCTGCCATATATCTTAGAGGTTGGGAAAAATTTCTTCCCTGTGAGGGTGGTGAGGCCCTGGCACAGGTTGCCCAGAGAAGCTGTGGCTGCCCCATCCCTGGAATGCCCAATGCCAGGTTGGATGGAGCTCTGAACAACCTGGTCTAGTGGAAGGTGTTCCTGCTCATGGCAAGGGGTGGAACAAGATGAACTTTAAGTTCCCTTCCAACCCAAATCATTCAGTGATCTATGATTTATGAACATTTAAGTGCTGCAGAGACAGTGCTAACTCAGCATATGTTGAGAATATTATGGTTAAATGTTCCATGCCTACTTTTTGATCAGCTCTTAATAGCAATCTGAAAGGCTAGTGCAATAACATCAACAACTTATTTGAATAGTTGAAATACTGCTTCTAATAAAGAAATTACTGAATAAGTTGCAAGGCTTATAGGATTATTTTTAGAACATATGTTAAAAAGATGACAAACCAAATGAACTTAATTATTCTATTCCTTGTTGAAAACTGTAGGAAAAGTGAAGTAAATCATGTAAGACAGAACCCAGCAGTATTACAAAGCTCAATTTAAAACATTTGCCCAAAAATTTAAAAAGGATTCCAAGCCTGCAGAGCTGCTCTCCCAGAAGCTACCAAGCCATAGCTGTCCACTTTTGCTCTGACAGCTTGATATACTGTCCCCCCTTTGTTACACATTTTGAATTCAATTTAGCATGCTACTTCCAATTAACCAGCACACACTTACCGCATTATTTGGCATTAAACAGGCACATGTGCTCCTTTAGCTCCTGCCAATGTGAGAAGACAATACCCTGAAGGTGAACCAGGCTATTTGCTCAGCAGTATCAGGCTCTGGGAAGTGTCCAAGCAGGCTGGTGGAAGCCCACAGGTGTGTGGTTTCAAATGCCTTCAAGGTGCTTCATGCCCAAGTCTTCCAGAAATGTTACACTTCATAACCATCCTCTTCCAGCAAGATTTATGCTGTGTTTTGAATATTTCTGATACTCTGGGGTCTGAGTGCCAGAAACCTCTATTTATCAGTCTCAGTCACTGGCCCGGTTGCTCTGGTCAGGGATCATACATAAATCCATTTGTGCACAGGCCATTTTTTATTCTATACAAAATACTAGAAGCAGGTGTGATTTCAGTCTGTTTCCTCTGAAAAGGAATTACAGAATCACAGAATATGCTGAGCTGGAAGGGACACACCAGGATCACTGAGCCCAGCTCCTGGCCCTGCACAGGACCACCAAGAGTCACGTCATGTGCTCAAGAGTATTGGTTCAACAGAATAAAGATTCATCCACAACATAAACCTGCTGCTTCAAGACTATCAATAAGGAAAAAACAAGAACAAGTTTTAATTACATGTTTATATAAAAGAAATCAGCATCCTTTCACATGATATGTCTACAACAGAAAATACAGCACAGATGTGAGATACATCCCACATATTCCTTGAAGAGGGGTTACAAATTCACAAAGACATAATGTATTGCTATGCAAGTGCTTATTAAAAGCAATAAAAAGAACAGAATGAACAATTTATGCTCTACAAGTCTGAGATTTGGTGTTTACTGCTGGAAATTGCTTTATACAGTGTCAGAATTTAAAGCTTTTACTCTGCAAAAGAATTACTGGGCACAGTTGCAGCTCATGCATGGAGCTGCTCAGTCAGCCACGGGTCAACCTGCAGGAGAAGTCCTTCTGGAACTGGGGAGTGAGAAGACTTCTAGCCTAAATATAGCAAAATTAACACAAGGATGTGACGATGGAGATTTCTTGGTCCATCAGTTCTCTCAAAGATTATTCTTAAGCTTACTTTGCTCTGATAAGAACTTAAATTCGAACAGTCACTGTTTGATCTACAGTATGAAGCCACGAGGGCTCCAAAATGTGTCTTTGCCTTTTCTGGGAAGGACATAAAGGTATTATTTCCATGTTTGTCCCGTTGGCAACTCCTGACACTATGCTGGTTATTACTTACACAAACAGAAACCTGCAGCCAATCAAAATAATATGGTTGGCAAAGAATCTGGGCAAACTTTAATAGCTATGGTTCTTCAACATAAAAAGGATAAAAGTGGAATAATAATTTTTGGCAGGGGAAGCGGGGAATTTTTAAAATTCTGATTGTTTTCCTATGAGAATAGTGTTAGTGAAGTCTAACTTGAAACATGTTGTTCTGGTTTCATGAATTCTCATTGAGCAAGATTCTGCTGGACCCACTGAGTTACACTCAACTTATTTCCACTCCAGCTGAAGTTATCTGGAATACACAAGGTAAGAGAGGGGGATTTGGCACAGAAACTGCATGGCTGAAATAATTCCAATGTCTTTCTGAAAGGAGTTATCTGCACATGCAAGTGTGTTGCAGAGGAATTCACAGAACACTCTCTTCAAGAAAGTGTAATTAACTTCAGCCTCCCGGGAAACTGGGAGCCAAGAAAGGCCTTCACAAACTGGAAGGTGGACATCAGTTTACCTATAAACTCCATTTTCACTGAAGTTTTCACTTTCATTTTCCACAAGCCCCAGTGCTATGGTCAGGACAGTATCACCCTGACACTCCTTCACTGGAACCTGATGAAGCAAATAAGCAGAGTTATATTAATTTAGTAGTAGCTACAATCACTTGCCATAAAATTAATCTGTGGATGAGGCGATTTAGTAGATTTTTCATTAAAAAAGTCCATGCTGTCTAATAAAGTCTACTTTGTAGGTAAAGAATTAGGTAAATGGGTTAATCTGTAGTAAGGGGCAGAATCAAAACATAATAATGACATCATAAGTAAACTTCCTTAATTAATAGTTAATAATGTGAAGTTGCGGCTCTTCTAAAAAACAAAAATCTGTAAACGTTTTTTCTGCCTTGTGAAAAAAGTGAAAATTTCAGAAATAGAGAACCAAGACAAGACGTTCCAAACTACCCCAATCAAAATTCATGTCTTAGTATTTTTGAAATCTTTAATTCTGATTTTTACCTTTAAATGACCGTACTTTCTTTTGGAACAAAAAGTCATACTGAGCCCCAAATCAGAATGATTTGTTTGATGGCACTCAGAGGAACTTCTTTCTCCAAGGCAATATCATAAAGAAGCTAAGAAGTATTTTGAAGGAGGAATGAATAAAAAAGACTATTGCATATGAATGGCTTTGTATGAATTGGCAGTTTTTGATTTAAAAAAAGGTTTGCTGAAATATTTCCCAAGCAGATCTACGTGGACCTCTAAATTCATTGGCACAGGCTCAGTATTTGTCTCCTAAAATATGTGTTTCATCATGTACCTAAAATTGTGACATTCTTTAAAAACACTTAATACAAAAATCTTTTATTTCCTTATACTACATATTTACAATTCTATTATCAAGGTACTGTGGAAAATGTAAACAAGTGTACACAGGTGTAAATAATATGGCTTGAGAAAAGTGTCCCCTTGGATTAGCTGCTCGAATCATGTATCAGTAAACAAAAAAAAAAAAAAAAGAGAAAAACAGTACATTTGATATATTTTGCTGTTTGACAGCACTGTCAGGGTTTTATGCATTAGCTGCTGAGTAACCACACCAATCTCTGGGCATCTGTCCCTGAACTGGAACATCGGATGTCCTGGAATGGGGCCAGTGGAGGGTCACCAAGGTAAGAGGGGCTGTGCAGTTGGGTTGAGGAGAACAGGGTCTGCTCAGCCTTCAGAAGAGAAGGTACCACTGCTTAGTCAACTACCCCATGGGGGCTGTAGAGGAGATGAAGACAAACACTTCTTGGAGATCCACACTGAAAGGATGAGAAGCAGTGGACCAAACCTGAAACTTAGGAAATTCTGTTTGGAAAACAGGAAAAATAATAAAAAAAAAAAAAGCATGAAATCTTTACTAGGACAGTGGTGGTGGGATCTCCATCCTTGGAGATATTCAGAACTCAGCTGGGTGAATCTCTGAGCAACCCCATTTAACTCTGAAGGCGACCAGGCTTTGAAAGGAACCCTGGACCTCCAGAGGTCTCCTACAACTTTACTCTCTCGATGATCCTACACAAAATCTTGAGCACAATGAGATATTTGCAGTACTGTTGTAGGTTGGCTCTGCAGTAAATACATAGTTAAGATCAAAATATGTCAACTGCTCAACTTGAATTATTCTTCTCCAGTAGTTGCTTAGATTATATCTCATTGTCTCATTTACCTTATCAGTTCCAGTACAGTGAAACTGCCCCAAATGCACATAATTGTAGGATCAGACCCAGGCCTTCACATCTCCAAAAGAACATTTAAAATGCCACAGCCCTACTGAAGGTCATACGCTTCTGACTAGTTTTAGAACAAGAATTTTGTCACATTTACACTGAATGAACTTTCCATCAACATTTACAGAGCTCTACAGTAGAAATGACAAGGGATCAGCATCAATCACACTGATATTTTGGCTGAAAGCACAGTTGGTTAATTAATTTTGACACAATCACAAATATCTTTACTTTCAATAGCTATGAAGTGATGAATAACAACAATAAGACTTCCACAAAGCTTGAAAAAATACCTTCCAAACCAGTATTACTTCCAGGAGATCACAGTTTGAATTAAACTCCCCGGTGAGCAAGTGCCACTTGCTTTGTCCTGGACAGTTAATGATTGCAGATGTGTTTAAAACCTGAGAAGAACTGTTACTTCACCTACTCATCCAACCAACTGGATCCTACTTCACCAACTCACCACTTACGCAACCACAAAAACAAAAGGTCTTAAAAAATCACAAATTACCATCAATCATTGTAATTTTGTCTCTTCTAAGACAAAAATCTACTGTTGCAGCTCGTTATTGTGGGTGGATGGAGTGTGAACACAAGACCTGGGACTGCCCATATTTCCATGTCTACTGAGCCCATGGTCCTGATGCCCTTTCCTAAGTGCACTTTTGAAAGAGTTAGACTTGAGTGGTTACTGCATAGCTTTGTAACTTCTAACCTAAAAAGGTATAAAGAGGCACTCTGAAATCTTTCAGTCTGGTTAATCAGGGTATTAAAATATAGAACATAAGTTCTTTATAACAACATAGTCCTGTATCAATGAACAACCTGTCTAAAGAGACAAAATAGCACCAAAATGTCTTTGTTCCATGAAGTGACCAACAGCAGCTGTCGAATGGTATCAGGACTGTTTTAAGCTGAGTTCATAAAAAAAAATTGTGCAGTAAAATCATAAACCCCACAGAGATTATCTTTAAACATCTATCGTTGTTCACTGTCTGTTTTCTCCATCCAAGATAAAACCTCTTCTGCGTTAGTAGGTACTGTTTGAGGAGATCTGCTGCCCAGTTTGACTTGACAAACCACTGAAACTCATCTGACACGATGTGAGAACGCAGAAAGCCAGGAGAGTCTGACAGATGACACCACGCTCTTTGGAAGATGGATTCAGACATAAGCAAGATACAGATGGAGACCTTCCAATCAGTCAGTCCACACTAGAACAGCAGTAGATGTTCTTAAATTAATTAAAAACTTCTTGGGGACTGTGGTGGACTCTTCTTCAGCTGCAAGTTTAAAATTAGACTGCATGTTTCTCTAGAACACACAATGTTATTCAAAGAGGAATCAGTTTGGTGAATCCCACTAGTTTCTGTGCAGTGTGATTTTGCAGTGGATCTGTACCAGCTTCATAATCTGTGAAACGCTCATTAAACGTGGTGGTGCTGGTTGTCAGGAGGGTTTAGAAAGTCCCTGATACGTGGCGTGGCTCACTGAACATTGATGTGTTACACACTGCTTATCCTGATACTCTCTGGAGCTGGTCTGATTAAAAACATGTCCGAGCTTTCAAGTGATGAATTATATTAATATCAGAAAGAATGTCCAGAGTAGATTAATGGAGGGGCAAGAGGCTAGAAATAAGTACATGAAACAGATTCAGCTTTTTAAAAGGATCCAGCTACTAAATGGCCTCTGTAGTCTTCCATAAGAAGTGTGAATACTTCAGTACAATTCAAGCTGAATTGAATAACTGTTTTCATATCCAAATTCAAATACCGTCTGTGCATATAAAACAGTTCATTTATTAGTCCAAATGTTACTGTTGTAGAGCTCTTGGAAAAATACTCCCTTTTTCTTGACTTTGTTCTTCATAAAAAGGAAGCTTTGCAGGGCCACCTAGAGAATTAAGTAGAAACACGGTTTCAGGTCTATATAACATAATACCGAAAGAGTATATAGATTATACAATTTACACTTAAATAATTCAATAAATGGTAGCCTTGAAAAGAAGGTAGGGGAAGTTACATCGTCCTCCTCACAGAGGCAGAGAGCAGGCAAAACACATCTCAGGTGGGAGGTTCCCAATGAGTTTCCTAAACTAAAGGAAGAATTGAGAGGAAACTTCCACTCAGTACTACACCTCATTAAGAGGAGATATCTAAATAATTGATCCTCTTGTCCAAACACTGACCACCACCACGGTCAACAAATGGTTTCTTCTACTAAAAAAGGCTGCACACTCCCAGCCTGTGTTACCTTCTCTGCAGGTTGGCCCCATCCACGTGGCTGGGCAGGCGCAGTTCCCGTTGTATGGATTGCACTGGGATTTGCTGGCACATTGGCACCGCAGGGAGCAGTTGGGGCCATACCGGTCTGACCTGCATTCTGGAAGGACAGAAGTCTTTGGAAGACGTGGAACACTTCCTAGCAGTCTCCCTGTTCTCTGGGATCAGGAAGTTGCTTAGACACCTACATCTGTTAACATTAAAACATGACATTTTGGAAAGCACTGCAGCCTTCAAGTTTCGTCTGCCACATGGTCTGCCCAAACTGCAGCCCAGCTGTCCCGAAGAAGTTCCCAGAATGGAAATCATTACTGGTGTAAAAACAGGGGTTGACAGCCCAAGAGAAAACATCTTGGGATCTGCTCAGGAAAGTTACTGTCAGCATCCTGGATCCACACTATCTCCTGCCCTTCTCCTTCCTGCACGGCTTGGCTGTCTGTGGGTGCCGGCCAAGAGCCTTCACTCACAGAATGTGTAATTGAAAATTAATTCATTTTATATACACTCTTATGTCTTGCTCCAAATTGTACAATTCTGCTGCCTCCTGGCAAATTAAACTCACAAAAAAAACACACTTCCAAATACAAATATGTTTCACACCATACCTGGTAAATCCTCACTGCAATTTTTTATGCATCAGAGGTACAGGTGTGAAGGGAAAGTGAGCAGCAGGTCACAGGGCAGGGTGTGAAGCATTCTGCAAACAATAGCCCTCTCTCTCTCACCTCACTGGAAAACCCTGTGAGTACCCAGGGCATTTGCTTTCTCCCATGAGCACCCTGGGGTAAATAAAGCTCTGCTGAGACCCCCATCAGCTGCAGCCTCAGCAAGTGGGAGAACTTGCCCCGTGTGCTCCAAGCTTGGCCTTTTCAATTAGGAAATGTTATGAGAAAAGGTCTCCTCAAACACCTCTGGACCTGATTTTAATTTATGTAATACCACATTTTCATGTTAATAACAATGTGTATTTAAGACATCTGTTTGAAAGTCTGCAATGTTAATTTACTACAAAAAAAGAACGCCCATAAAAGTCTGTTATATTCTCTCTCTCTCTTTTTTTTTTTTTAATTAACATTTTGCCTGTTTAATGGGTGCTTTACCAGAGTTCAAATTAAAATCAGGCCTTTTATCTTTATGGCTGCTGCACAGTCACAGCTGCTCACAGTTATATCACAGATGAACTGAGCCTAATTGAAAATAAAAATGCAAATAAAACCTACCCCATAACAGCTTTTCATGGATGGGGGTTACTCTAGCTGATTGGAGAAAAATAAAAGTGACTCGCAGAGTTTGCAAGAAGCAAAACCTCAGTTCCCATTTTTGGTGCTGAGCTTCCCCCTTGCGTTCCACTTCTGCCTAAAATTTCCTTGGAAAGGCCTGTGGATGCCCAGTGCTGTGTGGCCACAAGCGTGGCTGATATTCCCCATTGGAGCAGCACTGCAGACTGGGTGGCTTCTTTCTCTGACCACAGGACAGTGCCCAGATGGAATCAAATAATTTTCCACTCTATTTTTGCAGGTTGCATTAGTGCTTAAGCTTCCAGCAATTACTTTTTGTTATTAGTTGCCTGTTCAAAGCTGTTTCCTGCCCTATCCTAGGACAAAAGAAGAAATAATATTCCCCCAGTGTTTCAGGGGCTCTGGAGGATTATGGTTCCTGGTGTGAAGCTCCATAGTAGCACATGGATGTTCACTCCTTTTATCTTGTTTGCCACAGCATCTGGATCACAAATCTCTTACAGTCAATTAAACCACTGCAATTCCTTTTACTCCTGTATTATCCTAAATCTACTCTATCATAATCATAGAATCACAAAAAGGTTTAGGTTGGAAAGGATCTTAAAGCTCATCTGGTTCCAGTCCCAGCCCCCTGCCATGGGCAGGGACACCTTCCACTAAACCAGGTTGCTCCAAGCCCCATCCAACCTGGCCTTGAACAAGGCACAGCTGCTGCAGCACCACTACCCTCATCCATAGGGATTCTCCCCTACTTCCAGGGAAAGCAAATCCTGAGTTGGACATACTTTTTATTGGTCTAAAAAGGGTCACAAATTTCAGTGTGAAAAAACACACAGAAATTGGGGCTCTTGGTGTCTATCTGCATCCTCTGGAGTCCTCCCCACTACCTTTGCAACATTTCTTGGTCTATTCTTCCCCAGTCCATGTTTTCCAAAGCTCCACGCAAATGACATTTTACAGCTGACCCATAAACAGTTTTCCTATCAGTGTATCAATTTAAATATTGATTAAATCACGAGGTACAGTCCTGCTGATAAAGGTGTTGATAACCCATAAGAGCAATTTGCTACAAACAATGTGATCTTGAACACCGGCAAAAGTCCTTCTACAGTTCTTAAACCAACAGGTCATAGTGGTTTAACTATTCACAGTCCAGCCCTCAAAAACATTACCCTTACCAATGTCACATTTGTCTCCAGTCTTCCCAGGTGGGCAAAGGCACTTCCCAGTCTCTGGATCACAAGGAGAATCTCCGCAGTCACACCGACGCTGGCACCTCTCACCAAACCGACCCCTGTCACAGGCTGATACCAAGAGAACTTTTTACATGCACATTTGAATGGCAAGATGTACATTAAAGCCAGAGGAGTTTTCCCAGGATGTCTCAGAGGAAAGCTCATAAACTCTCTGCTGAAGCCAGTGTAAATGCCAGCTTTAATGAAGAACTGAATGTAGTGGAATAGGCATAATATTTGTATGAGCTCCCCTTATGTCGGGTTTGTCTAATCTAACCTATCAAAGGTATCTGTAAATCTGTCTCAGAAATGTAACTGGCACTTATTTTCATTTTTAATTAGAACTCTCTAGAAGACTATTCCATAACACTCAACAGGTCTGACATGCACCTATTTAATAATCTTATTTGGAGCTTTAGAAGCAAATTTAGAATCAGTAAAAGGGACTTATTTTTAATAAATGACATGTGGAACTCATTGCTCCAAGACATCATGGAGACCAGGACTTTCACTATATTAATCGGAACCAGATTAGTTAATTTCCAAGGGAATAAGAACACCCAGCTGTATAACAGGAAATCTGTCCCAATTTCAGTGTTTCAGGATATTCACAAAGAAAATATGGAAGAAGTTGCTCTTAACAAACAAATATTTGAGTAATTACATGAGGCTTTCTGAGGTCTGTTTTGGCTCTGGTTTTTTGTTTGCTTTTTTCTCTCACATCAGAGGGGTACCAGTACCTTTTTCACAGTGGACACCGTGATACCCCAAAGGACAAATGCACTGTCCTGTCACTGCATCACAGCTCGCTCCATTTTTACAGGCACAGGGGTGAAGACAGCCCAGCCCATAAAATCCAAGGGGGCACCCTGAAAAATTAAAGTGAGGAAGGTCCATGAGGAAAATCATACACCCCGTAAAAATCCTTTGTATTCTCAGCCACGTTCCCCGGGAGCCATCAAAAGTTACCCTTAACTCTAATAATGCCACGTGCTTTCAAACTTGTGCCACCCAGCATCAGAGACGCAAGATCTGGAGGCAGCCAGGTGATCTGGGACACCCCAAAAATTTTAACTGAACCAGCAGGGTGTTTCTTGACTACTGTGAAGCCCCACCTCCCACCACAATTACCTCGGGGGCCCCACTTACTGTGTTCGCAGGAGTGCCCGTAGTAGCCCTGGGGGCAATGGCAGCACCCTGTGAACCTGTCACAGGTGCCATTGTGCTGGCATGAGCAGTCCAAGGTGCAGCCAGACCCATACTTCCCTGGGAGACATTCTGCTGGCAGGGCATGGACAGAAAAATGGACAAACAAACAAAAAAAAAAATCACTGACCTCACCTCAAAAATACTCATATGAGATAGCTTGTATTGCTGAGAGATGATGCCCAGAGGATAACTTGCAGACCCAAGAATATGTGTTATGAAGACACAGAGCTTCTGCCCAACTGTTATGCATTTACATACTTTGATGAAAAATCGTTTATATTATATAAATGTTTGAACAATAATTTCCTCGTACTTTTAATAGTCTGCCTTTTTTAATTTGTCTCTTCACATACTTGATGTTGAACCCATACCATGGGCTGTAAAGCCGTGTAGTGAATGGTATAAATGTTATCTTCTTTTTTTTTCTTTATCTACAGCAATATTTTCTTTTAGGCACTTAGAAAGTGCGAAAGAAAACATGAAGCTTTTCCTCCTCTGTGTTATCACTGGAGTTCACACTATTCCAATTTCTAATAAAACCAGGAGAATCTTTTTCACACATAGCAACAGCCTTTACATGTATAATGAGATATCTGCTTTCACAGTACCAAACACATCTCAAATTACTGAAAGCCAAGCCATGCAAAGGGGACTGTGCCAATATAATTAACCCCAGCATCATCTCTGAATAAGTTAACTTCCCACTGCTGTGATAATTTGAATACAGGCAGCTGAATTTAAATGAGCGTGGCCGTCCAAGCAATCAGATTCAGAACTCTGCAAATGCCAGACAAGATCTTTCAAAAACATCGCATCTAATCACTATTAAAAGGATGTCTGATTAGCTGTCTTTGATTTCCAGTCAAAACACACTCAAACCCACACTGCTGTGGAGATCAAGACTCGATTTTCCAATAATTTCACTCTCTCTGTCAAAAGATAAACAGTGAAGCTCTTTCTAGTGACACAACACACAGTCCCTTATACAAGGTGTGCAAGTCTGCCCCACTCCAGAGATGTTTCATCTGCAAGATACACCCATGAGCCACAACTCTATGTGGTGACACCTGCATCACCCTGCTGAGCATTGGCAACCCCAATGCAGCCTATGGGTGACTACAGGGATTTAGAGGAACAGACAGAGATGAACACAATTGGTCTGTGAAATGTCAGGTCAGCCAGCTATTGGTCAGTTGCAAATTTTTTAGTGCCTGTCCACGGTGATCGTTCACTGTGCACTGAATGCTCACAGTACTCACACTGTGAGTACCTCCATGTAGCATCTTTCCTTTTCTTCCTGTTTCTTCTCTGCACACACACATGCATGAATTGGGCTTCTGGGTCTTCTCAAGTGCAAAGTGAAACAATTATATCTCAGAATGCTGCTAAAAAGTGTCATTTCTATATAATACTTTTATATAGGGACACTGCCCTGTAAAGACCAGTGCGTGGTAAAGATACTTATGGAGTTTGAGGTGGACATTCTACAGGTGTCAGGGGCAGAAAGGCTGTAAGTAAGTTCCTAAGAACACACTGTGGAGCTTGAACCACGGCAGTTATGTTCTAGGGATGACATTTGTCTGGAATGTGAACTCAGAACTCGTTTCCTGAACCTTTAAGTCTGCAAATATGCAGGTATTTCATCTACAGATAAACATGGGAA
This sequence comes from Pipra filicauda, assembly GCF_003945595.2. NCBI lineage: Eukaryota > Metazoa > Chordata > Aves > Passeriformes > Pipridae > Pipra > Pipra filicauda. The sequence continues at coordinate 567,723 of NW_024104359.1, forward strand.
GGTAGAAATGCAGAATTATTTTTGAGAGACAGACAGAAGGACAGATGTGGGAAGACTCTACTCTGGACTGGCAGGAGTGTTTCTGGAGTGAAAACTGAGCTTATTCTGTTAGTGTGCTTTGCCTTGTGTAAGGGAGAGCTGTCACGGAGAAGCAAGGGTGAGAGACAGCAAGGCAATCTCAACTGCTTCGGACAGAAGTTGTCAGAACATCTGTGAAAATACATGAGATGTTCAACTGCAGTCCAGTGTCAAATGGAAAAGAAGAACATAACAAGAGAGGAGGGAGACAGGCTTCTGCTGACTGAGGAGCAGCACATGAAAGAAGGCACAAAACAACATTCCCATGAGCAAAAGAATTCAAAAGTTGGACAGCAGAAGGAGTCTCTACAAAGGAATTTATGAGAGTTACAAGTAGAACTCACAATGTTACTATCTCTGAGAAATGACTTGAAGCTCTAACTAGGGGAAGTTTCGTGTAAGAGAAGCTACAGAGGGGAATGCAGCAGTGATGTAGCCTACTTAAGCAAAAACTGTCTGTCCCCTTTTGTGGCTGCCTGGGGACACTTCAAACCTCTTCTTGAATGTACAAGTCCACTGGCATCAAAGCAGAAAATCACCTTTCTCACAGGATCTTCCTGTCCAGCCCAGCCCGCAGGTGCAGTTGCCATCCACGTGGTCACAGATGCCACCGTTCTGACAGGTACATGTCAGGTGGCAGCTGGGGCCATACTGTCCCTGGGGACACACTACAGAGAATTAACAAAGTTTGTAAAGAAAAATAAATTAGCATTCAAAAAAAAAAAAAAATGAAAGTGATAGGGAATAAATACAAACACATGCTCCCCACAGAGTATCCCAAGTTACTGGTGTCTCCCGAGCGTGGCCGTACACCACTCCATGACTGTTATCAGTTTCATCCAAACACTTTGTCTTGCCATATCTCCTCAGCCCCGTGGAGATCCCAGTGCCCTGGTACTGAGGGTGGCAGAGCGAAGCGGGGAGATGTGGCAGGATAAGGAAGGGTGATGGAGCAGAGAGGGACAGAGTTGAGTACACCCGACTGCGACATTGACATTATCGAGCAAAGGCACTGGGAATGCAGCTACAAACAATGTTTGGTGCTGGCTTTTGTTTGCTGGGTGTTTTAAGTGTGTCACCATTGACGAGGTGACCTCGGGTCCCGCTTTGTTACCTTGCTGACAGCCAGGTCCCATTTGGCCAGGGGGACAGGAGCACTTGCCAGTCCGTGGGTCACACTGACCTTTACCACAGGCACAGAACTGGGCGCAGTCCTTCCCATATCGGTTTTCAGGGCAAGCTGAAGGAAACACAGGCTTTTGTTAAACATCCTGATGCCAGTTTTCATCTTTAACATAGGCAGGATCTTATAGGCAGAGTTGGTTTCATTTTTATTCCACCTAATGTGCTTCAAAGCAACAGCTATGAAACCAAAACCCATCCAAAGACATGACTGCTTCATCCTCTGAGACTTTACCTGAAGTTATAAATATAATCTGTGGTTTCACATGGAGTATTTAAAAGATTTCCTACTAAAATGTGAGTGTACAACTGAAATATCACTTGCTCATCCTTCCAGCTAAAAACATCTTTCCGTCTTTAATATTGATGCTGTCCTATACCAGAGAACAAAGCTATAGGCTCCTAAACGTTCAAACATTGCCTTTCTGTGAATAAGCTGAAGAGAACTTCACAGAGATCAGAGCTTTGGAAACAGGACAGAAATCCAGCCACGTCATTTAGCTCTGAAACACAGAAGTAACACTAAAGTTGCCATGGAGTCTTTACCAGTTTTGCCACGACAAAACTTGATCTTTTTCCCATTTATTGAAACTAATGGTACCATAGTGTGAAGCAAAATATTGAGATAATTTCTCAACCTCGAAATTTTGGACAGGAAGAAGGAACTTGAGCAACTCATGCTGAGCTGGCTCTAGAAATACATTTGGGCAAGCAGGTTGTAATCCTGGGATGAGTGTCCTTGCTCCTACGCGTGCGGAAGAGAGGGAAAATATTTTGCAAGAGATTTTTTTACAAAGCTGGAATCCTGATTTACAATTCAAGGAAGAGGTAGCTGGGATCTGTCTGTTTTTCTACTGACAAGCTCTTATGCAAATTATTCTCTGTGCTGTGTTTTGACAGAGGCAGAACACGAATGTTGGCTTACTTTTACTGCAGTCGGCTCCAATGAAACCGGGCGCGCAATCACACGTTCCCGACGCAGGGTCGCAGTGGCCTCCGTTCATGCATTTACAGGGATTTTGGCAGTTTGAACCATAAGTACCTTTTGGACACCCTGTTTGAAAACAAAAAAACCCCCATCAATTAGGCTACGTTGCTACTGGGCCTGCTGCTTTTCACGCCATAAACACTTTTTTTGCTTACAACCGAAATTAGATTTTTATTTTCTAAGTCTAGTCACTTCTAGAGGGTCAGGAGCAGGCCTTGGTGAGCAGATGGCTGCCTGGGGTAGCATGGTCCTTGGGGCAGCACTGACTTAGAATGTCAAACCCCTGGAAAGCTGGACCAAGTGCTGCTGCTGAGCCTGGTCCGACTGCTCCTGACTCTGTGCTCCTTCCATTCCCCATATGTGACTGTAGAAAGACAAGCAAGTCCAGTTCTAGAGAGGTTTTCCTCTTGGGATTTATGTTCCAAATAAACCTGTTCCCTCTTTCCCTCCTACAGAGAAGGAAAGACGGGGCCCTGCTCCCCCTTCCTTTGGGCAGCAGCAGCCTGGTTTGCCTGAGACGGCAAGAAGCCGTGAGCCATCTCCGTGTCTTTTAGCAGCCATTTTATGGATACTGGGGCAGGTCATGTCTTTCAAAAATGTGGAAGTTGGGGGAAGTTTGTTTTCTCTATTATCTACTGATTCCCTGCAAAATGGAGCTGGCATTGTAAGTGGTTGCCCAGAGAAGTTATGGATTCTCCGTCTCAGGCAGTGTTCAAGGACAGGTTGGATGGGGCTCTGAGCAACCTGTTCTAGTGGAAGGTGTCCCTACCTAAGGTGGGGGATTGTCCCTTCCAACCCTATGGATGGAAGACTATGAAAACCTGCACATGACAGTAACATGGAATTTCAGAAGAGACCTTCTCAGGAGATAGACACAGGAAAAAGATGGTTTAAATGCAAAGTCAGAAAATTCCCTGAGGAAAAAACCAAAGCAGCTGTATTTCATAAAAACCAGGGGGATCATTAGACCTGGATGGATTGTTGAGCCAGCGTTACATGGCAACAAGCTGTCCATGAAGAGGTTTTCCAGGTGCTAGTGACTATTTCTGGTTTCTTTCTGGACAGCTAACATGGAAGGAGAAATGAATAAAAGATCAGGGAGATCTGAATGCATCTGCCATGCTTAGCTTATGTCTTCAAGATGCTCTTTAGAGCAATGAAGGTTGGAACTGAGGGAAAGAGCTGGGCAGAGCTGCTGGGCACGTGCCTCTGTCACCACTGAACCTCCAGTGTGCCACCAGTGAACTCCAGCAATGCAAGTTATTCTCCTAATTTTCCAGTGTACTGGAAGAGAAAGTACCTGGTACTTTAAGAGCAGCATGATCATCATCAAACAGTTCCACTAGTGCTGCTACACCTAAATGTCATTTCTTTGCTCGCTCCTTCCTTCTCTTCCCTGGCAAAAGGAAAGTCTATGGCTACTTTGGAAATCTGGTTGAATATATATTCGCACACGTATCCAAGCAACAGATCCCTTGCAATCTGTGCATAAATAACTTCATGTATTTTCTCTTTCCTGAAGGCATGAAAACATGGCTTGAGCGGCTGGAGAAATCTCTGGATTTTCTGAACTATTCAATAGCAAGGGAGAGCTTATGGGGAAGCTTTGAAGGGGTGCCTCTTACAATAAAACTGAACACTGGCTTCTGCTCAAACCAGGATAGCAGATCATCAGGACTAAACAGATACACACTTTTATAACATGCAGATACTCTCCCCAGCCCTTCTCAACCATGAACTCTTCTCAATGAATACTTTGTCATCAGTGTTTCTGTCTGTCAGCACACAAATTCATGTGCAAACCCTGGCATCAAGGAGTGAGCCCTGCAACATCTAATTCATTCCCACCAAAACATGAAGTTAAGGACACACCCAGATTCTATGATTTAATTGGACTCTACGTGAGTTTCTCTTTCCCTCTTCCCTTTCTTTTTGGTATCATTTGGCTTTCCTCTTTTTATTTAATTCTGTTTCCCACACTCCCAAACACGTTGCTTCTCCTTGGCAAAGCTTCCAGAGCTGTTCCTCAGCTCAAGGCCAGTGATAGATGCTCCATCACTGAAAGGGATGCAGTAATTCAACACTCCCCCACACCCCCTTACCAATTTATTTACTCTTGCAGCACCATCTGTATTTCAGTTCAAGAAGGAGCAGCACAAGCAGGTCAAGCTCAGCCACTGCAGTGTGCACATATTTATTAACAAGGCCACCTCATCTGTTACTACTTTGCAGAAGACTTTCAGTGCAGACAGTGGGGGCAATTTTACACCGTGTTCTACCATTTCAGTAGGCTCTGTTCTTCTAAAGAGGGTTATCCTCTCACTGCCATATGTCTTTATGTCTTTATCTCATAGAGACATTTTCAAATTCAACGGTTTCCTGTGCTTCTGACTTATGTTCTTCTGCTAACAAAAGAGTGGCAGCCAGATTTCCACCTCATTTCCCAATTTTTTTCCTTCTGGTTTGAGTTGGTTTGCCATGACCAAGAGCTTCTAAACCTTTTCATACCAGTGGCACACTCTGAGACTTTTCTGACCAATGTTATTAACTGCATTGTCAAATAATCCCTTCTGACACATCCTGTTACCTACAGCCTAGAGGTGAAGCTGGTGAGGTCTTTCTGGCTCTGGGTGTCCCCAGCCCAGTCAATGTCACCACTTACTGCTTTTTATTCATTTCACCCAAGCAGATCTTCCCATTTACCAAGTTATGGACAAGTGATGGGAACCTTATTGCTAATTTGTCTGCTTCCTCTGGATCCTGCCAAGAGACTGTTTCAGCTCTTCACTCCAAAATTTGAGAACATGAAAGCCTCGTTGCTCTTGGCTCCTGGAAATTTGACTTCCCAGCCAACTACACCTTTTATAGATACTTTCTTCAACCTTTTTTCACAGTACTATAAATATAGCAATAGTTGCCAGAAACTGTTTCCAGCAGCATCCAACCACATGTTGACTGGACTGAAGCCCATTTCACGTGTTTGGGAGCGGCTCCCTGTGCTGGTTTTAATATTCTATTGAAAGCTTCTTCATCCTGGAGCAGCCCCAGTTCTCCCTGTAGAGAGGACAGCGGGAACATGGAGTATTCCCACCAAAGTCACGCTAGCTATCCTTGGTTTTCAGTCAGTCACTTTAGAATCAGGCCCACAATCTCTCCCTTCACTGACCACAATCTAAAAATAACTCACAATTAAATGTTTTCCTTCTATTTTTGTGTCTGTCTATGCAATGCTCAGAGTTGTACAGGGGAGAATAGGAGGCTCTCTCTTCATGAACCTCCTCCATTCCATTATTTCACCAGTAAACGTTTAACAAGTCTGTATTTAAGTGAGAATTTTCTGTGCAAGACACTGCACAGTTTTGGAATCTCAGAGAGCACAACACCATGAAGTCTCTTGTCTCGTGCTCTATAGTTTTAATCCCAGTTACATAGAAATCCATGGCTAAACTCCCTCTGAATGCAGCAAAACACAGATTTCATTTTGTAATTAATCTTTTTATGTATTTTATATCAGAACTTCAGTGTCATTGTTAATGTTTTCAATTTTAAAATTCTGAAATAAAATCTTAAGGACTAAAGCAAGTTCGAAGACATTTACCATAATTTATAATTTAGATTTAGTGCTACACAAACAGGTAATGAGTCCTGAGGGATTGCTACATAAAAGTAATAGGCAGACCATGATTAAGTCTTTTAAAATGATACTGTTAAATAGTTGATCTCCACTACTGCTCTAACATTTATTATAATCTAATGTATAATGGATCCAGATGGCTCCAGCCTCAATGTTGAAGGCCAGACTTCGATCTCACTTACAGCAAAAACTGATGTACAAAGGAAGATTGAATCAATCTTTTCTATTTTATTTATAATTTATATTTTAAAGAATAGCTTGTGATGACATGATGGTACCACAAAAGCCAACGTCTAAAATGAGTCTCTTTCCTGCTTCTACTCAAGGAATAAATAACAGGTTTAACCCTTACTAGAGCTGCACATGTTACAGCTGGCTTTTGTATACAAACTGTCACCCAAAAAAGTAATTAAACCAGGGCCACACTGCATTCCTAAGAAAGGAAAATCAGCGTTCGCCAAAGAGAGAAAGGCTGAGCTCGAAAGACAACGGCTTTTTTTTCCTTTATTTTTTTTCCTCCCTTCAAAATGAGACTATTACAAGCCATGGAGTAAAACCAAAATTAAAGTTGTAAATAAAAAGGTAATTAACTGTCTCCTTTATTGGCTACTTTGGTATGTGTTTCTTATCAGTCGCCACATTCCAGCAGAAACAACTTTACAGATGTCCTAAAATACCGGCATGAGGCGTGTGGATCTGGGAATATTTTTTATGATGGAGCATTGGGCCAGTTGGCATTTTGTCCTCTACACTAGTCACCATTTTTCAATCCAGAGTAACAGTTGGTTTAATTTGATTGTTCCTCAGAAGGCCCTACAACTGAAGGGACTTTATGAATCACTCAGATTTATTGCCAATTGCAGCTTGTTGTTTTCTCATAACCATTTGTCCTTACTTGAGCACGCAGAGATTTCGGGAAGTATTTTGGACTTGGTATTTGGAAATGAAAGAGCTACTCAATATCCAGGTGTAGCTGAAGATGGGAGGTGTAAATGCAGAAGATATATTTATATCCTTTAGCGTGGCATGAAACTGGAAAGAATCTACCTAATAAATCTGGGAGTTTTAAACATTAATTTATGTGTTGAATTAATTACATTTTCAAATTAAAAATTTTAAAATACATATTTTTAAATTAACCCCTTTCAATAATACGGGTATTTTTATTACTGTAAATTAATATGCTTACTTCTTATACTATAACTTCTTACACTAAAATTTTTATATATAGATATCTATATAAAAACCTCTATTTCTCTCAGTCAACACTGAGGGTACTGACACAGATGAACTCAAAAGCACCAGCACATTCTCCTGCATGACTCAGTCCTCTCTCCAAAAGGCAGGTTACTCACGGAGGTGGCACTGGGCACCGTGGTACCCCGGGATGCAGGAGCATTCTCCAGTCACAGGGTGACATTCCTGGTTCTCGGCAGAGCACTGGCACACTCCGTTACAGTTCCTCCCATACGTGCCCGGTGGACAAGCTTTGGGAAGAAAAAATGTAAACCAATAAATTAAATTTGTCTTGGTAAATATAGCACTCAAACAAAGAGCGAGCTCAAATTTATTAAATAAAATCCCTGCCTATGGAACAACGCTCTCCTCCGGGACTTTGGATTTATTACATTTACTTGGGGGTTACTTGACTGCTTGATTTTGTTTTGTTCAGTCAATTTGTGCCCAACTGTCAAGGGCCAGATACAATTTTCTTGTCACTAGAAAAAAATCATAGGGAAATGTCAGGTAAAATTGACTAAAATAACAGTATAATTCCCAAGGGACCAGGCGTGTGGATAAAGACATTCTACCTTTTGCGGAGAGTTTAAACTTGCAAAGCTGCTGTGGCATCAACATCTCCACAGCTCTCATTCTGCCTGTTGACAGCCACATTGCCTGCAGGTTTGGACCTTCCACATGTAATTCTTAGGTCTGACTTCCATTAAGTTGCCCTAGCTATGGGTCAGGATTTAGAGTCCTTTAGTGGGGGATACAGGACACTGATGTCAATTCTTTCAATTCTTATTTATTTCTGGTTTTCCTTTTGCTGAAGCAGGGCTCAGGCAAAGCTTTGTAAGGAGGAACAAAGTCAGGGTGCTGCAGCTGGGGTCAGAGCAGGAGCCTGCTTCCAAAGACAGCTCTGGGTGAAAAACTCCATGCTGAAGAAAAACCAGATAATGCCCTTCCTGTGAGCTCTGAGAGCAGGAATAGATGGTCTCTCATGGGGACAAGGCCAAGAGAAACCTGATCTGCTGCTTTACTGACAGCACAGCGATGGCTGCGGGCAGGAGCTGGGCTCCACTGGCACCTCCTCAGCCTATTTGGATCCAGTTCAGCCCCCAGCTGCTCTGAGAGCCGCAAACCCAGAGAGGGCAAACCCAACCATCCCAAACTGCGCCTGGCACAGAGTTCAGAGCCGGGCAAGGGACAAGCAGCCCTTGGCCATCCTCCCTGCTGTCAGGTTGTTGTCTCCTCCCTCTTCAGGCACTATATCATCAGGTTGGTACTGAAGAAATTAATTTCTTAATTAATTTACATGGGAAGCGTTTGCATTTTTATAACAACCAACTTACTTTTCTCGCAGCCGTGGCCGGTGAATCCCGGGGGACAACCGCAGGCTCCCGTCAGGTGGTGGCAGGGGCTGCCGGGAGGACAGCGGCACTGCTGGGCACAGCCCGTGCCAAACCGGCCTGGCAAACACGCTGCAGGGGTGACACCAACCCTTGTCAGGGTGCAGGGCAGGGCCCGGGCAGGACGGGGCAAAGCCACCCCGATCCAGCAGATCCGCTGCTCCCATCCCTGTGAGTGCCTCCAGACCAACCCCGTGGCACAAGGTGGGAGCGAAAACACCCCGCCACCAGCCCTGGATTTGGGAGGAACATGTGCACCAACCTGAACTGCCTTCCTTCACTCACGTTTGTCACAGTGCCTCCCTCGCCATCCCTTCTGGCAGTGACACGCTCCGGTTTGGTGGTGGCAGGACAAGCCATGCACGCAGTCACACCGCTCCTCGCACCGCTTCCCAAAATATCCCGGGGGGCAGGCTGAGGGGGAGGAGACAGAGCAACAGCTCTACCTGCTGCATGGACAGCATCCACCGCTGGTAACCAGCCAATATCATCCTTGACTGTGGGATGCATATTTGGCAGAGTGCATGGCCAGAAAAATCAGTGAAAGAGAAGATACTAAAAATATCAAAAGCATTTAGTGCTGGCTGTTAATGAGTCCACACAGGAAAGCTTACAAAGACTTAGTCGTAGTCTGGAGTGTTAGTCCAGATATAGAGATGGTGATGCCATTTGATTTGACACAACTGTGCACAAAGAAACAGCTGTTTGAACAGAGAAAACATGCTCTGTCCACAAACTGCTTCCACCTCTCAGTGCAGAGAGTCAAAGAGAAGGTTAGGCCTGAAGAAAGGAAAGGGGGGGAACTGTGAAGGTTTTACAGGCCACGCTGTTGGCTGAGGTTTTGAGAGCCCTCAGCACCTGAGGAGATATCAGAAAACTGCTCATGTCTTGCAAAAATCACAACACCTCAGTGGCCAAGCTGAAAGCACATTTCAAGTCACCTGCACATGAGATTTCATCCCTATTTCAGGGATTCAGATGGTTCTAAACATGCCTAACAGCTTTGTCAAATCTGGATCTGGATCTTTGTCAAATGCAAGATCTGTAAATCTGAACCATCACAGTTTATTTTGCTGAGCTCCTCTCAGTGACCCACAGAGACTCAGCAGCAGGTGGTTGATCTGGCAAATTGTCCTTAAAACTCCCTCCCTTTTGTATGCTCTTCCTTGTACCCCTAAGGCAGAGAAATACCTTCATTTTCTTAGCAGGCAGAGAACAGAGGTAGGAGATAAAATTATTTGGACAAGGGCATGGTTGGGCAGAGAGGGCATGGTTATCACAGCCCCAGAGCCTGTGGGGCTGAGACATGGGGTGAGCAGGCATGAATCTTGACTGGCCTACAGAATATTGGAAAACTAAGACACAAAATAGAAAAGGACTTCATACTGTGGAGGCAGAAATGGCTGGTTGTTAAAATCAAGCATCTGCAGAAGGAGCTGCCCTTACCAACATCACAGTGGTCCCCAGTCCAGCCGGCACGACAGACGCATTTCCCAGAGGGCTGGTCACACACCCCGTGGTGGCAGCTGCAGTTCTGCTCACAGCCCTCTCCATGCTGCCCACCCCCACACTCTGAAACAAGATGGGGGAGACTGACAGAGGGCCTGGCTGGAGGAGCTCCAGGAGGAACATACTTATGCCTCTGCAAGACAGTGAGCCACCTAAACTGGTCTTAAAAACCTTCAGTGAGAGAGATTTTGAAGCCTCCCTTAACAAAATTCCTTAGAAATAAATATTTTTTTTCTCTTGGAGGATTTACTACTTTTTTCTCCTCAAATGAAGGTCATTACCTATTTTCCCTGTCCCTAGGGGACAGGGAATAGCTTATTTTTCTCATCTATTAAAGAAGTTTCCAGCACCATCGTACATTCAAGTGCCAATATCTCCCTCATCTCTGACTAAACAACCCCAATTTTTTCAGCCTCTCCACACCTAGTGCTCTCCATCCCTCTGCCTTCTCTTTTTTCCTGTGTTGTCTCAAACCAGACCCCACCACAACTGAATTTCCTAGCAGAGCAACTGAGGTGCTGGAGGGATGGAGGATGTTATGAGACTCACCCAGCTCACATGCTGCCCCTGTCCAGCCCTGGGGACACTGGCACTCTCCTGTCACACTGTCACACGTGGCCTGGCCATGGCAGACACAGCGCTGGAGGCAGTTTGCACCATACCATCCAGGAGGGCAGCCTGGGAAGGGGAGGCAGCACAAAACATTCCATTAGGGAGTGCAGGAAAAAAATGCAGGTTAAACACCACCCTTTCCCAGCTCACACCCCTTCTCGCCCTGGAAGATGCTGTGGGAGGTACACCAAGTAGAAATGGGGACATGATTGATAAGGAATTACTCAGGGTAAAACTGGTCTGGGAACAAAATAGTGGATGAAGTGAATTAGCTGTGACCCACCAAATGACCTTGAGATTTCCTGCTTGCACCAACAAAAAACACCCCTTGGTTCCTGCCAGCTTTCTCAACACCAAGGAGGGGAGTTATTGATTCCCCTCTTTTCAGAATCTCTTTGTACACTTCTCTTAAAATCATGGTTCCTTCTCTAATTAATCCTGCCGTCCACAGCTGGCTGATGAAATTTCACAGTTTACCTGGTTTTAATTTAGCAAGTTTGTATTAATACCCATCAGAACCAGATGGACAGACTCTAACTTTTTGGCACAAAAAAACCCCAAACCTCTGTCATATGCCAGAGTGACACCTCTTTAGGATGGCAACAGGAGTGAGTTCTCACTCTGCAAAAGCACAGTCACAGCAGGATGGCTCCCCCAGCCTCATACAATTTTTCTACCTCCTTACTTCCAAAGAGAAAAGAAATCCCCAAACATATCTTTAAAGGAAAAGGGTAATTTGACAATGTCTTCATATTTGACAACAGCTTTTTTAACTTTTGCTTTGGTTTTGTCTTTGAGGCTCTCAGACAAACCAGAAAAATTTAGGTCATGTCATATACGTCATCAAGAGCGGTTTGGTACCTTCACAATTTTTTGATCCTTCGTGGAAAGAACTCTTCAGGTCCGGTTTTAAAGGGGATACACTTAATTTATATATTATTCTACCCCTGTCAGCTTTCATCCCCTTTCCCTAACATTCCTCTTGGTATGCTGAAGGCCATTGAGTGAAGGTGCTGACACCAAAGCCCAGCTCACCCAGGAGCATCCATAGCAGCATTTCCAGCTCCATGGCACTGCTGGCAGTACAGGGAAGGCACAGAACAAGGAGCCTTCTGCAATGGGGATGGACAGACTTTCCAGCAGGTGAGGTGCAGAGGATTAGGTCACACAAGCTGCAGTGCAGCCTTTCTTTGCCAGCCTCTTTTCTTAAGGCTCCGTGGAGTTGGGCTTGTGTTTGAGTCACACGTATGGGTCTAATTGCCCAGGCTCAATGCCTTTCACATGTCCTGGATTTAGCCCACGTCTGGAACAGCACACGGTAATGACGAGGATCAGTCGGGCGCATGGGATGGTAAATCAGGCCATAGAAAAGAAACAGAGCTTCACTTCAGTGTCATAATTTGGAGTTTTATGGACCTTTTCTCCCTTCATCAGCCCTCAAAATCAGCTCTCTTTCCCGTTTATGGCTGTTTCAGCCCCCTCTGCCCCGTGCACACTGAGCTCCTACACCCTGCAATGGTGCCGTGGATTTATTTAATGGACCGATCACGTCATTGCGGATACAGAACCAGTGACAACACAAGGCAATGAGCTGATAGTTAAAATACCAGTGAACTTCCCCCAAGCAGATGTTTTATTTTTTTTCCCTCCTATAATCCTTCTTCAGGGGGTTGAATTTCCAACTGTACCTTCTTGGCAGGTGGTTCCTTTCCAGCCCGGGCTACAAAGGCACGTCCCAGTGACGTGATGACAGAGCGCTCCGTTGTGACAGTGACAAGAGTTGCTGCAGCCCGGCCCGTAGCTATTCCCTTGGCAGGCTGTAATGAGAGAATTCCATAAAACTCCATCAGGAACCATCAAAGGAGGCACTGCACAGAGCAAACCTGAGACACAACCCAGTGCCAGGGAAATCAGGTTGGAATTGTCTTCTGATGACACACTTTTCACATCACAAGGGTGCCTAACACCATATATAATCATAAAATCATTAAGGATGGAAAAGACTTCCAAGATCAAGTCCAGCCTTTGGCCTAATACCACCATGCTCATTAAGCCAAATTGCAGAATGCCACATCTACTCATTTTTTTGAACACTTCAAGTGATGGTGACTCCACCATTCCCGGAAATAAATATATACATTTATATAAAACCATTTATTAACCTGACACTAGATAGAATAATAGAACTGTTTAGGTTTGAAAAGACCTTTAAGATCATTAAGTCTAACCATTAACTCAGTACTGCCAAGTCCACCACAGCATCAGCCAATACAACTGCAAAGGGTATTTTAAAACAATTCTGCAAATTAGGATCACATAAAATGAAACTGCTCTGCAACACTTGCAATTTAGAGGTAATGTATCTTATGAGAGCCTAGCACAATAATGTGGCTTAAAAATATGTATCATAGCACATTCTGAAGAGGTTTTTATGGAAGGGCTGGACCGCTGGGGTGATGGATCAGCTGTCAGCCCCGGCCCTGCAGAATGTCTTTGTGCTAAACTAATGGTCCAGCAGAACCACCAGCCCGACAGCCCGGGTATTTATTTGCATCCTGGTAAGAGAACTGACAACTTCATTGTTTTCAGTGTTCATTTTTCACAGCTGGATGCCTTCGCTCGCCCCGACTCTCATTCTTTGGTCAGAGAGGGGTGATATTTTCAGTGAGTTTGGTTAAGCAGCTGGCTCCCAGGTGAAAACTTAACGCAGCCATCTCGCAAGCGTACGCTCGCCGCAGCTCTGCTTTCAGTGCTGCTGCCTGTGAAAAATGGCAGTGATAAAATTCCCGCAGTCCCCACTGCATTGGAGATTTGGATGGCTTTAAATGGTGGAAAGCAGACAGTACTGCTACCCTGTTTTCTTCAGATATCTCCCCAAAAATATACAAAGCGAGTTGATGCAGCTGGATCACCTCCTTGGATGGTTTTTGTCCTGTCTTGCAGGGGCTCTCCTGCACTTGGACAAAGCTGCCAGAGTCTCTCATCCCTGCAGCATTTCTGGCATGCACTGGAGAAGCAAAAAAACCCCAGATCCCTAATCCAGAAGAGTGTCCTGCGCTTGCTGGATGTGACAGCTCCCAGGCTCAGACCCAAACAGTGACTTTCCACCCAAACCTCAATACCTTTGAGGGTGTCAGTGAACGAGATGCAGTGTTGAAGGAGGACATGTCCCTGGGGACAGAAGGGAGGTGTGAAACCATCTTGGTCTCAGAGGTGAACTTGGTTGACAGTATCTGATACATTCTCAGCCCTTTTCTTCCCATCTGAAGACTTCCAGCTTCCCAGCCTGTTTCTCAGACACCATTTCTCCCAGGACTTCTTTTCAGCAGTGTTCGTTTTTGTCATCACTTGGACCTCATTCACGTTGAAACCACAAGAAAGAGAAGGAGCTCAGTCCCATCACAGCTAAAAGTTTGCTCTGCAAATGAGGCTTGGTTGCCAAGTGAAAAGTTCAGCCCATCCTACAAAGCTCTGGCTCGATTTTGGGAGCAGAACTAAATATTTCCACAATACAGACCAGAACTATAGCATAACCAAGCCAAAGGAAAAACCAGCTCACCACCAGGTCCCCTGACTGGTTACCAGTGGTTTGTGTGAGGTTTTTGGAGTATGTGTGCAAAGCTCTTGTTACACTTATTGAGAAGATAAAAGAGTGTTCCAGTGAAAATTCTGGTAAGAGAGCAAACATTTCTGGAGAAGAAAATTTTTATTATTCTATTGGGTGAATACAAATGCTTTTTGCTTCTTGGTGGGACAATCCTGATTATCAAAGTACTTTTCTGAAGATTAAGAAAATAATTTATATACTGAAGCTATTTCATGAAGTTCCACAACTGAATGTACAATATTCCTGGGCCTTATCTTTGTTCTCCATGGTGAGTGAAAAGGGAAGACTCAATCCAAAGGTTTAAATAATTAGATTTCTCTCTCTTTCAAAATTTTCCTCTCAGTGCCTTTCCCCCATAAGAGAAGGATTTACTTGTTTGCAGTCTTTAAAATCCCATTTTTGCATGCAGAGTAAGGAATATATGAACCTGGAGAATTTCTTCCAGACTGAAAGTCAAAAGCCACCCAAAGTGCCCAGGAGCACAGGGAAATGATGGGCACTAATGTTCTACAGGGTGTCCAGAAGCTTTGTTTTCATGCAGATCCTGTGGATCATTCTCCACAAACTGAAATACTGGATTTAAAAGAATAGGGAATTTGCAAAGTCAAGTGTTCACATGCCACGAAATGTCAAACCTCTATTATCAATGCTTCTGGCAGAACCAATCTTTCTGTACTTGTTTATTTTTCAAACTAATGTGGTTTCTCTTTTTACCACAAGGAACCTCTTTTGTGAAGTTCCTGCTGAGCCCAAACAGCTTCAAAAAGAGGCATTTTTAGTACTGATAGAATTAGGGTAAAATTCAGATGTTTAATTGTGTTTAGCTTCTACAGACCATATTCAACATGAGATTCCTGGAGGTTTGGGTTGATTTTTTAAAGACTGCAAACTATGAATGAGTTTGTATAGAATCATAGAATGGTTTGGGGTGGAAGTAACCATAAAGATCATCTAGTTCCAACTCCCCTGCCATGAACAGTGATGTTACTCACTAAATCAGGTTGCTCAGGGCCCCATCCAATCTGGCCTTGAACACTTCCAGGGATGGAGTATACAGAAAGGAAGGTTACACTCTGTCCTAAAGAAATGCCAAATGTCAGATCCCCACTTCTGTATCACTGAAGCATCTTGACACTCAATGAAGCAGTTTATTAAAACCCCAAAAAAAGAATAGGCAACAGACTTTTCCTAAATCTCTTTCTTGGAACCCTAAAATATCTTAGGTGCACACTCAAAAAAAAAATAAAAAAAAATAAAATCTCCAAACACAGACTGAAGCTGAGGCAGAGCTTGCTTGGCAGATTTCATCCCAGTTTAACATAATTCATTTTCAAACAAACTGAAAACCACAGTCTGGTAATGGAAAGCATTAGGCAGCTTCAACAAAAGGCATCACTGTCTCTATTGCCCATAATTAGATAGCAGAGCATAAAATGCACTGCATGGCTGGCTTAAGATCAATTCAAATCCCATGATGTCAAAATTATTCCTCAATATCCTCCAGCACATTGCCTGCAATCTGATTACTTCCACACGAGTGCTGTCCTTCCAGCTGCTCGAGCTGGTCCCAGGAACCAGCAAGGTGAATATTAAACACCCGGTGCGGATGGGGAGTGGTGAGCTCTCCCCCACCCCTGGCTGCCTCACTCTGAGCAGCTCTGGAGCAGCGTGAATGAGGTGCAGTCATAAAATCAAAATGAAGATTCCTCACTTAGCCAAGAGAAAAGGAGGTTACACTCTGCACTGTTCACTGACCTCACTCTTTTACTTACAGGGACCTTGGAGGCTTTGGCATCTTCACCAGCCTGAGGAATAAATCAACCAACACAAAGCTCTCATGGCTCAGGCACAAGGCAATAAACAGGTTTTTTTTCCTAATGTGAGTAGGGGAGGGGGCACAGGAGGCCATGGACAAAGAGCTGCATTTCTTAATTGACTTTAATGAAATACATAACAAAGCTTCCTGTCCCTAATGCAGGGTAAGGAACAGGGAAGGGGTGAGGTGACACATTGCAACCCTGTGGCTCAGCACTAAAACCAGGCTGTGACCAAGGAGCAAACATCACACCTGTTTAGCAGCACCTTTTCTGCTCTGTGGGATGGCTAAATGACTCTGGCTCTGCACTTATATTGTGGTCAATCCATGCATCTACAGACACAGGGTGTGTTACCACCAGCATCTTCAGGTGGTGGGTGATGGAGGGCCAAGTGTTCCTATGGGGGGCACAGGGAGGCACAAAGGACTGCAATGGTGAGATGCTGGCAGAAATGTCTAAAATCTGGGAAGATTCAGCAGCACTGACCCACCAGTAAATCACAAGAGCAGGGGATTCTGCAGGAGAAGATGGGTTGTGTTGCATGGTGGGGGCAAATAAGGGAAAAATATTATGAAGAGCAAGTGCTGCCCTCAAACAGGGCTGATGATAAGATGGCATAAGGCTGGAGAATAGAATTGCTTCAATACAAGCAACATTTCTCTCTTTTTTGTAAATTAAACCAATTCTCTTGCAGAAAACTACTACCCATGGTTTAAAGAAGTGTTCACAGAAGTGTTCACAGAGTTGGCTCCTTGTGGAACTGCTCTGGAGCCCAGCTCTACACCACGGTCCTGCAGACAGCAGTTGTATTTTCAAAAGGAAGTTTAGACCATGACATCATCCTAAAGTGAAACAAGGAAGTTGAGAGGCTAAACCCTGAAAATCTTAAAAAAGCCCACATATTTGCTAAACTTTGCAAATAGGCTCAGTGTTTCCATGTGTAATGTCATGTAGCTAAAGAAAAAAATATAATTTCCCATGAAATGTAGTGAAAAGTTTCTCAGAAGAGACAATGTTATACATACACACAAACACCTTTTTAGCTTAAAGAGCGTGGGATAATCCATGTTTGTGAACATCTAAGAAGTTGACATTTGTTTTAAAACAAATAACTTTTCTAATAATTAGTTAAAAACCTATTTTGTCACACTCAAATAACAAAACAGTCCCAGCTCTGATTTTTCCACTTTGCGCATTTGTAATCTGTCACTTTATAATTGATAATTGGATGAGACACACCAGAAACACATACAAAACATTTCATCTCTTAATGTCACACAAAAAGGAAAAGCTGGGAGTTGTCATATGGCAGGAGACAGCTCTGCTATTTAAAACCTGATGCTTATCATGTTTGACGAGTGCCAACAGCGGCCAAAAAAAAAAATGATGTTGACGATTTCCGCAGCTACCAAAAATTGTTCCCTTTTTTGGCATCTTTGGAAAGGAATGTGATCCAGCTAAAACTGTACCCCGGTAGGTCATCCTGCATTCCCAGGGCGAACCCATGCCAGTGCTGGGGGAGTTTGGGAGCAGGGGTGTACTCACGCTGCTCGCAGGTCTCTCCCAGCCAGCCCGGGAGGCAGCGGCATGTGCCCAGGACGTGGTCACAGCCAGCAGCATTCTTGCACTTGCACACCTGGTGGCAGTCAAGCCCAAAGAATCCTTCTGGACAAGCTGCAAATGCAAAACATTAATTTTTAGCACAGTTCCTGTTTGGTTTTTCTGTATAAACTCCAGCTCATCTTTTCACAGATGCTTAACAACCGAAGTTGCTTCAAGGGGCTAAGCCTGCACAATTCTGCTAAAAGCATCTTGGAAACATGTGACCCTTTTACATAAGCAATGGATTTCTGCACAGTAAAACATGGCTTAGAGTATTGAAAAGCCATAAAGCAAGTCAGAGAATGGAGCTGGGTTCACACAAGCTGGTACTTGTGCTTCTGTAACAAACAGAGGAAAAAAGAAATATTTCAACATAATGTGAGACTCCAGGGCCATCCCTGCTGATCTCCCTCCCTTTGGAAATGCAAAACTTCTGCTCCCATTTACTGTCCTGACACTTTTCTAAAGATTTTTTACAGCAAACATAAGCCACAGTGGTGTAGTTCAGTGCTGACATGAAAAACTGGCAAAGTGAATGAACAGAGAAAACCAAGATGAATTAAATGTAGCAAAACAACTCCAGGGAGCCGAAGGAGCTCCATACCTACATCTGGGAGATGTAAGGAAGAGCAGCACCATGGGTTCAATTTATATCTTTACCAGTGCTGAAAGCAGTAAAAATAAGCATTGGTACTTGTCAGTGGGCCACATCATAGCTAAATGTTTCACTACAAGAGTGCTAATGCTGCTATGTACAGTTTAAAAAAAATAAAATAGCCTTATTTAACATCTCTGCATATATATATGTGTGTGTCTAGCTTATTTAAATATCTGTATAATTATGTCTCACTAAATGACAATAAATCTGTAGATACACAATTATGTGTCACTCGTTCCCCAGAACCCCTGAATCAGTCTCAGGAATTATGCTGCTCATGAGATAAGCATAAGTTATTCAATAAAACTTATCTCTTTGTCCTCCTTGTCAATATAAACTTATATTTAAAACCAAATCCTCACACTTCTATCATGAAATCACAACAGCTGTCTTCCAATAGAGTCTTATGACAATTATTATCACATACACTACCCAACAACCCTCCACACTAATTTCACAGCCCTCAACCAGATCAGAATAACACTGGTATCATCATAGAATGATTTAGGTTGGAAAGGACCTTAAAGATCATCTCATTCCAACCCCCCTGCCATGGGCAGGGACACATTCCATTACACCAGGTTGCTCAAAGCCCCATCCAACCCGGTCTTGGACACTTCCAGGGAGTTATCCGTGTGCATCTTTCACTGTTGGACTCTTCTGTCATTTTTCTTGCCCTGTGTCTTCTCCATGCCCAGGTTTTTTGTCTCAGTCTGCTCATCCTGCCTCTTCCATGGATGCAGATTCTGTTCTCCAGCAGTGAGCTGTCTGCTTTGGCTACTAGTTGGGGGAATTCCACATCCATAGCCAGAGGCAAACCTGACCTTCATCCAGTGACAGCAGCAGTGTAACACACTGAGCATCTGCTTTGGCTCCTCTACTCTCAGAGCTTCTGCTCAGCTTGTGACTACAAACCACTGTTTCATCTACTCAAAATCAAAAGGCTGCTCTTGCCTTTCTCCTGTCCAAAAAGATTTCAGATTTCCCACCCTTCCCAAGCTTGTGCTGCCTCAGTAAAACAGGAAAGAGCTTCATACCAATGTAACACCATAATGCATCCATCAGCCTCTGCTCAAACTGCACTGGGAGAGAGCTGCTAGCAAGTTGTAAGGATGAGCCACCTGTGTGTGGTTTAATCTTTCTGTCCCTATTTATTCTGCTTCAACAGGCTTCTCCTGCTGAACCCTCAGCGACTTCAAAGCCCAACAAAGTTCTTTATTTAACAGAGGGACTACGCAGCCTTGTCAGCTGTTCCTCGACATGCACAGTATTTATTTTCCCTTTTTATCTTATTAAAACAGCAATCTTGCTGGGCTATCTTATGACAATGATTAACAGCTGTAATCTCAAGGGAGAAGTCCAGTCTGTCCGTCCCGTGGCAGTGCTGATCAGCAGCTAAGATGCAAATGTCACGTGCTGTGCCCCACAAGGGCAATATGTTGCTGTTACTAATGCATCAATTAATACATATTCTGCAGGAATGGCCCAAGACTCCTGCTGCCTTCAGTTAGTGAACTAATTGTCTGGCATTTGGGGATATTTGGTCAGATGAACCAGCGAACTGGATAATTCTTGTGTTGGCCTGATCCCATAACTGGACACAGCCTTGGGTCACACAGCACATACCAGGGAGCAGCAGGGAATGGAATTAAACAAAATTACAGTGCAGTGAAGGCAACCCCAATCTTCAAAGCGAGAGTAGCAGATGCTCAGCACTTCACAGAATTAAAACAATTATAACAATTGCCTCCCCAAACAGGAGCAGCCCCTGTTCAGGGCACGGTGACTGCTCGCTTGGCACATTTCTGACAGAGCTGGGAGTGTGGCTGGTGAAGGCAGGCACACCCGGATTCCTCTGGGTTTGCTGGGCTGCCTGACATCAGGAGCCCAGGCTCAGGCTTCCTCCATGTCAGATGTTTACATTTAGTTGAAGCAAGAATTGATATATTTATCTAATTATCACAATAAAGATTGGTTTTGGAGTTGGGATTTTTTGATTTTTTTTTCCCCCTTGCCTTTTCAGCTGTAAGTGCATTAAAACCAAAGCCCCTCAGCAGAAGCATCTTTTCTGGAGAAGATGCTACTTAGGTTATCTGTGATTGAACAGGAGAGAGAAAGGACTTTACAAAGCCATCTTTGCCATGATCCTCGCCTTTGCACAGTCCAGGAACGTAGAGGCATTAATTGCTACTTGTTCAAGACCAGCCAGAACTCCATGTGTGCCTCTGGTACCTCATCCCCAAGCAAGTAACATTCTCCACCCAGATAAGGAAGGTATCTAGTGGCATTGCTAGTAGCATCTACCAAAAATTATTCACTTTCCTTTGGTAATGCAAGACCTTGTGAAGAAACATATATTATTTCATCGGTGTTCTTTTTGTATCACTTGCTGCTTTCAAGAAAATTCAAAGGAAGCCTTTCCTAGATTGTTCCTACAGACTGAAAACATTTCTTTGTAGATTATTTTGTTTTCAGCCTTATTTGCAAACGTTACCTGTTTTGCAGCTGAAACAGTTCTGCTCATTTTGCAACTCCTTTGAAATAGATTTGAAAAGATTCACGAGGTTCATTTTCACAAAGGATTGAGTAGGGGTGAAAGATGGAGCAGGCATGTCCCACTTTCAGAAATGTCTAATTTTCTTTCAGGAAGTGTCTCAATAGCTTTATTCTTACCCATCATTATTATATGTGACCACAGCACTACTGCAGGGGCAGCAGTACCACTGAACGACACCAGATGAAGGGCAGCTGATCAAAGGTGACTCAGGGCAGAGCTGAACTGAGATGATGGGGGACAGACAAAAGTACTTTGAAGAGTGTGAGGTCACCTCCCAAATAATTCACAGCAAGGTCTCATGAAACAGCAGCCTGGAGCAAAGGTATCTCCTGCTATGAGTGAGCCTGGAAACTGTCTTTTGCTGGCAAATGATGATGATGATGGTGGGTGTTTGGCTGCTATCTGTATTACTGACAGGTGATATATGTAGGCTGAGACTTAGGAAGGACTAAAATTACATTAATTATTCTAATAAATAAGAAGAAGAGATTATGGAAATTTGTGGCAAGAACTTGGAAATGGCCACTTGAAGTGGTGTTTTCCAATAGGGACTGGCAGGCTAACCTATGAAGCCCTACTTCATACTGAAGGTCATAAATTAATGAAAAGGAACAGGAGTACTTTGCTCCCACCTGAAGAAATGAAAACCAATTCCAGAAAACCCAAAGGCAAATTTTGGGACTTCTGCAATTTCACCCTGAATCTTGATCCCACACTGCCACAATGCAAAATACCAGAAGCAACGATTGCAGGTTCAAACACCCTCACTGTGAAGGGGTGATATTAATTATTAATATTAGTCAATATTAGATTTTGTAAGGGACTGCCCTCTCCTAGAGCTTTGAACTTTGACGGCTGCAAAAGTCTCAGTCTCAACATCTCTATGACAACGGAAAAGTCCTTCCCAGCCGTGGGATGAGGCATCAGCAGGATGTGAAAAGTCTGAGGCAACACCGCAGTGCTGGGTGTCAATCCCTAAATTTGTGCCTGGGAGGCACAGAGCCTGGCCAGCGTGGGTGGATTGCCAAGAGGACGGCAAAAAGCACATCCCTGCCAGAAGGAAACCCTGCCAGTCTCCCAGTCACCAGAAACAGAAGCGCTGCAGCTCCTCACAGAAAAGGTGCCAAGAAGGTTCTACCAAGGGCAAACCACCCACACGTTTTCCTCCCTCGTCGTCTTTCGGAAGCAGCCAAACTGTTCTGGCTGAAATGTTTTATGTTAAAAGGTAACTCAGGTCAGCCCAGATCAAGCACCCTGCCTGCTTGAGAGAAAACACGTAGAAAACAGTGTTTTACGAATGTTAAGTACTAAATTCTACTCTCCCCTCCACAATCTTCTTTCAGGAATTAAAAAAGATAAAAATGTCCAACATGACTGATTTGGAAGGTGAGAGCTGTATTTTTTTTTTCCCTATAGATGTCATATTCCTCACACCTACTTTGGCAAAGGATATTTAGTTTCTTTGTTCCTATTATGATTCCTGCTGGAATGAGCAGATTTACACAACAACACAGACAAATGCTTTGTTTTTCCAATAAAGAATAATAATTAAAAAAAAACAGATTTAGGAAAACAGAGTTCAACTAAATCATAATAAAAAGGGGACATAATGGAGATACCATAAATTACAAAGCTCTATTTGCAGCAGAGCCTTGGAAAAAATATTTATTTTGTATAATAATCCCTGGTAAGAATGAGAAGGAAACAACAAGCAGTGTGTGAACACAAGCCAGTGGGTGCTTTCCTGGTCAGGCTGTGGAGCATCTCCCTTCCCATGAGAGGGCAGCAGCTGCCTGCAAGTGCTGCCACTTCCCTCTACTGTGGCTCTAATGGTGCCCTTGTAAACTGGCTGATAAAGCTGCTTTCTAAGCAAAACAATTGTGGTTTAAGGATCATAATTCGTGCAATTTTCAATCCTTTACACTTAAATAAGTTTCAGAGTGCCTGACTGACTATATGCTGTTTCTGTTGCATTTTTTATGATCTGCACAATGATGCAGCTCAACAGCAACCTCCTTCGGTGACGCCAAGGACTGACTTAATAATGTATTTAAGGAATCCAGTCCAGCACTTTAACCAAAGGACTAGGTGATAGAAGGTGATCTGTTGGATTTGTAAAGTTTAAAAGTATATCTGTTGTTAAAGATTTCCATTGGGATGATCCACATATCCATGTGCATCTTAATCGTTTCAGGGAGGCACGAGAAACAAGCAAGTATAAGGCTGAACAAGCATCTTCCTGCTCAGAGCTCAAATAGTAGGACTCTTTTTAAGAACAGCCTCCTTAAAGACGTGATACAGCCAGACCCTTAAGTATATATCTAATTTTAACCACGTGAAAATACATGCCCAACACCAGGCACCCAGTAAGAAGCTTTGTTGAGTTAGGATGGAAGCTCACATTTCGGTGTTGGTTTCCAAGTAAGTTCAATGTTTTATTTAAATCTGACACTGTAAATTTTAAAATCAGCTCTCTGAATTAAAAAAAAAACAACACAAAAAACCCCAAAAAACAACCAAAACCCTCTGCAGAAACCCAAAAGGGACCAGAGGGAGCAACAGTACCTCTTTCACAGAAGGTTCCTGTCCAGCCCGCTGTGCAGGCGCAGGCTCCGCTGACGTGGTCGCAGGCAGCTCCGTTCTGGCACTGACAGCTGTGCTCACAGCCTGGGCCAAAGCTTCCCTCGGGGCACCCTGCAGCACAGGAATCACAGCCACATGATGGGTTAGTGCTGGAGCAGATCAGGGATCGACAGGGAGTTTTGAGATACATGGGAAATCTTACTATTTCCAAAAGAAGAATCAAGGCATAATGGTAAGGGCTTAAAACTGAGGAGATTAAGTGTTCTCCTTGGGGTCTAGGTAAGTTGGGCTGGTTTTAAGATCTATTTTAGGAAAATACCATGGTGTTGAAATACTAAATTCTGCGAAGAAAACTGACATCTTCTAGTTGTAAAGCCTGAGACTTCACGAGTTCTGCCTGATGACACTTTGCCCACTGGTCTGGAGTTGCTTATGTGCACATCTCCTCTGGGACTTCATCAACTGGGAGGGGAGAAGCTCCTCTGTTTTCCTGCAAATCCTCTTTCCCCAGAAAGCTGGAGAAAATATGAAATGTGGTGATTTCCTTCGGAAAGCTCCAAACTGAGTGCTGCACATTTTATTTTCATGCTCTGCTTTGAAAAATTCAAATGAAAACATTACATCTGGGGGACAGATTAACAATTACATTTCCACAGCAGTTAATGTAAGGAGTTACAAAAGATTTGCATGGTACTCACTACTGGAAGAAAGAAAACATTTGAGAAAGAAAATAATTTCTTCCAGGATTATAGGAAAATCAATTAAGAACAGGGCCAGTTGCCTAATTCACATTAGATATTTTGGACAGGCTGAAACACAGAGATACACTTGGTTAAACACGATATTACAGTGCTCCACTCATTTTTGAAGACCATTCCTCTAAATGACTTATGTAGATTATTGCCAGATCTCTTCTAGAAGCATATGATTTTAGTGTTTGCATCAACAAAGTGATTTTCAGGCAATCTGGAAAGAATCACAGAGAACAGAAAGCAACGAGGGTCCTCAAAGACAATTCTATGCCTAGAATAAAGGGGTGGGTTTGGTGTTACTTATTTGGTGCCATAGGTGGGCAGTGATGGGAGCTGGCATGAATTCGGGTGCTCCTGCAGCTTACTGACTTTCTCCTAATTGGAGCCAACCTCTGTGTCTCTTACAGAGGAGTTGGGGTGGGAGGCAGGAGAATAGCAAGCTACCTTAAGTATTTCTTTGCTTTAAAATAGTAAAAAAACGGGCCATCGTTTAAATACGAATATGTTTGAACACATTGTTTGCACTTACAGGTGAAATTCAGGCCCCCCATTTGCATCCCCTCCTGCTCCCAAAGCTGCAGATCCCCGTGCATCCTGCCTCCCGTGCTAGTTCAACAAGTAAATACACTGAAGTGCACTTGTGCCTTAAAAGCTGGATCCTTCTCAGCGTTTTCACTTGAAATTTCAGTCAGAGTTCAGGGAATTTATGCCAGGAAAATCACACTGCAGGTGTGGGGCTCTCAGCAGAGCTTCCTTCAAACCCACAGTGCTTAGCCTGGAGCTGAGGCTTTCAAGGTGATGGCAAGGGGTCAGTACACTTCACAAACGATTTCACAGTCCACATCACAGAGAATCTGCCCCTGCCCGAGCAGGCACAGGCTGCTGTGATGCATGCTGAGATCCAGGCACCCCTCCAGAGAGCCTGCTCCTCAAGGGAAGGAGCCCAACCTGCAAGGAGAGGCTGGGGGTGTCTTGGGAGCAGAGGAGCTCTCCAGGGATAAAGATCTAACCTTCAAGGAAGCATAAAATGTTTAGGGAAGAATTATGGCTTTCAGAACCTTGCACACACACACACAGATCTATAAATATATATATATGCATTTCATATATTTGCAAAGCCTAGCCATGATGATGATTATATATATATATATATTTACACACACACACACACACACACACACACACACACACACACACAAAGTGGGGTAAAAAGTAGACTTAATAAAACAAAAAAAACCCCATGGACAGAACTTTAAGGACTGCCAGATGTTTCATCAGTGGCAATGGTTTCACTGATTCGCTTGCCAGCCAAGATTAGACCCAGCTATTTGGCTACTTTCTGTCTGCAAAGCTGCTATTTTGAGAGAGATCAAGAGTGAAAGAGAAGTGGAGCTGGCAGCTCTTTCTCTGGGAGCTGGTCTTCCCAACACATTGCCCTTCCACTCCCTCTGTGCCAACAGCAACAAGGGCTGCAAGATCAACTTTCCAGGCTTTTTGTCTTAGGTCACATTTCCAGATTAATTGTTTTGACATTTCCGTGTGACACCAGCAGTTAATCCTGCCTACGCTACTGAGACTCTGGTAGCTACATCTGTGCTACTGTAAGATTGTTAAACTAATAGATAAAATGTTTATTTTATTTAACAACATCAATATAATCAATAATAATAAGAGCAGCTCAACCATGCAACTTACTGCCACAAGATGAAGTGGACTCCAAATGCTTGCATGGAATGAAAAAGAAAATAGGCACATTAATTGGAAAAGAAAAAAAAAATCAAGTTGTGTTAAATATAGAGATATTGCTTCTGTCTCAAGAAGCTCCTGAATGACAAAGTGAAGAAACCTGGAAAGACGTATCAGGAATTATCTATAAGCTTGTTTTTATACACTTAAGGCCTCTGATATTGACCTCTGCCAGAGGTGAAGGTGAAGGTTATGGGTCTCTGGTAAGACCAACGTGCATTTTTGTTGTTAATAACCACAGGACCCTAAAACTTCCTGATTTTTCTTATGTTCTATACATGTGAAGCATTTCTATATGCCTGACCTTAAAAAGTGATTTATGGAGGAATAGTGCAGCCCTAAAACTGAATAAATAAAACCAATATGGAAACCCTTGTGCCACAAACCAAACATACATCTGTCCTATCCCTCACACGAGGTCTTGACGTTAAAAATTACTGCAGAGCCCAGAACAAGCCTGAAAATGTCTTTTCTGGAATTCAGATTAGGGTCTAACCCCGATGAAACCCGAGAGCGCTGCGATGCGCTGGGCAGACCGGGGGCGGCACAGCCGGGGGGGTCCTTCCTGCAGGGAATTAGCAGGAAAACACGGTTTCCGCCGCTCAGGTTTGTAAATTCCGTGTGTTGACAGAGCAGGCACTTACTGTGCTCGCAGTGTGTCCCGGTGAATCCCGGCTCGCAGAGGCAGGAGCCGCTGACGGGGTCGCAGGTGCCGTCGCCGTTGCTGCAGACACACGAGTTCTCACAGCGCGGGCCCCAGCGGCCGCTGCTGCAGGCTGCAAGGGAAAGTGGGATTTGCAGGGGGAACCACCTTCAAACCCACCTCGAGGATTATTTTGCTTCTAAACGAGAGAACAGAAAACACGCGAAATGGTACAGCAGCCCTGGAGTAAACTCTCCGCTGCAGCGTGGGCACGAAGCAGTGGAAATAAAAGACAGCTTTTGCTGAACTATTTCAGCTGAAAGAAGGCAGATATTATCCCATACACATAAAACTAACCATTGGTAGTCAATCCATACCAATCAATCCACAGCCACAAACATGTAATTTCATGGAAATAAAATATCAGCTGTTGACTCACTAAACAAAAATCTGTCTAACCAGAATAGTTAATGGATTAAACCAGACAGATTTGGGAGCACCCTCCATGATTTCATCAAAATACCGGGAAATGCAACACGGATATAGAGACATCTCACAATGTTTGTTAAAGCAACTTATTACTTTCGTTGTAAAAATCACATCTGACACAATCATGACAATGCACTGCGGCATCTCCTCTCTTTCGTGTGAGTATAAAGATGAAAGTGTCAATTAGGGCAACAAAAACCTGGGTTTGGAGGTTTTGGAGCTGGGAATCTGTTTCATGTCCAGTCTGCAACTGCTGGAAGAGGTGCCTTGCCGAGACATCTCTGCAAAACAACTTTTCTCAGATCTTATACTGAATAGAAATAAAAGTTTTTCTCTGCCGTGGTCTCTCAGTTCTTTAGACAGCCTTGGGAGTCTTGAAAAACCATCTCAGTGGCTCTACACGCTGCCAGTTGGTTTGATTTTTAAAATACCCATATTGGTGGAAACTTCAGATTTTCCCAGAGTTTTCTTCAGCACAGAGCCTGAGAAGTCAGGTCCAAAACTTACTGCTGTCAACACTGGCAATCAATTTAAATGATTTTATGATTTTAAATGATTTAAGACCACGTTTAGAGGGAGGTTTGTATTCTGTTGGCTTTTTGCAAGAGACATCACAAGGAATCAAGCAGAATAGATGTGTCACAGGAAAAGGATGGAATCAAGCAGGATGGCTTCACATTTATATGGTGCCATCCAAAAAGGGCAAATCTACTCTCTTACACAGCCACCAGTATGGAGAGTGATGCTAAAGTCAACAGAAGGATGCTCTGCTCTTCCAGAGAACAGAATTTCTCACAGCATTTATATTCCCAAGTTAAAAAGTGACCTTTAGACACATGACTCTACATGCCACTCACTTGTTGAATAAATCTCCCCCAAACAAAATGAAAAATGGAGAATTAATCTCAAAACTAATCTGCACTGAAAATGAAAAACAAAACTGTCTGTCAGTCAAAAAGCTGACGGGACAGATGGTATTGGGCAAAGGGATCCATAGTGTTGAAATAAGAGCTTATATCAATACTTTGCGCTTCATCAGCCATCTATTTCAACGCTTTGAACCTGGATAATTAAGGATTATAACCACCCAGGCTGTGCAAACCCATAAACACACAATTTCAGAAGCAATAAGATTAACAAAACTATATTAAAAAACTGTAACAGACTAAGAACAAACGGAGCTGGTTCTTCCATGTGCAGTTGAGTCCCTGAGAGGCACCGTGTGCCCTGACTTACGGTGTTTGCAGCCGTGGCCAGTCCAGCCCGGGGGACACGAGCACTCTCCAGTGATGTGGTGACACTGGGCACTGCTGCCACAGCTGCACAGCAAGTGGCACTTTGGTCCATAGGAGCCGTCGGGGCAGGCTGAGAACAGATGGGCAGACTGTGAATTCACCTATGTCAGCCACAGACTGATCTGTCCAAACAGACAGCAACATCTCACCCCCTAAAATGTGATTTAGCTGAATCCAGAAATCAAAATGGCAAGATGAAAGAAATAACTGTAATTCATACCCTAGGGGGGTGAGGCCAGGTCCTGTAATGTGGGAATAGCTTTTGGAGTGACTTTTGGGTACTTCTGTGTATCTGTCTTGCACAGAGGATGGAAAACTGCTGAGCAAACCTTCCCTAAAATTCACTTTGTGACTAACAAGGATTAAAATATGCCACACTGAGGTCTGGCACAAAGCAGGGCTGTCCCTGAGAACCTGTCTGTGCAGCACAACAGCCATACTCAAGCAGCCTTTTAACACCCAGAGGCTGGATAAGCAGCACAAAACAGTTCCTTGAGTGTAGTCCCATGGTCTCTAGCTGCAAGGATAGCCCTGACACTAATCCTTCATCCTCACTATTATTTAATCCTAAATTATATATGTTAAAGAATGTTGCTGAAAACATAACCCACAGTGATGCCATACAGGCCAGCTGGTCAGCACCTCCTACCAAACAGCCAGGATTACAATGCAAGTGCTGTGGCTATTAAGCACTGTATTCTTAAGTACAGTTTGCCATAAATTAGGTCTAATGATAACATCCTTTTGGGATGCAGTTTAGCTGGTCATCTGCATTTATCTGCAATCTCCCTCCCATAAATAATGTTCAGGAAATTCCTAAAGCTGAAGGGCACTTTATTTTGGATCAGCACGTTGCATCTCACAAAACAAGAAGAAGGTAGAAATCATTAAGTGAATTTTCAATCTGACTTTCTTTTCATGGGGAAGGCTGATGCAAGGACTTACTGTCAGAGCAGGATGCCCCAGAGTAGCCAGGGGGACAGTCACAGGTTCCAGTTTCTCTGTTGCACTGTCCCCCGTTGGCACAGGGCTCACAGGAGGACTGGCAGTCTGGTCCCCACCAGCCAGCCGGGCAATCTAGGGAAAAAAATACATGAGGTGTCCCCAGTGCCATTTTCTGTTACATGACAATTACAGATTTCGGTAGAAGAATTTAAAAGTACCAATAAAATTGAGCTGGATTGTTATATTATCTCTACAGACCTACAGCCCTGTCACAGTACACTGCAGCACGTGAGAACTCAGCTAAAGAGAGACCCAAAGGCTCTCTCCCAACTTCCATCACTGTGTGTCTGTTTATTAGTTTGGTTTCTGACACAGTAATGTCAGGAGTATTTGGATGTATCCGAAAAATTAATTATTGCACTCAGCAAAGGAGATCTCCAGAGGATGGTAATCTGCAGGAGGGGAGGGCTGCTGTTGTATTTTTGCTGGGCTGAGTGGGGGTCTGGCTGGTCACACAGCCCAGAGGGACTGGATGTGAGCTGGAGCCCAGTTCTCCACTGCTCCACCTCCTTTGTGCTCTGTGGAGTAGTGAGACACAACCCGGGTCCAGCAGATGCTCCTCAGGTGTGTGACAGCCAGAGCTTTGAGAGTGGCCAGGGTACATCCCATGTCTCAGTAGTTCAGCGTCTCTGAGACTTTTTACATCCCTTTACTTAATTACCCACAATAATATTGTCCTTTTTAATTACTTCCTCCATTCTAGGTTCTTGCTGGTTTCACAACAGCTGTTTTTGGCCAAGGCCCCTCCACTGAGACACCCCGTGTGCATGTGGCAGCACAGTCCCAAGCTCTGCTCTGGGACTCCGAGCTGCTGCAATGCACCAACATCTCTGCCCAACTTGTACAAACCCAGCCCAACATACAAATCACTGTTATTAACTGGAGCAGAGACATGGGGCAGGATAACTGAGCCACACTCCCTCTTTTCCAAGCAATCCCACGCAGTGGATATCACCTGTTCTGCACCAAGACTGATCCTTTACCCGTTCTGCAAATGAAGCACATTGCACTGCAGCAGTTTGGGTGGGAGACAGAGTGATTCCACATCTTATCATGTCTTCCAAAGCAGGACACTCATCACCCTGGTGCAACACACCTTGCTCACACGTAGCACCAGTCTTCCCAGCTGGGCAAACACACTGCCCTGTCTTTGGATCACATGGTGCTCCTCCACAGTTGCACCTCTGCCTGCAGCTCACCCCAAAACTCCCAGGCTGACAAGCTAGGATGAAAGAAACCCAAAGACCTGGTTAGGAAGCATTTTGAAGACATTAGGAGGCACCACCACCACCAATTTTTAACTGAGCTGCCCTGGTAAAAGTGATCAATATTAGCATTAGTGTCTCAGCAACTGGTGGTCTGTAATTAACTGCAACAGAGCTGTGGAAAATTCTGTGCCTGAAGCTTTAAAAGCAGCTACAGTTACCTGGACAAATGTTAGTTTTAGTAACTGGCCTCAGCCTTGTTCCTCGACCTTTGCGAGCAGAGAGAGACAGCATTTGCCAGGCTCCAAATATCACTTTGGTTTCAGTGGGGAACTGCCAACTCGTATCAACAACAAATGTGCCCTTTTATTTGCAACTTCTATATCTGAACATAAGTTTCCTGAATAATCTTTCCCATCCAAAGTGCATCTCCCAGGGAAACATGCAGTGAGTACCTACATAAATGGCATTTTTCTCCATGAAACCCAGGTGGACACGGATGTTTGCAGACTCCTGTCTCAGGATCACACAAAATATCAGGAGGACAGTTGCACCTCAGTTTGCAACCAGCCCCATAAAAGCCAGGTGTGCACTCTGGAAATGGAGGTAGACAGAGAACATGTATAAGAAAGAGTTAAGAAAACTGAACTAAAAATCAGAAAACATAATGTATGTTTTAGAGGTGGTGATAAGAAAGTATAAATACTTAATAAACATTTGTGTGGACATTTCACAGAGGTTTCTGCTCATATACAAGCCAGAAACAGAGTGGCAGAATACTTAATTAACTTGTAACTTATTCAATTAGAATACTTAAGGATATATTCAATTACAGCCATTACAGAATTCTCTTATATGTCCGTACATTCTGCTGCTCTCTGCCTTGGTGCAAAGCCAGTGCTGGGCAAGGGATGCTCCCTGCCAGAACTGAGCCCCATCACCAAGAATGCTAAAATTATTAAATATTGTCACTATTGTTCTCTACTAAACCCCCAGAACCAGTGCCATCAATCTGTCATGTTCCTGTCTGCCCAGAGAAGAAACCCTATTGCTTTACTCCACTGCTGTCTGGAAAAGGGCTACTGAGACATGCAAACATGAATGTGGAATACAATTCTCTTTGAACTACCCCCCAAAAACCACAAAGAGTAAGTTTGAATTCAAAGGGCTGAAAATCTGAAGGAAAAGCAGCATTGCTGAACCCATTTACAAATCACGCTGCTGCCATAAAACAAGGGGTTTGCCACTTATTTACTGTCTGTGTGGAAAAAGCAAAGAACAAAAGTGAAAACTCCCACAATCTTCATTATTTAGGGCTGTATTAGAATTTGGGTTCCGGATTTTTGTTGCTATTTGATCAGGCTAAAACTCCTGCATTCTTAAGCTGTATTCCCCTTGATGTTCCTGCAACCCTGTGCCATCAGGGCTAAAAAAAAACAACACTAAATTATCAGTAGAATATGACTATATTAGTAGCAGCAGCCAAACAAAACAGATGGGCAGAAGAATGAGAAATTACTAGGATAAAGGAATAAGCAGAGATGGGGAATCTGGCTTTCCAGGGTACCTCTCTGACACTTCTTGCCGTGATAGCCAGGCTTGCAGGTGCAGGAGCCGTTCCTGGCGTCGCACTCCAGCGTGTGCTCCTTCACACACTGACACTCCTCCGAGCAGCCCGCTCCGAAGGCCCACCTGGGACAGGCTGCAGCCAGATGAAAAGGAGCCATTAGCTCTGTAATTATGCAGGAGTTGTTTGGAATTGCACACTGCTGCAGAACGCCACTGCTGCAAGAAGCAAAACCCTCGCTTTGCTCTCAGCAAACGCGATCCCCGTTCCTGTGGCAGCGCCTGCTCGTGCGTGGGTGGGTAAAATAGACTTCACATGACTCCTGTGTTAAGTGATTCATTTCATGTCAAGCAGCATGTGAATGTGAGAACCAGAAATGTTTCAAAGCAAACTTAACTAAGTTTCTGAATGAAAAAACATTTGGGTGCGCTCCGAGACAAAAGCTTTCATTAAAAAAAACAAACAAAAATAAAACAAAACACAGAAGATTTTCAGTCTTGCAGAGATTTTACAAACAAAGCCTGTAAGTACAGTGAAACTTGCAATGTTTTTGTTTTAATTATTTTTTTTCCCCATTTAACATTTTGCCCTCATCCTGCCTCTGCTCCTCAGCTCCCACTCCAACCACATTGGCAGCCCCTAACCAGCTCCAACCAGGCTCTAACCTCGGCATTAGTAACCATTAGTAACCCTAATGTTAACCTGCCCACCCCAGCCCAACCCTACCTGTAGTCCTCACCTTTGTGTGTCAGTAAATCTCTGTTCTTATGGCAAAGATTAATTGCTAGAGGAAAAGATTAATGAAGTTTTTGGGGCCTCCTGACACATGTCAGAAGTCCTGTCCTCCTGCTACTCCCAGCCCATTGCAGAATCCAAAGCCTCACTCATTTTATCATAGAATGATAGAATGGTTTGGGTTGGGAGGGAACATAAAGCCCATCTAGTTCCACCCCCTGCCGTGGGCAGGGACTTCTTCCACTGGACCAGGTTACTCCAAGTCCTGTCCAACCTGGCCTTGAACACTTCCAGGGATGGAGCAGCCACAGTTCCTTTGGGCAACCTGTGCCAGTCACCACTCGTAGTAAAAAATTTCTTCTTAATGTCTAATGTAAACCTGCCCTCCTTCAGCTTAAGGCCATTTCCCCTTGTCCTATTACCTTGCTTATGTAAAAAGTCACTGTACTCCCTTTTTGCAAGCCTCCTTTATACAATGTGGAATCTTTCAACACTATTATGTGGTGTGTGCATTAAGCAGATCCGAAAAATGCTGGGGACTTACTGAGGTGGCAGAAGCGCCCGTAGAGCCCGGGGTCACACAGGCAGGCTCCATAGAGTCTGTGGCAGTAGCCCTTGTTGGCACAGTTGCATGGCTTGTTACAGTTCTTCCCAAAGAAACCTTTCGGGCAACCTTTGGAGTGCACAAACATATCAAGGAATCAGCTGCCAAGGGTTAAAACCCCAGCTCCAAATCAGTTTGCTTTTAGCTGGTGCTACAGAAAGCCCAGGCTGGCTGGTGGCTGACCTGCAGCTCACCAGCCACTTGCTTTTTCTCACGCACTGTTTTGCTCATTATTTAAAGAAAAGAAACAAGGGGGGGAAGAAGTGGAGATGCTCCAGGCACAGATGGGGCCGTACCGTCCTCGCAGAGCCGGCCGTGCACTCCGGGCGGGCAGCGGCACTGCCCCGTGCCGGGGTCACAGGAGCCTCCGTTCTGGCACTTGCAGACACCAGCACAGCCTCTGCCGTAGGTCCCGGGGGGACAAGCTGTGGAGAGAGTAGGGAAGGTGAGCAGACTAAGAAATCCTTCCACTCTGCTGTAAAAAAAGCGAAATAAGATTTCAGTCATCAAAACTGAGCAAGGAGAGAGTCCTTTTAGTCCAGCGGGCTCTAAACAAAGTCATATTCTTTCTATGTAAGGCAATGGGCATCCATCTGGTATTTCCTAGAACACTGCAAAGGACACCCGAATTAATCAAGCTTTGTGAAGTACTACATCACGTATCCAACCTTCTCCTGCATGTGCTCCCCTCCCCACAATTCCAAAACCATTGCCTGTCAAGTCCAGAGCTTAAAAATCAGAGCACAGCTTTGAATATTTGGAGATAAAAATTTTAAATATTTTTTTTCCCCTCTCCCAAATACTATTATGAAAATAACACTGTGTTTTTCCAACACAGTCTCTGAAACTGCCCAGATGATCAAGGCAGCAATGGGGCCACAAAAGCAAAACCAAACTGTGAGATGAAGCCTCGCTCCACTGTTGCAGCCTGAGCTGGCTGAGTGAATACAGTTGCTGGAGTCATCTGACTTAACTGACATTTTATCAATGCACATTAAGAAAGTTGACATTTCACATCAATTTTCATTCAGCTTCTTTGGTGTATTATTAGAGAAATTTAGTTGCAGTTTTCTCAACAGTTTTAGCTTACCCCAAACCCAGGAACTATGCTGTATATTAAAAAAGTAAGAGAAAAGACTGAAAGCAATCACTTATGGCTAATTCATTAAATATTGTATCATCACTATCAATCACTATTAAATATTGTATCATCACTATCCTATTTTGCTGGACTACAGGTTTGGCTCAATAACACAGTCCTATTAAAGTTCTTTAAATTCCAGAGGTGAATTCCACCAATGGATATTGACTGTAAATATACACCAAAAAAGTTATTATTTATAAAATTAACTAAAGAATTTATATTCTACCTTGAGATTTTTATAATCTATCCTGAATCATCGGAGCACCAGGAATAGAAAAATATGGTAACTTGATAATTTGATATATTTGCTAATTGATAACTGTCTTAGGGAGGTTGGAAATTATCATTTTAATCCTCTCCATTCTTATTCTCTCAGCTGTCCCCAGTGTTTACAAACCAAACCCACCATCAGTCTCCCAGAATAACTATGGGCAGACTGTTGGTTTCAATCACTTGTTGGGTTTTCTATATTTCTGTCCTTGTGATGATGCCTGATAAACAATCTTGATGGCAATTAACCTGAAGATTGCTGTCTACTGATGTCAAGTAATAAATTTTCATCGACTCTTTGTCTCACCAGTGACAGCACAGACTTTCTGAGTATGATGGGCCATCATATCACACACCATAAAACAAAGGAACTCATCTCAAAAGCACAGGAAATCTGCTCAGACAAGCAACAGACAAGTTTTGCCAAACTGCAGATGAAAAACAGCGAATCAAGAAATCACCACTCTCTTTCCAGTTGGTTTTGACACATACTTCTGAATCAGAAAGATCTTCTGCCAGGAAGCAGGAATAAGAAGAGTGGAAAGCTATTATAAAGGGCACTGACTTGGCAAGAGAATTCTGAAAAACACAATTTCCAATATGAAAAAATAGTCGTCCCAAGAATATGATGCTAATAATAAAAAGAATTATAAGGAAAAAAATGGAAAAAAAATGAATAAAGGCAATGTCTTGGGATGCTATGATGGAAAACCTGAAGTTTAATGTACATGTCCACCCAGATTGTCACACCAGCTGCTGGGACAGACTTCTGAAAGTCATCGAGGCAAGTTGTGGAATGAAGCATGGCCAGCAAACTTTGGCAGCTTTTAGCAGCAGAGTGAATGAACAGCAACCAAATATTTAAGAGGGCTATGATGCTGTCCTGTACTGGAGGGCAAGGACCTCACTCTTTGAGGGTTTGCATTGTGTCCCACAGCACCCCTTACAATTTCTATTTACTGTGCCCCAACACAATAAAATTTTGATGTGCTCCTTAGAGAGCTTTGCAGATTAGAAGTACGACAGGTTATTCTTATTTCCTACCTGCAGTGTCCCAGCATGAGGCCTGATCGCCCACCTCTCAAACCCTCTGTACTCACTCTCATTGCAGATAACTCCAGTCCAGCCAGGGGGGCAAACACAGCCGCTGTGGTCGCTGTCACACCGGCCCCCGTTCAGACAGTCCTCACACCTCAGGCTGCAGTCGTGGCCAAAAGTGTTATCAAGGCAAACTGAAATGAAAAAAAACCACACAATGCTCAGCGAGCAGCCAGACAAAATGCTTCCACACAAGCTCTTACCTATTGTTAGGTTGCAAATGCCACCGATTCAGTGCAGAAGACAGTCCAAAATGGAGATGCCCGAATTTTCCTCTTTGAATTTTTGACTCTAAGTAAAAGGGAAGCTGGGAGTTTAGCTGGAACTTACCCCCTAAAACGCTGTAATTCCCCAGCAAAGAGCACTTCAAGCTACTTCTTAAGAGCAAATATTTTGCCTTCAGAGAAGTGAATTTGCACGTAATGCTTAATATTGAATTTATTGGAAGAGACTTTCCTTCTCTCCTTGCTAGGTTAACCCTGTTTTACTGCAGTAAGTGGATGCAGTGCTATTTAAATATTGTTCATTGATATTTTTAACAGCATAGTTTGAGTGTTATTCTAGGATAACAAAGCAAAATACACATTTATCACTTCCTTTTTTCTTCATGGATATGAAAAAAAGCAGTTAGTTTATACAGGAAATCTTATATGAAAATGCATTCCTCCCTCCCCTTCTCCACTCTCCTTTTCTCCCTTGCACCCTCATGTTTTCTTTGTGGGGTCTATCGAAAAAAACATAGAAAATAAGTGTTACTGTCTGATAAAATACCTCAGTGGCATTAAGATCCCATCCACATGGTCACTTTATTGCCTTTGAGGCTTTGTGGCTGTGGCTGGAGGCTTTTTGGAAGGAGACTTTGAACAGCACCTGAAAGCGAGCTGGCAGCTTATTACAGCCTCCAGTAAGTCACAGGCTGGTTGCTTTTCACCAGCAATTTTCTATGTGAGGACAGATTTCCTCTAGGTCTGAGCACCCAACTGTTAGTTCCCTTTTCTGCAGCTGAAAAAATGCCCAAGCTTTCAGAGACATTCAGAATCCCAGTGCTCCCACTTGGGACAGGTTACAAATTCGTATTTCAGCAGAATACAGATTACCATTAAAAACATTATGCTTCCACATTAAAAAGTCATTCAAGCTGTGGAAAATATTTAATTACTTACACCAGCTTATTGATAAAACATGATCTTTTTGTAATACAGATAGCAGCTCAAAAATATGTCTGAAAGTATAAGCAATAAATTACTATCTGGGAGATAAAAGAATCTACTAAACCATTTAAAGTTCTATTTCTCCATCACTTTTTCCTACAAACCACTGTGTGCTGCAAAGCCTCAGCCTTAGAAAAAGCGCAGCTTCTCAGCTATGAGTGATAACATCCAAATTTCTGTGGCTAAATATAAATAAAACATGCAAAAAGTGGTCAATAAATATTTGATTGTGGTTTCTAGGCCTGATAATTTTGCCTGTGGTTATCTCATTTATCAGTTTCCCAATTGGTTATCGGTGTCGCTGAGTCCGGCTGGATGCTGTGTGATTTGGGGGGGGTCTTAAGTTTTGTTCATAAAAACAAGTTAATTTTTTATCAAAGTCGAGACCAGCTCCTGATTTTTGCCTGTAGGGCACAGTCCTCAGATGAGTAATTAGGGCTTCTATAAAAATTACAGGACACACAGAGGAAAAACAAGAAATCTCACTCGTCCCTGGTGACCCACCAGCACTCAGCACGAAGCAAACACAGGGTTTCACCTCATAATAGTCTTTAAGTGGTGAAGTTTCCACTTTAAGGTGGAAAGACTGAAGTCATGCAAAGCCCAGGTGGGTTTGCAAAGCTGCTCTGCACCCACTCCTGTGACAGTGGGTGCTCCTGTGCTGTTCATCACCACTGGTGCCGAGCCCTTGGCCAGCCTGAGCAATATGTGGATGGGTCTGTCCTTTTCCTGGAGAACATGCCCAAAACATCAAAAGACGCCTGAATCTTCAGAGGGTTGTTTATTCCACAAACAAAAATGCAAATATCTTCAACAAAAGTCCTCCAGTTGTTATAAAAGGGTTTGTAAACAGGGACATATGCTGCCCCCACACTCCCTTTCCCAACTCTAGGAGAAACGGAGTGTTTCCCAAGGGATTTTGTACACTCAATAACCCACACAATCCTCTCACCCTCGGGATGAAGAGATCTCTCTGGCTGTTGCCTCTGGGGCTCTGTGCAGACATCCTGTTTTCCAAGCAGCCTCCCAGTCCTTGCTTGCTCTGCTGCTCACTTTTCCCCTGCAGCCCCCTGTATCCCTCCCTCCCCACTGCATCCAGGCAGCCTCCCAGTTCCTCAAACGTGTCCCATTTGGGATGGGACACAACCTCATCCCTGCTGGCACGGAGAGAGGCAGGAAGCAGGATTAACGCCCATCCTGACACTCAAGCCCGGCCAGCCCAGCACAACTTTCGCCCCAAATCCTCTTTCCAAGACCGTTCCCCCAGTTTGCTGTGGTGGCTCAGAGCACTCAGGGCACTCACCGACCCTGTGCACCAGGGTGAGTTCTCCTCGGGGGTCTTCATCCTCATACAGGGCCCCGAGCGCGTAGTGGAGGAGCTGGGGGGGACCTCGGAACTGCAGCCCCGGAGCACCAGCGAACCCAACTGCCTCCTCTGCATCCGCCTCCTCCCCACCTAGGGCTGACACAAACACACACCATCAGCACCTCAGTCTTCCTCCACAGCGCTTTCCTCTCAATTACATCTTTTTTTTTATTACTATGACACTGGTAGGTTTTCCAGCGACACCCCTGTTCAGTTTGCCCAGCGGTCACAGCCAAGCCATTTTCTCACCTGGACTTACAGAGTTTCTGCTACTCAAAAAAAAAAAAAAAGAGAGAAGAGGGGAACCCCCCCCCCCCCATCTTTCTCTTTTCTTTCTTCTGGAAATAAACTCTGGTCCTGGTGAATTTTAAAAAAAATATTTTAAACGAGGAGATTAATTTTCCTCACTTGAAGTTTGAGATTATTTTTAGTTAATGAAGGTCATTACTCTTGCTCGTTTTGGAGATGACAAATAGAGAGTCAGGCTGGCTGTGCAATTTATTTTCAGAAACACTAAAATTTGAGTCTTAAAATGACGAAAAATCAGTTGGCTTTCTTTTTGGTGTTGGTTGCAGTATCGAACTCTGCCCAAGCTTTAGCAGGTGCTAAACTTGGTTATAAAACTGAGTTGCTTAACTAAACTCTGTACTGGTTACACTGGCAGAAATCCAGCCTCACACCACTGACTAATGGAAAACTTGCCGTGGTTGATCAAAGCAGAATCTGGCTACCTTTTCTTTTCCACAGGATGTTAAACTTCATCAAACAGTGAAAGAAAACTGTCAAAACACTATTTATTTCAAAAACATGAGCATTAGGTTTTTGAGCATGTCCAGGGTATTTAAGTGTTCATCTCCCATTAATCTTTGGCAAAACCCATTACCGGAGGATGAACTTGGATCCACTCACTGCATGTAGCTCTACCCTGGTCACATTCAGAGATGGCTCCAGTTGGGCTCCCAAAATCCCAGGATCTGTGAAAATCCCAGTTCCAAAATCACATTTTAAATACTTAATGGCCCTCAAGATATGAAAAGAACTCACCGACACAGGCCCATCTGTTATCACCGAGCCTGTACCCCTCCTTACAGGCACATTCGTACGACCCCAGGGAATTAACACAGAAATGGTCGCAGTTGCCATTATCCACACGACATTCATCCACATCTAGGAAATCCAGATAGAAATGGTGATTAGGAGCAAGTACCACACTGTACCTGGCTGCATTGGACAAACTGCTCTGCACATAAGAAAACCTAATTTTCTTTGTACTTTGGGTGTCTGTTTCTCACTAGTATTGGAGATATGAAAACATTTTAGGGCAACGTGGAACAGATTATTTGGATGTTTTTGTTTCAAGAGCAAACAGCTGCTTTAAGTTGTTAAGCCCAGTTGATCCTTCAGTTATTTTGAGGGCTCTTCTTTTGTAGAAGGAGTCTTTAACACACATCAGTATACAGTGTCCGGGGAGAGAAGAGGAAAAGTTCCTCTCTGCTGGTTCATCTCTCCTATCCCCTCTTTGCCATGCTGAATGCTGGGTTATTCCTGTATTCCAGCCTCATAAAGAGGAAATTACACATTTGTAAAACCTTATCAGCAAAGCTGGCAGAGGGTCAGCAATTCTCTCATTAGGGCAATGCCTACAAAGCCCTGCAATGGGCTTTGACAGCATTTCTTCTGCCCTTGGTTGTGCTTAGTTAGATTTAGCCTTTGGTATCAATCAAAGGACTTTTGACAAGGGCATGGAATGATATAGAACAAGTGAGAATGGTTTTAAA
The DNA here is from genome assembly GCF_003945595.2 of Pipra filicauda. Classification (NCBI taxonomy): domain Eukaryota; kingdom Metazoa; phylum Chordata; class Aves; order Passeriformes; family Pipridae; genus Pipra; species Pipra filicauda. Next base: position 608,088 of record NW_024104359.1, read on the forward strand.
TTAACAGAGGGCAGGATTAGATTGGATATTAGGAAAAAATTCTTCCCTGTGAGGGTGGTAAGGCCCCGGCATAGGTTGCCCAGAGAAACTGTGGCTGCCTCATCCCTGGAAGTCCCAGCCGCTCCCATCAAGGCCAGGCTGGACAGGGCTTGGAGCAACCTGGTCTTGTTGAAGGTGTCCCTGCCCATGGCAGGGACATGGGAATGAGACAATCTTTAAGCCCGTTCCAACCCAAACCATTCCATGATTCCATGACTCACCGTCGCAGGCACAGCCGTCGGCGTTGAGCTGGAACCCCCCTTTGCAGGCACACTCATAGCCCCCCGCGTAGTTGATGCAGAACTGGGAGCAGCAGGACTCCCCAGTCTCACACTCGTCCACCTCTGCAAGGAAAGGGCAGCACATTCAGCCCTTGGACACAGTCTGAGCCGCTGCCACAGTTCTGCTCATGGTTACTGTGCTTCAGCGCACATCTTTCTATGTCTTCCTCTCCCTTCACCCACCCAAAGCACTGTTTGAATCCTGAGTCCTGACAGCAGCTGTCTTCTACCTTCTCCCGTAGCAGCCAACACCCTCCACGTCCAGGGAGAGGCATCTCCTCCACAAGTCTCAGCTGCCACGAGGTGACTTACAGAGCACCAGCTGGTCTCGCTGGTGACCAGCAGTAGGACCCAAGGGAACAGCTGAAGCTGTGTCAGGGGAGGTTTAGGCTGGATATTAGGAAAAGGTTCTTCACCAAAGGGTGTTTGGGCACTGGAACAGTACCCCAGAACACTAAGCCTGACAGAGCTCAAAGAGTGTTTGGATGACACTTTCAGGCACTTGGGGTGTCCTGTGCAGGGCCAGGAGTTGGACTTGATCCTTCTGGGTCCCTTCCAACTCAGGATACTCTATGATTCTATGAAAACAGACAACAGCTAGGACCCACCAGCCCTCAAATACCTGCTCTTTAGCAGTAACCTACATTTAACCACTTGGACTTTACATTTAGCCTTATTCAATGCAAACTAACAGTGAAACAATGCTCTGATCTAACAAGGCATTTTATTGGACATCAGCAGCTGGTAGGGGCAATTATAGTCTTTGTTAACTAATTGCAGTTTTGATAACTAATTGTCTGTTGCCTCGTCCTGCTCTGTGTTCACCCAGAAGTTGGTAGCACTGACACCCCTGTTCTGGTGATTAGATACAAGAATTGAGCTGTTATCTTTGCACTGCAGGCTCCTGGTTGCTGTCAGCCAGGGCAGGCTGCTGAGCAGCTCAGTGGCCATCCAAGGGCCACCTTGTCAATGCTGAGTCTGCAAAATGCTTCTGAAGGTTGCCCAGCTGAGCAGCTGCAGATGGGAAAGGTCAGTGTCTCAATTAACCTTGGAAGGAGCACCAACTTTATGAGGAAACACGGGCAGGAGAAAGAAAATGTAATTAATCAATTGAGGTGAGGAGGTCACTGTGAAAATGATTAATGCAGGTTATTTGAATGCAGTGTTTTCCAGAAACGTCACAAGCTGAGCTCCCCTGCAGTATGTCAGGTGATGCTTTGGGGTCCAGCAACAGTTCCTTGTTTGTGTAGGAATACAAAACATACATCCAACAAAAAGGAGATTTTTGCTATTAAGAGCAACTTTCCACGTCCTCAGCCTTTCCAAACCCTTCCTTTGTGCTCTCCCTTTCTTTTCTGTGCCTGGAGTAACAGCTTCCCTCTGAAACCCCCATCAGCAGGCCACTGAGTTGGGATGTGGGCAGGAGGCTGCTCTGCTCCTGTCAGCCATAGACAGACAAGACTGTGTAACCCACCCACCTCTGTGAGGCTCTGGATCCAAATTTGCCTCCCAGACCTTTTTAAGTTTTGCTTTTGAAGCTGCATCATCACCCACCTTTGCCTTCCTCCTCCCCTGTTCCTCTCTCTCCTGCACTTGGCTTTTTTCCTTGCAAGACTCATTTTGTCTGTAATGCCTCTCGCTCACCAGTGCTCCCACTCTCTACCTCTCATGTCTTACTACACTGCTTTGTGATGCCTGCTCCTTTCGCCCCCTCTCTCTTCTTGGGTATTCTTGAAAACTTTATTGGCTTAGTGACAGCAAGTCAAAACCAGAATGAGATGTAGTTTGCATTACAAATGTCATAAACAAACAAACAAAAACAAAAATACAAAAAAAAAAAAAGAAAAAAAAGAAAAAATCACATAATAAAATTGCTCAAAACATGAATTTTTAAGCTCTTCTCTTGAAGTAAACCCAAAATAACTATTTTGTTTTCACTTCCCAAGTGAGACTTCTCACAGCCAGAAGTGCAATCTCATCACTGAGTAAATCTGATGGAAACACAGCAACCTCCATATCACAAAGTGAGGTTTGTGCATGAAGCACTTCAGAGCAGCCGTGTCGCTGCTCCCAGCCACAGCCAACCTCTTCCCAGCCACCGGTTGAGAAGGGAAGGAAAATCAAGTCAAGTCAGGGCTGCACACAGTGAGATATGGCCATGGCAACTGGTGATGCACCAGTGTCATCTTCCATGTGGGAGGCAGAACTCCTTCCCCTCGTTAGTGAACAATCCTCGTGAACACGCCGAGCAGGGCAAGCTGGAGCAGCGCCAAGGAAGCACCAGAGGACGACACTAATTAACACTTGCAGAAGAAGGGAAGGACTGGGAAGGTATTTCCTTGAGTGACAGCAACCCTTGCAGAGCCCCCCACACCTCCTGCCTCCCTGGATTACCCGTGCAGGTCTGTCCATCCATGCCCGGGCGATACCCGCTGTCGCAGGAGCAGCGGGGCCCCGCGGCCGTGTGCTCGCAGTGGTGGGAGCAGCCTCCGTTGCCCTCCTGGCAGCTATCGACGATTTCCATCTCGATGCCTTGCAGAGAAATAAATCAAAAGGATGTTAAAAAGCAAGCCCAGGGGGGGAGTCACTGGAGAATCAGCCTTCTGTAAAACAGCAGCCATGAGCCGAATGCTGCAGCAGGGAACATAAACTCAGCTCCCTCACACGCCCCAGAAGAGCACGCTTTGGAGTCACTGAGCTCCGGGTGTTTGTCTCCATGTGTCATAACAGTGGATTCACTTGACTTCAGCAACGTGAAGCCAGCTCAGCATTCCAGCAGCCTGCCTGCTACAGGAGCCTCCACAGGTTTCCTCAGATTTATGCTTTGTTTGGACACAATCCTTGCCCCAAAGGAGGAAAAGAACCATCTGAGGAGCCCAGGTGGTCCATCTCAACCCAGCCTGCTTATGCTTTCCAAAGAGCAGCTTCTAGATTTGTATGGGAATGGCAAAGACTTGGATGCTGAAACATCCATCAAACACAAAGGCATTAAAACTTCCATAGCAGAGTCCTGCTGGTGAAGTGGGCACCCAACCACAACACAGAACAATCTGCAGGTTTTGGCCCCTGGATGTCCTTTCCAGCAGCACGGAGTAGCTCTTCTGCTGAGACTCTGTCCCCTACAGTTAATAGAGGCTGGTGGTACAATGTCATTGCCATCCCCCTTCACCCTGACAGATCCTCCCCCCCTCCTGCACTGCTGGACAGTCCTCACAACATCCTGGCCATGTCCAGCAGGAACTCTCATAGAGAAAAGGGAACACCTGGCCACCTCATTCCCACCCAAGTACTTCATCAGATGATTTCTTCAGGATAAAAAGAAACTATAAGGTCAATTATAAAGTTTCTCTTGAAGGATTAGCTGGATTGTCTTGTTACAGAGCTATTTAGAGAGGAATTAATTTCTCATGCTATGCAGGGGAACTGAGAAACATCCTTCCTAAAGAAGCCACTGTAGTTCCAGAAACACCCCAGTTCATTTCTGGCACAGAATTTCCTCAGACACATTTGTGGGTCTGGTCCTACCCCTTTTGGTGCTCCCAGGGAGAAACCTGCTTGCCAACAAGAAATGCAAGTCTAGCTGGAAGAGAGTATAAATTAGGAGAAGAAATATTGAGGGCTACATCTCATGCATAGGATGATTATGTGCACCAGGGATAAGAAATCCTGTCTCCTGTCCAGTACGTTAAGATGGGATTTAGGAAACCCAGCGATTAAAAGCAGAATCTGACTTTATACACAATCTTCATAATTTACTTTGTCTCAGTTCTTCATCAGTAAAACTGGAATAACAGTTCTTCCCCAAGCCACCGGGGAAATGAAAGAATAAACAAAGATTGTAAATTGCTCAAACACTGGGATAATCCTGATCATAAATATATGCAGAATGTTTTTATTTTTATTGTTTGCTCTGCAATATTGTTCATGAGGCACAGAGAATCACCATCCCCTGAGATCTGCTGAACATCCAGAAAATATATTATCAGAAAACCACAATGAAATCTAAGTGGTCTAAACCTCTTTTTTATGCCTATAATAGAACATTTCATATCTATGTATTAATCACATTTCCTCTGCCATTGCACCACTCACAGTTCCCCATCTCCTATGAAATAGCTCTCCAGGATGTCTCTCACATAATTCGGTTTTGTTTTTAATGTATGCTAATGCTTTGAAACTGAATTTCATCCTTAATAAGTATTTCTTACACACACATTCTTAAATAAAGCACTCATTCTCTGGCATGCACTGTATTTTCCTAAGGAAACACTGCTGAAAGCTCTTGCACAGTATTATTAGATTGAATGATCTTTGCCCACCTCTTTGCTAAAACAGGTCATGCTTTTGTCTGCATTCCAGTGAGCTTATGTTAGGTCCATAATAACCCCAACTCTTCCACATCACCTCCTTTATTAACCTAAATTTGCCCTCAAGGACAGCCCAGGAATCACCTATCAACTAATAGTGCTGGGAGTCAATCCCCATTTCCAGAAAAGCAGTGTTGATTAAGAAACCCCCCTGGCAAGAGGTAAGTATGTGAGAGAAGACAACAGGGCTCACTTTAGTTTAGGAAATCTTAGATGTTCAGCTATTTTTTTAATCCCCAATCCTTCTTCTTTTTTCTCCTTTTTAAAAAAGCATCCCCTTTATAGAGTCAATAAACTCAGGAGAAACATAAGCAAACCCAGATAGATAAAGACGAGCAGAACATCGTGTTCATTTTCTCTTGCATCGGCTTCAGCATACAAGAAAATTGGGAGGAGGAGGGCAGGAAGCATTTCATTGAGCAGCAATATTCTGGTAGCTCTGCAGTAGAATTCACCAGACTCTGAAGATAAACCAACCAGGCTATTTGCTCTTTGAAATGCAGTAATTAAGGTCTGTGAACACAGGCTTAGGAACGTGTCACCCTGCAAACCCAGCAGCAGCAGAAGATAGAGAAAATACTATTAAGCTTGAGCTTTTGCATACATTTATTTTGCTGGGAATGCTAATCTCACTGAATTAAAAGCAAAGCATAGCAGTTTGGAGCTAAACCAGCCTGAAACGTGCAGCTGTACAGGTGTCACTTACGGTAGCACTGCTTTCCATCAGCCCCCAGCTCGAAGCCGGGATTACAGGCACAGGTGAAGGATCCCAGAGTGTTCACACAACGATGAGCACACCTGGCTCTGCCTTCTGCACACTCGTCAATGTCTGCAGAGCAGGAAGAAAGGCAAAGACATTCACTTGGATATTAAAATAAAGCATATTATTGCTCTACGTGGACATGGCTGTGTGTCCAAACATCTGCTGAAAACGGCATCCTGATGTGAGTCTACAAAGGGCGGCATCTGACAAATCCAGAGACACTGAAGTGACATTATTCTCCAAAACAATCTTTTTTTTTCTAAACACCACTGACCTTGAACTTCTCAGAGTGAGTATCTACAACATCAAACATTATATTTACCGTATCAGTCAAAGCAGCTTGTTTATTATTCCTGTAAAAGAGCAATGGCAAAAAAAGCCACATGAAGAACACAGAAGAAAGTCCTTACTCTGAAATTATCCAGGTCCTCAATGCCATTATATTTAAATTCATGGAGCAGGAAATAGCTGATTATTTTGTGAATGTCAAATGATCTGGGTTAAATGGTGGTTGGGTTTCAGCAGGGATGATGGAGACAGAACTTCTCTGTCACATCCCTGAATCCTGCAGCTGCTTCTACAGCGGCACAGCAGGAGGCACCTGCTCCAGCCAGAGGAGCTTCACCCCACTTGTAAGAAAAGAAAAAGGTGCAGAGCTGTAGGTGGAGAGGCTGTTCTTCCCCCAGTCCTCTGTCAAACAGTCTGTTCCTCACCTTCACATGTACTAGTCTGTGGTTTGGAGTTAAACATCACCAAAGTTGTCCATCTTCCTAAAACCTCAGTGGAGCATAAAAACACTTTTAAGAAGTAATTACTGCAAAAAAAGCAAAGGAAAAACTTACACTAAGTACTGCACAGCTGCACAAAACACCAACCTCTGTGCAAAGAGTGGCATTACACATGGCAAACCCCTGACCCACCTCCTGCTCCTTCTTGTTCTGACATTTTCCTTGCAAAATGCAGATTATTTATTGCACCAATCCTGGGTTAGTGTCTCGCACACAGGAGGGAACAGTCTGGTGTGCAGCTCCTCACCTTTTATCCCAGCAAACCGCTTCCCAGGAGTTTTTTTCCTCCACATGTGCTGTAAGCAGTGCTGTACTCGTGGCCCCTCGTAGTTGAACACAAGCAGCCTGATGAATGCAATCAGGCTCCTTGCAAAGAGAGGCCCCAGGCAGTGCAAACACCACACACGGGCTCATGAAAATTTCAGGACAAATGACAGCTTCTCTGAAGCAGCCCCGTGAGCAGCTGCTGCTTAGAATAAAATGGCTTATTTCTCCTTTTTCTGTAATTGTCAGCTTGCAAGTAGAGTACATTGGACAGTGCTGTAAATATTCTTTTCTCTTCTTCTTTTCGAAAATAATAATAAAAGGTTGGAAAACCCGTAAACAGCCACCATCCTGCATGTGTTTCTTCCTGTCTTGGAAATGCAGCCAAAGTATGAGACTTCAGTTGCCCTCTGTGTCCTTCCAGCTCGGCTTCCAGAGAGTCAAATACCAGCTTGAATTTTGCAAAAGACATTGAATAACTTCTAGGAGGAAAAACCAATAATTGTATATCCACGGCAAGACATGCTGCTTAATGATTCAAAAGATTGTTGCCATGAGGCTGGGGAGAAAATTTGTTCCAATATATAACACTGCAAGTTAACTCAGTGCTTTAGTTTATACATAAATTAACGGAAATGTCAATGTGTATTTGAGATAGAACAAGTAACGTGCTGACCCTACTGTTAAACCCACTGCTGTTTCCATCTAATAATCACCAGTGAAGTGTCTAAACTACTTGAAAATACTTTTTTTTCAGTAACTTCTTCATGAGCTACCCCAGTAAGATGGCAATTGCTGAGGTGTGCCTTGCTACTCATAGAAAGGCTTCCAGGCACTATAAAATACTCAGGGTAGGAAGCAAGTATTTTGCAAGGCACCCAGCACCCTTTATACAAGACAATAATTCAAATATTGGCAAAATGTTGACCAAATTCTTAAAAGGAGGAGTTTAAAATTAGTATCTGAATATGTATGTTGATCCTGGCTTGGCTGTTAAAAATATGTGCACCATGAAGTCCACCAATGTTTTCAATCATATTGGAAGAGAAAAGCAGGTATTTTGATCTCTAATTCCCACACATTTTGGGTCAGAGATGCTACAGATCCTTTTGAGAACCCCAGACTAAATACAGGACTTTGGAATTCAACTTTTTAAGCCACTCTCTTTGGAAATCTTACACATCGGGATTTCTTCCTTCACAGTAGTTTCTCCATTAATATGGAAACAGTTCTCCAGCTAAAAAGCCCTTTGAATTCTAAATAGGTTTTCAGTGACCTGGTTCAGAGTGTTACTTGAACCAATTTTCCAGGAGCTGTATCTGGGACATTATTTTAAAGGGAACATTACAACAATAACACTACAGCATCTACAAATCCAGATGCTTGAAAGCATGACTTAGGAGATCACAGAGGAGTTTTCATTACCAAAATGGTCCTTCAAGACTGTGGGTTGATGTGAATATCACAGAGAGAGAGAGAGACTGATTCAAAATGCACACATATATTTGTGTAACACATTCCTCTCCACCCAGAGCTCAGTGAGCTCTGATTAATAACTTTCTTCACGATAAATAGTCCATAGTTTCTTACCTAAACAGGACTTTTTGTCTGCAGAAAGATAATGCCCTGGATGACACTCGCATTTTGCAATTCCTCCCGCGTTTTGACAGATTTGTGAGCATCCTCCGTTCCCACTTGTGCAGGGGTCTATTGCTGAAACCAATTAGAGCACACTGTCAACTGAAAGGTCACTTTTTTTGCCTGAAAATGGTCTTACCTGCCATCGTTACAATGAAGTAGCTGTAAGAGATTAGACTGGGGAAAAAAAAATTGACAGACTTTGGTACATAGTAAAGCCGTTGTTTTTCTGGATGTTATTTCCTCTGTTGCTGGACAATATTTTTCACAGAGCAGCAGCAATGCTTTAAACAGCAGGAAACTGAGCTTGTATTACACATGGGAAGTAGGACAAAAAAAGTACATTTTATTCTTATTTTGTTGTACCTGAACAGATTTCAAGAGTTCGCTAAACAACGGCAATTAGCACTCCAATATGTGTGAACCCATAAACACACACAGTGGTGCAGTTCACCATAAGACAATGAATATTTAAAAGGCTCTAGAGGAAATAAACACTGAAGAGCCCCCAAAGACATCCTTCAGTCTATAAACATGTGCCATTCATGTTGTACATCAAGGTTTTTCCCTTTTCTTGAACAATAACATACTTTTTCAAGGATAAGCCACTCTAAGGGGCAAGTACTTAGAAACACTTTATAAAAAGTGCCTACAGAAGTCTCCAGTTCAAAGATTTCACTGTGGTTTTTGGCTTTATTTCTGGAACATGTAGCTGCTGGAAGCATACCTAGGTATCTGCCCAAGTAAAGACTTGGCACACACCTAAATAGACCTGCCAGGACTGTTTAGACAGGCCTGATTTGGGTTAAGATCTGATATTCTGCACCAGGTTGAGGTTTTGGGTTGGAGCACTCGTTACACCAACATACTGGTGAATAACACTCTGTAGGTAAATTTGGAGGACACCTTTAAAATGTGTGCTCTAGAGTTCTGCTTAGATTCAATTGAAGCTTTTTAAAATTTATGCTTATTTCCTTACAATTCAAGCTCTAATTCAGTTTTAGCATTTTACTAATTACCGTCTGATTTGAGACATTTGACCAGTATTCCTCACTGGCCTCCAGCCCATCATCTCCTTCCCAAGCTCTGTAAAAGCCACCTTCTACCAGAGCCCCAGGGAGAAAATCAACATCAGTTCCACAGCACTGGCAGTGGAGTCAGGGTTTGAGGAACCCTGAAGGAGTCTTGATCTAGACCTTGCTGCTTTGCTCTTCCAGAGGCTATCCATATATATGTAGCTATGCAGAAGGGAATAGGAGAGAAAGACCTCTGCTTTCTATAGATACATTTAAACATGGGGTAGGTTTTTTTCATTTCCTCCAATTTTCACTTTTCTGTACAGCCAAGTAGCATTTTGTGCCACAGTTTGGCAAAGGAGGACGTTGCCCCAGAACATCTTCAAAGTCCCTCACGTCACCGTCTCAAGAACACAACCATTCCAGTCTGCAAGGCTGAGTTTGACTTGACAGTATTTAAATAAACAAAAAACCAAAAAAAACACCCCCAAAACATCGTTAGGGATGTAGAACTGAAATTGGACTTCTGACACGATAGGTTGCAAATAGGTTTCCAAGGAACAGCAGCACTTCATCGTACATGACACTTTCAAGGCTGACAACTTGGCTCTGCAGCTCGACAATTTGCACTCTACAAAGGATTTAGCTTCAAGCAAGAACTCACTCCTTGCTGATATGAAATATTGAGTTATTTGCTGATTCTTTTTCTATTTGGGTAAATTAAATGAAATCACTATCAAACAGCATCTGTTAAACCTGCATATTATAGAGGTTTTCAGAGCAGCTAGAGCTTTAATTTGAGAATGATTACAGCAGAGAGTAAAACTTGTAATGCTCTGTGACATGACAACAGGCAAACAACAAATTATATGGTAGATGGTAGTAAAACATAGTAATTTGAATAAAGATAGCAGCCTTGGAAGTCCTTAGATGAGATAAAAGTTTGTAAAGGAAAGATCTTCAGGACATAAGGCAATCACTGATTGACTTGCTTTCCAGTGACATATTTGTTCCTGGTATAGGCAGGTTTCAGGAGAATCTAAAAATGATTCATTAGTGTTCTTTTTCCTACACATTTTGCTCTTTTTTTTTCACTTCATAACTTCAGTAGATAACAGACTCCATCCTACGAAGATCTAATCCAAGCTGTCAAACACTATGGCAATAAATTTACTGGAATGATTTGATTTCCCAGATGTCCCAGGACAGAGAATCACGAAACACTGTGGGTTGGAAGGAACTTTTAAGATCATCTCATTCCACCCCCCTGCCACGGGAAGGGACACCTTCTGCTAGACCAGGTTGCTCAAAGCCCCATCCAACCTGGCCTTGAACACTTTCAGGGATGGGGCATCCACAGTTTCTCTGGGCAATGTGTCACCAGAGAAGAGGTCTCCCAGATATCCAGGAACCTCATGTGAGAAAGCCATGGTGATTGCACTGATGTGGGACAGCACCAAATGCTCTCGGTGCAGTGTGAGGACGAGCCCTGCATGTGCTGTGGACCTTCCAGACCTTCACTGACTGCAAGGCTGCAAAGAACAGGGTCTCCAGTCCTGCCTGCCATGACCTCTAGAGCACATAAAGAAAGAGAATTGAGTCTTATCAAATTAACTTCCTTGTTCACAGTAATCATGACTTTACACTGGGGAAAACTTAAAGTGGGTAAGATTAAAATTGCTAGGCTTGAGTGTTTCTCTATGGCTTTTCAGGGCTATGGGGTGCAGCATTAGCTCCCAAGGAGTCTGCAGGCATGAATTCACACCTGCAGAGCAGCTACCCCTGCTGTGGTAAATACCCTCATGATGCTGAGCTTTCTCGATCCAAACCATGCCTACAGCAGCCATGCTTTGTGGCTGGAAATTACAAGCAGCCAGGCTCACCTCCTCCCACCTTTTCTACTTAAAACACCTCTGATTGCCAACCCAAATGCGTTCATGGCCACTTCAACCTCATTTGTTCCTGTAAAAATCTTGTCCATTGGTTCAACTAGCACTTTTCTCTCCCAGGCATTCATTCACTAAGGTATTTATGGGGGAAGAACATCCTACTTGGTATTAATTTTGCAAGCTGAGCTCTGCTTACAGATTCTCCGTCCTCTGAGCTCAGTTGCCCTCCTGGGGAGGCTGCACTGATTTATTTTGATTTCCACACCCTGAACACAGGTAAGCAGGCACCCAGGCCAGATGCAGGCAAGGTCTCACCTGCAGAGCTGACCCTGCCCCTTCTCCACTGTTCAGTAATTACTGACTGGTGACAAATCGCTGCCTTTGGTGAGGGGCTGACCCTCATCAGCCCCACGATGTGAGGGAAGGAACAGCAGTGGCAAAACTGCCCCCATCAGAGGTCCCAGCCTGCTGGTTTGGCTGCTGAGCTGAACCAGCTGCTGGCAGCTGGGATACAGCATGAGGTGGCACATGGAGGTTTGAGCTGCTCCATGGTCAACTCCATGGCTCCAAAGGGACAACTTTCACCCCTCCAGGCATTGCCACAATTAGACCCCACTGATCCAACCACTGTCCCACCACAACACCATAAAAACCACCAAAAAGCTCTATGCAGCTGTCTGCACATGGCTTGGCAAAGGACACCTGAAGTACCAGAGGTAGCAGAGGAGACACGAGAGGTTTGGAAACAGGATGGAGGACAGTAGAGCAAGGTCTCAGGTGCTCTCTCTGCACTAAAGCTCCCCTTTTCCAACTTTTCCTGATAATCTCAGGGACAAAACCTGGCCACTCCATGACAGACAGAGAGGTCAGCCTGCTGTGGGTGCTCACTGAGGCACAGCCTCTGCAGAGGGCAGGATCTGAGGGGGCCAAAAGCGAAGGGCGCACACCCGCTGCACTTGGCGGGAGCTGGAATCAAGCTGAACAGCAGGCTTTACTTACACTTCATACACAGCATATAAAATCTCTGAGCAGAAGAGGAGCCATATGGAAACGGTTTTGTGACAGGGATTTTAGTGCAATAAATCCATAAATTTGGCCCTATCTTTCTCTGGCATATTCAAGGGTATGAGTGTGTGAGCTTGTGTTGGGGAATGGGGGGGGGCTGCCTTAAAAACTGATGAATATTTTGAGATATATGAGAAAAGAAAAGCAACAATCAAACCCAAAGGTAGCACTGCTGTTCTGCTTGTGAGAGTGCTTAGAAACGTGAAGGGGAGGATGAATGAATCAGACTGTGATAAGCCAAAAGCAGATAAAGAAAACACTTCATGTAGAATAAAACATGTTATGCAGGCCAACTTTATATACAACTTGATGAGTAATAAAATGTTAGAGTTAAAACACGATTAAGTTTCTAACCTGTCTCATCATCGTCAGTGTGCAAGGAGCAGCCAGGGGTCTGTGAGGCCAAAATCTTGTTTGAAGTTGTGATTCAGTGTGAACTTCACACCTCAAACATGTGTCATTTTAAAACCCTGTTAATAAGTGATTCCTAAAGTTGCTTTCGGAGAGCAGAGGGAAATAGGAATGAATACTGTGACCCAAAACACCAGCCTGGGGTCTTTTAAATTGCCTTTACTGTGTGTCTCTGGGCAGGTAGAGCAGGACTTACCTTCACAGGATTTGGCATCCCTCCTCAGCTGGTAGCCTGGCTGGCACTGGCACTTGTAGTGGTCCTCGAGCTGAACACACTCCTGCTCACAGCCCCCGTTGTTAACGCTGCAGGAATGGAGGGCTGGAGCCAAGGAAGCAAGGGAGGAATGCACGTCAACAACCTGAGAAACTTATTTCCTATTTTAAATATATAAATGACAGTAAAAATAGGTAAACCTCTCCAAACTGCTTTCATAAAGGCACCTGTCCCATCCTCTGAGTGATTACCCTCCCTTGTGTTTACGGGGCTTGTCTGACACAGCGTCCCACACCGGTGAAAGCCTAATTCCAGTGAGAGGCAGGTGAGATCTAAGGGCTGTAATGCTGACTGAAGCACAGCACCCTTTGATCTGACAGCACCAAAGCGCTGAGAATCCACTGAGGTAAGGAGGGGAGAAAAAGAGCAGCCCTGTTGGCACTTGTCCAATGATTGCTTTTTTCTCTCCTTGCTTTCATTGATTAAAAATAATAATAATAATAATAAAAATTGTCTTTCAGGTTGATTTCCTCAGCCTTGCGCATAGGAAAATGCAAATGACAGGAGCCAAAAGCTCCACAGGACAGATTTACAAAGCAAACCACAGGAACAGAGGGTCTTCAGTACATCTCAAAAGACGTTGCTTCTTTCACCCAAGCAGATTAATATTCTTTTTTGTTCAGCACATATCCCCGGCCTCTGGAGAAACATTTCTCCTCCTGCCAAAATATGTTCACACACACCCACACCTATTCACACGCTGCATGTAAAAATAAGAGTGATGGTTTGAAGCTGCTATTGTGCTGTATGGATGGAAGTGTGACTGTGTGCATGGCTGCATTTACATATATTTTAACAGCAGGGATGTAGAATGTAGAGATTTAAACTAGATATTAGGAAGAAATTCTTGACCCCGAGGGTGGTGAGGTGCTGACACAGGTTACCCAGAGAAGCTGTGGATGCCCCATCCCTGAAAGTGTCCGAGGCCAGGTTGGATGGGGTTTGGAGCAACCTGGGCTAGTGGAAGGTGTCCCTGCCCAGGGGGGTAGAATGAGATGATCTTTAAGGCCCCTTCCAACCCAAACCATTCTGTGTTCTCTACAATTCCATGTTCTCCGCGAGCAAACGAAAAGACTATTTCGTCGTTCACGGAAGGCACCAAACTTTGAACCCAATGAAATTCATCCAAGAGCTTTGATATTTATTTTAGAAATATTCATATTAATCTGTAATTCATTTATCTGGACTCGTTTATCTGTAATAGACATTAGCAAATGTTAGACACAAAGCCTGCTGCAGGATTTGTTTCACCCTATGCCACCAATTAGCAAATACTGAGTGTGTGCAGTCAAGTATGTGATAAAAGGCGAAAAGAAAAGCAAATTTTTACATTCTCCTGGATGCACACCCAGCAGGAGGCAGGAGGCACCTCACTGCACAAGGACCTGACCTGGCTTCTGATCTCCATCTATGCCCATGAACCTTCTGCCCTGTTAGCGATGGAACTTGAAAGCAGCTCCATGTCTACATGGGAGGCAGCAGACCCCATACACTCTGAGCTTCCAGCTTCCTGCACATTTGTATCCAAAGGCCTGTTTTTCAGCAAGAATATTCAAATAAGATGAAAATATTTCAGAAGATGAAAAGCATCTTAAAACCAAGTGACAGAATATACATCTCGGTTTTTAAAAGTGCCATTTTCCTCCCTCCTTTCCTGGGCACAAGCCAATCTGGATGCAAGAGGAGATGAGCAGCAACCTGTCATGATGAGAATTTTGGAGGCTTCAAAGGCAGAAGGGCACAGGTGTGGTGGAGTCCTCTGCCAAGAGCTTGTGCTGGCGAGGCCGTTCATCCCAGTCCGGAGTGGGCTCTGCCAGTGGCCAGGGAGCCAGAGGTTCCTCTGGAGCAGCCAAGGCAGGTTTATCACGGCTGCTGCCGAGGCATCATGCTGGATACATGAGAGGAGGTGCCAGACTGAAGCAGAAGAGCCTCTGGGGACAGAACAGGATGGATTGTGCTCGTGCTGCCAAGCGCTGTCTGATCAGAAAGAGGGAGAGACTCGGCACGACATGAGTCTAATTCCACCTGTCATAAAGGGGTTTGTGTCTGGAGGTCTGAGCACCTCCACAGGGTCCAGGAAGAAATACGGAATGCCCTCTGCTTTTAAGGAATTACTCCTGAAGTTTGGTGGAAAACCAGCCCCTCTGTGAAGTGTCAACAGGAACGGTGGCACAGGCACGGTCATGGCTCTTTGCCATGTCTGGGAATGCCAAGAGAGGGAGGCAGCATTGCTGGAAGGGGGACAGAGGTGGGAGGCATCATGCAGGAAAGACAAGGATCATAGAATCATGGAAAGGTTTGGGTTGGTAGGGACTTAACAATCACCTTGTTCCAACTCTCTGCCCAGGACAGGAACACCCACTAGATCAGGTTGCTCCTAGATCAGGTTGCTCCAAGCTCTGTCCAAACTAGTCCTGAACATTTCCAGGGATGGGGCAGCCACTGCCTCTCTGGGCAACCTGTGCCTCACCACCCTCACAGCCAAGAATTTCTTCCTAATATCTAATGTAACCCTGCCCTCTGTCAGTTTGAAGCCATTTCTCCTTGTCCTGTCACTACATGTCCTTGTAAAAAGTCCCTCTCCAGCTTTCTCATAGGCCTGATCTCCTGATAGTTGAGAAATACACATTTCTCAACCCATTAGTTTTTTATAATGGTCGTATTTTGACAAAGAGCTGAGTCTGAAGCCATAGTTAGATGCATGTATAGAAACCAAGGGGTCAGAACATGAAATCTCTTCAAGACTATGTTTTCCATCACCTTAAATCCAAGCTTAGCAATGTAAGAATTGTAACTTCAGAAATACAGTGCTTTTATTTATGTGGGAAAACACAGATTATAGAGTTGTAGAGATATTTTCTTTGTTACTTCCTCTATTAAGAGCCTTAGTGTGCTAAAATCTCCATAAAAACCTGCATCTCAACATAAAGCAGACATCAAAGATAACAGCTGGCACAAGAGATGAATCAGGGTCTAACAGCCGTGCTTTGCTTTCACTTCTAGGAGTTCAAACAGGAATGAATTCCAGTGAAGACAATGACTCTACAACAATCCAAAACCACAGCCTGATACTGCAATAAACATTTTCTTTCTGAGCTTCAGCTTTTCCAGATAGCAGTTAGTTAAACTCCAGTGAAGCCAAATTCATTGCAATAACATAATCAAGGCATTACAAACAAAACAAACAAAAAATTGGACAGTGTTACCTCTGTTTATTCTAATTACCTAATTTGTAGTGAATATTTGGTCTGGCACATATATCCAAAAATGAATTAGATATTGAGCAAAATTTGTGGGACCTAAAAAGCTAAAGAAAGAAAAGGATCATTGGAAAAGATGGGATTCTGGCATGGCACAAAATATCAGATATTATCAAAGGATCCAAGAATGAAGTATTTTACATTCACAAACTGGTTTTCACTGAACAAGGGAATGCATTTTGGAGGTTCTTTGCCTTCGGATACAAGCAGAAGTTTCTAATGAGAGCAGGAGGAACAACAAACAGATTTCCTCAATCCATGTACTTTGAGGATCATACTGGCAATGGAGGGATGAAGCACCAGCAACTGGTCAGGATCCCAAACACACTATGATGACATGGCAGGAGGACTAGACTCACTGGAAAGAGCTCGTGACAGAAGTTCATTAATATTCCATGAATCACATGAGAAAGTAGCTTATCCCAAGTTTTTGAGTCCTCACATGTAGGCTGAATATCTTATAAGATGATAGATCCACTTCCTTATGTATGGGAGACATCCAAGCCATCCAGGCTGCAAAATCTGCTTCCCCTCAAATGATTTTGGCACTTTTGCTCTCTGAAACACAGGGTTGCCAAAAAAGAAAAAGAAGACGTGGAAAGAATGAATGCAACAGCAATCTGGGCTGGGCTCATCTGAAAAGCCTGTCTAAAGGGATGATTGTTTCTTATTTCTGCAGCTGAGATAATCACCTTCCATAAACAGCACAGTGCTGGAATGTAGTCCCTTTTTATTCTCAGCATGTGGGAGAGATCGTTACAGCCTCTAAAGCATCCATGGAAGAAATACTGTTGCTAATCCAAGCCCTATTTGAAATGCTACATATTCTGTTTAGCTGCAATGAGGTCAAAAGAGAGGTGTGTTACTGGGTTTACTTCTTGATCAGATGAGTGGTGAAAGCTGAATGCATAACCTGGGGCAGCAGAAGAAACAAACTCTCCATCCCCAACAAGCACCTCTGCCCAAATCCCAGTTCTAGGCACTCTTGGATTACTGGTTTATAGGAAATGTTTCTCATCAATTAGTATCTGTCTTGTGCTCCAATGCATTAGAGCTTATTATATCCATTTATTTTGGTGTCTTGCCTAAGCAGCTGAAACAGAACTCAATATCCTCTGTCAGTATTGTGAAAATCCATTATCATGATAGCAGCTCTTTCTGAAACTCACTCCTGACTCTCATCTTAGGGTTTATTTCTTGTGTCTCCTTGATAATTTCTGAGATATTGAAAACAAAACTGATCACTGCATGAAGTATTTTTAGTAACTTCTTGAGAATACTTACATTTGTGAACTGAAAACTTTTTCTCTGATACTGCTCCCAGCTCTGACAGCTCCAAACTGAGCTTCTTGATTATTTGGACCTTAAGAAAACTTTTCTATTCTGTGTCCACAGAAAGTTTTACATATTGCAAAGACAAAGTCATTCAACTGCCACTATATCTACTTTTTGCATTTATCATTCAGTTTATCATCCTCTTTTTCCCCAAAGTCACTTTAGTCCTTTTTTTTGTGCTAAATTCCCTCTCCACCACAGCTGAAAATGAGACTATTCAGAGAAACTCAACCCTCACATTTTTCACTTCTGGGTCTTCCCTGGTCAGATCTGATCACAAAGAGAAAAAATCCTCTTTTAATTCACAGAAAAACACTATTGTTTCTAGTTAAATATGAACCACTCTGCTTTTACATTATTTTTTCTCTAACAATAGTGTTTCCTACCCATTCTTTCACTAAATAAGATAATCAAGAAAAGATTGAGACTTTACCATATTTTTAATTGCAGTTAATTACCAAAACACTGAAAGTCTCTCTATGTGATAAACCCAACAAAAGAGTATATTTTTAACTAAAAAAAAAAAACCCAAACCATTATTCCCACAGCTTGATCACGGGTACCTCTTGTGTTCTAGTTGCATCAGTGAATGTCCTGCTGTGATAATACCAGGAATGAGTGATGACACCCTTGGCTGATGTTAAGCACAACCAAGGGACTTTGAGCAAGAACTGAGACAATGATCAAAGTGTGAGTGAACTTATTCTGCAGATGTGGTCTGACCACACTTGATGTTCTTCTCACATTACCTCAAATCAGGGTTAAAAATTTAAACAAATGATGCCCTTTTCCTCTTCCCAGATGAAAGAACATTTTAATCTTTTTTTTTCAGAATTCAACAATTTGACTTCTGTACTGATTTAAATGCAATACAAGGACTGTATATTTTATATTATTATTTTTAGCAACATGCAGAATTTACTCTGTTATGTCTTGTTTCAGGGCTCAGAAAGCCCAACCTAAGAAACACAGGGTTTATTTCTAATGGCAGAGCTGCTAATCCTCTCCACTTAAATGGGCAGCGTGTCACGGGCTGAACTGCTGAGCCCTGTGGTGCTGTCACTGACATGAGCACACACAGGGTAACTCCACACTGTAAATCACAGAATCATTTAGGTTGGAAAAGACCTTTAAAACCATCGAGTCCCAGGACAGGGAGATGTGCCACAAAGAAAAAAACGCTCAGAATTCAAAAAACGCCGTCATTTGACATGAAAACCCTGTATTTCTTTAATGCAAAACAGAAGGAATTTTCACAAACATGGGACAGCATCACCGCTTTTTGTTCACAAAAAAATCAAACAAAAAAGCAGTAAATTTGGCAATACCTGAACTCTCACAGGCTGCTTGAAGTGGGATGGACAATGACATCCTTTGTGAATTAGTAAAAACTAAGACCGGGGAAGTCTACAAACCTTTGCACTTAGACACAGACAGGTTCAGCAGAGAAAAACAACACCTTGGAAGTAGGTGAAGTGCTTGTTAACGTCTCCTTACCAATGCAAGTGCGTCCGTCGGCGTGGAGCCGGAATCCCGCCCGGCACTGGCAGTGGAAGGAGCCGGGAGTGTTGACACAGCCTTGCTGGCAGCCACCGTTCACCACAGCACACTCATCCACGTCTGGAGAAGAAAGGCAGATGGTGAGGAAGGCTTACAAGGGAGCCCCAGCACGGGCACACCCCGGTTCTCCTGGGCAGCGCGCGGCTCACACATAACGCAGCCCCTGCACTCGGCCTGGGCTGTTGTTTACTTCGCTTCGGCGCTGTAAACAGGGCAAAGAAAATCAGAATTTTATGGTATTTTTTCCCAAGTTCCCGCGGGCATTGCCTCTGTAGTCTCTACTTCTGAAGCCCTTGTTAAGTAGAGTGATTTGTGGCACGGCTGTTTCCTTGGGGTCAAGAGAAAAATACGGGGAACGAGTTAGGGTTAGATAACATCTGAGCTTGTAGGTACCACTGGTCAAACATACGGCTTCAGTAAAAATTTGCTGTGTGAAGATTTTCTTCTGCATCAGGCCTTTAATCCTATTAGCTCCTGAGGGTACAACCACATACAACTGACATAAATGCAAGAGTCACGCTCTCCATCACCATTATATTTTCAACCATGGAATGCACAGAGAGCTTAACAAGCAAATTTAAAAATGTTGTGCTGCATTTTCTGTGACTCTTGTCATAGAATCATAGAATTACAGAAGGGTTTGGGTTGGAAGGGACCTTAAAAGCTTATCTCATTCCAACACCCTGCATGGGCAGGGGCATCTTCCACTAGACCAGGTTGCTCCAAGCTCCATCAAGCTTGGCCTTAAACACTGTCAGGATGGGGAAGAACGTTGTCCCTTGATCTTAGTTGTGTTCACCTGAACTTCTCACAGCATCTTCTCTGATGACATCCCAAAAAAGTGATGTGAGTTCCTGTTGATACCTTTTCTGAAGCTAAGCAGGTATCATTCCATATTTCAAATTTTGGGGGACTACATTCAAACGAAGAGGGAAATGAGCATTAAAACCAACTTGAGAACACTGCTGTAATGTTTCCTCTGAAAATGATGGACAATGACGGACAAAGACCAAGAAGAATTTAAGTAAACAGGTGAAGGTCTGAAACAGACCCATAAAACTGAATTTCCAGAAGTACCACATAAGCAGTTTCTGGCATCTTTTCAGCAAAGCCGAGCTGCTGCAAATAGCAGTTGATTGGCATGTTGACACCCTTACCTTAAAAATCAACACAGAGGTCACTGAAAATAAGGGTCAATTAGTCCATTCTCTGAAAAAAATTCACCTGGCAGGTTTTGGCCTAGAATTTGTCTGCCCTTTCCATAACAGTCCACAGGGATGGCAACTCCGCCTCCCACCATCTTACGCAGGGGCAACGCTGGTACCGAATTCTCCCAAACACCAAAGACATTCTCCTCCCAAAGCCAAACCTCTCTCCTGCAACAGACATCTAAAAGGAACCCCCCTTTCAACACTAAAGCCTCTTGTTGATTTAATTGCCCTTTACATCATGTTCTGAAATCATTTAATGAGGGGCAAATCCGCAAGTGCTCCTGTGGGGAAACGAGCCGGCAATGAAGGGGTTTCCCTCCCATATTGCACTTGAGGAACAGGGGGTCTGGCTTTCATATCTTTGCTGTGGATATATCTGCTTTGCATTTAGCTTTCATGGTTAACATATTTTTAATGCTTTTATGTTTATTCCATTTTAGAAAATCTAATCAAAATTAAATGAAAAGGGAAGTTTTAAAGATGATTTGGAAATGCACAACATCCCAGTCCTAAGGAAATGTATTTATAAAGTTATATTTTAATACTTCACATGTGAATTTCCCTCGCCTAAAATGAAGTCCTGGTGTTGACTGGTGTTTAAATTCAGACCATTTGCTAACATGAACCACTTTTTTATACTTCTGCTATATTTGCCATTTTATTAGGCTGTATACTACATACATTTCCTACTGCCTGGAGACATCTGGAATTTCTCCTTTTTTTTAAACAGAAACTTTGCTTTTTAAAATGTAAACAGTAAACAGAAAATGTTATTCATCTTGTTGAATTCCATATTGTTGAGAACCAGCCTGAAAAATACCAGGGCAAAATCAAACCCAGGAAACTATTTGTATTGAGTATCTGAGAAATAAAATTAGAAAAAAGACTCAGAAAAATAGAACAAGTTGAACTATATAGTATGCCACATTCTAGTATTTATACCTCAATAAGCTCAAACACTGGGAGCTTCAATATATTCATTTTATGGGCTACAATCAGCTGCAGATTTTTTCTCATACGCCAAATGCAGTTTTAAGTTAGAATATTGGCACTTGCAAAGGAGAAAAAATAGTCCAGATAATAAAAACGAGCTTGGAGTTAGTGCTATTCATTAGTCTTGATCTGAAGATTTAAAAGAAGGGACTTGGTTTAAGGGGAGCTCTGAGCCCGGCAGCTCTTCCTTCAATGGTATTTCCCTCATGCTGGCACATCCCAGAGGGCCATAAAGCAATGATATTGCTAAAAGGCAGTATAATTCAATGAAAAATAAAAGATCCCACAATACTTGTATAGTTGAGCTGGACCTACCCCCACCCTGAGACTCCCTGAAGCAAGTGGGGGGAAACCAGAGGCCAGACCCTCAAACCCGCAATGCAACTCCACGACACCACATGAGCAGCAAACCTGATGACAGACGATCCCTTCCAGCCTCAGCCTTCCTCTGCAAGATCAATATTTTAAGGATTACACGTTGAAAGATTCCTTCACATCCCACAGATAAAATCAAGAATGATGCGAGGCGCAGTCGCCTTTCTGCGTCTCCTCCATCTCCAGGCCAGGAAACAGCTTCGCCCACAGTTACAGCAGAAAAATTCCTTAATTATTTTGTCTGGTGAGCAGTCTGGAAAGCAGACACTGATCTAAGAGCTTGAACTGCACTTGAAAGTTTTAAAATTCCAAACTATTTGAACTTTTACGTTGGAACTGCTATGGTAGTAAAGGACACACACAGCAAGAAAATAACAGCCTATGGTGCTGTAGGCACACAAATAGCCATTTATTTTTCTACATGGGAATAGCTACAGAAAGATAAAAGTATTCTAGAATAATAAATGTATAAAACTATTTTTAAGTATTCCAGAAATATAAAGTCATTATATTATAATTCTAGAATATTATTGGATTATGGAAGATTGTATCTATGACTAAATTTGGATTCGTTTTCACTGCAGATCAAGCTGAAACACCTACATGCTTAACTTTCTATAGTTACAACTTAGGGTGCTAATCTGAATAACCTGAATTTCAAGCCACTCATGGCTTGCTTATCACAAGTCAGACTATGATGAAAGCAACTGAATTCCCACAAAACAGAGGGAAAGCAATCCACAGAGACAAGAGGGGAAATGAGAATTGTGTGCTGTCCCCAGGCTGCCTTGCCAAGGGCTGGGGTGACCAAAGCAAAGGTGGCACTGTGGATATTCTCCTTCACATTCTTGGAAGATTTCAACAGAGGTGCCTTATAGTGGGATTCCCTACTGAGGGTATCTCCCTGTGTTCCTGTTTACCCACTTTTCACCGAGAACAACCTGGGAGGAATAATCTGGTACTCAATAAAACCCAATAGTCTGTGTGTTTCCAAGATGTAAAGTATTTTAGCCATCATGACATGCATCTCTCAGGTCTCTTCATGCTTCTGAGGTCTGTGCATTTGGACTGACCTTTCCTCCATCCCATCACAAGGTATATCCCAAGTTCTGAACATGGGAAAAGAGGATGTAATGTACAAATGCCCACCCTGCTGTCAGCACTGTGCCCTTTCCAAGGGCGGGTCCTGCTGAAGGAGTTACAGGTTAAGTCCTCCACACCCCTGACTAAGGGACCTGCTAATCTTCAAGGAGCTTTGTCCCTAATTGATTTGAGGACCCACATTGGCAAGTCTGTTTTCTCTACCCAATGCAGAGCTGTGTGACTGCTTGTTTGGAATTCAGGGTCATCACATCAGTGGCTTTTTTCATATCATTACTAAAATGTTAGGAACAGCTATGATCAATCAGTTCCTAAAAAATACACCAACAGTGGTGTTAAACACTGGTAAATACTAAACCTGAAATCATGTTTTTTACAAAGGAAAAAAAAAAGCAAGATGCTGCAAGATCAATTCCCTAACTAATAGCTTTGCTTTTATAAGAAATGTAACATACAACATACAGAACTAAATCCCAAAACAAGGAAAAAGGCTGTTTTGATGGCAGCAGGACTGCGTTTTTGCATTATCCTCTCAATTTTTATGATATTTCCCCTCTTTTCTGACCATGCTGAGCAAGACAGAGTTGTGAGTGGGAGGACTACTTTTCAGCTCCCAGTTTTTAAGTTCTCCACTTGGAACAGCCCGGCAGCGCTTGCAGGTCAAGAGCTGCAACCACAGCTCCCACAGCCCCGAATGGAGGAGAGCTGACGTTGCCAAAGGCTCTGGTGCCTACACTACAAACCAGGTACGTCCTTAAAAGTGCACGTAAACACCTGAAGGATCACATTTGAGAATCCTGAATGGAAAGAGAGACGGTGTGCCAAGGGTGTCCCAGAGATGGCATTCACACTGAGGACACTGCCAAGAGCACCACGTGAAGTCCAAGTGGGCACAGGGTGACAGCAAAGTTTAACTCTCAGGGAGCTTCACCGAGCCAGTGGCATTGCTTCAGGGTGACAAATGAACAGGATTTCTCTCTTGGATATAAAAACATGCACAGATTGAGAGCTGTTCAAAGCCAGTACTTTCTGACAGATAAACAGAGACAAAATTTCCTCTTCCCAGTGCCCAGGCACTGATGGAGAAAGAAACCAGAACCAGATTGTACAGACCTTATAATTTAGATGAGATATAAGGAAAAATATTAGATTAGATATAAGGAGGAAAAGAGGGTTGTAAAGAACTGGAACAGGCTGCCTGGGGCAGTGGTGGAGTCACCATCGTGGAAGTGTGGATCTATTTATTTATTGGGTTTTTGCCAAAAATTCTACTTTAGCAAGCAAAGAACACCACAGAGAGGCAGGAACCAAGGAGTTCTGAGCATCACCCACCTCACAAACACCAGAGACTTCCCATGGATTAAAATTAACTACACCCTTTTTAGTGGAAATCCTGAGAAATACTACATAATATTGGAATGAATGACACACACGTTCCCATTTCCCAGCCACCACAATCCCCCAGCTCGCTGCAGAAAGGATGTGACCAGCAAAAGCAGAGAAACACAAAACCCTGCTTGTATTTTACTTAGAGGACAGTTTATTCTGGTGGTTTTAAAGTCAGATTATAATTAAAAATAATTATAGTAATTATTTATTAAAAAAAAAAATCATGACCAAAAGGAGGAAGCATGGTCTAATCTTTGCAGGATTATCTCAAAATTCAGTAAAATCAGGTTTTGGCTCCTCTTTACCCAGAGAGTTCTGCAGGTCATTGGTCCCCATATGACATTGTGGGGATCAGCCTGTTATGATGGTGATAGAGAAAGAGAGAAGATTGGATCTTAAGTAAAGAACCACAACGAGAAATCTTAAATGCCTCTATTTAAAATTATCACAAGTGCATAAACTGTTCAACTTGAACATTCATTTGGAAGTAAGTTCCAACAATCTGTCTTATCCCTCCCTTGCCCTGACCAGCTCCCCCATCTCTTCAGCTGAAGATCTTTTAGTACATCTGACATGAAAACTCTGATTGTTTGCTATTTAACATGCTATTTAAAATCAACAAAGATGCATGACAGTGCTTTCCCTTCTGTTATTTGTAACTACAGTGTGACTACTCTCTTCTATATATTCCAAAGGATGTTTAAACCTCACACAAGTTATGAAGTGAAAATATCATATGGTCTTTCCCCACTAATTTACATGGTGTATTTTACACATTAATTTAGTGTGTCTCTAAATTAAATAATTTATGCACTTAAGGGAAGGAAGGGAAACAGGCTTGGTTCCCAGCCATTCTTAAGTTAATCAAAAAAGTCAGAAATTATTCTATAAAAGTAAAACTGAAAATAAGACCTTGTTATTGCTATAAGTAAGTAAATTAAGCTTCCTTTAAATCACAATCTCTCAAGTCTCAAGCTTAAAAACATCCGTAATTTGACAACCAGTGTGAATCCTTTCAAAAATGCACTCAGTACTAAGCAAGACATAATTTGCTCTTGCATCAGAAGTTTTTTAAAGGATCTCTCCTGCTTTACTAACACTAAAGTGGTTTTCAGGGTTTGAAACTTTGATTGGATGAGGTTTGAAACTCCTGTTACTCGAAAAATATTTGTCCATCTTTTCCACCATGAAGGAAGTTTGACGTTGGCACTGACTCGAGGAAGTAAAATACAAGTTTAAAGTCTGGGCAAAAATAAAGTCTAAAATCAAAAAGGCAAAAAAATGTTTATATTAATATAAAACATATTTCTTTTTCATTGAACCAAAGTAAGCAGCAAAGATTGAGAAGAGCAGTTTTGGATGGCTGGGAGATTTTAAATTGCAAACCCCCTAGTCTAGGGCATTTTTATGCTTCACAAAACCCCACAAATATGCTACAAGCTCTTTTGAGTGGTCTGCTAGAACCTGGTGTTAAAACATCTCCATGAAACAGCTTTCAGCATAGATAAATGTGCTCCTGCAGAGCCAGCTGGGTCATTTTGAACTGTTAGTGCTCCCAGGCTTTTATTTTTGCTCCTCAGCTATTTGCTCTGCCCTTTCCTGGCCCCTCTGATGGATTAGATGAGCATCCCTTGTCTGCTCTGGTTCCAAGCCAGCCAGGTTACCCTGATCACTGCAGCTCACTCACATTCCTGTAAGTCACAGGTGTCCAAGACAAGGTTGCTGCAATGGAATTAATTAATGGAATGGCTTCAGCAAACTACCAAAAGGGACACATCAGGTCTGGTAAGATGCTGGTTAAAAGGCCTGGTTAGTGATTCCTTACCCATTTAGCCTCCACAGTGAAGGAGCACCCTTATTAGTGCAGTCAGATTTCTACATTTCTTCACCCAGGATTAAGGACAAAGCAGCTTTAACCAGCACCCCTTTGGCAGGACTGTTCAATTAGCCACGCACAGAAACAGGCTTTCCAACTTACCTGATTATTTACCTTCCCCTGAAAACAGAGAAAGTAAATAATGGCATTAAATAACCAAATTAAATAACCAAAGCTTTTTGTACTGGATTCATTGTCTTTCAGTCTGTCACCTCCCCTCAGATCTCCCTTGGAGATTTGGTCACATCTTAGAGGAGAATCTTTTACCCTGTAATTGGTACCTTGCCCTAGGCTTCAGATGTTTTCCCAGGTAGTTTCAAGGATTTCTAGCTGTGCCTAAATTGGGTTTTCCTTTCTCTTACCTCTGGTTTATTTCTCTTTATACAGAGAACACCAAAGGACAGACACCACAGTGCTGTGAGATGCTGAACATTTCATCAATGGGACCGTGTCTGCCTTAGGTAATAAACACTTATGTCCAGATCTGAAAGGAGACACATCTCCTGATGCCTGTTTTAAAGGAGGGAAGAGGATAGAGGCATCTCCAAGCCATGGCATTTTTGGCAGATCCATGGAGCAGCTGTGGAGAAACAGCCAGAGCTGCTCCCAGCACACTGTGACCTCCCCTACAACCTGCTTTTGGGGAGGGGACTTTTACAGGCACTGAAAGGGACAATTCACCCCATCAAGTCTAAAAAAACTGGATTCCATTTCTTGATCTTAGCTGTATTGGAGAATAAACAGATGAACTGCTGAGATGTCACACAACCCTGTTAGTGGGGCCACAGCTGATTGGAAAGAATGACACTGACCTGCCAAAGATCCTGGTAATTTGAGTGCACTGTTGGGATGGGGGAGGAATATATCAGGGGAAAAGATGCTCTAAGATTTTTTCCTTGTTTGTTTATTTTTTGTTTGTTTGTTTTTTAATACTGCTTTCATGTGAGAATGGGCACAAGGCAATCACTGAAAGTGGTGACTTGTTCCTCACCAATGCCTGGATCCCTCCACCACAGTTCATGTCTCAGATGTCCCCCAAGAGACCTCCTGGACAGAGTGAACTGAAAAGAGAAAATTGGCCAATATTTGTGCTGCCCATTTCTTCTCACTTTCAATGCCTGACATGCCACTCTCTCCTGAGATATTTAACAGTGGTTTAGCTCAATAAACATCCAAGAGTTCCTCATCCACAACTCTATATGCAAACCATATGTTGCAGTTGAAAACCCTGAAGATTATAATTAGAACTGTCCATTCAATTTAAACAAAGTCAAGAATGAAAACTATTTCAAATTCAATAAACAGGCCATTTCAAAGTGTAGACACTGTGGAGGACAAGCTTAACAACTTAATTGACAGGTAAAGCTTCATTTCTAATCCTCATTTTGATATCATCTGTAGCCTCAGGAGTCAAAACACATCACTGCTCAGTCCTCAAAATATGCAGAGAAAATGAAAATGTCAGCTGAATGAAAAAAAGGAGAAGCATCTGTTTGATAGCTGTGTAAGCTTGTGATATGTAAACTGCTTTGGAGTCAAGCAGCTCTAATTAGAGTTTCAAGGCATTCTTCATTAAATATACACACACAGACACATATATATATATAAGTTTTGAGCAATTATTTAGACCAGCTAATTTGCAAGAAAATCAGGGTATAGAATTAAAGGAAGGAATATGATAATTTCACAGACCTCTGAGAATACCGTGATGTTTTCACACAGCTGTGAAGAAATACATATTTTCCACCTCTTCACAAAGCAGATCTGTACATTTTTCTCCACTCTTAGTCTTTAAAGCAAAAAAGAATGATCCATTTTGGGACCTCAGTGAAGCACACAGCATCTCAGCAAAGAAAAGCCAAAAAGGAAGAGTGGTAGGGTTACCAGCCTCCACAGTGGGGTTACACTAATAGATATTTTGGCAACTGCACACCCTTGAAGACTCCAGCTCCCATCAACATGAAACCCACACAGATGGACACAAAGTCTTGGCGGAGAACTGGTGCCAGGATAAGTGAATGACCACATGAAACAACACGGGAGCAAAAGCTGAAGAACAATAATTCAGATAGATGCGTAACTTAGGCTCTTATAAAATGTTTATATACTGGAAAAAACAGCTTCATTAATTTCACTGTTTCCTGTAGAAAAGAAGTGAATGTACCAGCCGTAAACAGAGAAGTCAGAAGGGAATGTTTTGCCTGTGCTGAAAGAAAACAATAGAATTTTATGCAATTTCTCCTTAGGAAAAAGGCTTTGAGATCCCCAGCAGCAGCAGCAGCAGCTACTGCAATGCTCCTGCAAGATTTTGTGACGTGGGCCAGAAGAGGAGAGGGAAAATTTGTTATGGGGCCATCAATTTTTAAATACAGCTCCTCAGCATAATCCAGTTGGGCCATGCTGGGAGGCAGGAGGGTGGCAAAGGAGGAAAGGATCTCTGTGAGGACGTGTACTTAATAAGGGACAGCGTGATACAGCCCAGACTCCTTGTGTGGACTCAGATCTGAGCCGCATTAAGGAGGTTTATATGTTGGGTCATCAGCATCTTTTCTCAGCAGGACATGGCTGCTTGAAAGAGCAGTTATGGAATAAAAAGAGAGGAATGCCTGATCTGATGAGAACACCTGTTTTTTGCCAGCAGCAATATTAATGAACACTTGCTGAGCTCCGTGAGCATCTTTACTACAACAGAATGCGGAGAAGTGTGTTTTCCACACACAGTAGGTAAAAAATGCACAAGGAAATTATAATCATGCAAACACCTTTGTAATCTGATGTTTCCACCTTGTTGGAAATATGGATGTAATTTGTGACAAGGCTGTGCAGGACTAGGAGAGCAGGGAGGGCACGCACAGCATTCAGCCACCAAGCTCCATCTTTGCCCCTCTAAACTAGAGCCCACAGCACAATCTCCTCCATCTCTGTGAGAGCTGGCTCCTGGCATTGCTCTACAGCCATTTGTTCATGGGGTGCCTCTTCAGATACCACCACAAGCGTTCATCCCCCACTGGAGCCATCCCAGCTCCAGGACAATCTGTAACACAAATTGCCAGTGAGCAAATGCCAGCATTTTACAGAGATTTTCCTGCTCTGCTTCCTTATGACACACATCACATGAGACTCTGCAGAGATTCAGCCACAAGAAGAGAGAAGTGGCATTAACACATCCAAAACATGTCCATGCCAGCTTCCAGAGCTGGATCCTAATCACAGAATGACAGAATGGTTTGGATTGGAAGAGAGCTTGAATATCGACCAGTTTTAATTCCCCTGCCATGGGCAGGGACACCTTCCACTATCCCAGGTTGCTCCAAGACTCATCCAACCTGTCCTTGAACACTTCCAGGGATGGGGCATCCACAGCTTGTCTGGGCAATCTGTGCCAGGGCCTCACCACCCTCACAGTGAAGTATTTCTTCCCCATACCTAATCTAAACCTGCCCTCTGGTAGTGGGAAGCCATTCCCCTTTGTCTTATCACTCCTTGCCCTTGTCCAAATTCGCTCTCCAGCTCTTGTATCCCCTGAAAAGGGAATAAGATCTCCCCGGAGTCTTCTCTTCTCTGAGCTGAACCACCCCAACTCTCTCAGCCTGTCTTTGTAGGAACAATGACACCTGCCACAGAAGAATTTATTTTACCTGCTTTTTTTCCTCTTCCTGAGATTAAAAAAATCACATCAAATTAATCACTTGATTGCTCCATTTTTATTACTTGTTTTTGAACTCCTTGGCTGACATTGAGTCTCTTTTGGGATAGGAGCTGTTAAAAGGTTCTCAGGTGGGTCTTTCACAGACCTGGTATGCAACAACAGCAGGTTTACTTCAAGTTGGTCTTCTAATATATCCAAGCTAAAGCCCTCAGGTACTCCTGTAATTGAAGTTTGAGTAATCCAATATGATGCTGATCAAACTACTGATCTTTTAATAACGCAGTGGAGCTCTCCCAGCAGTTGCAATCTCGCTGACAGCCATGTCTGGATCGCTTCCTTTGGGCCAAGGCTTTGAACAGAGAAGCTGACAGATTTCTGTTTGCTTTAGATTTTATCACAAATTGTTTTAAAGCTTTTTAAAGATATATCAGATGGCTCGTAAAATCCACAGGCATTTCAATTAAAAAGAAACCCCAAAACCAAGTTCTATTAGCTGTCCTGGTGAAGATCAGGATTAAATGCTTCTAAAGAGCAACATAAACACCACTCAGCTGCGCTCCTTCATGTCTTAGTCCCTGTTTGTGGAGCCTGTAGGCAAAGCTATAGAAAAAGCTGTAGTTACCCTACACCATACTCTCCACTGCAAGGCGAATGTGAACATTTTTCCTCTCGTAATTTCCATTTAAAGTACGAATTCAGGGTTTCTAAGCCTCGCCTCTCCACACAAGAATAATTTGGTTGCAATTTAAATTTTTGATGTGCTCAAAACGAACACCAAGATGACTCATGTGCTGTTTATAAGATGCTTATATTTGCTGGTAAATACCTTGCTACAAACAAGCTGTAATTTAAGTATTCAAAAGTCTTGCTTCTGCATAAAATTACTACTAACCGTAATTTTGGAGACCATGACCAGAGCTTCAATTTCAGGCTTGCAAAACTCTTCCTACATAATGATTCTTAAAAGTACGAGTGGATTTTCTTCTCTGACAACGGCAATCATTGTATCTCTGTAATTGCAGAAAAGATTACCTGGCTTTTAATTCACATTAGTCAGCTCCAACAATACTGTGCTTCTTTCCTTTCCTTTAAAATAAACTAATTATCGTCAATCAGTCCAGTGGAATGTTAACATTCTCCATAACCTGCCTTTCAGAGGTAGTCATAAATGCTAGAAACTAGCTAATATAAACTAATCAGAGCCCTAGAAATATCTCAAAACATATTTGCACTGCAGTCTATCATTTTTGTCGTATTATTTCTAAATATTTTATTTTGTCTGGACAATAATAGTCTTTTCAAATAGTTATATAATGCTTTTCATGTAACTATTCAAAGCTCCTGCATTAATTAAAAGCATTAAATCCTTGAGTAATGTAGCAAATACTACAATATTTCTGAACCTTAATTGTTTTCATTGTCAAAAGCTGATCAATACAGCCTTATTCATGGAGTTGTTTGGACAAAGAAAACTTTTCAGACAATTTTTTTTTTTTTTTAGCTCCTGCCCAACTTTCTGCACAAACTCACAACTGCAAGACCTGGAGTCACACGCAGAGAAACCACGGAAGGGGTGACTGTCACTGTCCCTGTCCCTGCACTTCCCACAGCCGCTCCCTTCCAAAGACAATGGCAAGTTATGCTTCCCACTTTGTGCTTCCTTCCAGC
The DNA here is from genome assembly GCF_003945595.2 of Pipra filicauda. Lineage (NCBI taxonomy): Eukaryota > Metazoa > Chordata > Aves > Passeriformes > Pipridae > Pipra > Pipra filicauda. The sequence continues at coordinate 639,300 of NW_024104359.1, forward strand.
TGGTAGAGCCCATGTGAGGCTTTTCAGCTCCCAGAGGACGACAAGGGAGCTGGGAGCCTTGGGAAGCAGCCCATGTGCCGAGTCTACAATCAGCTGTGACGCTCGGGGAGCTTTGAGCACCATATGGACGGGGCCAGCAGATGCTCTAGAGATGGGACCCTGCATTTGTTGTTACCTGTGACATCTAGAAACAAAGTTTTCCCTTTCAGTCCATGTCAGATCAGTGATCAATAATTCATCTGATAAGTGGAATGCAAGAAGAGGTGCCAGTTTTCTGTGGGGTATGAATAATACTGTGCTTTTTAAAAGGCATGCCGCCTTGGAACGCAGCAGAAGATGTGCAGCAGGAAATGTATGACACGGTGACAAGCTGCACTACACCCAACCCCATGTAATCCTGACATAACCTGAACATTCAACTGCCAGTTCCATGGTTTGTTTATGCAAAAGGCTGTTATTAAAACGGTGCAGTTGAATTAAGCATTCAAAGAGAAAAATCCAGGCACCAAAAAAACAAGCTCCATGGAAAAAAGAGATTTTTTTTTTCCTCCATGAAAAAAAAGATATTTACCAGAATTATCTTGAAATAACCATTGAAATATAAGTGGTCCCAGCCTGCCCCAAGAGTCAAGGCTGTAAATACAGGTAGGGTTCCTTCAGTTGTTGCTTTGGAGCCTTGGATTAGGACAATGCTCTTGACACCCAACTGGTGTGCATAAAATTTCTACTTAAAAAGTGACTGAAAACTGACTGTGCCTGTTCTCAGCTCCAATCGATAAAAACATGTATCCAGGATAAACGAGCTGAGCCTTCAATGGCAATACTCACTTTGGAGGGAGCTGTCATAACTGTTAGCTTGTCTACCCCGAGGGATAGCAGATGTGAGAAATTGGGTGGTTCAGCTCACAGCCGCCTTTGTTCGGTGTGTGAGAGAGGAGCGGGGAGACTTTAGCAACAGTCGAACAGGAATCAGGAATAAAACTGAACAAGGGCAATTAAAATTCAACAATAAATCAATTATCAGAGCATCAGATGCTCTTCTTGGCCAAGACTGACATAAATGCTCTAAACCAGGTTGGAAGTGTCTGTTCTGGCCTAAGTGATGTGTCCCTCTCCTGAATGAAGAGAAACAGCTCAGACACAAAATACTGGGATTTGCTGAGTTTAGTATATGACATACTCTAATAAGATCGAAAGGTTTATGTGTCCCCAGTGTGTCACTGAGTGGATTAGGCTGGGGAGGCCTCACAAAAAGCAAGGGGGCTGACCAGACCAAACCAAGGCATTTGCTGTGCTGACAGCCACTGCCAGCCTGGAATGAGCCCCTGGAATCCAGCTCAGGTTCCTGCCTGCTCGGGCTTGCCATGAACCAGGACTTAGGTAATCCATTTAAAAACTCCAATAACCTACAGCCAGTGTTACCTTTACCATGAATCTGTTGTCATTTTTACTACCTATTTTGAGCACATTCTTTGGTGTAGAACTGCCAGGAACCGACAAATGCAGATAGATGACACTATTTGCCTAGGAGAATGTAACAGCTTCACACAGCTATTGATCCCAACCAGATCCCAGCTGGCTCCAATGCGGCATAGGAGACTGTAAGGGAGGTCAGAGGAACCACCTCCAGCCTTCATTTCTTCTCAAAAGCCAGAAACAAACACTTTAAAAGGACAATTCTGAACGAATTTTACTCAGGAGTAGAAATAAACTCATACTCCAAATAGTTTGCAAACGTAGCTGTGAATGTCTCCAGTAGTTTCTGCCAGGAGTGTTTTCACAGCCGAGCACAAACACCCCTCAGTTCTCCTGCCTAAATCCAACAGTCTCCAGAAAACCACAGAAGTCTGAGTGCATAATGGTGTTTATAAGGCACAATTAATCCTTAGTCTTAGTTAATTTAGTTCCCTTTATAAGAGAAGTAGGGGAACCTTTCTTTTTTTATTGTCAACTGGGATCTGAAATCAAAAGCAGTAATTATGCTTCTTGCTTGTGACTAAAAATACTTATTTGACAGGTAGGAGCAACCATAAATAAACAATATTTAAATGTAAAAACAGATATTGCTTCTTGTTGAATTAATTTCAAATATCAGACACTTACCAGTATTCCGGATGTGCAAACTAATGGAGAAGAAAATGTTTATTCTTAGCCCCCTGGCAGTGCTCCACAGAGGTTTTTTATACTTTGAAACTTAAATACTCGGAATTTTCTGACTTAGCCCCGAAAGCTGGAGTCCCAGGATACCTGAGAGCAACTAACCACAGCATTGGAAAAATGAGAAATCAGGTTTTACCTTCTTTCCCCTCAAAAGTCTTTTTCTTTTGCCTATTCTTTTTCTTTTCCTTTTAGAATTGCTGTAAAATTCCAATACACTGAAACACTTTAGTTATCAAGATTGTTCACGTGGGGTCAGTTAAGGTCATGGGGTGGAGTTGTCTGTTGCCCTAACTCTCTGAGGTGGACATTGGGGGTGCAGAGTAATTCAGCTACAAATAATTAGATAATTGTGATAAAATTCCTGCAACTGGATTTATTTCCTTTTCTCAAGACAAGGTCTTGAAATAACGAAAGACAAAGAAGTCGGGATGGCTACACCTAATGTAGAAGTACCTTCACCTGACTGCCCTAAGAGCTGAGTTCGTGCAGTTTGGTATTTGTTGCAGCTAAGAACTGGTATATTTTTCCTTTTTGTAAAATGTATTTTCCTGGTTCTCCTTCTGTTGAAGTGATCCTGGAAATAACTACCTCTGTGTCACGGCATGCTGACACTATGTGTTGAGTCAAATGCAACTTTCGGAGATAAAACGATGCAAAAGCATCCTGAATCCCTCCAGTGGACTAAACTCCCTTGTTCTAAGAAAAATTAAATAAATGAATTAAAAATGCCTTGGCAATTCCCAAGTGCTGCATGGTATTATGTCCTTCAGGTTTTAGCACAGGACATGGCAGAAGCCTGCACATTGATTTGTTGGGCAGGGAAAACAGTCCAAATGCAGAATTAACGCTTGTTCTCTTTGACAAAACCAGAATTTGACAAGAATAAATTATATCTCAAACCTTACTGACTTCTAATATGCTGAGGTCACTTTAATAAACACTTCCTGGCTCTCAGATAAGTCCCTCAGTATTCCTTTTAGCCCAGCTATTAACTCTTCTGAGGCAACAGTGTTTGGAGAGTTCCCATCCATCCTGGGATCAGGCTCCAGCAGTGACACTGGTGACTCTCCCATTACTGGGGTAACCATCAGTGGCCCTGCAAAGTCACACACTGGCCGTGGAAGCAGCTGCTCCCAAAGTCCCTCTGGCAAAGGTCAGGAAACCTGCCAGGGCTTTGAGGTTTGACCGAAACCCCCAGGGACGGGGTTACTGCGATTGCAATATCACTCTAATCAGTAAAATAGAAGCTTCTTTTCATCAACAGTTAATCACAGAACTTCACTTGCCTCTAAGTTCCTTCAGTTGCCTTGACAGATGAGAGCGCAATAGCATAAATAAGAAATGACAATTTGCCAAAGAAGGTTAACATAAGGTCATGACCTTTTTTCTAGTTGACTTCTGCAGCTTATTCATGTGTGAAAACACGCTTTTGTAGCTGTAACCTCAGCATCCCTTACAGATCTGGACTTGTGTCAACAACTGAGCTTTAAAATTACCATTTAAAATGGTATTTATGTTCAGAAAATACCAGTTCTGCCTTTTGCAATGCTTGAGTAGAACTGCTTCGCATTAGAATAAAATATTAAATGTCTATACATTTCACAGTATATCTCACTGCCATGGGTTGTCAGTGGTGCCTCTGCTTAACAAACAAGGAGGTATTGCACACACACACATTTCCACTGCCTTCCTCACACCATGTTACAGCTTTCTGAGCAAATCCACTCACAGACCCTGACAAGAAATGTCCCTGAAACACCACACACCAGTACAGATCCACAGGGCACAGCATCAGGCCAACAGTCATACGCTAGTAAATGTCAAATCCTAATTTGTCATATTATTTGTGCAGTGATTTAAATCCAAATCCCTTCTCATCACTCATTTCCATCAGACACATGAAGAGCGGGAGGGAAGCAGGAGCTTTCTGTCACAATCTGTAATGCCTGTGCCAGTAACTGCCAGAAAATATTTCTCTGTCAGAGAAGCAAACTGAAGTTCTGAGCATGAAGGCTGGGGAGTGAAAGCTGCAGTACAAGACGGAGATAATTAGTTTTGAAAGGCTAATCAGGTCACAGCTCTGGCTGGCATTTCTCTAGAGATGCACATGCCTTCACCTCACCACAACTCACCTCTTGGTGCAAGTATCCCTCACGGAAGTGAAGTAAGACTTTACATACCACATATCTCTGAATGATGTATCCTGCCATAAGAGCCCCCAGTTATTTAGGGAAGATCCCTCAGCAGGAGCAGCATGGACCCCAAAGTGTGGGGTGTCCCAGGCTGTGTTGCTCAATCCCCTTCCCCACGTGGCTCCAAGCAGCCACAGAACCACCTGAGGAAGGGAAGGTTTAGTCAAAGCTGAGAGCAATAACTATTTTAAGATTATCTCAGCTATTATATTCTGTTGTCTTGTGCATATTCATGGAGCCTTGTGTCTTGCACACTCCTTTGACACACTAGAAACTGGGGATGTTGAGCATCCTCAGCTCATTCTAGCTGTGAAATTAGGCTTTAGGCTCTCCAAAAAAAATTGCTCACAACCCCTCCAGCAATGATTGATCAAACCAGCAGTACACTTCTTTATGTTGTTGGATTCCCTTCCTTAGCATTAAACAGCTACAAACGGCTAAAAAATATTTTAAAAAACCCAACAGTTATTTCCTGACAACATCCTTCCCTTTTGTCAGAAGGATACTCTATTTTGTTTCTGAAAAACACGATCAATCTTTCCACTAACAATGACTTGCTGAATAAAATCTGTGCTACTTCCATGCTGCTTTTCTAACAATGCACCTTATTTGTACCTTGGTTCATAAAAAACCCTGTACACCAATCGATCATTTCAGTCACCAGTGAAATAAAACCAACCATGAGACAAATAATGGGAGCAGAACAATAGTGAACACCTATTTAACGCTGGAGTTTAGACTGAGGGGTAACACAAAGCACAATGATGCTATAAAGGCAGAAAGAATGTAACAATAAGCCTTATTCTTCCAAAAACTCTGGTTAACCTGAATGAGAAACTGTTTTACTTCCATCTGCAAAATGACTCCTTAGAGCAATGCAGAGGCATCAATAAAACACCAATTCAGTGGTATGTCCTAAAAGACCTTCCAGCAGCACAGGCAGTTTTGTTTGGAAGCTCACTTTCCCCTCATGCTGTAATCAACCACTAAGTTACTCATATTGTAACATCTGATGGCCAGAAGTTGGCCAAAGCTGGCCTTTCTGCAGGTCGGTACAGCTCCTTGTATCATCACCTCTGCAAAAGGTCAGGTGTATTTAGTGTCACCACTACGTTCACTTTGTTCTATGACTTGAGCCTTTCCAGTTCATTATGTTTCCATTTTAGTCTAAATATTTAAAAAAGTGGCTTCAAAACAGCTAATATCTTCTCCTGCAATTCTCGGTCAGATAAAATACAGTACAAGAATCAAGTACCTTAAGCTCTGTTTGAGTTTTTAAAGCATGTCAAAATACTAGAATTTAAAGTATATTTTAAGAATAAATGAATTATGCAGAAGGAAGATTAATTTAATTAACTATTTTAAATCACAAAGGACTCTTGCATGCCAAGAAAATTAGGATTACAATGAGTAGGACCTCTGCTTTCAAAAACTTGGGGTTTGGACAACTTTTACGCAGACTTGAAATCAGTTAAGTAGTTATCAAAATACAGATCTGTACACTGGTTCATGGGCATATTACCATTCAGTCCCCAAAAGAGGTAGGAGCAGTCTGAGGTGAAGTAGCAGGAATCTGTGAATCACACATGGTACTCCTGGGTTGAGGTCTCAAAAGGACAAACTGAAAGCGTGGAGGATCATAACAAAATGCTTCAATCAAAATAAAATAATCATCTACAGCTTGTTTACACTCTCAAGGTGGATCTCAAGTGATAGGCTGCTGTAGAAAATAATTCTATTGTCTTTTAGTGAAAAAAAGAAGTTCAGCCAAATCAATTATAAAGTTAGGATAAAGCATATGACAAGCAAGAAATACAGTGCTTTGTATCTGTATTTAATCTTAAAAAGGAGTTGGACAATGGTAAGAGGAAATCCTGGAAGAAGTGAATTTGTCAGACACTGTGCAACAGGAAAAGCCAGAGAAGACAGTTTCTTGTGAAAAGATGATAATACAATTCATGAAAACCTACCCTGCAATAATAAAAAAACCACCAATGGTGCAGTTACAGTATCAATGAAATGCAGCAGAGGGTGGAATCCGGGCACACAGCAGAGCTCTCAAGATCATATGGCAGCACACACCCATTACCTGTGTCAGGGCAGAGCTCAGGAGGAAGGAACTGCTCTGGCCTGCAATCCATTACACTTTGGGTACCTTACACCTCACCTGACCGCCTCTGCCTTTTGCAGCATCTGATGCTGCACAAAATGTAGTGACTGCAGGTCAACACATCAGCTGGGCTTGTTTACACCCGCTCTGTTTACCAGTCAGAAGACTGACCATAATTCATTATGTGTTCTAACACAAGCTTATGTGATGTTTTCCTTCTGCACAACGTTGAGCTTTTGCATTAGAACAAATTTTACCCTATAATGCACTAACTAGACTTATATTTCCCTTAGGAAAAAGACAAATGGGTTTACATAGCATGTGGTTTTAAATCCTTTTTTATTCGGTTAATCTCTAGCTGTGGAATTGTGATTGAAATGTGAAATGTATGTGTATTTTCTGATAAGGACCATTTTGCTTTAGAGGCAGATGAAATATTATCAAATGTATACACTTTCTTCAAGTTTTTAAATTGATGATGGAAATCCCATAATCAGAACATGGCACAGCCAATCCAGGTTAAGTGATAACGTTTTTTCAACAAAATAAAACAAACCCCCAACCCTTTGAAGTGTTCTTACAGTTACATCTTCATAATCCAGGCATGAGAAGATCCGCACTCTCGACAACTCCGAGCACATGCTCTTCGGCTGGCGCCACATAAAAGCCAGCATTCCCTTCTCCTTACCAACATCTCGTCTGATTCCTTAATAGCAGTGAGACAGAGCACAAAACATTACCTCCACATGATTTTCCATCTTCCTCCAGTTTCTGGCCAGCTGGACACTTGCAGTGGTAGCTGCCGACGGTGTTGCAGCACTGGTCCTGACAGCCGCCGTTCTCCGCGGTGCACTCATTGACATCTGCCAGAAGAAAGGACACAGAAGTCAGTAAATTGTGGGCATTGACCATTTTTCCTGGGAATTTGAGGACAGTTGTGTACAATTCCAATGTGACAAAATGAGACAGTTACTGGGATGTACAGATAAGGACCTCGAAGCAACCCCAGGAGCAGCAACTCCCAGATGTGTTGCTGGGCCCCCCAGACCAACCAAGTTGTGCAAGGGGAAGTTTGGATTGGATATTAGGAAACATTTCTTCATGGAAAGGGTTGTCAAGCTCTCAGGCTGCCCAGCGAAGTGATGGAGTCACCATCCCTGGAGGAATTTAAGAGGTAAGTATCACAGAATCATTACAGTTGGAAAACACCTGTAAGATCATCGACCCCAACCATTAGTAGATGTGGCACTTGGGGACACACTTTAGTAATGGGTTTAGCAGTGCTGGGGGAATGGCTGGACTTGATGGTCTTAATGGTTTTTTTAACCTAAACAATTTTATGATTCTAAGAGTTGCAAGGGTGGGATTTTCCTCCTCCTCTTCTGCACAGCCTGAGTGCAGAGTCCACCCGGCTCTGGCTGCAGGTTCTACCCAATTCACCAAATTCCACCTCTGTGCAGCAACATCAGGAACAACCTTTATACAGTCACTTCCAGCAGCCTCACTTGTGTATTATGTTGCTTCCAGCAGTCGTAGCAGAGATGAGAAACCTCTGAAATAGGGTAGTATTTTAAATCAATTAAGGTCCTGCTTTCTGTCAGGCACTGGTATCTACACACCTTATTCACCTGATAAGTTACTGTTTGCCTGCATGCAAAATAGAACCTTACCCATTATAAATGAAGAACATTAAAGAACAGCATGGAAAAAAGAAATAAGTAAATAGGCAGCCTGTGGCAGAGAAAAATCAATAGCAAAGACATATGCTTTTTAGCCCTGTATTTATGTACCCTACATATGCAATTCCAAAGAAATCATCAGGCCCAGGATGAGGTTGCAGGTGCCAGATCTCTCATCCACAAGGCCTTTGGCACTGGCTGGGATCACACATTGCATTCAGGCTAGAGAGAATGAAAATCAGGAGGAGGAAGATTAAGCAACAGAAAATAAGCATCAGCATGACTGTAAAAACCACAGGCAGTTACTTCATATTAGCAGCACTCCACGTTCCCAATGGGGAAATGAGGCTTTAAAAAAAACCCATTTAATTAGTTTGCGAAGACAAATCAAAAAAAAGAATTTCACATTCATGCAAGAGAGGTGAAAGCCTTTCAACTGCAAACCTTCGATGTTAAAGACTAAGATTTACCAAGGTTTGTTAGCTCTTTGATGAGCTCGAGCTTCACTTTACTGGCTCATTTCTGATCCCGGCTAAAAGCCACAGGCTAAAATAAATTTTTGAGGAGGTTTCAGACTATTAAAAAGCTAAAAGAAAAGTGTGTCATGAAACACAAATATTTGTTAAAGTCCAGTTGAAGAGACATGAACTCACTAGAAGCACCTCTAGACTCGGTGCAACGACTGACACAACCAAAACTTCTTTGTTCTCAGTGATACTAAAAAACACTGACAGGCTACATAAAAAAATAAAGTAAAACTCACTTATAATTCACTTATCTCAGAGCTACACAACAAACCGAGCGCTAACTCGCGTGAAGTCAACAAGGCTCTTCTCAATTTCACGGGGACGCAATTTAGACGGAAACTTTTCAGAGGAAAAACACTCTCCCCCCCCACTCTGCTCAACTCCAAAATGCAAAACCAAATGGTACCAAAATAAGACGTGCGTCTGTTCGCTTCTCCTCGGCAAGAGACGGAGAGAACATATGACAAGCGACAGATTTTGGACATATTCCTCAAAGCACTGGAAGGAGGAACGACGCTCCCAGCACCGCGCAGGAGACCGACAAACAGGCGTGTTCCAAGTGATTTACCCCCCCCTCACCCCCTCCACTCGCAGACATCTTGATGTGCCTCATGGTAATAAACAGTAATGAGCCACATAATAACCCTGCTCCACAGCTTCGACTTCTATTTATACCCACAGTATTGAAAACTAATAAAGTCCCTTGCTCTTTTTATTTTCTTTAAACAAAATAAAGGGAAGAGCCGCTTTATTCTTCCACACCGTGTATAGCACCCACAAACCTACATGATCTCCCAGCATAAAACATTCACTAAATGAGATGGTCTGCGATATACAGCCCAATTTATTAACACCAGTGTCTATATTTTGAACCAAAATATTGGAAGGAAACCTTTCTAGCTGAGGAGCTAATCATTATCCTCTTGATTTCACTAGGCTATAATCCATTTGGAAGTGTATAGTGCTGTTGCATACTAATATATAGAATGTTTCTCCTTTGATTGCAGGTCTATTAGCAATCAGAAATCTTCTCCTTTCTTGTTCAGCATAAAATGCCATGGTCCAGCTATGAAAGTATTGGTGTTGTATGACTGAGAACTCATTTTCTACTTCTTCCAACTCTATCTTCTTAATGCTCTGTCCAGGATTTCCTTGCCTCTGCCTTAATACTTGTTTTCATCCTCTGATGAAATGTTTTTATCCATTTCTTTGCTGCTTTTTTTTACACCAGAAACCCATTGTTTTTTCTATTATACACACAAAACCTGACTTTTAATTTTCATGTCTCTTTAAAACAAATACCTTGTTTAAAGCTCATCATGATAAAAGAAACCATAATTTAATTTCTGAGTTAAGACACCAAAATAAGCTTTTTGATACAGCTTTATCCCTATTACAGAGCACTTATATTTGAAGGAATACACTCAATAGGTATAAATTACACTAGTTTATGGTTAAATTCCACGAAAATTTGCTCTCTAAGCATCCACATCCTTCACTGTCCTGTCTCTTGTACAAGACCTTCTCCATTGCCTGCACCCTGCCAAGTTGTTTTCTGCAACTCCATAATAAAAGGTCAGATGTTGCCTCAGTCCAAGAAGCACAGAAATAAATGATCTGAATGTAAAGTAATAAAGAATGTGTTTTACATCTGTAAGAGGATGGTTCATACGCCTCTTACAAGCCACAGTCAGCTGTTCCATATTCCTAAAACAGAGTAGTCAGGGTTTTAAAATCCAATCGCAGCTTTGCCACTGGAAAGAAAAAAAACACAACCAAAAACACACAAAAAATAAACCCAACAAAAACAATTCTGTCAAATGATAAATAATTTCTGTCTGCTTTCCATATTCAATGTCACTCAAGGTTGCAAATATATTTTGCCTTTTGAATAGTGAGAAAAATGACAGAAAATTTCTGACATGTAACAAGTCTGCCACGTTAGGTCTGACAAAAGTTCAATGTTATCAAGCCTATCAATCCATCTGTAATGACACGCTGTAGGCACTTCAAAAAAAGAAATAAACGTGATGTTTGCTACTGCAATGTTTCACGTTTATTTATAGAGCCAATATTGCAACATGAAAATGTTATCTGTGGGACACACTGGATGTGAGCCTTCAATCCTACCATGGGAAGTCATAGGGAAAAATAATTGAAAACACCTTTCATCTAGATTAATCTGATCTTAATTTTATTAATGATCTGTCCACAAACTGTGGGGAAAAAGTCCACAATATATTTTAAATCCACTAGTATGTTAAAATATGGATTGTTGACGTGTCTATGTCCCACACTACCTGCACAAGTGCTATTATAGAGTGTCACTACATAAAAAGATGTCTTTTCTCCAAAAATCTCATAAAATACTTGATATATAAGGTAATATGCCTTTTTTTTTCATGAAATGGACCATCTTTGCCCAATTAACCATGCTTAGGAGCTACATGCTAAATGGAGAAGGACTCATCCCAACTCCTATTCTTGTTTAATGCTCCTCACTCCCTGTCTGAAAATATTACACATCCTCAGCTCTGGGGAAAACAACCCTTCACCAAGTTTTTTATGAAAATCTAGATGATTTCAGATTTCCCACAAATAAATAAAAACTTTACATAAAAGGAGACACTGGACAAAGTGTTTTTCATTGGTAATTCCAATTTGAAATCTAGCAGCAGCGACCTGCACTGCCAATAGCTCTCAGATGCAGAAAGCAGAGGGAGAAAAAAAAAAATCAGTCTGAAAAGCAGAAATATATATTGGCATTGGAGCAGAAGTGTCCTCTACACTGAGCTAAAGGTGAGGGCTGCAGCTCTGCAGGGTCTCCACGTGCAGCTGAATTCAGCATCTTTAAAAACCAGTGGGAGATTAAGCATGCCAAGGAGTGAAACACCCCCAAATTTTTGGTTGTATGTTTAGACCCGTGGAACACACCAGTTAACCCACTGCCTAGAAGTTAAAGTGTTTTTATTTTACCCATACAACAACTTTATGCAATATGCATTAACATAAAGACTAATTTTTAAGACAACCAAAGGAATCTCGTAGCTGCAGCCCGGTATTTCACACCCATTTTCCAAAGTTTCTATATTTATCAGCTGCATATGAGCAACAACTTTATTTATTTAACACAACCACAGACAAACTTGCCATTTTGGTGCCCTGCTTTGGGGCTCTCCCACGCTCTGACCCATGAGCTGCCAGCTCCAGAGCTCCCTGGACTTGTAATAAATCACTGAAGTGGAATAAAATCTGTAAAATCATTCACATTGTTATTGCAATCCCGCATGAACAAAGCCCACCAGCATGGAGAGGGAAGGTGATTTTGATTAGTTTAAAAGCATTAGGCTAAAACACCGAGCTTCAATTAGGGGTCAAAGTAACCAGAACTCATTATTTAGTGGGAAGACAGCATTTCACTAATAACAGTAATAGCACTTGGGACTTTCTTCTGAAGGCTGTGATGAAGGTGGTCTGACTTCAGAAATCTAAATGTTAAATATCTTTAAGAAAGCAGTTTGATTATTCTCTCTAAGAGGCACTGGTAGCTTATATTGACTTTTATAGCAGTTTAGAGATGTAAATTCCTAACTCAGAAAACATAACTCAAATGCTGTCAGGTCAAAGAACCCTCATAATGGTTAGGATCGAAACCTAAATATAGTTTGTCATGTGCAACTTAATATATCTGAGTGCCTGGTACACAAAGATGTATATCTGCAACTATTTTACAATGTGCTTTTATAAGGAGGTGTTATAGGCAAGTGCCTGCAAATCACAGTGAATATTTGACAATTTTTTATTCACGGATCTAAATAATTTGATTTGATTCTTTTAAAGTGCTAAAGATCCAGAGAATAGGTACCATCTTAACGTAGGTTTTACACAGTGTGGGTTTTTTTAAATTACAGCTTAGATGGTCTGCAACCAAAACCACATGCCTCAAAAAAAATCCAGAAACCTGAAACAGTTGATTTGAACTTTAAAGGCTACTCAGTGCTATGAGAAAACGTGGTTCACACAAGCACATACACACATAGATCACAGCAACGTTATACATAAATATAATGTAATGAGCAAACAGACTGGACAGGCTGTCGGGCACAACACTCACACCCCAAAAACTGCATTTGTCTTTCCCTTGGTTTGCTGCGAAAGCTTTGCAGCAGTTGTCTTTGAGCAGTAATTGTCTCTAAAACATAAATTACATACATCACTTCCAGCACTAACCATAAATTACCCGCCTGAATAGCAAACAAAGCTGCTCATTCTGATAGTCAGCGCAGCCCTGCCCGGCTATTGATTAAGCACTCTCGATGCTTTATTAGGTTTTCTTCCTCCACAAAGTCAATAACAGGATGAATATTTCTTCTTGGGCTGTTATGAAGTATCGTAAATCTGAGCCGTTATTAACAAGCGCCTGATTAGTGCAGCAAACTTATCTGAGAGTTTGGCACAGGCTCCCGGAGCGTCACCTCCCAGAAAACACCCATCACTGCCACTGTCTCCATGAGCAGCTGTGGCACCTGTGCTCTCACAACTTATCACCTCCTCTTTTTCATTTTTTTTTCTTATTTTTTAATTAAAGAAATTACTGCCGCACTCATTCCTCTTTATCCCCATGTCACATTCCTACATGTGGAGAAAATCAGTCACGTAATGGTTATGTGCGTGGCCCGTGCTCCCCAGGGATGTGGGCCTCTGCCATGGTTTGGTTTCTTTTTTTATTGGGGCACTAAAAACTTCCATTTAATGCAACTTAGACGCAAAACCAAATGCAAACAAAGCTCCTTGTTAGACACACTTAGCTGGAATTAATTTTCCTTATTAAAATCATCATCTGAAGAGAAAAAAAAACACAAACACATTAATCAATCACTTGCACTTGCTCACATTAAGAACAACTCCTTTGAAACCAGAATAAAATTCTGTGGGGGGAAAAAAAACAGGTTCAAAGTTTAAATAAGTGAAACAACAAACTCTTAAAGCCCAAGGTGCTGGCACACACTGCTGTGTTAGACTGGACCTGTAGCTCATCTTGTGCCATGGCAGAGAACACTCAGTGCTGTGGGTACAGAGATGGCCCCTTCCACCACAAGCCCTCACCCTCCTGCTCTCTGCTAACTACAGACCAGATGCACTTCTGAAACCTGGCATTTAAAAGGCCTTTTAAAGTCTCTGTCCCTGCTTATGGCAGCTCTTCATAACCATACACAGGGCTACTCTCCCTCTTTTTTATTCTTCTTTTCTTTCCTAATGTCCTGCACATCGATGACATTTCGAAACGACGACTTCCAAACCCAAACTTTGATGTGAAAAAACACGAGCTTTGATTTCTTTTAATGCCTCTTTAAGATTCTGTATCAAGCAGGAACAACTATTTCCTAAAAGTGAAATGCAAGACCTAAATCATGCCCAAAGTTTTCTTCTCTTCACCAACTAGAATAACTAAAGCAAGAGGTGGAGAGAAAAAGGTCTATCACAGTACAATGAAAACCTGTAATAGTGCTCATTTTTAAACTATGTTTTCCCAGACAAGGTATGAATAATGCAACTGAACACCCCAGAAGATCTGAATAAAGCAACACCAGCCTAACGGATGCTAATTGGCGGCAATTGGAGCTGATTGTGGAGTGCGGCTGGAGCTGTGATTACAAACAGAGCTGATGCAGCCAGCCCAAACCTCAAGTACTGCTGCTGCAATTAAAGATATTTTATCAAATTAGACAACTGTTTGCCTTTGCCTGCTATGATGGTTATGAGCAAAACATAAAAGAAAGCATTACTGGCTGTAGGGCACCTTCCCCACATCAGAGCTCTGTCGAGGTGGGTTTCTTTCTGACTTTTGATGCCACAAAATGGAGCCTTTTTAGAAAGAATCCAGGACTCTGCAGTGACATCCTTAAAAGCCCTTGCTTTTGTCTAGAAGTGCTTTTGCCCTAAAAATGCAGTCTTTCTGTGGTTTATCTAAGTTCCAGCATCGACAAGTGCTGCTTATGCACACACAAACAAGAAAAGACTTTGAACTTTGAAAGTTTGATTCCACAATATAAGCCCTTACACGTTTTTGCAGGCAGGTAAACATTCTTCAGACATCATTTCCAAAGCAGTGATTATTAGTGAGACTTCAGCAACTGGATTTCTTTTATGTTTCGAGTGTTAAATCCCAAGAACAAGCCCAGTGGTTGAGTCCAGTTGAGCCAAGTCCTGGTGCCCAAAGGAGATCACAAAGTTCACCCTGAACCCTAGACATCTTTGTATCCTGCTGCCTTCTGCTTTCCTGACTGAGGAAGTCAGTAGAAGGCATCAGCCATGTGGTCATGAACTAAATCTAGCTCTTTCCTAGTACTTTCTGTTATTCCCAACAAGATGTCCAACTTTCCTCCCTTTCTCCTGTATCTCAAGAACTTCTGTCTTTCCTTCAGGTTCCTACAAAGGTCTATAAACCAGGCTATTAGAACTGAATTGAAAATGGGTACAGAAAGAAATATTCTGGGTCATTTCTAAAAGCTTAGCATTTACAGTCATTAAGTTTTACAGAGCTCCATAAGAACTAATTGCTCCCATATTTAAAAAAATAAAAATAAAAATCAAGACTATGCAAATTTATTGAAGTTTTCAGGCCCAGACAGCTGGAGAATGACAGCCAGGTAGTGCCAATGTCTTCAGGACCAAACACAAGACCAGATACCACAGCACTGGCATTAAAAAAGAATAGAAAGGAAGAAAAGGCAGCAGCTCAGCTGTATTTTTCAGAGACTTAAGATGCCATGTCTTCTGAAGACCACTGCAATAGTCCAACACATAAATAACAAAACCAGAGATAAAGATAGAGGTGTCCATTGCTGATGCCTTTCAGACTCCCCAGGACAGAAGGTGAATGAGTGTCATGGTTTCAAACAGAAATAAATGCTTGTTCCAGGTAAAACCTGTAAGGATGGGTCAGATTCTACCAGTTCAGTGCTGGCATTCCATGTGCAACGTGGGATGTTCAAAAGCTCTGCTATATATGGTAGTAACTGGAGTTTGTGACAGCAGGAGTGTGAGGAGGACGAGCTCCAGCCAGCAGGGTGCAGGAATGGGAACCGAGCGAGCGTTACCGGGAACGGCTTATCTGGAAATCAGCTCCCAAACTTTCATGTAAAGGGAACTCAAATCACAGCTATAGCTCCGAGCTGCAGAAAAGACAACAAAGAAAAGTCCTATTGTAAGTGTAGAATAAGGTAAGTGTTTATTCCAGCTTTTTCTCTGCCTGTCTTTGTACTCAGGAGCAGAACTGATCACCCTGAGAAAGTGAACGGCTCTTTTTATCTACGCCTGTAAAATAAATGTCTCGAATCAAGGACTGTCCTTTCTTCCACTGCAACACTATGGAAAAGGGACACCTGAAGCACTCCACAGCCAATTCTGATAATTCAATTCACACCAGGGCAGGCTCTCACCTCGTACAAAACACTACCTGATGCCATGGCAGGATGTGGGTGCAAAGTGACAAGTGCTGCTGCAGGGCAGAGAGCACATCAAACCCTCTCCTGCCCACAGTCTCCACCACAGGACCAAAGCCCCAAGTCCAGAGGTTGCTGCTTAACCTACAAACAGGGTGATTATTACAATAGTACGGTCTGAGCAAGCTGACAAATTGGGTAGCTTAAATTTCAAGGCACTCCTATTGTAATAAGCCATTTCCTTACAAAATATTCTTTTTCATAATATAATTAACCCCAGGACTAAGCATGTGAGCAAATTAGTTCATTTTTCACATGAATAATGAACACCTTTTTTTATTTTTTTCTTTTCCCAAACCATTATGAACAGAAATGAACGTAAAAAATTTCTCAGCAGAGAAAGGATGATGTGTGCCCAGCTTCCAGTTTAGAACAGGAATTCATTATTGAGATTTAAATGGAAGCTCCTCTTTTCTTATTTTTCTTAATAGTTGTCCTTGTTAGTAAATCAAAAACTTTGCTCATCCTCAGATCTAGCCCGGAATCAAACAGCCTCTGCTACAAACTGAAACAGGTTAAATATTTCTTCCTTCCTATGTCCTCATGAATATTCTCTCCCATCTTTTTTTTCCATTTCTAGAGGATCTTTGTAACAGTTCTGTGGGCAGAATTACTCACTGCCCTGACAAAAATCCTGCACTAACTATAGTTGTAAAGCCACCTCACTTTCTACTACAGAAAAAACCATTTCTATAATCATTCCCTGCGTGGCTGAAACACAACCACACAATCAGGTCACTCTTTTACAAGAGACATAAATGAGAACTCCTTATTTGGTTTACACAGACAGATGTTTAAGACACAGTCATTGTGTGTTCTACTAACTGATCTTGTGTGTCAAGGGCAAAACAACCCATGGGAAAAAAAAAGATTAAATCTTCATCAGTTTAATTTGTAAAGCAACCCAAGGGAAGTCATTATTCCCAGAGATTCCATTACCTAATTTGTTTTACGAATTCTTCTAACTTATCTGACACCAATGGGTGCTTGTTAACTATTGCTTAATGTCCCTGCTGTAAGGGAGTCCCTGGGTGCTTTGGAAAGGCAGAGATGTCATTTAGTGCTGAACAGGAGCTAAATATTTCAGAGAGGTCTGAATCCCCCTCATCAGACATGGCAGTGAGATGACCATCCTTCAACTCAAAGGGAATTCCCATTAAGCAGGACACTTAAACTTGGATACAGAGTTAGATGAAGCCTGAAAAAAAGAGGGATGTACAAACCATTAACTTGCATGAAGATTTTAACAGTGACAAGCTTGAAGCAAAGAAGTGAAGAAACAGGGTTTTCTTTTTCCAGTTAAATTAACAATGAGCAGCAGAGTACAGCTGTTATTTCTCGGGGCCTTTCCTAGCAGAACAGCACAGAGGTCTCCTTTAAAACAAATAAATCAGGCTCAGCACGATGGGGTAAGGCAGACACTCTGAAGAAAGAACAACTTGGCAGCAAGTTTCCTCTGCCTGACACCAGCATTTGAACCCAGGACCTGCCCAGCTCCTGCACACACATGTGCTCCCCACGTGTAGCTCCTGGCCTGAGCAGAGGCAGCAGGTTCAGCTTTACAGCCTGGGAGTCTTGCTTATAAAAATACGTGATCTCAAGGTTTATAAACCAACTGATGTTAAAGGTGATCGCAGGCAGAAGTTAGAGGGCTGAAATTGTTAATCCTGCATTGCTAAAATTGATTTGTACCAGAGCCAGAAAGAGTTGGTTTTATGTAACCCAAACTTTACACTCTGGTTCCCAACACAAACTAAATTTGCCTTTCAAATCTCTCTGGATATCAGGCATCTGGTTTTGATGGAGAGCCATAACCAATTTTTTCAAGGGGTATAACCAAAGAGAAATTTGCATTTGTGTTTTCACCAAGACATCACTGTCTTAGTGTAAATAATTTTAAACTTCCAAGTTACTGCATGAGTTGATCTTTTAATACATGATCATTTTACACCTTAAAACATGCGTTCCTCTACTTCTCTCCCTGCAAACAGATGAAATATTTTATGTTCCTCACTATTAACAAAATGTGCACCACAGTAAAATCTTAAATAACACCACACTCCTGTAAGATTGTTGAGTTTAGGATAACCAACACTATTTTTTGAGCAGCAGTAAGGTCCAAGCATTAAATTCAATACTGTTAAACAGAACGTGTATTAGAAATAAGCTCAAAGTTTTAAAGATCTACTGTAGATGTTCAAAAAATTAAAAACAGACAGCAAAGAGCAAACACTATTGGGGTAGAAAAATCCAAGCAGGGATATGAGATTGTGTGAAAATAAATGTGCATCCAGTTGACACTTGTGTGCACAAGAGAGCAGGTAAAGACAAGTATATTCCACAGACACGTGGATTGTTTGGAGTCTGAGTTCTGCTTTCAGAAGGGTGAGGAAATAAATCAATAAATATGTTTACCTTGATCTTTGCTCACTCTTATGGACCACTCAGAGCATCTCATTTAACCAAAGCTCTTCAAACCACGTGCTGCTGGCTCTTCAGCTTTTGAAAAAACAGTTGTACAATGTACGTCAGAAGGATCCAAGGCTGAACAGCCTGGCCTGAACACATCCCAGACTGGATTGAGCACCATTTAAAACCAAGATCTTTCTTCTTATGTGCATAAACCCGCCCGCTAAGCGTGAGCATCCAGGTGGGATTGCCGTGGCCGTAGGTCTGTGCCAGTTCACAGCTCAGGTTTCCACATTTGGAATTTTACCCTTTCAGTTGCAATCAAGAAATAAATCCCTCACATCCAGCCCAGGCTAATTACTTTTTTGCATGGAAGAGACAGCCAGATTCGTTGTGACGCACAAGAGGGAAGTGTGATCTACGAGCAGAGTACATGCAGTGTAATGTTATGGATGGTTCTGGAAATCCAGCCAGAAACACACGTCGCTCCCAACATTGCCTCTGTTGCCAACAGCTACCACCTAATGTTGTCTGAGAGACTGCAATGATTTCATGTTCAAAGGGAAAGGCAAAGCCTCTGGTATCTCAGATACCACGCTGCCGTTACTGATGGCAACGGGGAATTTTTAACAACTGGAGAATATTCCTGGAGAATATTCCTTCCCCACGACGGATGCAGTCACTGCGTACGTGTCCCTGTGCTACTCAAAAAACAACACACTATCCCAAAATCCTGAAAGTTTGCTGTGAAGTTTTCTGCTGAAGGAACAAATGCAGCAAGGTCATAACTTGTTCTTCCATTACAGGATACTTTAGTTATAAATTTTACTTTTTCTGTCTGCACTGCACCACCTCTTTGGTCTACCTAGAAGCTTAAAAGGCTTAATTTTACCAGGCATAATTACACCTCTCAATTCTACTAAATGCTTATACCTTTTAATTTTACTAAATACTTATATTTCATATCTCCCACACTACGACCATTAACAAACAGTGAAAAGAACATACATTGGATACTTCTCTACATTTATTCTTTTAAACACAGGACATGTGTGAACAGTGGCCAATACAGGTAACACTAAAACCTGGTTATTACACCACTGGAGCAAAACACCGGAGGTTCAAAGATGGGAGAGCAGGAAGTTAATATTTACCTTAACAGGCAAAGTTCTATAGAACATAAAGCTAAGAAGGATTATTTGTGAGTATTAGACAACTCAAAATCATTAATGAAAACTGTTTTAGCACCTGACAAGTTTTACCTAGAGCCAACCTTGGTGCTACTATAGCCCACAGTTCACCTTCCTGCTGCATATTGCAGGAGTTTTAGTGAGATATTCTGTGGTGACAACTCCTAAAGTCTGGAGAGCTTCAACATTGACCTCTGCCAGGTCCATGCAGGCTACACACAGTTGCAGGGAGGTTGTAGCAAGGTGGGAGTTGGTCTCTTTTCCCAGATAATATGCACTAGGACAAGAGGAAATGCCCTCAAATTGTGCTGGGGAGGTTTGGGTGGATATTGGGTAAAGTTTCTTCCCCAAAAGCATTGTTGAGCACTGGTACAGCTGCCCAGGGCAGTGGGGAAGTCCCCACCCCTGGAGGGGTTTAAAAGGCATGTGCACACAGTACTTGGGGACATTGTTAATGGTGGGCTTGGCAGTGCTGGGGGAAGAGTTGGACTTGAAGATCTTAGAGGTCTCTTCCAACCTCATCAATTCTCTGATCATAGAATCACTCTCACTTGCTTTCCACAGCCAGGCCTGGCTCCCTGTGGAGCAGGTGTCTGATGGTGCAAAGCAACAAGGGATGTTGTGCTCCATGTTAGATGACTGGACATCCAACTATGCCATACACCTACAAAACACACGTTTTAAAACATGGCTCTTTTCCCTCTACTTTTTTGTCTTTTTAGGGACCATTTTTTGAAATTCCTCTTGTGCATTGTCAGAGTTCCCTAATCCTGAGACCCATTCCCTTGTAACACAGACCTCAGGTAGAAGTTCTTCACAAGATGAAAAATAGTTTTAAGCATTTTATTCCCTAATTCTTTCTTTTCCCCTTATTTCTTCCATTTCTCACACCTCAATTGCCACATATTTCAGATTAAATTAAAAACTGGCCAAGTGTAGTTTTGGGGGGTTTTCCCCTCCAATGTTAAAGTATAATTATAAGATGGGGGGAATAAAATTACAAATTCCACCAAGGTCATTAATGTACAAAATGCAAATTGTCTCCCATTTGTCAAAGACCCTGGGGAAGTCTAGAGATAATTGAAATGATAGATGAACAGAGGAGACTAACTGCTAATGGTCTGTATATCAATGAATCAATGTCACATTTATGAAGGGCTTTGGGAAATTATTCTAAATACTTCATCTACAACAGCTGAAGTTTAGCCTACTTTTTCTTTTTACTTCTGAAAAATTAATGATAAAGTTCAGTTTATAGTTACACAAGGGTAAACCTGTGGTAATTAAAGCTTATTAGCAAGATATTGAAAAACTAGTTATTTTTGTGCCAGAAATGACCAAAATTCTCAGTTACCAGGGATTATGGTATAATTAAGAGCAATATATATATCAGAGATAATCAAATATAGGACCAGCCCTCACCCTCAAAGCATTTAAACTCATATAATTACCTGTGCAATTCACTTCCTCCAGAATTTAAATAAACTTGAAAGGGAGTATATTTACCACTGATTCTTGTGCTTATCTATTTTCCTGATATTTTCAATCACAAACTGAACTGCTTAGAGCAGGGGTTGTGTTCAGGTATATTTATGGGGCATTGACCAAACGGGAACAGGGAATGGAGAAAGGAAAACCAGAAACATTTCCTTTTCAAACAAAAAATAAAGCCAGTCCTGGAGGTAACTTTGGCACAGTTGCACAGAAAATTGTATTTTCACTTCAAAAGAGGAAAAACCCCAAACCAGTAAGTCACTCTGCAGAGTCTTCTCCCAGCTGTGAAGGGGCCAGGGTACATTTGTAAGGGTCAGTGAGGACAAGGCATAAGTAAAAAGCAAGTTTCAAACATTAAGATGCCATTTTGGTTTAATATGCAAATAGTTTGGGGAGGGAGGTTAGTTTAGAGGGTTTCATTACTATTACTATCATTACTATCCACATTTTTTCTGCTTTTCTTCCCACACAATAGAAAGGCTTCAGATGAAGGGAAGCCAGAAGGACACCTGCAGGCTTGTTTTATGAAAAAAAGCTTTTTTCTAGCAAAAAGAACTGAACCATCACACCCCACTGAAGTGGCAGACAGCAGTGCACTGGAACAGGCAGCATCACTACAAAAATCACCTGAATTAAACCCTTTTCAGTCCTGCTCTCACTGAACAAAATCACAAGGGGGGGACAGGGAGAGGAGGTGAGTTTTATGAAGGGTTTGTAGGATCAAAAGAGATTTGCTTCATCTGGAAATAGCACCGGGATCGCTCGGCTGGTGGAAACAACAAACCAATCCAGAAAGACATCTGGATTTCCCTAGAACCTGAAAAAGCTGGTTCTATGGAAAACATACAGGATTTGGTACATGAAGCAAGAACGAAGCTCTCAGGAAAACATCACTGTCTGAGAGGAAACTTTGCTGCTGTCTGAGAAAAGGTAACACGTACACATTGCAGGTAAAACGATCACACCCAATTTTCCAGTCCTTACAACCACAAATATTTATATAAAGAATCAAGAAGTCCCATCAATCCGCTGAGAAAACAAGAAGGGATGTCCATGTGTTGGAACCAGCCTTCTTGATTACAAAGTATCACTGGGGATGGCCGAGATCAGGAGCAGTCTCCCTTAGGATAACAACAAACCTTGAAGGAAAACTGGTCAGAAATGAAAGATCAATGTGAAAAAGGACCCTCTCCCAAATCAGTCTGCTGAGTTCATACTGACATATACCACCACTGGTCATACTGACCGTCTTTTCTGATAAAGACCTGTGAATAAATAGTCCAAAAAATCTCCATATGAAGGGGACAGTATTATGGGGTAAAACAAAATTTGCAGTGCCTATTTTTAGGAAGGGAGGGAGGGAAGGAAAGCTAAGAGCACAAATAAAACAAGGTGTCCTACAAACTACACGACATTTTTGTGGAGAAAGTCTGTTCTGGATGTTTCAGTTGGTTGCAAAGCCTGAAAACACACAAAATTAGTATCTGTTTGATGTTGGTTTGCTAATATTCCTGTCTTTTCTCCTCCCACCTCCCCTTCTCTGTCAGTCTTCCTTAGCGTGAGCTAAAATCAACCACGCTGAAACCAGTAATGTAACACCTTGCTTTCACTAAATGAATATGTATTTGTCTCCTTTTATCTGTTATTACATGTTTACTAAATGCTGAACAGGGAGGGAAGCAGGAGTGTTCCCTCTCCAAGGCTTCAGAACTGCCCTTCTCTCCCACAGATTCCCCTGTCCTCCACAAATTCTTCCCACGAGAAAAAGGCACAGAGAGGAGAGAGAAAAAGGTCCTCATCAAAGAGTAAAAGCTCCACTAAAGAAATAAAGTTGGGCTTTACAGAAATCTTTAACCTGCCAGTGAGGGTGGATATCAAGGGGTTTCTCCAAGCATCTCAGTTTTGCTGCTTTCCATCTGTGCTGGACTCCCACCTGGGGCTTCATGGAGACACAAAAGGAGCAAGACCCTGGCCTTTATGGATTTTCAGGGGAGTGTTAACTCTCCATCACTGTGGACTCTGGTGCTGTGAAATTCCAAAAGAGCTGTCAGCCAGGAATTTCACCTCACAGGTGTACCACGAGGCTCAGATGACACCTCCCGGCCAAGTTCAGCCCCTCTCCGTTGTTGTCACAGCCTGCTAAGCAGCCAATTAATAAAACATTCAACTCCTCCATTTGCTGAAGCACATTTGTTCTGCTAGATTTTAATTTTTTGAATGAGTGAAATACAAGTAAGATAATTTCCATGAGCTAATGATACAGAGGCAGTTAACTGATCACTCATTCTGCACGAGGAGATGGCTTGTCGCAGGGAACAATTTACACGCAGCCTTTCAGGGCCATAATTACTTGCAATACCACAGTCTCAGCACTCTCTTCCCTTCTCATTTTTTGCTATTTTACAGATGTGTCACTCTCAGAGTACTAAGTGAAAACAGATTACCTGCCACTGATTACCCAACACATCCGCAGAGGAAGGTGGGGGAAGCGTCTCGCCAGTGACAAGTTTTGATTTGTGGATTAAATTCCCCTCTTAATTGAGCCATACTTCTTCTGCTAACAAAGCCTTGTGGAAACCCTGGGATAAATCTACCTCTTTGCAAAGTAAGTTTTCCTCACGTCATACCCTCCCCTTTCTTTCTTCTCATTTCATTAAGATTTTGAGTTATATATACAAACTCTTCATTTCAAACACTCATTATGGAAATACTGCAAACCCTGAAGATGTCACAGTCGTTTCTTTTACAGCTTTTCTTTTTCTAGGCGACAGTCATATTGCAGAATAATTTAGACAGTAATTTAATCACAGGGTTTAGAGGTCCAGCAAATGTTACATTTACATAATGTCAGTCTTTCAGCAGATAATTTGGTCCTTTGCATGTGTTAAAAGACGACATTGCTTGTTAAGTTCATGTTAGTGCGTTTAACCCAGCAGATGAATGGCTGCTTTGTTAATCTGCCACATATTTCTGATTTTCCTTAAGGATGATTGGAAAATTCTATTTAGAGTAAATTCACGAGCACCTTCAGTCCACTGGAGTGACAAATCAAAAAGATCATTAAATCTCAGGGCATAGAAATCTCCATAAAATGGTCATAAGCTCTTGCAACACAGTAAATACCAAATTTTTCCACGTGTAAACACTTCATTAGTCAATATTTTGCTTCTGCCTGCTTTCGGTACATGTGACTGAAGTTATTAAAATGTGTCTCATAAGTTTTATAATTTCTCCTAAGGATGTACGGTATTTTGTTGCTGGAAACAAAATATTATTCTCTCTCTTGTCAAATGCTGCTAAAGGGAATGAAATAGGACATAAGAAATATGATTCAGTTTTGGCATGGTAATGCTACTACCCAGGACATCCAAAAGATAGAACAAAAGGTGGCAAATCATTATTGCTCAAAGAGAAAAAGCATGTCTGTACAAGCGATTTTCGAAAAGTACTACTGTGTATTTAAATTTAGAAGAATAATAACTTTGGTAAAAATCTCAGGAGCTTTAACACTGAATACATACATTTAATACTGTATTTCTGCCTTTTTATTTTGAAGTTGCACATTTTATCCTCGCTGCTTACATTAAAATTGAAATCCCCCTTTTAATTTAAACTTGTACAATACCAGGATTTACAGTAGAAAAAAAAAAACCTGTTGCATCATCAGGCCAGTCCATGCTGCTGTAGGATATTTCCTTATTTTCTACTCACTTGACTGGTTTTAAATGTACTTCAGCCAGCCACAGAACAAATCAATAAGCCAAAAATTACACCTGGAGCTGAGAGCACATTCTGATCATTTAGTCGTACCTTGGAACAATTTCAGCACCCTTTAAAATAGAAATGTGTTTACCTAGAGGACAAATTCATACAGTTTTCTATCAATGAAATAGGTAATAGACATCCAGGGCGAGGGTCTGGAAGCAGCTGGAGAGCAAGGCAGCAGAACAGTGTGACAGGAGACACTCATTATTCCCCTTAATCCACTCAACTGACAATTGTCACCAGTCTGACTTCTACAGTACTGAAAACATTCACTCCCTCTCCTGGCATAAGATTTTGAAAGGGTCTCATTTCATTCCTAAAAAAAAAATTATTTCTTATCATCATACACTTAAAAATCCCCTACTTTGCAATCTGCATCCTTCATGAATTATTTTTTCTTATTAAAGAAGCTAAACAGGGTTTTCCATTCATTATTTGTTTTTAAAATTAAATCCAAACAGCCTTTCTGTTGTGGCAAGTTTGGGCTGAGGACTCTGGAAAAATGAGGAAACGCAACTTCTTCCCGATGTATCCTCTTAACAATGAAAAAACTGAATTGGCTCATTTTCATTAATACTTACATGATAAAGCTTTAAAACAATCAGAATTAAATCAGATAGAGATTTAATTACCACCACAGTTAAAAAAAGGATTAGTTGCTATTGACACCTAACACAGCAAGTTCCAAATTTAGTTAAGACATTGCATCGACTGGCAACTCAGAGTGCACTCGTAAGTTTGTCATCCGAGTGATAAATTCTAAACTCAAGACACTTTCTTTGTATATTCTCCAATATAGTTTGTATTATGGTACTAAGACTGGATGACCCTTCACCAAATGTATTTCCTCACTCAGTTGTTAAGTCCTTAGGCAGTTTAAGGAAATATCCAAGGGGCCGGATTTCCTGGAGACAGAAGGTCCCACCAGTTGACCCCTTAGTCAATTAGACTGGCACAGAAATAACAATTCGTGGATTTGCACTAGGAATCCATTGGAGAAAACATGCTTGATCTCAAACTACTCCAAAAATCAATGTGTATATTGATGTACAATGAGATCTTTAATGGCAAAATCCTTAGAAGTTCTTTACCTCAAACAAATAATTAAATTAAAAAGAACTAAATGTTTCCTAATTAAACAGCATGAAGTGCCAAATACTGATCTATTTTCATCTACAACATGTTTCTGTCATTTTTCTCCTTGCAGTCCCTGATGTTTCCCTGTTGAAAAAAACTCATAAAAAAGCTGTCTTACAAATCCAAACAAAACCTCCAAGTCTCATACAAGAAAGCAGTGAAAAGTTATAGAAGTCACTCCAAAATGTTCTCATTAGCACTTCTTTAGGTAAGAATGAGAATGAAAAAACGAGCTCTGTGAGGGCTGAATGTCACAGCTATTTGTTGAAGCTTTTATAATCATATCAGTGGCTTATTGAATTTCATAGCTGCAGTTCTACATCCTTCACTGACAACTATCAGTGAGCTTAGCTCAAAATAAAAGTCAAAATCAGGATGAAAGCATAGACACAATATGCTCACACACTGAAGAAAATAAAATCTCAAAAGGTCAGATTTATGGTCAAATAGGGACACACGTAATGCTCCATTTCCTATCTTAACCCCAGTGAAGCCATAAAAGGGTAGGATATGAAGCTCAAAAATATATATATGTATTCCCTATTGTATAGGGACATTGTACAATACAACTTGATAGAGAACATTTCACTGTTCTCATTTTGCAAACGAACCTCATTCAGTGCCAGGAACGAGGCACTAATTTGATTTCTGGTTCTAAACTGTTACAAACCTTACTGGGAGTCAACTCCAGCCTCTGCCAGTGTCAAACCTGGGATGGGCAACAACAATCCACCAGTACCAGGCACAGGATGTGCTTCCCTGAGAACCCACAATTATGAGTAACCAGCAGCTGGCACAAAGTAAACTTTGTATAATCCTTGCTACAACAGCTAATCTTCCTTTTACTGTACGAATGAGTCATGCAGTGCAAAGTGAAGCAGTGCCTTTATGATATATAGGTTTTTCTTACATGCAGGTTACACATTTAATTTGCTATTTACTGAAGCCTCCAAACTTGGCAGTAGAGGGAGACTGCACGATCGCCAAAATAATCGGAGAAAATTAAGACTAGACAGTGTAGTAATGACAAAAGCCTTGGGAGAGATCACACAGATGTTTCCTGATGCTAAGCAGAAACTATCTGCAAACCCAACTAGTAAACAATAAACTAACTAATGCAAGCCCCCATCCAATATAAAAGTGGAATATTCAGTGACTCCATGTGTAAAACATCTCTCACCTGCTCGCACTGTCCCGCACGAGGCACGTAATCCTCGGGGTTGGTGTCGTGGCAAAGCCTGGAACATGTCAGTCTCCAATGGGCAAGGAGACAAACAAGATCTGTGATTTAATTAGGCCACAACTTTATTAACCTATTTCTTCAGGGAGCTCCCAGTGATCGCTCACACGGTGTAGACCATGATTCATTTTTTAATCATTTCTGTCTGGTAAAGAGCTGTGTCTGTGTTTCCCTCCCTCCTCCTCTTCATAGCCAAACTCCTCTGAGTAACCCCAAAGGGAACTAGGTGTGTGGGGGTGTCTACTGTTACCAGCTCTGTGCTGTACCCCTTTTCTTTCTAAGGACAACTTCAATCCCCCAGGGAAGTGCTTGCATGGGCAATATGAAGGTATTACACAGTCATTCAGCTCCTTCTCCTTGACACCAGCTGAGTATGGAGACAATTAACAGTTTCCTCTACAGTATTTCCCATAGGGAAGGTAGACATTAATACCTTAAAAAAAACACCCTCATATAGAATACAATGTCTTTGGAAGGCAATTGCACATTCATATCATTCCTGCTGCCTTCTGGCTTTGTCACCACCTGAAAGGCAGGTCTGACAAATCCCAAAAAGTCCTCCACGCACAGTCCCTGTGTCAAACCCCAAAGGAATCCTGTTTGCATGCAGAACAAACACTTCACAGAGCTCTTTCTGGGGGGGAATTAGCCCATCTGGTCTTATGTTGGACAATCAAGAATTGTTTTACCTTCGAGGTACTGCTCCAAATTTCCAGGGGAATTGCCTGTCCATTTGAATACCCAGTGCTGAGTAGAACCAAACATTAGCTCTCATTATTATCATTTTTTATAGCAAGGCTACAGCCCCAGGCACACTCAGATGAAGACATGACAATCAACTTTTATGGCACTTGCAACTTTTGGGCCAAGTCCTCTGCAGGCAGAGCTCCAAAGACTTCAGAGTTACACCACCAGAGAATATGTTAATTGTCTGGCCAAGACCGTAAAAAAACCCTCCTTGTTATTGTTGTTAGAAACCAAATGACAAGCAATTCATTACTGCACTGTAATTCACTGCAATTTATTGGTTGATTTGCTGTGAGGGATTTTAGATACATACTAATACACATTCTATAAAAAGAATGCAAATTCAGTAATGCAAGTCTAAATGAATAAGACATAACATTTTCTCACAGTTTGCAAGAAATTAACCTTTAACGTCTTTCCTATGCTTTGGGAACAGCACTTGGCCAAAAGCTCTTACAGTAATAAAGCAGTGACCCATAGCAAAGAATAAATGTCAGAGTGAAATGATAACAGCGAGCCTATTTGCCAGAAAGTGGTAATTTATAAGATTTTAATTTGAGATCATCATGGGGGGTCAGCCTTATCAAATAATTCAAAATGTAGGTCACAATTATAGCCCTTGAAGTGTGGTTCTGCTCTGAAATGTGACTGCAAAAATGGCATGTTTATTATTTCTAAATGATTTCTTTATCAGATGCATTGAGTTTACAAGGAAAATGCTAATGGGAGAGATTTGCTTTTTGCTTTCTCCAATTTTTACATTCATGTAGCTCACTGATTTCAGCAGTTATTTCTGATTTACATTCCTCTAAAAGGAAAATTAAACCCCTCAGTTTCTCACCTTCCTGCTTGAAGTTCCACAGAGCCAAATTACGTCCTTCTTGTTCCCTGTGTCACCAAAAGCTTTCAACAAATTTGCACATTTCTAGGCCAACTAGAATGTAAAGCCCTCTAATTCTCTCAATAATAAGGAAAAAAAAAATACAATCCACCTCTCACTTCAGGCAGATTCCTTGGGTGGTGTCAGTCATTGTGGCTCCATCAAAATCGATGGAGTTCTCCATCAAAAATCAATGGAGTTCACTCACGTACAGCTCTCTCTACAGCACTGTCCTTGGATTTGTTGGCTCTTCAAGTCTAACAGCAGAAGGAGAAAAGGCATTTAACAGGTTTTTAAATCAACCTGCCCAAATCAGTAACTGTGAAATGCTAACACCTGTCTGGAGCAGATCACTGGGGATGGCTGGAATCCAGCCTTTGCTTCAAAGCGAGCCATACATAGAAGATGGTCCAGGAAGAAGGAAAGAACCATCAAACACATTTCTTACCTTTTGTCGCAACATTTTCCAACCCTGTGATCTCCCAGTTCCAGGTGGATTTGGATATAATGCAGTATAATTGGTCATTACTCCCAGCCCTTCAGCCTATTTTCAGACATGCGTTAGGGACAGTTCTCAGCCCATTTCCAGAGAAACCAAATTGATTCCAGTGAAGCAACAGAATGAAACAAGAGCACAGTGAGTGGGGCCTGGCTAAAGATGTGTGTTAGCTCCACCACTGCCTGGATGGAGACAGGGATGTTGTGTATATGGAGGAGGGACCTTGCTGTCAATAGAACACACAGGGAGTCAATATTGCTGTTGTGTCTTGAGAACTGTGTCTTTGCTTCTTTCTCCTTTAAACAACAATGAAGGTTGAAAAAGCCTGAACTCCTCTCTGGCAAAACAAGCTGTAAACATAGACAACAAAACCCATTCAGAACAATGGTCTGATTCTCCTCTGCATTACACAGCTTGGAGTCAATTAGAGTTTGAATAAATAGGGTTTAACACAATGTGAGAAGATGACATGAAACATAATCTTAATTCAAAATAGGGCCACACTCTAATTTTGTCACATTTCCAATTTTATTTAATAATTTTATTCCATAATTACATTTCTGCAGTAATTCTGTCTTTTGACATCCTTCTTCTGTCACAACTTTCTGTAAGCCAGCATATGCATTAAACTCAATATTGACATGCAAATGGATGATCAAACATCTTCATTTGCTGTCCTAGAAATTGCCATGGACTAAAAAACGAACCCAACCATTAGAACACAGATTCCATGGGATTGCTGGACTCACAATTTGAACAAGTAAAACTCTGCTGTTAATTCAAAATACTTTAAAATCCACCTCGCTTTCTTTAAGGTATATTCCCAAGAGAGGGAATAACTGGACACTTATACAGGCTGAAGAACTGGTGACAAGTGAACCCAAGGACACATAACATTAAACATAATACCTTCCATTATAAAACAAGGTAGGAGAAATGCAACAAATTATTCCTTACAGGCAATTTGTTGCTTAATGGCCTGAAGCAACACCAAGGGCTGTTAGAGTTGATAAGACAATCCTTAACCACAGTAACAATCTATACACTGGGACTAATGGCATCATAAAGTTCAGCAATGGTTTATAACTCCAAATATTGGCAGAAGCAACCAATTTTCTGTCTCTTGGAAAGCAGAATGTCTTACATTAAGTAAATCATAATTCAAAAGCAAGGAGGGTGGAGGAAAAGAAAAAAAACCCTGCCCGCCAAATGAATAGGTTTCACTTACTATATATATTGAAAATAAATAATTATGAGTCAGGAAATAGAACATGAAGTAATGCACTGAGAACATCTTTCTGCTCCTTTCTTCAGGTTGAGGCACCATTCAGGCAGCATTTTAAGGCTGACACACCTGGCTTAGCAGACACAGGAGAAAAGGCTGCTTTCAGGAGGCCAATGCCTGGCAGGACATGCTCAATCACAAAACGACTGGAGATCTTCCAGAAGCAGCTGACAATTTGTCTAATAGTCTACCAACAAATATAGTCTGAAAAACACATCCTCTGTAACGGTACCTAAAAGCTTCAATGAACTGTCCAAAGCTCTTGAAAAGAAAGTATGAAAACCTGAAGAGTGACAGCAAGAGTCAAAACAAGCCCAAACTCAGTCCTAATAAATAGTATGTACAGTTCAAAGCTTTTAAGAATCTCAACTGAGGTGACAGATCCTGGCATATGAAGTTATCTCATGACATTTTTAACATTCAACTTCTGATCCAGACTGGAATAAACACTTAGTAATCATTTCTTTCCTCAAGTCATCTACCACATTTGAATTACCAGATGGGTCTGGAGCAGATGCAAGTTCAGGAACAGCAAGGGCTGGATTCCTATCAGAATTTTTCTCTTAAAGGATCAAAACCAGATTAATTGATATTAAAACTATCTTTTAAGTTTTCCCATACAGTAAGAACTCTGAAATGAAAGCACAACATGTTTCAGTGGACACATCTGAGTATTTTGTATCTTTGCTTGCACTGGAGAACAGTGCAGAGGGAGTTGGCAGTGTGGCACCATTTGATTTATCCCTACTGCCTCCTTGGACAGTGCCTGCACTGGTGTCTGTACAGGACTGGGGCTTCTGTGTACTGCTGGGATACAAAAAACAAAAACTAACTGAACAAAAAAACAACAAACAAACAAAGCCCCCCCAGATTCTCCCCCCCTTTTGCTACTGTAAGTTAAAAAAAACCCCAAATAACAAACCCCACATTTTAAGCAGGGAGCTTTCAGAAAATGCACAGGTTTTTTGGCACTTCAACACCTTGTGTATCATCTTGCCACTTTCTTCCCTTTAAGTGGCTACATTATTCTTGCAAACTAGCAGGGAGTGTGGAAATATTTATTATCATCTATATTTTCTGTACAAATCATCAAAGGACAGTGAGAAGTGTCCGTGTGCAGAGAGGGGGAAAGAGAAACGCAATTACTCCTGCTTGATCTGTTTATTCCACAAGTTGGACACAAGTCATTGCCATGACATTTTCATTTTCCTGGATACACGACTGGTTCTAATCTCATTTGTGCTGGTGTAAGTGCAGGAGGATCAGTGAGTTTTCCCCCCCATTTAGGTTTTGGGAAGTAACAGCAGGAATCAGGCCCGTAACCCTTGATCGTTAATTCTGGTTCACCTCTTGCATGTAACAGTAGCTGTCAAAAGGATTTTGGAAAACTGTCAATCTCTGGTAAGAGATAAAATCTTGATTAATAAAAAATAATTTAAAGCTGAGTTTGTTCATTGGAAAGAGAGGTCATTGGCACTACAGTGTCAAGAAGCCAATATTTTTCAAACACATGGTATTCTTAGGGGAAATCAAAGCAAAGTCTGTACAGAGCCTCCTGCCAAGTGAGCTAACAACTCCATTTAACAAAACAAAATCATCCTGATGCTTAGAAGAACTCTTTCCTTAACAAACAAAAATCAAAGCAAAATGCAGACCAAAGTAAAATTACTTCCATGATCAAATCAGAACCTAAGGGCCAAGCTGTGCAGGTTGAGGGAAGAGGAGGGGGGGATGGAGTTTGGCTTTTAACAAGCAAGAAGACTAATGGAAATGATCAGCGGTGAAAATTCAGTTATCTGAGCTTCTGTTCCGCTGGTCTGGAATTTATCAAGAAGTTGCTTAACAGATTTGAGTCCACAGCTCAAACTGAGAAAGCCAAAAGACAGACTCCATAGGGGTCAAGATGATCTTACTCAGCCAAAGACGTGGTGCAAGGGCTACAACAATCAGGTTACTTCACCTGCACGTGCAGATCTGCAAACCACTACTGAGCTTGGGCCACTTTCATTCCTGACACCTTCCAGAAACCAACCCAACCCACAGAGGGCAATCCCATACAGGGTTGGGCTTGCCCTGTACTAAAGGGATGCTGAATCTACTTTCCCACCTCTGAGTACTCATGCTTTTATACCAGCACAATGCACGGATAAGGTGGGGAAATATCCACCAGATAGCACATACATGGATGTACAACACTCCTTGTTAGTCTTTTTAACTTGTGATAAATTAAACGGAGACACAGAGACTTTTTCTCCAAATTTTGATTTGGAGGAACTACATCAGGGCTCCAGCAGATGCAGAGCAGATCAGTGAGGGTCACCTCCAGCTAAGCTCAGAGTGCATCTCTAGTACTCTGAATTCTCAGATCAAAACCCAAAATGTCTTTGCATCAAGTTTTCCTTACTGAAGTTACGGGAGGCTACGCCTAAGAAGGAAAAAAAATAAAAGCCAGGCTTCATTCTGTGCTTCTCTGAACTGCGCTCCTACGGGTAGGAGGATGTGTCTATGTTGCAGATAACTAACTAGCTACATGACAATATGCATTGGAGATGAAACCAAAGCAAATGCCAGCATGATATATTGTGTCAGTAACATCAAAGGAGAAGGGGAGGGGAAGTGAGTGTGAAAATCAAACAGAGTACTTGGGAAAGAAAGCTAATTTTGAGTTTGATGTGCACGAGTGACACTCATTAAAAATTGACGAGTGCATGTGAGAGGATGCCACCTGGGATTATGCAACTGCTAATTAACATTTAACACCATTTTCTAACCTTATAAAATATTCTTAGCCTGCTGAAGGCTTGTTCATAACAAGCACAATGAAAAAAAAACCTCCACCACCCAGCACCTAGCAACAGCAAATGGAACGGGGAAACTTTATGAACTTTTTAAAGCAACACAGGAGACACAAAGGGCTTAAAGGGACACAGCCAAGGGAGCACAGTCCATGGACAGATGAACACCCATGTCTGTGCCCTGCTCCTTATCACTTGCAGCGCATGGGTAAGCCCAGCAAAAGGACAAAGGAGCGAAGGGACATGGCACTGGTTACAGGCACGGGTGGGTGAACGTGTGTCCTGGTGCAGACAGACCCCAGTCCTGCTGCTTTCACAGCAGCACCGACCCTTCCTGCCCACAGGATTCACTGGATTTTCCTAGAATCATGTAGTTGTTTAGGTCAGAAAAGACCTCTCAGATCACCAAGTCCAACTGTTAACCCAGCACTGCCAAGCCCACCACTAAACCATGTCCATAAATGCCACAGCTACAGCTCTTTTAAATACCTTCAGCACATATTAATTTAAAATTAATATAAAATCCAACATATATTAAATATTTTCCAGCACAGCACCCAATTTCACCCTAAATGACACCCACCTACTTACAGTAAGCCACAACTGAGGGTATTATGTGAGGTCTCTCACCCCTGAGATTTAGCATTAGCCTTGCAATAGCTGCTAATTTTCCCTCCAAAACCCACCTCCTGGATTCATGCCACAATTCAGCAGGGAAATCCTGGTTTTTAGTCCTTTTTGTAAAGGCAGTCAGAGGAAATATGGACTCCAAAGCACCAGCATCTGTTCTTGCTGTAAGTTCACATGGATTTAGAGTCCCAAAATAGTCATTTTGAGAAGTTGGGTAGGGAGTACTAGAGTAAAAATGAGAATAACTGAAAAGAAAAGGAGAAAGTAAGGGAGACAGTAAAAGAAAGTGGAGTGAAAGCAGGTAAGGTGATAACAAGACCCAAACCTGGTGGAATGGACCATCCCAAGAGGCACATTTGCTGATTCAGCACAAAGTTCAAGAAGCCTGAGCACTTCAGAGCTTTAAAAAAACCTAAACCAAAAGCAGCAAAATGTATAGATTACATTTGGGTTTGGTCATTTCTGCTGTGTGTTTACATTGTGCATTTCATAGTTTAAACAAAGAAAGGAGACCAGAGGGACAAACCCAAACAGATCTTGCCTTTCCAGGGCTCAACACGAGGCATCCCAGCAGATCTCTCTGCTCTAATGACAATATGGTTCTCTGCAGTTATGAGACATTTTTATAAACCCAGGAGCCTTCCAGAATTTTATATGTCCCAGAAAATATATCCCTTTTAAAAGGTAAACACTTAATGATATATAAACTGTAACTTTATGATAAAAGATGGCCCCATAATATCTTTGATATGGCTCTAACTGCAGAACACTGACATATTTAGGTAGATTTTAATTAATACATTGGTATTCATACAGCATGCCCAGGAGGATTTTTGTGTCTTTCTTCACATGCTTCCAGATGAACTTGCTAATTGAATGGTTAAATGCTTTCCACAGAGGCAAGACAGAGATTCTCCCTCTTTTCACTGAGAAAAGAGAATGGGATCGACTCCTACAAATAATTCTTCAGCATAATCAAAATCTTTTAAAACAGGGTAATACCTCCAGCACTTTTAGATGTGTCACAGTTTAACCACGTTCCTTAAACGTCATAGATACCAACAGCTACTGATGCAATGTAATTTATCTACACCCAGAAAGACGTGACGTGGTGCCTTGCAGTTCTCTGGTTATGATTAACAACTACTCTGGTCCTTCTGTCCTGCGCAATGGATAAGAAGGAATCACACATTCAGGGAAGACTAAGCACAAAGCAAACAATAAAGGAGAAGTGCAAAAGAGGGAGGGGGAAAAAAGGGGCTCAATATATAAGCAGCAGAAATATTCCAGCTACAGCAGAACAAACATGAAAGCCCAAGACAAGGCAGTCGGGGGACCAGCAGCGTTAGATGCTGTCTCAGCAGACACGGCGCTGAAGCAAAGCAGGGAACTGGAAGAAGATTAATTTTTAAGCAAAAGGAGAGTTGTTCTCCCCTGCAGAATTTGAAGCAGTGCAATTCCAGATGTTCTGCTTGGGACTTCCACGCCTCCACCCGCAGTTCCCACCCTGTGGTTTTTATGGGCAGTGCCAGGACTGGGGACAGCTCTGGAGTTACTGGAGCTGTACCCAGAGCAGGACACTGCTGCACATCCAAAATTAAGAGTTATAGAAGATATATGTTCTAAATGGAAAATGAAAGGCATGTCGACATACAAAAGAAGAATTAAACCTCTGTAAAGAAGAATATTTTCATTTTTTATGGTCCCTCTTCACAATCAACATCCATATTGATTTCTTAGTGTTCCAGTCCTCAAGTTTGGATTTTACAAATCCCTAACATTCCACTGACTTTCTCCTTATGAATTGCAAAACCTACACAAAGAAAAAGGAGAGAATGAAGTTTAGATTAGTTTTTTAAGGATTATTTTTATCATTAAACACCATTGTTTCAAAAATTATAAAAGTAGGGCCTTTTCTGAAATGGTCCCTGTTAAAATGTAAAAATATCCTTTCACATAAGGAGATACTTATTTTGCAGAAAACTCAGAAGATAAAGCTTACTGATTGCCATGAACTGTCATCTTCCCAGGAAAGAGAAAAAAGAAAGATCAAACACAGACTTTTAAAATCTGCCCAAAGCTTCTAACCCTTAAGCTAATAAAAGAAAAACAGTAAATCAGCTTTAAAAATATACTACCCCAAATACTATATTCCTAGAAAAGCATGTATCTGAAAACTATTACACCTCAAATATGAGGTAAGAAAAAAAATAAAGGCCCTATCTTACATGCCAGAAGGAAATAGAGTAATTAAAAAAGAAACAGGCTGAAAAAGCCTATTGAGAGGATGGGGGAACGGGTTATTTTGATTGCCAGTACGTAAATGAGGAAGGATGTGGATAAATGGCATGTAGGGATGTGATTTTATTTATTTATTAAAACTCTTGCTAGAGCATTGCAATACATGAACTTTGTGTTTCTATAGTAAAGTATCACTGTAGGGCTTTTCTTATTTCTTTATTTTCTAAACATTTGATTTCAGAGAGCCCCCGACAGTGAATTTTGGAGCTTACTTAGAGCAGGTAACTAGTTTTGTTTAAGGTTATTGATCATATAACAAATGCTTGTATTTGTCCATACTTCTTTTATTTATATGTTTCTGTCTGTACCCAGAGGCAAAACCAAAACCCAAAGGCATGGAATGGATTTCTGTATTAAAGTGCTGATTCCTTGGTCCATCACTTTTGTCAGCTGCTCCAAGGGGCACCAATCCAAGAAATATTGGAATAACTAATTCAGAAATCTACACCTGTGCAGGCAAATATGAACAGATACACAACCAGGAGACCAGAAAATTCACATTCATGGGGAAAAAAAAACCTTTTCAATAACTCTGAACAGGCATCACAGCCTCATACTGCTTCCTGCCAGTTTTCCCTTTGCTTTTAGAAATTTCCATTTGATTTTGGTAAATGGGAATTTGAGTAAGTCACTAGCTGTGCTTAATGAAAGCTCATATGGATTTGTCCACAAAACTTAAAATATGACATTTTGGTACTGCAAGACTAAAATAAAGGTACAGTCATTACTGCAGGACACTTCTTGATGGGCTTCTTGTATAAAAACAATATTCTCTAAGGAAAACTAATTGAATTTTCTCTTCTTCAAGAACAAAATTTAGGGGAAAATAGGTACAGCATGAACAATGTGACACCCTTCCACCTCCTAAAATTACAGTAATACTAAAATCAAGATGTGATGAATTTATAAGTATTAGGTTATGTAAAACTCTGAAGGAAACAAAGGTTTTTTCCTGGTTTTACATGGAAGCTCCAGCCAATGAATCCAAGCTGCTTTCCACAAAAATACAAACCATCTATGAGGCATCAGGGATAAATTTCATTTTGTTTCCGGTCACTGTGCCTTAAAATCTCCCTCAAATTTACAGTTCATATAATAAAAAGGAGGGTGAGATTTTAAACCCTCCCTTCTTTCCTTCTTCACCAACAAAAGCAAGGCTTGACATCTCCTAACGCAAAATGCTCTTACTACGTACAGTTCATTCAGCTTTTCGTTGTCACGAACTTTGCTGGAAGCAGGAGAAAAGTAGAGTTGTTCTCTACTTGCCACACATGTTGTATTTGGTGTGAGGAAACAGCCCATAGGAAGCACATTGATCCCCAGAGGCGACGAGAACCCCACAGCCCCTGAAACCAAGTATGGGTCGCCTTAGAGTTTGCTTACGAGGTCTTACCCACCCTTGATTTCTGGAGCCATGGGGGAACTTTGGGAACGCTGCTGCATCCCTGTGGACCCCAGCGTGGGGTGAAGATGGTGAGTGTGACGTCTGTCTGCTCCGAGCCCTCATGGATTGATTATAAAACAAAGGGGGTTTGGCCAAGAAACACATATGCCTGGTCTTATGACTTATATTTCCTGCACAACATTCCTCTTACATCATTTGTACTGTCTCTGTTGCACTTTACTGGGACTAATAAACATTCCACACTTACTCTGCAATGTATTTTCTCCCTGCAAGACAGCCTACTTGCTATTAGCATGTAAACTGCACACTTGCCAGTCAGGCTAACCTCATCAATCTTAGCCAAGGCAGAAGAGCTTGTACCTTCTTACAAGATTTCTGGGATTGTACTTTTAAGTTATTCATCCATTTACTGGAAGGAAAAAAAAATCTTGAAGATTTCATCTCAAGGCTTCAAAAATAGGACATATTAATGGAAAGAAAAAAGGATCACTTGAGCTATTTTTAAACTCACATTTGAATTTTTTTCCCCCCAGAGGAATCAATTTTTGCGTTTCCCGGAAGAATATAGTACAATTCCATCTCTGCTTTGAATTAAGAAGGCAGAATGAAGGAATTAAGATTTTTAAAATAACTATCAAAACCATGCCTTGGATTTCTGTGTTTGTGCTCTCGCTCAATAATGACTCGCCACTCACCCCCTGAGGAGCAGAATAAATTAAGCGTGTACCATATTAACAAGCTTCTCATTCTGGGGCTGACTTCAATATCCCTCCGTGCCCCTGCACTGTGTGGAGAAGATGATCTCCTCCTGCCTCAAAGAACAGGGCT
Organism: Pipra filicauda; assembly: GCF_003945595.2. NCBI lineage: Eukaryota > Metazoa > Chordata > Aves > Passeriformes > Pipridae > Pipra > Pipra filicauda. The sequence goes on from NW_024104359.1 coordinate 678,078, forward strand.
CTACCCTGCCCTGCAGGACAGGTAGTCTCTGCTGGGAAGGGCTTACGGTTGAAACCAGGTGAGGAAAGAGGGTCCTTGACGTGTCCCTGAGGATCACAGCCTGACCTGGTTCAGCATCTGGCTGGCTGATGACTGGGAAATCAGCACATCAGAAGCAAAGGAAGAATCAGAAAATAGCCTGGGTTGAAAAGGACTTTAAAGACCAGCTCATTCCATGTCCCTGCCAAGGGCAGTGACACCTTCCACTAGCCCAGGTTACTCCAAGCCTGGCCTTGGACACTTCCAGGGATGGGGCAGCCACAGTTTCTCTGGGCAACCTGTGCCAGGGCCTCCCCACCCTCGTAGGGAAGAATTTCTTCCCAATATCCCATCTAACCCTGTCCACTCTCAGTTTGAAGCCATTCCCCCTTGTCCTGCCACTCCATCCCTTGTAAATAAAATCTCTCTCCATCTTGTCAGTTCCCTTCAGGTACTGGAAGGCCACAATCAGGACACTCTGAAGCTTCTCTTTTCCAGGATGAACAATCCCAATTCTCTCAGTCTTTCCTCATAGGAGAGGTGCTCCATTCCTCTAATCTCTGTTCACACTCTTTTGGGATTTCCCAAGACAAAAATTGCGTCTGGGCCACAGAATCCAAGCGCTGCAGATGGGCACAAGATTTGTCTAGTTCTTCTGAACTCATTTGTATTTTTTTGGGACTTCACATTCTGTAAAACTGAGTTCCCTCATTTCATGTTGCTTGAAAAAGTAATTCACTTTCTTAAAAAAAGGCACTTGGGTAGCTTTGTTTTGCAATAAGAAGAGAAAGACAGAGAAAGATTATGAGCCTCGCTCAAGACTGTACAGGAAAACCACCAAAATAATAAAAAGACCTTTTTAAATTTCACCTCTGATATTTTAGAACCAATTCCTGAACTCCTCTGGAGGATTCGTGAATGAAGAATTTCAATATGTTCCCTCTGCCTGAATTAACATGAGACTTCATTAGACAGAAGTGAACCCGAAACCTTGAAAGATTAGACCTCAAAGTGCAAAAACATTTGCCATTTCAGAGGCTCTGTTCCTCAGCAGAGCTGCTTCCTTGCAAAGCTTTTCCAGATGAAACTCTACAAACGGAGCATTCCTCAGAATGTGAACAAAAGCTTTCACTAGAAGGAAGGGGGGGGGAAGCATCCACATTATTTCATTCTGAAGAGTGGTGTTGTACAGCAATTACTTTGCATAAAATCTTTCATAATGAATTAAGAACCCCGAGTTAGTGCAGCAGCCAGGCTGACAGAGCAGGCAATCCATCACAGAAATGATTCATAAATTAAACCATCCCCAACTCAGGCCCTCACATATCACTGTGTAATAGCTCCTAAGGAGTCATTATGGGTATTCTGTCAATAATGCATAAACTTCATGACCCTTTTAACTCCCACCGCCCCTCAGATCCAAACAGTGATGGCCCCTCCCTCCTTCCTCCATCCCCAATTCCTGGGTGCTGTTTTCTCACCCCACAAAAGTCAGTGAGAGTGCTGCCATTGATCTCCAGCAACACAAACTCTCCTTCCCCTCAACTTAGTTCTTACAAACAAAGAAGTTGAAACTCGGCAGTGTTGCCAAGGCTGGAGCTGAATGCAGAAGACACTGAAAAACAAAGGAAATTAGGGTTTAAATATCCATCTTGCTCGTAGTGCCAGAGCTCTGAGCAAACCACTGCTGGTGTGATACACAACATGCATTGAGGTGGGTTGGTTCAGTCAGTTTAACTGCTACCCATTTTGTTAATCCTCCTCAACTTTATGCTTTCACATCATAGTTTCACATGCAGTTTCACTGACAAGAATCGAAAAAGCCAGGAGAGAAAGTCCCATTCAATGTGGCCTATGAGACTTCGTGGTTTTTTTTTTGAAATATCCCACCATAGCTCCACAATTACCGGAGTGAAACAATGAACCATCAGCTAAACATAAGGTGAAAACAGTTGGAAGGCACCTCCTCAGCCTAAGGGACACAGGAAGCACTTCAGCAGTGACCACCAGGTGCTTTTCAGTTGAAGTGCTTTATATCAAGAAGTCAGCAAAAGCATAATTTCAAATCTGAAACATATTGGTTAGGGAATATAATAAGTGACTGTGAAATTCTGAGTCTGATGTTTTACAGCCCTTGTTTGAAGAAAGTTGTTTTGCAGATGGTTCTTTTGGTAGAAGAAATACGGATGGACAAATTCAAATTAACGTGTTACTACTAAACCAAAGCATTACAGGTTACACCTTCATTAGTTCGAGAACAGTTTCACAGAAGGAAACTGTTCTTCCTTTTAAAAAATTTGAATGAGTTAAGCAGTCTGTTTTGCTATATGCAAGAAACCATCCTGTAACTTGTTATGAAAACACCAAAGCAACGCTTGAAATACCACAGGGATTTTGCTTAGAAGGAAGATTTATGAAAAAAAAATACAAAAACCTTTTTAGCACAACATATGTACAAGAGAATTTGTACTTTCTATAAAATCTCCAGACTCAAACCCATCAGTTTGGGGGTCTATTTGAAAAAAGTGAAAACTAGAATTCTGGGTTTATATTAGGATGCCCTTACCATGCAGCACAGTTTTAGTCCCTGCAACCTGCAGCTGTGCACCCCTAGCAGAGCAAAGCACAGCCTGCATCATTACTGCAGCTCCTGCAAGTCATTGCTATTCATCTTACACCTTGCAGGGTTCACTCATGGATCAGTCACATCAATTACTGCTTTACGCTACGAGGCTCTGATATCACCTCACGGAAAGCTCTGCACATCCAAATTCAAAGGCTGCCAAGGTGCAGTCGTGACTTAAACATTATCATTTACTTTTCGCACACAACTAGGAAACCTATCATTGTGAAAATGGGTAATCAGCCAAATGATCTTGCGTTCACTTCATTTAAAGATCTGCAGTTTGCAGTTCTAACAACACAGTGAAAGTGTTGGGGTGTTTTAGCCGTAAATATTATTCATAGTTTACTGGAATTTTTCAGGAAACAGAAAGAAAACAATGCGAATGAGATGATGAATACAAACTGCAAGGAACCACACATCCTGGGTTTCTTTCCAGTATTACTCTTCAGGATGGTTCAGATATTTCTCTTTCAGGGATTTTATGCATGGTAAGCAGTAAAAGTAACCAGAAATATTTTCATTGCACCAACCTTCTGGATCCACCAGGATAAATCACTTCTTAGAATAGTCGCACCAAATACTTCATGTCAGTTTAAACCTCTGGATGCCTAAACCCATCCTTCACTTCACTAGTAATTACTTTTGTAGAAAAAAAAGAAATATTACCTGCTTGACAATTTAAGCCAGCACTGACACATTAATCTTTCTCTTCAGGTAGTGTCTCAGACTGAGCACCACTCCCAACAGCAAAGCCCTGGCTTGGGGAGACACAGGCGGGTGAGACATTCCCACACTGGGGAAGGTCACAGAAACTCCTACTTGCCTTGTTTTTAAGAGTCGTTAGATTTAGTACAGTTATTTTTATGTTCTTTTCAAAAAAAAAAAAAATTCAGATAGAAGTTTATTTTCATTTTTTTCTCTGTTGTTTCCATACCTGAACACCAGGAGCCCTGAACTCTCCCACAGCTGCTAATCATGTTTGTGCCGAGGCTGACCCTGAAGCTCAGCCTCTTCAGCACAAACACAAAAACATTTTTCTCAGGGTATCCAACATCCTGAAAACCACGATTTCCACTTGTAAGAATTCTGAGAATTGTGAATTTTTCAACTCCTTCCATTCCCACTAAAAACAAACCAGGATTTCCGTTGCCATTCAGGTGTCAAGCAGAAGCTGCCGTCGAACTAAAGAATGCACAAATGGGACAGTCAGGCTGACACAGTGTCAGCAGTGGGTGCAACAGGGACATGTCCTTGACTGCTGTAAGCAGCACTAAGTGAACCCTAAGAAATGCAACCAGAAGGATTTATAGGAGCTGAGTTTCCTCCCCATGTTACACAGGAATGTGACGGACAGAGCACGGCGTTGCCTTCTGCTCTCTCGCACCACAGTTCAGGTGAATTTGTGTGCTCCCTAAGACCCTGATTTTACACCTGACACACCTGCACAGGCACTGAAGTCTCTTGACTGCTGCTCCTACAGCACTAAGCTGGTATCAGAATACGTCTATAACTTTAGAAGGATAATAAGTGGTAGGAGAAGCAGACAAGCCAGGAAGGCATGCATGCTGCAAGGGGAGCAAGTCTTGGGGGGAGTTTTTGTTGTTCTCTGTGGGTTTTTTAATATACAACCACATGAACATGGAATCTCATTTGTATTTTATAGCCCCACAGCTCTATAATCCTGGCTGCTCTGTCACCTGCCACTCAGCAGGAACTGTTCAGGTTTTATGGTGGCACTGGCATCACGTGGCCTGATATAGCAAGGCGGAACATGAAAACTGTCCCTGTGCACTGGTTTGTGTAAGGAAAAACAGCTTCATACAGTCAATATAATTTCAAGTGTATTTGGTGAAAAATTACATCCACAATTCAGCTGCACATTGAACTGAGTTTGCAGGAAACTTAGATCAGAAGGTTGTTCTATATCTGAAACACAAGGTAACCAACTGCATTGAGCTGTAACCACTTGACACATGCACCCTACTTGGGCTCCTTAGAAGGAAAAAATAAGTCACCCAGAATAAGAATTTTCCTTTCCCCGAGTTTTCTTTTTGTACCCAGATGCACAACAAACCTTACTAGATCTCTGTGTAGCGTTTGCACTGTTTCTTATTCAGACGAGAACATAAATGCAATCCACCGGCTTCACGTCTTCGCTTCTCACGGATTGACTTTTTTATACCCTTACCTGGCCTAGTTCCATTTATTAGGAACATATAAAAAATGATTGCCTTCTATAACTCTTCTTCAACAATGCCTCCAGCCTGAAGGTTTCATGAAGTTATAAGCAAAGATTTATATGTAATAAATTATTGAAAATGAAAAATATCGGTCTTTGACAAAAGTAGTATATCTCAGGCAACAATGACTTTTCTAGTGAAGGGGAAGATAAAAGTGTATTTAACAGGTATTCTGATACCATAAACTAGAATACAATATTTGCATGCTCAAATATATTACAGAAAAATATGCTAATTCAAACCTGACATTAAGAAATGACTTCCTGCTGTAAATTGGAATTCCAAATGAAACAATAAGCTGCACTAGACTTATACAGCTACACAGCCCAGTTGGCAAAGAGAATCCACTTACAGATTTAATAAAAAACAAAAACCCAAAATATATGTATATTACTGTTAAAGGAACAAAAGAAATACTAGAATGAGATTTTTTGCCTTTGTAGCTCATACCTTCTCCCAAATATCCCCTCATAATTTTCCTCTAGGAGTCCTACATCCACATCCCACCAAGCTCAAATGGTCTCAGTTTTTGTACAGAGAAGTTACTAAGTGGATTAAAGTTTATTTTTCATGTGTAGCTTCACACTTTACTGTGTTTGGCCAAGTTTCTTCAGTCAAGACGTTTGACTGAACTTGACCTAATTCATACATGATTTTAAGATGATTTTACGTATATAAACACATTAATAGATAATAAAGATATCCTACTTAGATTCATTATACTAGAAAACATCTCTTGAGATTCAAACTCCAAAGATGGTTCTAAAAGCAACTATCGCACGTGCTTTTTATGTTTTTATTTCAAATGAGAATAAATCCACTTTCACTGTACTGGCAGTTGACTTTGTCTCCACAGTTTAGGATCAGATTCAACCAGTTTTAAATAGTTTAAACTATTTCTGTATCTTAAGTTGCAGAACCTACAATGTCCATAAAACTGTCCAAATGGAATTTATACCCCCATTACACAAATAACACATCAAGCATGGAAGCCAAAATGAGAATGGCCCTTTCCCAACAACAGAACTGAAATAATATTGAAATAATACAATATAAAAACCTCATGAGCAGTCCCTTCTAAATTGCAGACTTAAAAACCTCTGCAATGGTTTTACTATAAAATGCTTCAATCTATTATAGTGATAGAAAAACTTTCTATAAAGCTGTTTTTATTCTCAATTCACGGAAGGAAAATGACAGTGTAAGACAAAGGTTCTAAGATGGCTACAGCAGAATAATTCCAGTATTTAATTCTCTTAAAAACAGTAAGTTATCAATCTTATTACTGCTAAAGAGAAAGTTTCCACTTCTGTACCCGTGACAAGCAGTTTTTCCCTACCATAAGGTGAGAGTGAACCATAAAGCTTGAATCTCAAACAGTGCAGGGATGTGAAACTTGCTGTGAAAGCTGATTCTTTGCCCTCTTCCCTCTGAAAAGTCCTCAGAGAACCACAAAGAAACATTTTAAAAATGCAATGTAAATAACTAATCACCACTTTATGAACACCAATAGGCACCAACCAGCAACTCACGTTAAGTCCAAGCAGGGGCTGAGGAGAGGCTGCTCCTCAGGAGGGTAACAGCAGCCACGAGCCATGTCCATGCACCTGGAGCTGATTCCAGCCATCTGGGCTGCATTACTGGATTAATTTAAACAGGAGATGGAAGTTTTGCATTGTCTGGGACATCAGCTTCATGATTCAGTCCGTTCCATGGCAAATGAGAAACACTCTCATAGTTGGGAGGCTTCTTAGTAAGCTCCTGAAGACTAGAGAAGGGAACTGTGTGGTGACCAGGCAGGGGGACTCCAAGTGTGTCCTGTACCCCTGGTCACTCATTTACAGAACAGGAAAGGGAAGAGAATGAAATGAAAAATACAGTGGTAGTCTGAAAACAAAAATATGTGGCTTATGTGACATGGATGGCCTACAGGAGCAGCAGATTTGATCTGGTTACCCAGACTGATCCAGTTGCCCTAAATTCCCCTGAAACGGGCAGTTCCGCATGGTCCTAAAGAATTCCATTGTCCTACCTCAGCACACTTGCACAGCTCCAGGAATACATCAAAAGAACCAGTTCTTAGTTCAAAGTTTAGTTTAGTTTTGTAGAAGTTTAGTTCAAGTTTAGTTTTCCCTTTCTAGCCTTCTGTACTGCTGACCAGGCTCCACACAAAATGCCCTGCAAATCAGATTTGCAGTTTCCATTTGAAAAAGAGAAATTAAAACACAAAAACTGCCACATTTTCCTCTACAAATGTACATTTTTTCAGGAAATGTGTATACTTCCCTCCTGCCAGTATTTTTGTGAGTGCTGAAATGCTGCATCTCTTTATAAATACAGTGCTCTAGGAGATGCCCAGGAGATTGTCCTATTCCCAGGAGAGCTTTAGGTTTATCTTGATCAGTTTATTGCCTTCCTCACATTGATTTTTGACAGTACAGAAATTTCATTTTGAATCTAAAATCCCTGACAATTTTTTTTTTCATGCCGAATTTATTACTCGCCATGAAGATGCTGCTATCAGAGCTCTCCCCAAAAAGGATGGGTGGATTTGCTTAGCCCTGAGAAAAGCCCCATTTCCAGGAGATAGTCAACAAACTGAGTATATTTTAGTTTCTTCCATCAGCAGGCTGGACCATAAATACATGCAGGAAGTAGATCTGCAAGTAAGGTGTCATCATTACATACTTATTCTGAAGCTAGTGCCTGGCTTCAGTATCTTCATAATCACAATTTACCATTTAGAAGTTGCCCCAAGCTATTGCCAATTTATAGCAGACACCCACACTGAGCAATAATGGCTTGTACTGTGATAAAATAGATTTATTCTCAATATAAATATACTTACCGAAGCAGCTTTTCTTAAATCCTTATTTATAAGACACATCAGATAGCCCAATAAGTGAAAAGAAATATTTCTATGTATCAGTTTTCACTTCATTTCTTAGAAAGATTACAGAACATCATGGACACAAGGATCGCACCAAAGCCTACATATTCTAATTTCAGAGAAAATAAAACACTATGAAGGAAAGTATTTCTACAGAAATCCATGCAAATATCAGTCTATATGCCCAGGCTTGGCTCTAAAATGCACCTCAGACTTCAAAAGGAATGGAATTGAGTTGATGGACCCCATGAAGATATTTATCTGATCAAAGACTTTCAAATTACCCCCTCCCCCTTAAGATATTATTTTATAATGTACTTTAAAAAGTCCTGGCCCTTGGTATTCACCAAGCAGTACTGGATGGTGCTGAAATTAATAAATAATAGAGCCACTAGCAACACCCTATTGATTTTCTGCCGGATTTGTCTGTCTCCTCAGAATTTTAAGAACTGTTTAAACAGATATATCCATTATGTGTTGGAAGGAATTTTAAAACTCCCCAGTAGGGCTGTAGTTGATGACATATTGACAGTATCTCAGCCTGAAATAATTTTGGACACTCTGCTTGCATTGTCTGCAGATACAGAGCCAAAAACACCCAGTTGAAGGGCAAAGTGAAGGTCAAATGCCTAAAGCACTCACAAAAGCAGCTATACTTGAACACTATTGCTTCAACCCTTGGACATTAGTTTGTGAAGACAGAAGCAATTCCTGTTATCAACTGTACAAATAAAATTATTAAACCATCAGACTGTTTTTCCATTGAAAAGAGTGCCCTAAGGACTGAGATTTTAACTCTGCTGCTAAAGAGCTGAGGAGTTCTTATCTTCATTTGCTAATATAAACAGAATACCTTCACTAATTCCCCAAAGCAGCTCCCAGCTCCTTTGCAAGGTGTTCCTTAAGTTCCTTCCCCCGTTCCACTTCTATTGTGGCACAATTTAAGAGACCATTTAATGCACTAAAACGTGAAGGCTTCAGATTCTCCATCTGAAATGTAGGACACCAGAACACTGTGTCACCTTGCTAACAGAGTGGGATGATGTGGTTTCACAGCCTTTTACCAAACCCTTGGAAACTAAGGGCATTTTTTTAATGTATTTTAATGCACTAGTTTAATAGAAAAACACATAAGAGTTTTGGTTCAACTTTGTCAGGAGACTAAAACAAGAATATGTTAATCAGCTGTGTAAATGCTCCTTCTTGCATTGATCCGATTTGCTGCTCCTTTGCTTGAGCAGGAATGTTTCCCTCATAATGGTCCTGATCAAGAAGTTTGATGTGCTGACCTTGAATATCAAATTAAGCTCCACGCTGCAAGCAAAGCATCCTATCTTCTCTAGTGGCTTATAAATTCATTAGACGCTTTAGACAGAGTTTTAAAATTTGCTGACACTAAATTCATTCAATATGGAACAGAACTGTTAAGATTTATGAGGCAAATCTGCAGTTAAGTGAAACATGCAATCTCCAGGTGATTTCCACCAGGAATCCCTTCCATCTAGGCCTTGCCTTGTTTTTCAAACAATGCCCTATTAAATTTCAGGCTCTTAATTATCTTCTCATTTTCCAGTCAGATGATCAATACCAAAGGACAGACAGCAGTCTGACAGCTGCTGGGATGAGCCCGAGCCAGGAAGGCGACAGCTCCGAAGACGGTGCTCTCTCGGTGCCGTATGGCTCGAGACAGTCATGGTGCACACCCCACACGAGTTCAAAAGGAATAACTTCAGTGTAAAAGTTCACTTGCTGCTCTGTAGTGAAAATAATTTATTTCAGATGCCACGTTTTTTGAAGCTGCTGGATCAGAATTTTAAATCCTTTTGCCATCTATATTCCCCGAGGGCACGAGAAGTGAATCAAGGCTCTTTTTTTACTTTCATGAATTCTAGACTTTGACAAGAGTTCACAGAGAAAAAAAAAAATCAGTTCTGAACACCAGGCAAGCCCTGTGTGCCTGGTCTTCGCTTAACACGCTTTGTTTTCATTTTGGCAGGATATGTTTTGTTTGCATTTAAAAAGGGGCATTTGTTATCAAACACACGTCATTACCTAAAAATCAGCTCCACCACCAATGCCAGCCTCATCTAACGTACAGGATAAAAGTCACAAAAGAAAGTTAATTCAGTCATTTGTAAAGATACTTAAAGGGCATATCAGGATGTAAAGCCTGCTCAAAACAGGAAGGAGGGATGAGGAGAGGGAGACATAAGGTAGAATTTATTATTGGAGTAATACTCTCCCAAGACTAATTTATTCGATATAAGGAAAAGTGTGTGTCGCAAACCTTCACGCTGACAAGATTTAACTAAGCAGATACACTGCAGAGAAAGGGTCAATGTGAGGACACAGAGGCACCTAAAATACCCAGCAGCCTTCCCTAAATACTCAGCTGAAATTATTCTCTCTCATCTTCCACATGGTGTGCGACACAACAGTCTCCAGCCGTATGGCACCGAGGATGCTGATGTGCACTTCTGCTGCCATCCTGGCCAAGAACCCAGAGCAGCAGCAGCTGCCACAGGGATGTCTCTTCTTTCACATTGATCATTTTGCTAAATACTGAGGACCAGCGCAGCTGTACAACTCACAGCTCCAGGGTGGAAGCTGCATGGCTCATCCCGAGACTTTCTTGGAAGTCTGGTGTCAGTCTGCAAGTTAGTTTGGATAACAGGATCCAAAATCCAAGTGGCAGACAGGGTGCTTAACCAGTTGATGCAACCTGGAGCACAAAAATACTTTTCTGTGTGTGTGTGTGTAGTTTCATTTAGAGCCAATTCTGCCTCAAATAAATATATCAAAATGGAATACAAATAGAAGTAAAAATTTGATACACTGGTAGAAACCACTTACAAATAATTGGGATGGAAATGTTTATCTGGAAGGTGATTCAAACTGGCCTGAGGAAAGAGTGGCATCAACAGAACTTGATATTACTGTTCAGTTGACTTCCCTGTTCTTACAGCTGTTGGAGGGGAAGCAGATATATCTGATGTCGACAGTAACTGCTGGAGCTGCAATTCCAACCAGGATGGCAAGGTGGAAACAGGGATCATACCTTGACCTTGTAAGTAAAGAAAATAGAGAGTGTAATTACAGTCCACAAAAACCCAGCATGCAAACAGGGAAGGACAGCAAAAGGACTTTATCCCGCATTCCAGTTGACATTTCTAAGATTTATTACAGGAATGAAGGTTTGTAAGAAGTGTCTCACAGTTAATGACATCAGAGACGAGTGTGACCTTCACTAACCCGAGTTAAAGTGAACCTAAATAAAACAGCCAGTTAAAAGATGAGGTGAGAAATGTGATGAGGCCACTAGCCATTTCTGCTTCTTCTTGAACCAGAAAGTGAAAAGGAAAGGAAAGAACTTCACTCCTCCCTGAATGGGGGAAAAAACCCCATAACCTAAGGTTTCTACCATAGCTAATCTTTCCCTGGGCAAATACAATTGGCTTTAACATACAACAAAGTCTGTCTTTTGCATTTTGGCCACTGCACATTTTATAGAGTACAAAGAGTGTTTCATTAATGCCACAAATCTGCTTTCTGAAGACTAGAAATCGCGTATTGTGATTTAGTTACACGTAAAAAGACAGCAAAACACACCATGAAAAGTTGTACCTTGTATCCAAGCACGTTGTAAAAAAGCAACCAAAACTTTTCTCTGTGCTTTTTCAAAATATTTTGCACTTAATCTACAGCAGCATGTCTAATATTTTTGAATGAAATGTCATAGCAACCAAAAATACCATCTTCAAACATAATTTTATCCTTGTCCTCTACCACTTTTTCTTCCCTTCTGTTTAATGTTATTGTGCTCACATTCGATATTCCTGTTAACAACCACCTGTTTTTGTTCTAAAATAACATCACAGCATTTTGCTTGATTTTGCCATGAAAGGCTGGACCAGATGATCCTTGAGATCCCCTTCCAACCTGTTATTCTATGATTCACCTCTCCTATTGCTCCCCTTTCCAGATTTATTTATTAGACTTTACTCCCCAGTCACTGCCTAGTGCCACATACAAACTGATCAGTCACCTGTAGGTGTCCGGTCATGGCTTGCATTAACATTAAGTCTCAATTAAGATTTTTAATTGAGATACACAATTTGTTTGAGGAGTGTGGTGTGTTTAAGAGATGCTCATCTGAGAACCTTTTCCTTCACCAAAAACATTCCTATTGGTACGAAGATGAACAAAATGGGCAGGGAAGGGAACTGGATTTTTCCCCCTCTTTTTTTTTTTTTTCATATTTTTTTATGCTGAGTTCCTGGAAAAAAAAAAAAAAAAGAAAGCAGAGACTTGACACAAGAAGTCCAAGATCTATAAATATCTTGTGCTCTGAAATGTATTTTAACTAAACACATACGAAAACACAAAGTTTCCATCACAACAGTGAAGGTTCAGTCTATGGTTCAAGTGAGCATTGCCTGCACAAGGGTCATAAAATAAAAGAATTAACAGTTTTTTATGCCCCTCAACTCTTCAGTTATTTGGATTTATGTCTGGTACTAAACCAGGAACCTAAAATCCAACTGGAAAAATTGAAGAAACCCTCAGAAAAACTAGAGATCTGTGTCCACTGCCAGATGGTTTAACAGGAACAGCAACAAAATAATATTTAATGACAGTAAGATCTGAAAGAATGATACAAATACTAGAACATAAGGTTTTTAAAGCAATTGCTTAACAAGTTTATAGGGGGATTAATAAGACACATCTGCTCATGCTAGCTGGAAATCCTGTCAGTGGCCCAGGAGCTTTCTTCCAATCTTAGGTCTATATTATTTCATGAGAATCTTTTAGTATTTAATGCATTTACTATCAGTGCTGCCCTGTGCAGCTGGAAACACTAATCTTCCCATTTTACCAGGCAAACAGGGAGGTTGAGGGCCCTGTCTGGGCTCACAGGGGAAGGAGAGTTCTGCTGCCCCAGTGAGAATGTTCCACGTGATCTCACGTGCCCCCAGTTCAGACTTTCCCAGGCTGCTGAATATTTCCCAGTTTAAACTCTTCCTTTATTCTTTCACCTCCTCAAATTCCACACCTTCCCTGGCTGCTGTTAGACGTCTGCATACTGTGTGCATTCAGAATTATCCATCCCCTTCCTAAGTGTTAGAAACTCCAAGAACAGTTGGAGTCCTTTCAAGTTGTCCCAGGCCCTACAACCTCATTTCTGTTACTATTTACTTTAGCAAGTACCAGCTGCTTGTTTTTCCCTTATCCAAGTTAGCACATTTTCAACCCCCTTCCAAGCTCTGAGAGGGATGTTGTGTTCCTGTATAACATGATCCCATCAATGCTGCTCTCACCCCACCAACCATCTTCCCCCATGTTGTTTAATCTTCTCTGCAATGAAATAATTACCACTTCTCCCACCTTTTCCAAGATCAGTAAATCTCAGTCAGCCCTCATTAGTGTAACTCTCTTATCATAGCACACAATATGACTATCACAATTATTTCCTGAATCCTTCATACTCTTATTAACAAGTCAGAAACAGCTTCTGGATGGAAGAGTTTCAAGTACTGATATGTAATTCACAGTTTAGTGTTGCCAAATCAAATTCTTTCTCTATCCACCCAAGAATATAGATGTATATAAAATATATGGTATAAATTGGTTTTAAGTTTGTAAAGCTTTTAAGTCTGTAAAGCATAGGATGCTCTGTTTCTGGTTTATGGGAGTGCTAATCAATAAGAATGTATTGCCATAAAAAAGAAAAAAAAAAAACAAACCACAACCTCCAAAAAATAGAAATAAAAGAAAACCAGCAAGGACTATCTTGAAATACCGATCTTTTAAAAGAGATTATCTTTCTATATGAATATCTGGATCTCAGGCATAAATCCTTCCCTGTGAGGGTGGTGAGGCCCTGGCACAGGTTGCCCAGAGAAGCTGTGGTTGCCCCATCCCTGGGAGTGTTCAAGGCCACGCTGGACAGGGCTTGGAGCAACCTGGTTTAGAGAAAAGTGTCCCTGCCCATGGAGGGGGTGAAACAAGATGAGCTTCAAAGTCCTTTCCAACCCAAACCATTCCGTGATTGTATGATCTTGTGTTCATCCACGGTCAAGTCTTATTTAGTTGCAATTTAAAGGCACAAGCACCACCAGCTGGGTTAAGGACGTACCACAGCATTGGCACACTTGTTCTTAAATAACTAACAACAACATACTGAAGGGGTTTGGTTTTCAATTCACATTGTTCCAGTGCTGCTGTCCTCACCTCCTTGCCTTCTCCAAAGGTACTCTCATGAGGGGTTTAATTGGTGGAATCAGAATAATGCTAAATGTGGCAGAGATTCCATTTTCAAGCACAAACCTCAGAACAACTTATGTGAACATACAGACACCAGAACCTGTGGTCAAATCCACTTGCTCCAAACGAAGACAATTTGATTAAAGAAAGCAACAGTGTGGCTTAAACTAAACTTTAATTCCAAGCTCTGAGTTAATCAATCAGTCACTAAAAACCGCAGAAAAATTAGCTGCAAAATTACCTAGTCCTTCAGCTGCTACGGATTCATAACCACCGTCCTGTTGTGCAGCCTGACTCCAGCAGTGAGCTTCACATCCGAGAAATTCATGTTGTGACAGTAAGGAATGTTAAAGCAAACCAGCCCCGTTCCTTGTGCCCAGGACAGGCATCCCACAGCTCCCACCTCCAATGCCCCACAGCAGTGCTCTGACAGTGCACAAAGACAAGGGGGTTTTAAGAGCTGGCCCAATTTCACTGCCAGGTAGACCTGACTTTGCTAGAAAGGTTAAATTCCCCATTTAGTTTAGTAGAAGTGCACTGGCTATTTTTATTTTCTTTATTAAAGAGGTCCAGTGAGGCAGCACTGTATTTCCATGATCTCCTGAGTGCCCATGTCAGAGATCCTGCACAGGTTAATAAGAACCATGAATCCAACATTCCTGCATAGCACAGCCCCAGCTGCCTTCAACAGATTTGTCCAGCATAGCCAGAGCAGACCCCAAAAAGCCATCAAAATTTCCACTGCAAGTTCAGTTCTGATCAGAAATAAACTTCTGCTCATCCCTAATTCACTTTAATCCACGGACTAGATTTCAAGGCACCCAGGTACACTTTAAATGCAACAAATATGATGCTGGCTTTCTTTCTCCTGAAGGAAAGAAAAGTCTGATAAGGAGGGAAAAAAATCAATTTTTGTTATGAGGCAACTTTAAGTTAATTTAACAATATTTCAGGATGACTGCACAGGGATTATCAGGTTGTCAACCACACAAGTTACAATCCTTTACAGTCTCATGCTGCACCTTGGTATCTGGTCATTGTTTTTGTCTCCTAAAATTAGTTTGGAGGCCTTGCTTGCACATGATTATTTTTTTCTCTGTTTGACCTGATTTTACTTGAAAAATTATCCCATAAATGCTTCTAAGCAGGATCAGTGTTTCCCATAAAATCAGAAGGTGCTTTGTGGTATGGTGGCTATTTTAATTTTCTTTTATAACCTAAATTTCCATTCCTAGGAATTAATTGATTCAGCAACAGAATTTTATAGTTCTCCTGGAGGAAGGAAGGTTCCTGGAAGCTCTCTGTCCTGCAGAAGACAGAGATGCCTACATGCCCCCTTTGTGCTGCTTCACTGCATCTCCAGCTACTCTTACCTCCAGCTCAGGAGTGTGTTTTATTTAGAATGGTGAGTCATGCAAACCTTAGTCACCATATCTGCCTTCCTCTCTTTTAGACTCATGTATGGTGCCTTTAAGAGCTGATGTACTGCAAAGAAAATGAACTTGAAAGAAGATGGTCCCATCTATGCAATAAAAGAGTTTATGTTTGAGGATATTCATTTCTTCTTACATTAGTGACAAAAAGGATAGAAAGAAAAATCTGCCAGAAATCAGCAATGGAGAACTGGGAGAAGAGTCTAATCTGAATCCTCAAGGGAAATTTAGCTAGACAAATTAAAGATCCCAGGTTAGATCTTAGCTGGTTAAAACAGCATGAAAGGGCAGTGAGAATCAAATTTTGGGTTTAAAGGTGCCCAAAGCCTGCTACTATCCTTTTATGTCCAAGGCTTGGCTTTTGTTCAATACAGGACCAGATACAACCTCTGCTCACCACACTACATTTAAAAGCAATTTCTGCCTCATCCTGTGCTTGCCCACGTAACTGCTGATCAGATCTGGTCTAACTAAGCTTTAGAAACCAAGGTCACTGTTGGGTTATTTGTCTGCACCAAGTCTGCAAGCTTATATGGTAAACTTTTGCTTTGTTTCATTTTAGATGGTGAAATGACCACAGAATACCAGAATCATTTCGGTTGGAAAACACCTCTGAGATCATTGAGTCCAACCTTTGACCAAACACCACCTTGTCCCCCAGCCCAGATCACTGACTCCAGTCATTCCTTGGACACCTCCAGGGATGGGGACTCCACCACCTCCCTGGGCAGTCCCCTCCAATGTTTAACAACCGTTTCCATGAAGAAATTCCTCCTGCTGTCCAACCTGACCCTCCCCTGGCACAACTTGAGGTCGTTCCCTCTCCTCCTGTCCCTTGTTCCCTGGGAGCAGAGCCCGACCCCTGCCCCAGCTCCCCCCTCCTGTCAGGGAGTTGCAGAGCCAGAAGGTCCCCCCTGAGCCTCCTTTTCTCCAGGCTGAGCCCCCCCAGCTCCCTCAGATGCTCTTCACTGCACTTACTCTCCAGACCCTTCCCCAGCTCTGTTGCCTTTCTCTGGACTCACTCCAGCACCTCAATGTCCCTCTTGAATTGAAGGGCCCAAAACTGAACACTGGACACCACTGACGAGCAGGAAGATTTGAAGACCTGGCAACAATCATACAACAGGACAAGGGGAAAGCCACTAACATGCAACAGAAGCATCAAAAGTTATTCTGGTTAGAAGGGATTTTTTCCAGTCACGTTTAACTTCCTACTCCACAGCCCTGAGAACTTCCAAGCACTTAAGGAGTCTCTCAGAAGAGAGATTTCAGAAGGACCACTGGAATTGTACTTTATCAGGATAATACCTGTCAACAGCCCCCTGGCATACTACTTAAAGGCTAAGTTTCCTTTGGAATTTGCTCACGGATTGGTGCAAGAGGTGGCATTTGCTCGGGAGGTTTGTGGTCCATCCCCAGGAAATCTTACAGAAATTACTCCAGAACACACAAATAGATGTGAAACCAAGGAGAGAGTGCACACAAAAATGACAGTGTTTAATTTTGGGTCAGTAAAATATTACGCTAGGTTTTAAAATGAAAGAATTCAGGTTTTAAAACCTCCTATCTTGATAAAAGAAGGGGTTTTCATCTAAGTAACTCTGGAGCAAGATGCGAGTTGTTTTACATATCAATGCCATTTTAAGCCTATTTATCATGAAATCCTCAATATTCAGGGAGCAGTTGCAAGTGCTGTTGTCCTCAAACTTTTACAGATTTTATGTCCCATAGCATTGGCTCAGTTCACTGGTACAACACCATCAAGGGCCTGAGGAAATTGCCAGGAGCCATTGTAGAGAAGTGCCCAGGAGCCAGAAGCTGGGCAGAAGGGTTAGCCACAGCCAATTGAGCTAATTGAGCATGTTTAACTTATCCTGGTACTTAAGAGCCAGAGATTCCAAGTGTGCTGGTGGAATAAAAGAACATCTGCCTGATAACATCCATTTCATGTGAGTTACAAGTTTTAGAGAGCAATTACACAGCATTTTTGTTTCAAATCCAAATCAGATGTTTAAACCATTCTGTGATTGCACAATTATCTTGTTTTATGAGGCAACCTAAACATCATTTAACAAGATTCGAGTACCACTGTGTATTTTCAATTTATTAACAAAAATACAGAAGCCAAGACCCCAAACATGGCAGGGAGAAGCAATGGAAAAGGATAACAAGGCAGTGGTGAAAACAACCCTGTTGGGAAAACACCACTCCCCCACCTTAATGGGAGCAGAGATGCTCCCAGATGTCCTGCTTTGTTATTGCAGGATTATTAAACATGCAGTAGGTGCTGATGAAGCAGAGGCACAAAGGGAAGCCAAGGCAGCTCATTCCTACCAGCTTTCCCCTAACTCTCACCTGGTGAGGACACGGGGAGGGGCAGAAGAGCCCGTTCCCAGAGCATAACACAAATCCAAGCACCAGGAGAAGCTGCTGCACTAAAAGCTCCCCTTGATTTTTGGTCCTGTCTGGGCCTGTCATCTGCAAGTCTGGTCAAGCTATGCAGCAAATTATGAATGCACAAGGTTGGACTCTGTGATTTTGGATATCTTTTCCAATCTGAATGATTCTGCGATTCTGTGAATTCTTTCTCACAGAAAGTCAGAGAATTAGAGACACAAACACGTCATCCCCTTATCTGAGTACTCAGAGACTTCCCATGACCTGTTACAGCACTGAGGGGAGAGTTAGGAAAGGATTTCAGCAGGACTGGGTTCCCTGAGTTACTTGGGGAACTGCAGCACAGCCCGGAGTTTTCTCACTCAGACTTTATCCAAACGTAAAATTGCGAAGGAAAATAAGCCAGATGCTGCCTTGGAGAGGATACAGGCGGAGTAGACATAAACATAATTCTGTTACTCAGGAATTAATTCTCACCAAAACATATTTCTGCCACACTGAAATTGCAATGTTCAGCTTCCAAACCCACAAAACCCATTCCAAGAGTACTCAGTACAATTACACCCCTAAAAAAAAAAAAAAGCTTTGATTTATCACGTCTCATTTATAAAACCTCCTTCTACAGTCGAAAGCTAATTCAGTGTTTTCTAACAGAACATTTCCAATATTACTGTACTGAATTAAGCAACAACACTGACAAGTCAAGGCCAGCTCTCAATCCTAAAGCAGTGTTGTTGAGCAGGGCCAACAAACAAGACTTTAAATGCTCACATGAACCTTCCAGTTTTTCACTCCAGGAGCACAAACATGCTCCCTGCAGGAACAACCAGTCATGACCTTCACCTGGAGAAGGAGAGGGGTTCCAGATTTCCATTTTTAAGGTGAATCTCATCATATCCCTCTAGGCTTTAGCAAGATATTTTAAGATTAGGCTTTTCCTTAGGAGGTCATGAAATACATAATCTTTGCTGTGTAACTTGCACCCTGCTCAGGGCTGGTTTAAGTCCCCCATCCCTCCTTGGACCTGTCTTTCCTTCTCATGATTCCCAATGACTGGCAAACCAAAACTCTGAAAAACTCCACCAAACCAGGCTCTCTTGCAGTGACAGAGCAGGAGAAGCCAGGAGCAGGGGGTAGCAGGTCTGACTGAACACTGCACTGCAAAAACCTCGGCAATGTAGAAGGATCACCACGAAATCTGGCCACAGCCTGACTAATTCCTTGAGGACAAATGGTGGGAGCCAAGCAGGGCTGCAGCCTGAAAAATGTGGCAGAAATTGAGGACTGCAGACATAAGGCATTTAGAGAACAATGACAACCTCAAACCTCATACATAATTATAACCAAAAATAGCTGCTTACTAATTTTTCTGCCACTAATACTTTTAGTAAAGAGCCATTACTCTATTCAGTTTTATGGAGGAAAGGAAATGTTTATGGAAGCGAAATAATTTAATCATTCATCCACATTCAACAGATTTGAAGTCGAAGGAACACAGAAAACAGTGAAATATGTACTGCTTTTATATTTGTTTCACCACTGAGTAATTTTCATGAGCAGAATACTCAAGCCTCATCTCCTTTCTGCAAGATTTAAAAGATGTATAGCACCAAAAATAATCCAGCATCAACATAGGGACAGACTAGAGGACTGAAAGGTCTCCCCAGAGCTTAACTTCTAACACTGATTTTCTGGATTTTCAGTAGAGGTTACATAAGTCTATATAATTTGCAAACTCATTTCCTCCTGAGTCATCTTTTATTTACCTTTTTTCTCCTCGCTGACTTACAGAACTAGCTTTGTGACTAAACAATTTTGGTAAGCCTTGCAATCAACAGGATTAAACAGTGTGTGTTGGGTGAACTACAGACAGAATTCATTTGTCAGATCCCCAGTGCCCTGACTTTAATCAGGGGTAATAAAGCCAGCAGTATTGCTAATCCAATCAGCAAGTCCAATGAAAAAATGAATTTGTTACTGCAGTTCAAAAACTGCCCTTTCACTGTGCAAAGCAAAAGTGGAATGAAAATCTCTCCCTTTTTCTCCCTCACTCCAAAGGTCCCTAATGAACAGAAAAGGGAGGAAGCAGAGGAGTTGCATATCAAAGCCCAGTTGTCCCTTGAAATCCAACTTTAATTATTAATACATGTGATGTGCTGAGCAAAGGCAACACATTTGAGGTCTTGCAAGCTTACACTGCAAAATGGCATGTTGCAAAGCTGCATCACTCAAAACCAAGGAGACTGCCTTTTCAACGAATTTCTCCTAATGAATTGTTGACCTGAATTTTTTCCTGCTCTGCTCCAAAAAAAATTATTTCAAAACTTTATCTATTTCCTTTTCCCAGGAAATTGTGAACAGCTGCTTCTTTAATTCTGTTTGCAGAGGGGCAAGGTGCAGCTCAGAGCACCGGGAACCACAGAAGGGTTGCAAGGACTGAGCAGGTCACAGTGATTAATGGGCTCTTGCTGACTCTGCTGGCTCGGGCTGATGCCAGGAGCTTCTCCAGCTCACCTTCAGCAGACACGGATGGCAGCACTTCTTTGAAGCAAAGCAAAAGCTGAGGAGTGTCTATGTTACAACTCCAGCTCCCCTACACTGCTCCAGGGATTGTCATGGAATCACAGAATGGTTTGGGTTGGAAGGGACCTTAAAGCTCATCTCGTTCCAACCACCTGCCACAGGAAGGGACAGGTTGCTTCCACTAGACCAGGTTGCTGGTTGTCACTGCTTTTGGAAGAGCCATGATAAATATTTCAGTTACTAATGGTATCTTTGTTCCAATCACTTATTACTAGGGAATTAGCAGTTTGAGGACTAAAGTCCCCTCCTGGTGGGGACAGGCACCCAGATTTTATAAGATTCTGTGCTTTTCACAAGCACTGAAAAATCCCTTGTCTTCTTAATGTACTGAAAAATCCCTTGTCCTCTCTTTGTCTCCATCAATTTTTAAAATGATAGACTCTAAGAATTTTCAAAGTTATAGACTCCAAGGCTGAGAATGGACAATTTTTTAAAAATTCATTATTTAACCCATAATAAAATTTCCCTCCAAAGAAAAAAAGTATGTAATTTTTTTTAAAGTATTTAATTTTTTTTAAAGTAATTTTAAAAACAAACATGTCAAAAGTAACACGGGTTAGGAGCAAACCCCCATCTCACTACAACATTAGATTGAGACTGTCCTAAGATCCATCTTGTGGACCAGATTCTGAAAAGGTGCAGTAATTGTTCAAAATCACTAATAAGTGCAGAGCAATGGTAAGATGAGTTTGCACTAATGACAAGATGGCAATACCTTCTTGAGGGTTTTTTATTAGAAGCTACAATCTCACCTATATCATTGTTACTTTGGCTGGATAGGTTGTTCCAGACAACAAAGCAGCTGTTGTAAAATAACCAGTGCTAATACTTTAATTATAGCCACATCATCATTAACTTGTGCTCTCTCAATCTGTTGCCTCCACCTGTTATTGTTAAGTTTATATTTATCTTATTATAATACCTGGGAAATAAATTATCTTCCTGTTATGTAGCTTTATATTGCTCAGCAAAGCAGGGTCCCAAGAATGATGAGGACCTTCCTACACTACCAAAAGAGGAGAATAAAATTTTTAAAATTCTCTTTCAGTTTTCCCTAATGCTCCTGGCATGTGATGTAATGACTGTGGAACTCCAGCCTGGATGTTAATGCACTTTCATAAGGAGAGAAGCAGAAAAGTTCATAAACACTTCATAAAGCCCACAGGTGCTGATGAAAAGCAGAATATACATCAAATATAAAACATTATTCAGGGTGGCAACCTCTTAGCAGGTAGGCACTGCCTATTTGAACAGATATTTTTTGTACTGATGTTGGGTTAATGAAGTAACTTTTTCTAGTTGTTCAAAGAAAAATCACTGTCTCTACATTCCCTCTTATTATCAGAGCCTGTTGATCACTGAAGTGGAAGCTCTTTTGGTCCTCTGAGTCACAGCAGGAAGCCAACACACAGCCACGAGCTGATTGAAAGTCTGAGATAGTGACTTGGGATCAGCTCCCAAACAAAGGTATAGTTTTAGAAACAGTGACACACTGTCTAGAGCTGAAAAAAAAAAGGTTGTCACACATGACAACCCCAACACTAGTCCCTGACACCTCACCTATGAGCTTACTCAGAAAATCGAGGAACATCAACAAAAGTTTCTGAAATTCTCTCCAGACAACAAAATTACTTCATATTTTCCCCAGACAACAAAAAGACTTCAATTAATCTTTACTCTGATAGACTGTTTCAGGGCACATTTGTAAATGGCCTAGGGAACCATAATTAAGCAGTTAACTTGATGAACAGCTGCACTTTTTTGAAAGCAGTCATTAAAAGTAAGAACATAGTTACCTGCCTCATTGTTTAACAAGATCTATTAGAATAAAAACATGAAATAGCAACCCTGGAGGAGAAGTCATTCTTCAGAAAATATTAGATGGTTACATTTGGTTTCCCCACAGAGTTTCTTTCTAGTCTCCAAATTTCTTTGGGAGGAAGGCAGCATCTCATTACTGCTCTTGCTCTTTTTAAAAAGAACAATGCTTGTGATTTAGCTAAAGAGAAGACATTTCAAGGAAGTGGGTGACCTCTAAATACTTTTTGGATATAAAAATTCAGAAAAGATACGTATGGGTTGCAGCTTCCTGGAATTCTCAATTAAAACAATATTACCTAAAGTATTAAGATGTCACACAGTCACAATAGAGGTGTGTTATTCACAAAACATTTTATCTTCAGTGTTTTTCTAATGCTAATTTATAATGACTCAGAATTTTATTCACTTATAAAAACTATACATGCATTAACACAAAAGCTTTTCATGTTGTCAGGGTTCAACAACAACAAAAAAACCCAACCTAGGATGTTTCAGTTTTGAAAAGAGTTGGCTGCAACACACAAAGATATGTTTAGTTTCTTTAAAGCCAATTGTTTTATCAAGCTGCTATAGGATAGATTAAAGAAAAGTATCTGAAGGTATAGCTCATTAAGTATCATGAAAAATTCTATTTATTTTTGTATGAACTTGGTTAGGAGTTAATGGGAAGACTCTACTGCCTTCCACTCATGATGGTGCCGGGATGTTCCTATAGGGCACATCAAAAGGAAATGCAAGAGAAGCATCATCATTATTTTTTTAAAATCTCAGTTCCCTTTGTATAACAGAATCAACTTCAGTGGCATCCAAAGTCTCTTTTCAGATACAAAAAGAAATTAATTCAGTAAAAGAAAAATAATCAGACGAGAGGTCAACTTTCTCACTAAAGGGACAATTAGTGCCTGGTCTATTCCCAAAGTAGCAGTGGAGAGACTTGAGAGTATTTGGATCAAACTGAAAACAGAAGGAGTAAAGAAAGCCTGACCTGGACACACATTGCAGATTTGTTTCAATATATGGTGCCAACAACCTGAAGGAGAAGGAACTGTATTTTGCCTTTGGACAGGGCTGGTTTAAGGGTCTCATTTATGCCCCACTGAACTTTACTCAAACCAAAGCGCTTGGACTAAACCCTCTGGTGTTTACCAGTGTCACACACCAGTAAAAGAAATTTTTTCTGGAACTGAGAAAAACAGTTTGCCCAGAGAAATTGTGCAGTCTCCCTCACTGGAGATATTCCAGAACCATTTGGATGCAATCCTGTGCCTTGTGCTCTGGGATGACCCTGCTGGAGCAGGGAGGTTGGACCTGATGACCCACTGTGGTCCCTTCCAACCTGACCCATCCTGTGATTCTGTGACTCAGCTTTGGAAGGCTGTGACCAACATTTTACAACCCAAAAGTCTTTTCTCAGTTGTCAAGCTCACACACCCTCTATTTCTCAGATTGTTTAGGTAACCACTATTTCTGAAAATCCAAGCTCTAGGAGCAACCCGTCCTTCAGGAAGGTGAGCAAGTTACCAGCAAAACAGATACCCCTTGATGGAAAGAGTTAAACCCCACATAAACTGGCACGTGGGAATCACAAAAGTAACTTAAGATAGGGAAATTTGGCTTAATTATTGCTATTTTCACCAAGTCATATGTCCACAAACATTGAACAATGTGCCTCAGTTTCTCTCACACATCACAAAGTTGATGTGATGGAACTCCCACGTGCTCAGAGATGAGGTGATAAGGGTGTCATTTAAAAAAACCATGAGTGTATTGATGCCTTTAACTCAGCCCTGAGAAACAAGAGGTAGACAAAGCCAATTTGGCATTGGCCCTGCAATTTCGGTGCCTCTGCGGCACTTTGGATTAACTGAGGAGCTGCAGCAGATGAAGCTGCATTCTGTACTTTCCTCACACTGCAGCTTTTAGTGGGAACAGCAAAAAATATCCTCTAAGCTCTAACCTTGTGTGAGCACGAAAGGTTAAACAGGCAAAAATCGGGCCACATAATGAGAGACTGAACGAAAGGAAGAGAAACCTTCCCGGCCAGAGTGCTTTCTGCTTCTGGAGCAGATAACCAGGCAAAGATCACACAACCTGCCCCCGGAAGATAAAGTTTCTGGTGCCTGTTCAATGCAAAGGCTTCTGCTTGTTCAGCACAGTATTTTTTTTTTTCTATATTTGTTTCCCTTAGACCTCGGTGATCTTTCCTGCATTCAATTGCTCGGCTCTATTTCTCATCATGCTGTGTGTTACAAAAGCAACTATTCAGGACTTGGAGGTGCAGAAAGTCCTTATCTTGAATTTTAAGGATAGATTACAGTAACCTCACTCACAGTGGAGAGTATTTTATACAAAGTGTTTGCACCACCAAAGTCCCTGAGAACACCAATGCTACAGAATACAGCACAACAGGAGCAGAGATATCACAAAGAGTCAAAATGTTTTCTTGGCACTTCACGCTGGCTGATAAATACACCAACACAGTACAAAATTTAATTGGTACTGGAAGTCTTTGATATTTATTACCTAAGAAAATTTACATAATAAAATCCATACCTGCACCAGAAGAGTAGGGCAAGCTGCATTTGTAAAATTCTGCTTGAATTAACTATTTTTACAATATTTCTTTCTGCCTGGATTGAAAGCTCTTGCAATATTCTGACTAAACCCAAAGGGGAGGGTAGACTTTTCTTGCTTTGGAACACATTCAGATGCCAAACCACATTCAGATGCCAAACCACAGGGATTGCTTTGGCTCTAGAGAACCAAGTCTTCTAAATTTCCGTTCCTGGCAGGAATTACGAAAAGTAAATCAACCTCTAATGGGGAAAAGCAAATACAGTGTCATTTCCAAGAAAACAAAATTGTGGGAAATCATCTGTCATACATCAGAAAAGTGAAGATGAGCAGAGTTGAGCATCCATGGGCACGGGGAGACTCACAAACCTGTCCATCTCACAGATGGGGCTGAGCTGGAGACTGCCAGCCCCGACAAGGTCAGGCTGGCAGCAGTCCCTGTGACAACGGGACCACGGTCCGGCCAAGCGTGCCGTGAACAGGCTGCCAAACAAAACTCACACTCTGACCTACAAATTGTGCCCATCAGCGTTTTGCAGGTGAAAAACAGAATCGCAGAAATTCTGCACTGACTTTGACTTGTTCGGGCTTTATTCAAGTTTGTCTACAGATTGTCTCTTCATCACTCTGCACTGAATCACAGGCTACCACAGCTTATTACGCTTAAGACAAATTTCTAAAGACTGTGCATGTGCAGTGCACCTCACCTGCCCCTTAAATCCCACCAGCTCCCTCACAGATGCTCCTCTGAATGCCAACAGCAGCCAGGGCCCTCACCAATCCCACCCAGCAAACCAAACAAAGGCTCCAGATGAGCAGAGTGAGCCAGGAGAGCCCCAGGATTCCTGGCACCCACAACAGCGACAGAAAAGCTCTGTAGGCTACTTTTAACTAAAAACATCTATGAAGCTTGTTTTTTTTTTTTTTCCACAGTATTTCTTTTCATTCCACTGGTTTTGGTTTCCAACTTCAAAAATCATCTTAAGTAAAATTACTGCATGTATGTGATCCAAGAACTTTTTTAATTCCATATCACTGAATCTCACAGAGATAGCATTGAATATACTTATTATCTCCAGAGATTAACTTTTTTGTTCAATCCTTATTAAGGAGGTTAACGTCAGCATTCCTCAAAATAACCTGAAAAAATTTATTTTATTCAAACATTGTGCTGGGATTCTGGGATTAGCTCTGTCATTTACACTTCTCCGTATACTCTAAGTAGGATCGTATGTAACTGCACAATCACAAATTTTTTATTTCTCCAGAAGTATCATTTGTTCAATAGCACATCTCATGTCTTCACACGTGCCATTAATTTGAATCACTTTTTACTTCTTTGTATGACATAAGTAATGATGAGAAGCAAGTAAAATTAGAGGACCAAAGGGCAGTACAAAAAGACACAACCTGACTGTCAGCCTGTCTGAAATCAGCACAAATATGGGATCATTCAGAGGTCTCAGCTGCAAGAACCTGTACAAAATCAAGCAAGCTGCCAACATGGCACAGCAAATTACCACTTCCATTGCTTCCTGCAAGCTTTGTGTCCTGTTAGCTCAGCTCCCAAATGCAGTGTGGTTAAATTAGCTAAAAAAGAGCAACAGGTTGTGTGGGGGAAATTCCAAGCTAACCCAGCTGAGAGCACACAGCAGTGTGAAACTGTCTCCATTCTGAATTAGTTCAAACAAACCAGAAAGAAGTGGTAGGAGGTGAAAAACAACAACAACACAGCAAAGCAGAAAGAACCCACCAACTCATCCCATGCAAAACAATCCCACAGCCATGCCAACCCAGGCCGGGCCTCCTTGGCTCCCCCAGCTCACCCTACATATCATCCCATAACATATGGTGAAATTCTGCAAGACTGCCAGTAAGTTATAAAAATTACAATGCTTGAAGTGAAGGTATTTCTGCACTTGCAAAGGAGACTCTGTGCAAGCACCCTCTGCTGAACAGCACAAGGGATGGTAACACCCTCCACAGCTCCCCACTGCCATGGCAGTCGTTCCACAGGTGTCACACTCTGATGGAGAAGTGCTCTCCCAAGTGCCTGCTCTCTTCCCCTTTCCAAAGCACGAGAGGTTTTGGCTTGCGGGATTATCCAGCCCTCTTCCAACTGCTTGGATCCATCAGGCAGTAAACCCCTCCCGGACCTGCCCCTCTCTGCCTCCTGACTGGCAGTGTCTGGGAGCTTCAACCCTTTTCTGAGGGGTCTGCCCACGAGACAGAAGGTTATTCTGTTCCCACTGCAAATATTATTCACTACCTGTCACCAAAGGCCAACAATATCTGGTGCTGTGTAAACATAAAGATACTTTGCTGTACAGAGAATGTAGACTCACTGGCTCTTAATGGATAAATAGATTTACTGAATATAGATGCTACCCCAAAGTTATCAGGCATTAATATAGTGAAATAAGGGCAAAACAATACCAAGCAATGACCTACACAGTTTTTACCTATCACAAACAAGAAATGAAAGCCTTTGATATACAAGAAACACTCTTGTAGACATGAATCCATTTTAAATGGATTTTGTTTAGAGTCACTTTCAACTTCTACTGCTTTCTTACAAACCTCGGGACTTCATTTTTAAACAAGGAACCCTTTGTATTCTGTCACACATCCACAGTAGTAAAAGCCAGATGTGAACTGCAGAGCCTCATTAAAAGCATCATTGCAAAGAGGTGATGGAAGCTTAGAGGACTTATGACCAAGCAGGGAGGTCTGAGATTCCAGTAACAGTACAAGAATACATTTTCAGGGAATAAAGCTGTTTAATGTGAAACAGCCTTTGAACTTTCAAATATGTATAGTAGTGCTGAGAGCACCACTGTTTGTAACGTAGTGGTAAGAAATAAAGATAACCACCATTTGTTAGGTTTACTTCATTCTAAAAATGCTGAAAATAACTATGGCTCCCAGTCAAATAAATTCTGTGCTCCCAATACTAGTTCCAAAGTTAAATGGCTTTAACCCAGATTACAGCTAATACCTCCCCACGCTGCAAATAACCCCAATTTTCACAAATTGCCTTACTGGAAGCCTGAAGTGGGAACAAAGGCACTCTCTGCTTGAAGGGGAGGGTTTCCACCAGGGACAGCATGATTGAGGCACGGTGGTGGTCCAGTAACTTGGAAGGCAGTGTCCCTGCTCCCACTCTGGGACAGATGGAAGGATCCAGAGCTGATGTTTCACATGGTTCTGTTTCTCTTTTCACAAGAATCATGCTTACAAGGAATATTAAATAAAATGTAGGCTGGGTGGAGTTAGGGCTTTAAATATATTTGGGATTTGTACTGTGACCATTGTGCATAATGCTGATAGAGCACTTTTGTTGGTAATTAGAGGGATGGAGTCTTAACAAGGGTAGTAAGATCCTTGTGGGCACTTTCCTGGCTCAAATGCTTAAAAAAACCTCAAGTCAGCACTCAGAACATACACAGACAAAATTAACATTGTACATTTGGTATCAGACTACGTAAGACTTCAAATTTTGCACCTTTTAACAGTCAAGGTATATCCGCAAAATCATCTTCTCTGCTCCTACAGGACACATGAAAACTCCGATACCTCTCTTTTCCTAAATATTCATTTTGTTTTAAATAAAGTCACATCTCCCACTTTCCCTTTATCAGAAGCATAAAGAAGACATTGCACCAGAGAGTAATTGGGCAGATTTAGGAATTCAAACTTATCTCCTCTTTTAGGAATGATATAAGTGAATTTAATCCAGAAAAATCATATCATTAATATGTGCTTACAGGCATTTCCTTGAGCTTTCAAGTTTGTAGAACAGTATGAGTTATCATATCAAAACCTTAAGCATTAGACAGAGAAAATGTGAGTTGCAAGGTCTGTGATGAAACATTAAGATAAGGGGAGAAAATAAGTTTCATTTTCACATATGTAATTTCATTTTCCTTTAAAAAATAAGTGCTAACTTATCCAGCCTTCTCGGCACCACTGTGTGACTCTCCTTGTATTAATTCCACTACCCATGGCCAAAAGAGATGAAGTCCAATTCTAGTTTTTGTGACAAACAGAAAAAGTTATCGGTGATGAAATATTTCCATCTGGTAAACAAAGTGCCAGAGAAATATCAGAACCACTGTCAGCAGCAGCAGCAAGGCAGAGATTTCCATTCAACCTTTAGCTTTGCTCTTGCTATCTGAAGTACTTAATATTTTCTTTCACTTCACAGTAGGTTGCTTGAAAGGGAAAATAATTCAGCATTGTCTACACAGAGAAACAACAAAACTGTATCTTAATACAGCAAAGAATTTGTCATTAAAATGACTGTTTCCTAAGTTTCATATACAAAAACTGTCCTGAAAGTACCACTATCAGAACTGACACAGAAAAAAAAAAATATAGGGATTTAACTAGTGATTCACATCCAAGTAAGATAGAACATACATAAATTTTTAAATGAAAATCCTTGCCCTTAGTTTCTGTGAGATGTTATCTAGATCACCTTTTTTAAACAAAACACCCCAGTTTACTGGCAGCTGTGTATCAGACACTGCATAGTTATTGTTGTTTGTTATCTGCAGCTTGCACAGGCAAAGTATATTAATAAACATCCCCCTTGTCTACAGCATGCTACATCTTCCAGTTTGCAGGTCTGTGCATAATACTGCAATAGCTGGCTTGAAAATCCTGCACAGGGATGAGATTCCTGACCCAAATGGCTGGACAAATTCCTCCTCTGAGACTTCCCCCCACAACACCGACTAATTCTCCTAAAACAGAGACACATCCTTGGGTATGCAGAGCAAGGGAACGCTGCTGACAGAGACAAATTTCCTGCAGATAGCACATGAAAGGGAAAGCTCCCGGTGCAGGGGGGATAATCACAGGGCAGAATAACAAAACACTGAGCTCATTTCACCTGAGCCAGAGAAAAGGCACATTTGCTCCTGAATAGACGCAGTGTTAGACATGCAATCAATGCTTCTAATTAGCTGCTAATTATAGTAGCTAGGAACTACTCATGGCATAGTCACTCAACAACTGAGATCATAATTTTAAACAAAAGTTCCTGTAGAAAAAAAACTATTTCTGAAAAAAAAAAAAAAAGAAATATTGGCACTTTTTAGTGTCAAGCAACAGCAATTAAAAGCAATTACAAACAAAGGATTTGCTTTCCTATATAATCATATTCCCTCAAATCTCTCTGCTGGCAGTGTGAGGGGAGGGTCAGGCAGGAGACAAACACAGAGAGAGCTGCACAGGTCAACTCAATTTATTTGCAAGTCTCAGTGGACTTCCAAAATAAAGAATCCTTATGAAAGGGGAATGTGTCAGCCACACAGGTCTGATGCTAAATATGTTTTAGCTTTAGAAAAGAAGATACAAAAAATATTCAACGATGAAGCACAAAAGATTAATAGTTCTGGTCATGGTCAGGCATTTGATGAATTTTCTCAAACTGACAAGGTGGGAAAAGTGGAGATCAAAACAATTGATAGCAACAATAAAATATCAAAAGGAGAAATAAAATGTGAGGACAGACCCTGCTGCAGGTGACAAAGGGGAGCAAACACTTGACAGTGAGGAAAACTCTAGATTAAGATTCATCCAGTCTCTGGGGTAGCTTTTCCAAAATCAATTGCTTGAGATTTGGTTTATCAGCTTCATCTGCCTTTTTTCTAATTCTCATATGGTTTTGCTCAAAACAGGAGCTAGCTTACTGTTTGCTTTTATCTGGATTTAAAATTATAATCCTGTTTTCCCACAGAAATTCCAGGTATTCCAATTATTTCCTTGGACTCTTACATATGTACTTTTGAATGGACAAGCTGATTAACAATTTGGTTAGATGTTTTAAAGGGATCTCCAATGCCTTTGAGGACTAATTGCAGTGGGGAGAATGGGGTTGTTCTGTCTGGGTATTATTTGGAGTGAAAAAACCTGCTGTATCTTTTGCCTACCAGGTACATCACCATTCTGTGAGGTTATCTGCTAACCTGCACATCATTTTTTAAATTTTATTGTGAGTCCAAGTGTTGCAACTTCCCTTGTTCACATCCATACAGACCTGTGAAACCCCCAGTCTGGGTAAGTGGTATTTGCAGCCAGATCTTGGTGCTCTTCCTTCTACTGGCTCCTTCCTCTCTGAGACATCAAGCATATATTTTCCTGCCTTACCACACTTCCAAGGTCCCCAACAGCTCTGTCCCATCAATCAAGATGTCAGACTTCATCACCCATATGATAAAAATAAAAGCAAACCTCTCTCCTTGCATATTGTCTTACATTGTCTCTCACCTTGTGGGACCAGGCAGGGACACAACTCTCCCTGAACAAAACTAAATCACTGCCCACCTTCAAAAACCTCTGTAGCAACTTTGTTACTAAGAAACTCAACAATTATGTCACTGGCATGACAAAAACACAACCTAAACCAATAAGTAGTTTAAATTCTCATTGGTTTTCTACCTTCCTTTTACATTTAAGGTGTAATTCTGAGCAGTGATAAGCAAAATCCCTTTGTATTTTCACCACTCTGAGAACCTCATCCATAACTGAACTCCACAGTAATGGTGTTTAAGTGAAATATCATAAAAATTATTACATGCTTCTTATCCCTATGAGTTAAACAAAAAATAAATCTACTACTTTGCATCTTTCAATAGAGATTGATAACCTTTGTATTTTTTGTCCCCATTTTTCCCCCAAATCATCAGGTACATGCTCCTCTTTCTCCTTCTGACCTCCACCCAACCTTTGTGATTTGGCAGGTCTGTATGTTGATATATCAAGTATTTCCCAGTGAACCATCTCAACTCCCTTCAATATCACACTGAGGGACAATGCACTTGCTTATGCTAAAAGGGTTTTATTACACTTACCAGTATTTTCTAGTCTTCTAATGTTACTAACTGTGGAGAACAGAGTATGCTGGGCAGGCAGAGTGCATTAATCTTACTGCCAGAAAGAGTAAGAGTTTTGCACTGGAAGCATCTGGTAAAAGCACACTAGAGACCTTGAAATCATGACTGGTGTTCTTACTATTTGCAAAAAAAATGAGTAAAAATACACACTAATTTGATTTCCCAGACCCTGTTTGCCCAATAGGAACCATCTGCTTCTATTCATTGACTCCTATCCACCCTGATCCAAAGTTCATGAATCCAGCAGCAACCATCCACTCTTTGTCTGCAATGCCTCTGCATTAATCCAAAGCAGAACGTGAAATAAAGAAAGTTAAAATGAGCTTTAACAATCTACAAAATCCTTCCATTACGCACTTTATGGCAAACGATTATCACTGCACTTTGGATTCCCATAATTAGTTACTTTCTTAATAACCTCCTGAGGGCATCATAGAACAGAGTCAATGGCTGAAAATTATAGGGCAAACAAGAGACAGCTCCACGTTGGTGTTTTATATTCAACAGCAGCAGACATGCAATGGAGTGACTTGGGCTCTGCATCCCAAGATGATCTCAGTAACTTGAGTGAATGCAAGAGAAGAATTAGCAGAGCTCCTCTCAACTTCACTCAGCAATGCCTGTGTATTTCTGTCCTCTGAAAGGATATATTTGAGACATTGAAATAACAGCAGACAGAGCTGGTGCAGAGCAACAGATTTTCACAAAGAGGAGGAGTTGTAAAAATCCTGTGTTCTGGACAGCACCCCATTACTCATCAGGGACAGCCGTAATGGAAACAGGGACTGTGTGAATCATCTGAGCTGCTCTCTAGGAACACACTGGACCGTTCTACATAGGCCATAATAATAACATTTCTTATTCTACAATGGACTTTTAGATTAACTGTCTTATCTGGTTTTATGATGCCGCGCTCGGTGCATTTCAACACAGCGGTGCTACAGGAGGTAAATCACTTCACCAGCTCTCCACCCAGAAAGCCATAGAATATCTTGAGAGGAAATAAATATTGATCAAACCTCTGTCATAATTACAGACTCCTCAGAACACTCCGCTTGCACCAAGGAAATTCTGCCATTACTGGGGAAGACTGTGTGTACCTGCAATGAGATCTACTGCCTCTAAAATTAAATTGGAAGAATAATTTCAACTGAAAGTCAGGTTAGTATGAGCACTGGCCAATATTAATTATAGCCCTAAATCACGTCCTTCTGCAAATGATGACCAGTGAACAGATGCAGCATTACCAAGTCAAAGCACAAACAGGAAGATGCTGCAATATGCATAAATGCTTTGAGCATGTACCTTAATGATATTTATTTTTCCTAAAGTTTTGGGGAACTTACAGATGAGACAAATAAAATCTAGAAAACAGTTTTCTGCATGTCGGCTTTCTGTCTTTTTTTTTTTTTTTTAAAGGATGGCAGTCACAAAAGTAAAACCTTTGAAAAACCATAATATCATTATATATGCACAAGGTTACAAGAGTTTCTAAAACTCTTTTGTGACTACACTTCCTCATTCTCGTTAGCTATGTAACAGTTGCCAAACACCTCATTACAAGATAAGCTCAGTTTTATTTCAGAAACTGAGGAACAGACAAATTATCTGACAACCCCAAGAACAAATTGGTAGTAAAAATGGGATCAGAAGCTGCTTTTTATAATCTCATGAAATACATATCTCAAAAAAGCATCATTAATGAATTTTCTCTGAAGCAGCCTTTGAAAATTCATCTTAAGAGGTGAGCAATACAAAAAACCTAAAAATAAAAATAAGTGGGCATAAAAACCTGCAAGATCTTCAGTTATTTTTGAAACTCCAGATACAGGAGAAGAGGAAAAATAAGATAGGAAGAGAAAACATTGCAAAAACAGTTCAACAGATAAATGTTTTTATATCTTAAGGAGTTAATAATTTACAGAATGTTAGAGATAATTACTTGTTTAAGCAAGCTACTCACTGGACAAATTTTAAAGCCATCAGGGGTTTTTTATTACAGTGTATCAGCTCAATTCTGATTCAGAAAAAAATATATTTTACTCAGAAAATAAACTGTAGACATGATGTTTTCTTTGAAATCCAGTACGAGCCCCCATTCTGCTGCAAGAAACGCTTTGGGGGAGAAGCTGTGTTTCAAATTTATTAATGATTCCTCAAGTTGTTATAGAAACGCAATTGCAGCGAGGCAATGTCTAGAGACACGAGCCCCTTTCATGTTCACTTTCAGAGGAGCTGGTTGCTGAGGTTACCTAACAATGGAGGAACTTGTACATCCAATTCCCTCTTTACAAAGGCACCACAAACCCAGGGCTTTCCACACAGCAATGCTGGCTAAAGCAACCACTGGGCTTTATTTACAGTGGACAAATTTAGAAAACACTGCTATCTGCTTTCTTCAAATACCTGTTGGCCATTGTATCCAGAATCAGTTTTTCTAAGAAGACATCAAAAAGTTTTCGCTGGGGAAGCAAAACACTATAGTTGTAAAACAGGCTTCAACTCTACCAACTGCTTCTGAGCTTACAGCATGTCCTAATTCATTTTTACTTTCAGTAGGACAATTGACTGCTCACTGAGACATTTAGGCTGAGATCTTAGAGACTTACATACACTCTAATACCTTCAGTCAGGACCGTAGATCCCTTCAGCAACAACTCCAGGGATGAACAGATAACCTAAGTGTGTTTTTTCAGACTTGTCAAGCATGTTCTACTTGCTGTCAGCATCAAAAACTGTTGGGCTATTTCTCCTCTTCAAAAGGCAACAGAATTTGTGAGGAAATTTGAATATGTAGGGCTAGGAAGATGGTGAAGATCCTTGAGGGGAAGCCAAATGAGGAGCAGCTGAGGGCACTTGGCCTATTCAGCCTGGAGGAGACTGAGGGGAAACCCCACAGCAGCCTAAAACTTCCTCATGAGGGGAAGAGGAAAGGCAGGTATTGATCTCTTCTCTTTGGTGACCAGTGACAGGACCCCAGGGAATGGCTGGAGCTGTGCCAGGGGAGGTTTAGGCTGGATACTGGGAAAAAGTTCTTCCTCCAGAGGGTGGTGGGGCACTGAACAGGTTCCCCAGGACAGTGGTCATGGCCCCAAGGCTGCCAGAACTCAAGGATTGTTTGGACAACGCTCTCAGGGACAGGGTGGGATTGTTGGGAATGGTCCTGTGCAGGGCCAGGAGTTGGACTCAATGATCCTCGTGGGTCATGCAAAAGAAATAAAAGTTTGTTGTTGTTACTACAAATTGCATTTGAATATGATGCAAGTGAGCAGGGCTGAAAAGTCAAGCAAGGATGGAGGAGAAAGCAAAGAGAAAAAAATAAAAAAGGTTTGTTTTCATAATTATAAACAGATTTCAAAAGGAAAACTCAGTTCCATTACAGTCAAGGAGTGCTTTTCCATCAATTCTAAGGAGCCATGACTTCACTCCCAGACTGTTATGAAGTACAACCAGCTACTACATCTTTTTTTTTTTCTTTCTTTTTTTTTTTTTTTTTAAACAAAGAGAGAAATACTAAAATGAAAAACCTTTGAGTCTGGCAAATCCCAGAACAGCAGTTGAATACAAATGAGGAGACAAATGATGAAGTATGTTAAAGCAATTCTTCAATGGCTTGAAACAAAATAAAAGTTTGCAATCTCACTCCACTTCCCCAACATGATTTTTGTGAAACTGGAACTAGGAAATCAAGGCTGGGTATCGGGAGGTGTCTCATCAGGTGACTAAACAGCCTCCATGGATTTGAAAAGCAACTCCTATAACATGTCTTGAGGTGTACACAACCACATTTGCTAAAAAGAGACAATATTTTAAAAAAAAAATGTTTCAAAAAATTCAGAATTTATCATTTTTTAAGTTCTTGCAATAAGATCTCTAACTGGTATTCTTAAAAAAAAAAAATAGCTGCAACTGCACTCTGTGCTTTTCTCCTTTGGCCTCTTCACAATTTAAGTCTCGATTACTTGTGTTCTATATGGGATAGTTCCAGAGATGGGATCTGTGCCAGCCTTTAACAAGACTACAAAGTGTTTCTGCACCTTCCTGGCTTTTATATTAGGCAAGCACAGACAGCAGGGCTGCACTGCCACAGTCATTTTGCATCCAACACCCTTTCAGACACATTCAGAAAGACTTCCTTGCTGGTACAGCTTGCACTGGGTCCCAACCCAACATTTATACTGGTCCCAGTATCAAAGCAGTGGAAGAACACTGTGTACCTCTGCAGTTAAAGGAATTGGTCTTATTTACAATTCATTTATCCCGAGTGCTCAATTCTGTACACAATGAAAGAGGTGACTGAATTTTAAAATTAAGAAAAATATGATCAATAGAAGGTGTTCTTGGTAGATTTGGTTTAACAAAGAAAATGAGTCTTTTCTTTGTCAGCCTTTTCTCTACAGACTTTTTGCTCAGCATTTATCCAGTTCTCAACACAAGCCTTCTGCTACATGTCACAGTGCCTAAAAACTCCAATTCAACACTGAGGAATGCAATTCTCCATTCAGAGCTCTAAAAGATTATAAGAAAAGGCTATTTTTCACAGAAGTGGCATGAAGAACACTAAATAATTCCAAATACATGAGTTGTGTATCATTTCTGTGTATGTATCATTTATATGATTAAAAGAGTAATGGCACACATGTCTAGAACAGTCAAGCTTCACTTAATGAAGATGTTAAAAAATTAAATGCCTTATTTTTATTATGCTGTTCAGAGGGTGTTGTTGCCTCTTCTCCTGGCCAAACACAGTCTGAAATCTAGATTCATTTAATAAATAACTTCCTCTTGTAAACATAAACACCTGAACCATGGACTAGAAAAGAAACTTCTCACAAGCCCTTCCCACCTGCTGTGGCATTCTCCACCTCCCCAGTGAAAAGATCTCAGGCTCCAAGAACAGCCTTGTAGTTCCTTAATGGTTACGGTTCAGTAAAGCTGATATAACCCAGAATGGCTCTAAAAGAAGATATCCCCCGGATAAGATCCATGGATATTTCAGCTTCGTCCAATAAGAAAAAATTGGTTTCAGCCTTACACAACAAAATTGATGATGAACCTGTCTTGAAAACAATCCCTTACCAGAGCTGGACAGTGTGCCTGCAACAACTACAGTCTCATCCACACAGATGACTGATGATCTTAGAGTCCAGTGTGTCTTACTGAACTTTATTTAAACTCATCACAGCTACATAATCGCTCTGGAGATCTCACAATTTCTCTCGTTCCATGTCCAGATGTTTATCAATAGCTTTGAACCAGCACCGAGGCTTTCAGTGCCTTTTGCTGCTTTATGCTCCAGAAAGTGAGGGATTTTGGGAATGTAGGCCTGCCAGAGTACTAGGCAAAATGGTGCTGGACCTGTTCAACCAGAAAGCTGAGCCAGTGGGAGATATCACATCTACAGGAGATACTAAGGTATAAATTAACTGGAGACCCATCCTTGTTCCACAACATACAGGCTGCCTACTTGACATAGCACTGTCACAGGAGGACTAAAAGCTCCTTCTCTTAAGGCAACTCCTGCCACAAAACCTTTTGCAAACTAGTTTTCAAACTCTCCAGTTTCAATCACATAAAGAAATTTCAGACTGGGGCCAGTAAAGCTGCTCCTGATTTACAATGATGGAAAGAGAGGAAAATTTCACAGGAGAGTTCACAGAAAGTTAATTGGCTGAACTTACAGGCAGAGAGACTTTCTCCATTAGACCATTGCAGAAAACTTAGAATTAAGAACAAAATGATCCTCTGAACCTTTAAGCACAATTTAGTCTGCAAGACAACAGAAGGGGAGAAAATAGCAAGTGTTCAGCTCCAGCACTGGCTGAGTCAATTCCCACAATGTTCATCCCCCAAACTAAATGCAAAGCTGACTGCCAGAGGACAGAGATTAATGTATATTTTATAGATGCTCCCCTGCTGCATTCTCCCTCCATCCTTCCAACATTTTGTCTTCCTTTACAGTCACCACTGGCAGGTCCTTAACGTTTCCATGACTGCTGGTGAGCCTGGGGAGGAGAAGAGGGTCTGCAGGGCAGAGGGGTGGGGGGCACTAATATGGAACTACATTATGGAGGAAAGAAAGCCACCAAGCAGACAAGGAGCTCCAGATGTCATAGAAAACTCCTGTTCTTTGTATTATGGTGCAGTATTCACGATAAAGTGGCAGTGGGGCATAAGGACAACTGAGGCAGAACCTTTAAGCATTAACTTGTCTTGTACCTCCTCTTGTAATCCACAGCAGCCTAAAACTCACACCCATCCTGCTGCCATTTCCAGTGCTGGGCCCTGGAAAACTGGATAAAATTATAGTCTAAAAATTTCACACAGCACATTGAAGATAACTGTTTGAAATTCCCACTAAAGGGAAACAGATGTTGGAGTGCAGCAGTGGAACTAAGAGTTGCATCACGGCACAGAAATTATTTTGAAGAATTATTTAAAAGTGTTTGGAAGACACTATAGTTCTAGAATTAGGCCAACTTATAATAAGATGAAGATTTTAACATTAATATAGAACAGAGCTGAAGCCTCAACTCTCATTTCTATTGACTGCAACACACATTTCTCCTGAAAACGGGTGATGAGAGAAGATGTGTTTTCTTTTAGTGCCAGACATGCACATGGATCTGACACTGAGGAAAGTGTTCTACAATATTCCCCAGTGGCTGCAGCTATAATCCAGAAACCGATCCTTTAAGAGCATTTAATCATAACACTGGTACTTTGCAAATAAATCAAATCAAAGTGGCCACAGCATTAGATAAGACATTGGATAATTTTGCTTAGGACCGTATTTACTAGCACTGGGAAGAGCCTACTCCACTCTATGATTTCTTTGACTTTTAGTAGGACTGGAGTTTAGAGGGAGGGTGGCTTTTTCTATCCTTTTTTTTTATTATTTCTTCTTTTTAAAAAGTGATGCTGTAATTCAAATCCTGGTAACCTTGGAAACAGCCTCTCTCCTCAAATATGTTGGTGTCAATTAAAGTAATTGGGACACTCCAGCTAATGGTGCCTAGATTTCAATATCCAGGCTAGTGCTGAAGCATTAGTCCTAAAGGACTCTCAGCTGACAAACAGATCCTCTGAAAAAAGCTTGTCTTGGAAAGGTCCTGCTCTCTCTGTAAGCATCTGTCAGGAGGTCAGCTGGGAAGAGCTACCTTTAAAGAATTTCTTAGTATATATTAAGAATGCATAGGGAATATTTAGCAATAGTGAACTTGGACTTGGAGTTAGTCTGTAAACAAGCAGAGCAGAGAAACACTATTTACTTACCTTAAAGTTTCACTAAAAAACTCTGCAGATTTACAGAATTAACATTTTTCTTACCTTTTGATAATATTTGCGTACATACACGTGGCACACACCCCCCTCCACGTTACATATTCATTAAGAGACAATCTCTGTGCACAGCAGGGTCATGAACAAACAATATGGACTTTACTGCCCTAGGCAACCCTAAAAATTGGAATAAAACAGAATTCTCACCTTGTAACATGAGTGGCCGGGAAAAAGAAAATCAAGAAACTGTTAGGAATTTCTCACAGCATCTAAAACCAGCTCGTTCCTTCTTTATTGAAACCAGAAAGACTTATTTAAAAAAAAAAAAAAAATTCTCTAACTTATTTTGAAAGTCACACAGACACCAATCAATCACTCAGTTCAGTGACACCCATCACAACTGCTCTGCAGATATATATATGTACTCTCTCAAAAAAAGGCTTTTGTTAAAGTATATCTTCAGATCCACTCCCCCACGCCCCAAAAGAAGGCATTAAAATAATAATTCTTCCACAGGGGATGTTCACTGCAAGAATACTGGCAGATAGCATTGCTAATTAAAAGGTATGGACATTTTAAATATATTTGCTCATTTTTTCATGTTATGTTATTGTAAGAGAGAAAGCAATTTTTAGTGGATGCTTTTGGTTGTTATGCAAATGGTGAAGTGACTAAACCACATTTAACATCTGTCCCTTCCATCCCTATCAACAGCAGGGAAACAGAGAAGGAATGAAGTAGCATTTGGGAAAAACAACCTAAATAGTGCTGGTTTGAAACTACTATTACTGGATTTTTCAGTTGTCACCCATAGCACTGGCAATGGGAATAAAATAAAGTCCAAGCTCCAAGGAATCTTTTCCTATATTAAGGATTTATTTTAAGGCTTTTCTAAAGCTTAGATGATCCAGACCTTCCAGGCTGGAAGACCAAAACTGACCAGCAAATGGGGTGTGCAGACCTAGGCTGAGGCAACTAAGTGATCCTTTGATATTAATAATGGAAAAGAAGGTGGGGGGGGAAAAAGCAGGCAGAAGAGTGCAGTAGCTGAGTCAGGACCCATACACACATCACTGCCAACAAAGGCATAAAAGATCAGAAAAGTCACGGTGCAGAACTGTTGTTTCAGTCCCCGGGAGATTTAAAGTTATTTATATAAGAAATCTGTAATGCAATATGGAATAACTCGGTCGGCAGGATTTAAAGTGAGACACACACAAGTCTGCAGAGGAACAGCTGCCAAACTGGACTTGGACAGCTCCTCTCTAGAAGGCCATTTTTCAGTTTAAAGGCTACAATGAGCAAAATCCTGAAATATTATGCCTGTAAAACAGTTTGGAAATATGCTGTAACAGCCAGTAAAACCAGCAAAGATAATGCAAGTTTCAACTTGTTACTCGTTACAGTTTGAATGTGGAAAACACATTCTAGACACTGAAAATGCAGACAGGAAGGTTTTCTGGAGCAATTTATTCTTATGAAGAAAAAAACTTGCAGTTTCACTCTTCAGATGGGTCCAATTCTCCTTCCACTGAAGGAAGTCGGGTTTGACATTCACATCAGCAGCAGCAGAAATGGGCTATAAAAGCTACAACTGCACATAAACAGCTGTCAGACAAGCACATCGCAGAATAAACATAAACCCAAAATTAATTCAGAGTAATTATTTATACAGGCTTAAGTGAGATCAGCATTGTGGATTTTTTAATTTGGTGAAGATAAAGATTATCTTTGTTTTATTACCGTATTTTACGTGAATAGATGCTGAATACTGTATCTTGCTTTAAAATATTTCATATTTTAGCTTAAATATTTATATTGAATTTCATTCTGAGGCAAAGTAGTTAAAATTAGTGTGTTATTTTCTAGTTTTACCTTAAAATCAAAGCAGTTACATTCTCAGCAGAGGAGATTTCAATGCTGTACTAAACCCATTCTGTTGACCATCTATGAGAAGAGGCCCACTACAGTGGATGATGCCAATCAGATCTTCCAGAAACACCAGCAGACTTAAATATACAATAAAGGCTATTGAGAACTTTCCAAGCAAAACAAGCTTGTTTAGATTTTAGATCATTCAATAAAATAAGTATCTTACAGAAAACACATGAGCTGAAATCCAGTTCTGATGAGACAAGGAGGAGGTACATGCTCGTGCAGAGCAAAGCTGCTCAGCAGCTCGTGCAGGTGGCTGCTGGAGATCCCTGGTTTGCAAAAACCCTAAGAGCCCATCTGGAGGGGTTATGGACCACAAAACCACAGGGTTTTCCTTCAGTAACAGAATGGGATGTTCTTGGGAACAGCCAAGCTGCAAGGCTTCCACAGAACCAGGGACATGTCACGTTGCATGACTGAACATCATTTTATTGATGAGTCTCATAGAAGTCACAATGATCATTTCAGGTTCATTCAGCACCTGCAACATCAGGTGTCTTCTAAAGTTATATGTGTTCTCTATCTGAAGCAAAATAAGAGAGATCTTCAGGGCCATAAACACTTGAATTTTGCTGCTCTGTTCTAAATCAGAGTAAGATCAAGACAAAATATCTCTCTCATGTTGAAAGCAATCTCAGAACAAATCTTGTTGCCCAGCCAGCCCTACACTATTGCACACCTTCTCTCATGCTATTTACAAAGGCACTGCAGCCTCAGCCT
Source organism: Pipra filicauda (assembly GCF_003945595.2). Classification (NCBI taxonomy): domain Eukaryota; kingdom Metazoa; phylum Chordata; class Aves; order Passeriformes; family Pipridae; genus Pipra; species Pipra filicauda. The sequence goes on from NW_024104359.1 coordinate 719,762, forward strand.
CCTCTGTCTCTAATATTCAGTATTTTGTTCACTTCAAACTAAGTGCAGGATGATGAAAACTCATGAAACACGATGGTGCCAAAAGAAAATCTGCACCACCATTAATTGCTACATGAGTACATCAGATCTGTCACGAACAGTGACATGCCAGGCATAACAAGCATCTCTGAAGTCAAACTCCCTGTTTCTCTCTGCCATGGAATAAAGGATGCTGATGACAGATGGGCAGAGTTAAACAAGCCAACCGGCCAAAATCCTGGAGCTGCATTTCACTGCCAAGACCAGAACCTCAGTTTGTAGCAGAAACCATGAACTTTCTGGCGTCAGTCAGGAAGAAAAAAAAAAATCTATAAAAAATTAATGTTATAAATAATAAGAATAAAAATGAAACAATCATCCACTCTCCTGGCTCCTATTCCTAATTTTCTGCTATGGCTCCAGGACTATTCCCTCTGCCCCCATAGTCCCAGATCCACATAATTGCAGAACTGCCACTCCACATCACTTCACACTGTTATCTGCTGAAGTCAAAACTCTTCTTCTCCCTTCTGACTATTTTTTATCCTCTCCACCTGAACTAGCATGGACTTTTATTCTGCCATGCTCTCTGGGCACCAGCTTGGAGACATTGGACAGAAAGATTCAGTTGTGCCTCGTGTGTGAAGTCTCCCAGTGCTTGTAGTAGAAGGTGATCATTTCTCATTTGCCCCACAAGGACAGCCCATCACTTGCCAGAATGATACTGAAGCTTCCAAACATGCTTAGGGTGTGTGCAGTCAGGAGGGACCCTGCCAGAGACAGCCACCATATACAACATGGTATTTTACTGCTTTGCTCCTGCTCTCCCAGATTCTGCTGCCACAGTCTGCTTCAGGTTCACACATTTTAACCTGAAATCACACTGTTTCACTTAAACTTACCAGTGATTCAAGTAGGAGCTGCAAGTGTCTAAGAATCAAGAAGGTCCTCTATTTCAGGGAGGTTAATGGTGCATCAAGTCTTCTGCTGCCTCATATCCCACCCTCAAAGTCAGCAGGGCTGAAAACAGCCTAAGTCAGGGTAATTTCAGCCAAAGTCCCTTCAAGTTTTTGCAACATTCACATTTTCCTACCTTTGAATTGTAACTGCAAGTCACAAAGTACTGCCATTTATATAAACTTGTGCTTTCAGCTTAAATCTATTCTCAAGAAAATTAAGACAATGATTTACTTAAACATGACAAAGAATGAGATCATTACAAGTACACTACAGTCAAAAATGGTAAGAAAGTTTTCAAGCATTTCTTGATATTGGCAACTTGTAAAGACTTACTTCACCAGTCATTAATATCCGATCAAAGTGAAAACAATCAATAATACATTTCTAGCAAAAGAAAAGCCTAACATAGCACAATATCATATTGTGTGCATTAAATCAATAGCCCTCCTCAGTTTTAATGTAGTTGCTGCAATACTTGGAGGATTTTGATATGCATGGGCTTTTTAAACCACAGAATCTTACTTCCTTCATTGTGAACAGAGCAGGTTTTTAATGTGTTTCTCCATACAGATGAAATTCTTCATAAGGGCTTCCAAAAGGTTTTGCAATTATTAAGGAAAAAAATCAAACCCACACTTACATGTACCTCATAGATGGGTAAGAGGAGGAAAAGTCTGAGGGCTGCTTGTCCCAGACACGGAACGAGCCAAGGACAGACCCAAGAAAGTAAGGTTAAATATTCATTTTCTCTAGCACAGTAAAATAAACCTGATGTAGAGTTTAAACATGGCAAAACACCCACCACACCAAAAAGAGTGTGAGAGGCCAGAAGCAATGGAAACAACTCCTGATGAACTGGGCAAGAGCAGGGATGGGGATGGTGCTCCTGAAGAATGTCTTTTGTTCTGTTGGTGGGTACACCCAAAAGCCATCACTTCCTTCACAAGGCCTGGAAACCTATAGCAAGGCCTATATAGTATTCAGTCCTTCCAGGGAAACACATATGTATTAATCCCAAAGAGCTGAGTGGCAGGAATAGGACAACCCTTTACAGCAGAGGAAAGACTCAGGGAGGAACAGGCCAGAGGACACTGTGCCATTGAACATTTCCTTTGTGGATTACTGTTGCTGGAACAGCAACAAATTCTTCCTGGCTTGGGAAAGAGAGTAGGTGCTTCACACATGCTGTCCAGAATTTCTGTACGGACTTCACTCATACTCCAGTGCAGTAAAACACAAGATGTGTTCTGCAGGAGATTTCAACGTGCTCTGGCCCATGTCCGAGGGATTACCAAATAAAGTCACCTAGCACTGAGCCTCACAGCTTATGCTGACATTGTGCAAGACTGAACACAGAAGGAAAGCAAGGAAAGACACTGAAAGATGACCCTGAATCACACTGGCAAAGGGACTTCAGAAAGGTGCTGGATTCTTTCTGCCAAAAGTGCTGGATAAAGGAGGGATACCTAGTCCCTCAGTTGGGATGATGACACAGCAACACAGGAGAGTAACCTCCAGTCACCCTGTCCTCATATATGAGGCCGTATCTATTTTCTCTTCCCCCAGCGGGTGTACAATATAAGACATGAACCATGTTGATGTGGTTTCTGACTGAAGATAACCACCCACCCTTTGTCCTGGTGCCTCAGTGCAGCAAAGCTGTGTAAGTCATCAACTAATTTAGCCCACAGACATAAGAGTGTCATCAGGGAGAGGCTGGCACATTTGTCATGTTGTATGTTACGTGGGCAAGAGTTCTTCACCATCACTAGTTAAAAATCTCACAGGTTTCCTGTTAGCACTGAACAAGCTTAATAATGACCACACACAAAAAACCTTTGAAATGGTGACAGAAATATGGGCCTCCCAACAGAGCAAGAAATATGACCTGTTTAAAACAACCAAGTCAGGAAATTTGATATTGGAAGGGAACAAGCCCAATAAAATAAATCAGGGGATAGTTACTAAGTACCTGTGTCAAGATAAAGGGCAAACAAAACTCAAGGCATTATATCCAGTGAATTGTATAGAGAATGAACTGCACTGCAGGTCAGTCAGAGGTGTTTGTGCAAGGTAACCAGGCTATAACTTACACTATGATGAACTATACTTCAAACATATTCAACTTCTGAACCCCGATATACTTGGAGTATAGTTTCATATTTATAAATTAGAATGTGCTGTTGCTATACAGGCTTTCCACTTGATACATTGATATGTCTATTAAAAATAAAAGAAAGATACTGGCCTTGAATTTGCATTTTTGAAAGCTTATGTAAATGAACATTCATAAAGAGGCCCCAAGAGTAATATATCTATTAATAAGGAAAACTTGCACTGATAGAATAGCCCTGTTTCAAGAAATTCTGGTTAACCAAGACCAAGTCAGAGCAGATTTAACCTCACTCAGTTCTTCTCCATGAGTTTTCAGAAAAGCAAGATGCATGGGAGAATGTTTAGGTACATCTGAAAATTCACAAATATGGGGGTCTGTATATTTTGTGGTAGTTCAAGCTTTCTTCTTTGGATAGTCTTCCTTATTTATTTTTAAGAATGTGGAAAGGAGCATTCTTGGGATGGAGTAACTGGACTCTGAAGTGCTGGAACTCACCAAGTGCCCAGTTAGAGTTTTACAAGAAAAAAATTCTTGTAACTTGTCACCTTTTTTATTTTTAATAAGGACAGCAGCAAATGCTTATCTCAAAATACACAGGAATTTTGAGAAAATGAAAGAAGAGTCAGGTGCTGACCAAACCTCACTTGGAACTCTTCTGGATGGATAACTATAATTTTCTCTGAGACTTTAGTAAGTTTTGTTACCCTTCATCCACTTGTCTAAATTTCTGGTTAGCTTTATCCTTCACCTCCAATAAGCTGGCCATAATCCATGATAGAGGAGTGATGGCAGTTCAGGTTTTAGGAGATTCCTTTATCTGCCATTCCATTTTCATACAAAATTAGATGAAACCAAAAGAAAATGTTTTCAGTGAAATTGAATTAGTTGCACAACCCGAAGATCCTGGACTATTTATTCACAGATACAGTAGTTCATCAGCTCTAAAACTCTCAGCTTTATTATGTGCTTGTCAGAATGAATGATAATGCCAAGTGCTGGCAGGATAATGAACAACTGCCAGGAGAAATGGATCGTCACACAAAGCTCTCTGAAACACAAAGATGATGACGAGAGCAACACTCAAAGCTACACCTACAGTTTTTCCCTTTTTCCAGTTTTTCCCCACGTATTGTGCAATTTTCTTCTGTCTCAAGTTTACTTGGCTGGAACAAAGGTGGAACACAAAACAATTGTGGCTAAATTCTTGAGAGACGTGAAGTACAACTCTGCTGCAATCAATGTATAATTGCATAGTCATGCCACAGATGGATTTGCTCTCCATGCAAAGAATTCAGCAAGCATTGTAACATATTAACTTATTTCAGAGTTATTAGACTTGCCCTCTGATGAACGTCTATCTTATCTACTCTGTTAGCACATTCTCCCTCCTGTTGCTTCCCACACCATATAAAACTAAAGGAAGATTATTACAAGTGGAGATTGGAATTATTTTTGCACACCATATAAACAAATTCAGGTCTCAGATCTATTCATACAGTACCACCTGCCAGAGGATGAAAGCAGATTTTAACCACAAAGTAAAGGAAACAGGGAAGAGAGGATTTAACTGAACCCTCAACTTCTTTGACTGTACAAAGATCCAGAAGGGACAGAATGCAGACCCCAGCTTGGAAAACATCACTCACATAAACATCCCCTATTTGTAGCAGTAGCACAACAAGCAGACAGGGCTATTCAGTTAAACAAGTACTACACACACTTTCAAAACTATGTTCCATAGGGTACAAAGATCCAAGATGAGAAAGACATTCAGGAGGTTTAACATCACTTTGATTTTGACTTTTTTCCACCACCCCAAATAAGTTCCATTTACAGTTTTTACATTATTTACAGCATAAATGCAGCAGAGGGATCCGGAGGCCACAGTAGGAGTTGCAAAGAGTCAGGGGGAAGAAAAAGTCACACTGCAGATACATTTTAGATTGGAGTAGATGTAGGAAGATGAGATGGATGGAAAAGTGGAAAGTCTAGCCCTAGATATGGGCTATTTCCCCCCTCATTTAGCCTTTATGTTATATACTAACAGGATTTCTAGTATTCACATGTGAAGGAAGCGATGTAAGACACCCAACAGATCATATTGCCTCCCCTAACTCCTGTCAGCTTTCTGAGCTCCAAAACAGGATGAGATTACAGGGAGAGAAAACAGATTCAGGTCAGCAACCCTGAACACAAAAGCTGTCCTTGCAGTGTGGGTAAGAGTGAGAAAAGCAATTGCCCGTGAATTCTTGGCGAAGCAAAAGCAATTAGATTTTACAAAAAAGGGAAACAGCTAGAAATAAGTTTTCTTTAAAAGGATAGCACAGACACCATTTCCCTCACTTCAGTACCACCATCAGAATCTCTCCAACATCTGAAAAGCAGGAACAGCCACTTTTATTCCAGGTGGCCACGAAATAGATTTGACCTTTTCAACTTTTGGTGTACTTAGAAAAGGTTATTACAAAGCACCCAAAGAAGAAGAAAACAATTTTGAAATAATTGGATCTAAAGTTTAAGTCACAACTTCAGGTTTGGAAAGTAGCGAGGACAGGGAAAAAAAAAATAAAGAGGGAAAAGAAGGAAGAATGATGAAGACACTCAATAAAAACAAAATAATTTCAAAGACTGACAGGGTCAGCACCTCCAGGAACCACCTCATCCACAGCTGCCTCTTCCTCTACAGGGGATGTGACAAAGCAGAAATGAGATATCTGCCTAGACAAATAAAAGCTCCACTTCCTTTATGCAGAGTAATTCAGTGCTTCATTATAATTGGGGGAAAAGGAACAGGCCTAAGAAAGGCCAGTGCAAGGCTCAGCTTTGAAACAGTCAAGTCCAGAATTTGCCCTACTTGCATGGGTTTTTAAGTGCCCACCAAAACTTACCTTAAACAGGGCCTATTTTCAGAGAACAGCAAATCTCATGGCAGGGAAAACAGAAAAGGGTTTCCAGGATTCCAAATCATTACTCACCTCAAAATTTAAGAGTATGTGGATTCATTTTAGGAAGCGACTGTGACCAATGATGCTGGAAAATGACAGCAGAAAATGTTGGACTGAGTAGAGATGAAAACCTGCTCCATATTTCCAGAGTAATTGTTGGGGTTTGCACTGTAGTTACTGTCATTGCAGAGATGCTGGAAAGCCCTTCTGAGCAGAGAAAATTAAGCAAGGGTAATTAAACTTGTTAGGACAAATCCTTGTATTGCACATGACACCACAGTGTCTGTATCCACACATGAAATAGTGCAGCTTTATCTTCCTGGAGAAAGCAGTCAGAGCAGCAAACACTTTTGCATGTGTATCAGGATGTCATACTGAATGGCACCACTACAGCCAAGTTTGAAACTAGGCCTATAATCTGCATCAAACATTGAATTTCTGCATCATTTAGACAAGCTCTTGTTCCATTCTGACTTGGAGAATACTTGAATTTGCCTGTGGAGGCTGTAGCTTCTAGTTTAAGTTTTACAAAACTCAGTTTCACTTTAGAATTTTAAATTTTCCATTCTAGAAAAACTGAAATACATCGACCATAAAGATGAAAATATAATTTCTATAGCCACAGAGTATGTCAGTTGTGGTGGCCTATTACTGACATATCATTGTATAAAATAACAAAGTGAAACTTTAAGGTGCCTTTAGCACATGTTTAAGCCTCCTCCCATCCTTCCCCCTGTTTCAGGCAGGGATAGTACCTATTTAAGACTGCTACAGAAATACAAAATAATCCAGTAAGTATTATTTCCTTTGTAACTTGTTTAGGTTAATCACACAACCAATGCTTGGATTAGATACTCTAAGACTTTTATTTGTGAATAGTCTCATATTTTTGGGTGAAAATAGAATAAAACACCACATGCCTGACATATCTGAGCAAGATCCAGAGAGACAAAAAACAAACCTCATCCTGCAACCTCCCTGGGGAAATCTTTATTCATTTTAATACTTGTTCAGTCAGCTGTCTCTGTGAATGACAAGGTTTTATCTCTAATGTGAATGGCTTCGAAGGCTACTTGCATTATCCATTCTTCAGCAGCTGCTGCTGAAACCACGGGGTTGCAAACTTATAATTAAATCCAGCTGCCACCACTGCGAGCTCAGTTATATCGAAGTGAGCAGCAATGCCTTGTGGTTGCTGGCAAGATTCTGTCTCTCTTTCTAGACAATGTAATTAACTCTTTTGCCCCTTTTAGATGAAATAAACATCAGCACTGAAAATGTTGTTAAACGACTGTAAAATCGTATTTACATAGAGGAATTCTGTTGCAGTCCTTACAGCTGAGAAAACAAATTTCTAGGGGGATGATGGCTGTTTCTTTAAAAGCACTGAGAGGACACCCAAGGAGACACAAGGCACAGGATGAAAGGAGTTTCCTGTAGAAAGAGAGTAGGAAAGGATACACATTTAAAGATCTACACTGAAGCCTCTCGCATAAAGCACATATCAAGATCCAGCCCGAACAAAATGCAGGCAAGGACAGGAAAGGAACCAAGACAGGCACCACAGGCCTTCCTTTGATGCTAAAATAATTTCTTAAAGACCACTGTCCATGTCTTGAATCAGACTTAGAGACACCAGACCAGAGAAGCTGTGGCTGCCCCACCCCTGGAAGTGTCCAAGGCCAGGTTGGATGGGGCTTGGAGTAACCTGGGCTAGTGGAAGGTGTAGTGCAAAATGATCTTTAAGGTCCATTAAGACCCAAACCACTCTATGATTCTATATTCAATCCTGACTGAACAGCTGTACACACACATTTCTAGAGGTATCCTTTTTTCTTTCACAGACAAAAATCGGTTCACCCTCATATGTCAAAGCGTTTAGGTCAGCAAAAATAATTAGCTACCTAAATTTGACTTTGTCAGTCACAATTCTTGAGGTGCTGCTCAAGGCAACTCCACTTCCTACCTTTTATCAGAAACATTGCAATGACAATCCCCAAGAACACTTCATGGCAGTAACAGCAATCAGCAACGACATGCAAGACTAATGCACTGAAGTAGAAAGCCACAGTCAACTCAGCTTTGTTTGTACCTCTTTGGAGACCTGCATCAGTCCAAACATTTTTGAGGATGGGTGAGAAAGCACAGCAGAAGGCAGAAGTGCTTGACCTCTCACTCCAAGCACAGGAAGGTTAAAAAAAGGGAGAGTTATTTGTTGAGAGGAGAACGAGATGCATAGTGACAATCTCCAACTTCACTCTGAAAAACTCCCAAAATACACTGGCAAAATGATTTTTAAAAACATAATGATCTGCTGAATATTCTGCCAAATCAGTCAAAACCCCACATTATCTAGATGCTCTTGTAATATAAGGGTTGCATCCAGAGCTACATCACTTCATGAACTGGGTGTTGTCAAAGCCCAGCCACAGTTCCACAGGCTGAACTCCTCCACATTACCTGATTGTGATCCAGCTCAAATCCCTCTGCACTGCACTGAAGCAAGCTGCAAACCCAGAGACCAGCAGGAGTCATGAAATAGAACCCAGATGTTCCTAGAGACTCAAGGTCAGCTCACTCACCTTTTGGTAGTGGGGGGGGCATAAGAATGAATCTGCAACATCTCTGCACACAACATTCAGCACATTTCCTGAGCCAACCACAAATAAATGCCAGCAGCTAGAAAGCAACTTCTCCCCTATTGTTTTTTACTTTGTGCTTGCTGCCAAGGGTAAACAGCTTTTTGTAGCAAGGACAATACAGGTGAATTCGCTCTTGAGTGGTTATTCTGAGGTTCATTTACCTTTGACATCTTTGTTTGCTGTTTCCCCATTGCCTGTCTACCTGTCCCTCCATCCTAGTGCCTCTGAAGCCCAGGCACTCAAGAGCCTTTCAGCAAGATGGGCTGATTATTATATCCTGTCATATTCAGGAGAGAGCCAGTCACGATTTTTCAATCAGTGTTTTACCATTCTCATTTTAGAATGGCCAGGCTTTTATTCCTCCTGACTTTTTAGTGGCTACTTTAAAGGGCTTTTTATCTGGAGAGGTTCATATCTTACCAGCACTGAAAGGTGTTTCTATAGACAGCACTGGCAAAGAGCAGGTGGGTGTGAAGAGGGAAGCAAAGGCAGGGGGAAGGTGAAGAAAAAAGAATGGAAAGGTTGGAGAAAGCTATGCTTTCAGGTTTTTTGAATCCTTCCTAGGATCTTGCTCATAACTGGAATTCACCTCTGAATCAACTCTTATTTATCACTTAGATAACATCATTTTATCTTAATCATAACTTTTTTTCTTGAGACATTGCAGATAGCCTGAACCTTCTGCAGTGTTCTGAGCACTACATTTGTCTCTGCACCAAAGAACATCCAACTCATCTTTCTCATGGGTTTCTAATCAGCTCCAGGCCTGTGACACTTTATATTTAGGTCCAATGATCTCTAGTCACAAATGAATATGAATATATGATGTCTAAAATTTAATATTCAAATCATAGTACATTTGAAGTTTCAGGACACCTATCAGTTGCCATCAAAGTACAGAGTACAGGAGATAGACCAGAGAAAGGTGTGTCACCATGAGACCAAACCCTGACAGCAGGTGACTGTTTTGACAGATCCACACTTAGGGGGTGACACCGTAGATTAGAAAGATTTTTTTTAAAATACTTAAAATAGTTTCTTTTTCAAAACATTTTCAAATCCAATGCAAAATTTACAGGCTTCATTAAGGTTTAGGGCTAAAAAAAAAAAAAAAAAATAAAAAAAAGAAAATCAGCCAGTGAATTTTTGTTTTTCAGATTTTTGAGGTAATTAGGTCACTGAAGTGCTAAAGGTCTCCAGCTATCTAAAAGGTTATATCAGGAGACTTTGGCTAAAATGTCATTAAAGTTAGTAAACTAATTATGCACTCAAAGAGAAAGACATCAGGTTTTTTCTCCTATTTTCCCCTTGCTTCTGGTAAGGCCAAACCTGGATTTGTAGACCTTGTGATGTTTCACAGCCCCACCCAAGGCAGCTTCCAAGGTCACCAAGAGGCAGATTGCATGAGGAGCATCCAAAAGCAGGACACCAATTCAGCCCTGACAACTCCAAGCTGACACAGGTTGATGATACCCTGAGGATTACACTAAGATACAAAGCTGCTTTTGGTGTGAACTCACCTGATGCCAGTGTGCTACAGACAACACCAAGGAAGGTGAAGAGGTGCAGACTAAGAGGACTAACACAGTAAAAACAGCAGTATCTTAGTATGAAATAAGATACCGACAATGAGAGAGGAAATTTGAAAAGGTCACCCTTACTTTAGACTGCATTTAGCAAGGGCAGAATTTTCAAGCCAACTGAAGTAGGAATTTAAATCCAAAGTCACCAAAAATAAGTTAAATAAGAGGTATTTTTCAAATGCATGTTGAGCAGTAGAACACTTAACACTGAATAAAAATCACCTGAAACTGCCTTTGAAGCAGTTTTAAGTGTCTGTGAAATCTTCAGTGTAGGAAAGAATCACAGCAAAGAGATAAATATTTACTGGATTCTCAGATCAATTCATCTAAATCAAGGGCTTCTGCTTTTGCAATATGACAAATTTATATTAGGGTTTAAAACCAAGACTGCCTGTTCTTTCATTGAATTAAAACCATTTGCTTTAGAACTGGCTGAGATGAGAGTGTCTGCTTCTTTAACACCACATCAAGCATTACTTGCTGGCCACAACCAACCTGCCACATGCAAAGCAAAGGCCCTTAAGCACCATCCTCCCTGCTGCTCATGCCCCCTGTGTGCTTCACACATGACAAAGAGAAAGGAGGTGCCACGTTCTGCTCTTAACTTCTGATGAGATGAAACACATCAACACACCTTGTTAGCTGTGTTTGCTGCTTAAAACACACGTTTTCAAGTTTTACTGTTTGAAAGGGTTTTGGACACTCTAGCACACAGCACTGCTATTGCTCTGACAAGTGCTAAGAAAGTGCTCATTAGCACAGTCCCTAATGCAGGCACAAGTGATGGCACAGCTCTCGAGTGCTGCAGCACATACCCAGCCCACAGGATGCTCTCAAAGCTGTCAAGAGCTCTCTGGGGCTCCTTCACTGGCACAGGAAGGACTAAAAGCACCTACACCTTCATATTTGCTGTCTGCCAGCGCTTCTCAATCACCAGAAGAGTATGGTAGCCAAAAATTAGGTACAGGACTGATGGATCAGTTTTCCTGAGAGTTGAAAAGGAGTAGAGGAAGAGCAGGTCCCAGTAGGAGTAGAGGATGATCACAAAGTTTCTTCCTATCAGAGGACAGGCACTTTGCAATCCTGAGCAGCCTAATCAGTCATCTCTGTTCCCTTGCCCTGAGAGGCTTGCTGGAATTTCACTAATGAGACTGAGTCATTTGGAGCAGAATGACTGTGCTAGAACAGAAAAAACCCTGATATCTTCAAGATATTATATGCACTAAAGTAGAGCAATCTGAGCATAAATTATCTTTGTACCTTCCTCTCCATCCTCCCTATGGGCTAATGGAGAATTTTCATGTTAAAAGTGTTACCTTTGGTAAAACTGCACAGGATTCATAACCAAAATATGGGGGGAAAAAAAGGCCAGAACCCTTGGAACAGTGAAGGTTCTGCTATCAGCAGCCCTGCATAAAAGCACTTTAAGAACTAATCTACCCACACAAATACTCAAACATTATCTCTTTTCACTGGGAAAGAGAGAGCCATGAAAACAGAAGACATATCCATGGGCAATAGATCCATGGGAGCTCTCACTTTCCCATTTGCTATTTTAAAGGACCTACAGAGGAGGAAAATTCATAGCACTGGCTCGTGGATGTACACTGCCCTGTAAGGCTGGTGTAGGTCTTCAGTCTCTAAGAAGAAAATCTGCATCTCTACAAGACACCAGGATGGCAGACAGTGCATTAATCAGAAGTTTTATCAAATAATTCTTTGCAGGAAGAAGTATTTCCTAGAGGAAAATGGAAGAAAATTCTTTTTCACGGTGAATGAGCAAACATTTTTATTCGCAAGAAGTAACATCAAAATTCTTGCTATTTTAATCAATGATTTAAAAACAAAAAACAAAAAACCAAACACACCCACTTTTGTTTTAAGTAGTTCTGTAGTGTAAAAACTCTGAACTACCTGGACTAGGAGGTGCTGACATTTTTGTTTACTAGGATCTTTATATAGTTCAATATCTTAATAGCGTGTGACCAGAGCTAGGGAAGAGATTGACAGCCAGTCAATGAACTGATGAATATCTATCTCATAAGCATTTCATTTAGCTACCCATGCAGTGTGCATTTTGCCTTTATACACACATTCCAATGCCATTATCTGACACTTAATTACCTGGGTCTCAAAGCGCTTTACAAAGGAACACGCTGTGATTATCAACACTTCATGGACAAAGAAATCGAGGCATAGTGGGATAATTTGCTAAAAGTTACTGCACTAATATCCAAGGTCAGTGGCAGGTGAAAAAGAAAGCTCTTATCAGGCAAGCACTGCACTCAGCAGACCACACTGCACTCGAGATGTGGGCTTGGGAAGCTTTTCCTGCAATCCCCAGTAATCTACATCAGGCACTGTAAAAGCATTTAAAATTCCACCTGTGTTACAGCAAACATTACATTGTAAAATTTAAATCTATTGACACTTGATCTGTTAAACACTGGAATATTGTGTTCAGCTTTCTTCAAATGATTAAGCTAAGATGACAAACATCATGTCACCATGAGATGACTTTCCTGACAAGTCTGCCCTGGACATTCCTCACCTATTTTTAAACATCTTCTGATAACATCCATCATGTCAGAGAGTTGTAGTTATTCTTTCCTAATTATGGGAGCCTCTTGCAAAACCTTTGTTGCAGTCATGAAATTACAAACCCTGTAATTTTTTCAGTTCTCACTCTGTCTTTTACCATAAATATTAAAACCATCGGGAGACATTTGGTAAAACCAGCAACAACTTGAGGTTTGATGACAAAATGTTTAAGAGCCAAAACTAACCCCTCATTTTGCACTGATCAATTTTATGTATGCGAAGAGTAAATAAATAATACTCTTTTGTAGAATTTGGGATGTTTTCACTAGCTGCATGTCCAAGTGCAAGTCCCAGGGCTGAATTAAACAAGCTAAATGAAATTAATTTACTTCCATGTCCAGCTCAGGTGGCCAGCAGGCTTTGAACAAGATTACCAGGACAACTAGTGAATAACAATGACACCAGCACTGCAGCAGACTTTATTCTCAGTGCTGGGTCTTACCTTCTCATTTTGTTACAAGTCTTCTCTCCCTTTCTCTGGGGGAAGTGGGGATCACAACTTCCAAACAAGTTAAAGAAAAACAACAGAAAAAAATCCAGCTTGCAAGTTCACATTGTAATTGATATAAGTCTATTATTACAAGATGAATTGCAGCAGACAATGCCAGAGACAGCTCAATCTGTTACCGAATCCCTGTAATGGCTGGATGAAGAACTCGACCATTTCACTCATAAATCTTTCTTCTGAGTTTTTATTTGCTGCTTGTGTGTGTGAAATAATAAAACTGCAGAGTGACGTGTACAAGAGATGCAGTAACACATTTCTAAGCACAATTACAGTAAGTTTGTTACAGGAACCCTGACCCTTTCAGCATCTAATCAGGAATGCGTCGTGTTCCTGCAAAAAACACCACAGGATATCTTTGAAAAGTCATTAGCTGAGATCATGCCAATTGTGAATAATCATCTCTGCTCAGATTGAAATGAGGCACTGGGCTGTCGTAAGTCATTCTGGATGATCCATCACAAACTTTCTCTAGGACAGCCCAGGACAAATCTTCATTTCCAGGACGCTGATCTACTTCCTAACTTAATGGCAAGCAAACTTCACCAGTAGGAAAAGCAAGACTGGAAGGTTCTTGAGATGTACATTCCCATTTGCTTTTTAGAGTAACTGAATTTAATAATATTTTTATAATAATTCCTTGTCTATTGTCTGCAGATCATAGCACCCAGCAAGGAGATCATGAGAGTTACTGCAGAAGCAGAACTTTAAAATTAACTGTCACCACTGATGACAGAAACAGAAAGAAGATAAGCAAAAGGGTTGTAGAGGGGGAGATATAAATGGGATACATGCAGCAATTTTGCTCCAGTGAGTGCAGGTGCAGCTATGAAATGTCCATGATTCCTCCTCTGTCAGGAGATTGACAGGAGGCCACAAAACCAAAAGTGACAGAAACCAAGATTACAACCAAGAACGTCAAAGGGGCAGATTTCTGCCGGCAGTTTATGGTCTCATATCCAGTTAGAGCCTCCCTTCCCCTGTGTAAAAGCCCTTGAAACAGCTTCCTGAACACTCCTGCCAAAGAGGCAGCTGAGGGACAGAGTCTCAAGGTACAAGGTCAGGGGCCTCTGCACCAACAGTCCCCACTGACAGCCTCACATCTCCTAGCACCAGCTTTTCCACTACCATGTTATAGCACATGTTCCAAAAACAATCTGTGGTTTTCCTGGAACTCATCTATTCCACAGAATCCTCAAAGCAAAAGATGCTGGTAGGAGAGATCCCTTTTCCTTTAGTTCAAGGGCTGGAAGGAAAACAGTCAATTTTACAGTAAGGTTGCACAGGCAAGTAGGCAAGGCAGGGTCTAGACTTAATGATCATTTAAACCCACAGTGCATTACCATTAAGTAATGCAGCTGCATTAAATCCAAGCTACTTTCACAGCAATATTCCAACATCAGCCAGAAAAACTAGAGGCTGTAGCTGCTATTCCCACAGTACATTTCTTATCCAGTTTTGCTTGCACAAACATGATACAAACCTCCAAGCATCTGACTGGAGATGCCTGCAATGGTTAAGAGGCCTTACACTCTAAATTACCTTGCTTTTGTTAGGCAGGTGAATGGTCCATAACATTCTTCCTGAAAGGAGGTTTTTTTCCTTCAGAATTTAATTTATAAACTTACTCCTGCCAGGCTGCGATAGCAGCTGCTGTACAAACCTGAAAATGATGACGACTGGAATTCCATTCAGACCTCAGGAATCAATAGAGAGCAGACAAAACGACCAAGATAAAAAGTTCCACCCAACTGCAAAGAGCAAGAACTGCAGGATACCTCTCATTGTTTTACAGTGTCTGCAGTCACCAACCTGTGAAATAGAGACTGAACAGTCTCAGTTCAGTCTGAAAACCTGACCTGTGCTGTCCACAGGCTGCACCCACATAATCTGCCCATGGGGAATGCCTTAGTGCTGTAGGTATTTCCAAGCAAAAGGAGACTCAAAGGACAAGCAAAAACAGTTCATATTTTGCTAAAACTTATATTGCATTTGGTGAAAGCTTCTTAGAGAGCCTGGTCTTTCTTACCTTGAAACAGCAGCTCTTCTGTAAGCTACGAACAAAGCAACCTGCATTGGTGTCACTCTGGTTCATATCAACTTATCCATATAAACTGGTGGTTTCACTGGGCAGTAAAGAGATACACAATCACAGCTTGACTGAACTAACTCTGTCTGAAGGCAGCTGCTGGCACAGTGTGGTCTCATGTCAGCAGAACATTCATTGTAAGCAGCTCTGCATTTTATTTATTGTTACATTCCTTCTCACTTATATTTCATGACAGACAAGCCAGGTGAGGACAGGAACATATTAGAATTTAAAAGGGAAGACCCAAAGTACTTAAAAATCTGCCTTTCTTTGAACAAAACAAAATGTGCTTCAGTTGAAAAGGAAATTATCATTTGCCTGATACAAAAGAAATCCTTTGTCCCAATCACAGCCTACTCTGAAGGAATGACTTTCTTCCTTCCCTTAAGAAGCCAAATGGATGCAGTTCTGTAATTTTGGAGAGCTTTACACAGTATGTTAAATTACAAGACAAGCATTGTGGGTTTATAGATTGTGAGCCAGTGTATGAGACATAAAGGATTCTCATTGAGAGTGGGTGATAGTCTAAGTCATATAGAATTTAGTCTATCATATGCTAGAACACAGTTAGTGAAATGAAAGATCGGTGAATAAATTACTCTAAGAATACTAGGAAATATTTGGTAGTGATCTGTAAAACCAGCCTTCCTACTTTCAGATGCACCAAAAGAAATCCAGTGAATAAGCTCATTTGGTTCACTTGCTACATTCTTTACCCACTGCCCACCTCTTCTGACTCAGAATTTACTTTCACAAGTGTAAAAACAATGCCGAGAAATTTAGTAAGAGCACCACAGGGATGTGGAAGTTGAGAAGCCATTGAAAGATATTCCGCTGGACCCCACTGCTGATATTCAGTGATATTATCCTTTACAGACACTCACTCATCTGATAGCAATCAAATTAAATTTTCATTGTGCTTTGTTATAAATCAGCACCAAAAAAAAAAAAGACAATAAGAGAATGACCAAATAAACACTCAGAAGTGCAGCAAAGGCATCTTTAATCTTAAGTCAACATTAAAAAAATATTCATGTTATAGCAATTGTTGTTGAATGTGCGTTTTCCCCAAACACCAGATGCATTTGAGACAGTTTACATTTGACTCACCATACTGGCAGCGAGGACCCTGAAATCCTGCAGGACACTGGCACACCTGGGATCCTTCTTCAGAACATTTGCCTCCATTGAAGCAAGTGCCAGCTGTGCAGAGCACTGGTGCACACAAACAGAATGAAACAGGGGATTTTAGTGGATTTTGTGCCGAGGATCCTCCAGAATTGCCTTTGTCATAGTCCTGTTGTAACAACACCTTCCAAACAAGAAGAAACCCAGCTTTTTATTTAAGTGGAAAGGTTAGACTTCAGTAGAACTTGTTGTCATGGGTAAAACTACCATGTTGACATGAAGAAGTTTAATAAAAATAAGACTAAGATAATGCAGTTTAACTTGAAGATGCTTCAGAGGCAGAAGACAGTTTCTAAGGTCTCAAAGCACTGCCTGAATCCAGAATGAAAGAGCAGAGGAACTGCTCCACAACAAAGCAGCAATGGTTAAGAACCACTGGTATACTAAAAAATATTCTACATGTGAAAGGGAATGACAATTCTTCCCTTCCTCCAACACAGAACAGTTTTTATTTACAATAACTTGAATTCCACAGACTTGAGCCAAAGTTGCAAAGAGTATCAAATATAAAAGAGTAATTCAACCACTTCGGTGCCTTAAAGAATTCAAAGCAAGTCTGCACTGCTCTTTCAGGAAGAAAATAATTTCATATTGCCACTGGTGCTAACGTACATTAAATTCCTTTACACCAGAGATTAACATACAGATTGTAAACATATCTTTGACTTCTTACAACTAAACAGGTGCACACTAAATATGTAGATTCAGGCTAAAACTAACAGGAACACCTCTCAGGCTTGTTTTAATTTTTTAACTACAAAGACAATCATAAAAGCAAGATGTCTGAACGCAGCCCTCAAGTTGGTTTGAAGATAAAAAAAATACATAAGAACAGATGCTAACTTTCATACAGAAAATACAATTACTGACAAAACAGTAACAAAACTAAACACTGAGTAGGTTGCCATCTTCTACTGATATCTCGTTAACAGTGGCTGAAGCACTTCCTTATCATTTAAATTAAATTCAATCTTTTAGGAAAACATCCAATCACGATTAGATAGAAAGAGGTTCTCATCAGATGGAGAACCACAGGGCAAAAACAAAATTGCTCCAATGGCAACAACAGCAATGAAAAAGCCAAACCCAGGCAGGCTCTGCAGTGAGTGCTACGTCCAAGAAACAAGTGCCTTACAGCAGATTTCTTTGCATAATTTGGGTGACAGCAATAAATTTGGCTGGCCTGTCAAAGCTAGACTGGCACAAAAATGCTGCAACAACTATAATCAGAGTTTAGACTTAATCTAAACAGTCAGATTAAAATTAGAGCTATCTGGTACTTTTACATGACTGCTTTTGTATTTTTAAAGGACGTTCCTTTCCCCATCACTAGATCACCTCTTTAGAACTGGAAATCCCAGTTATAAACAGCAAGAAACAAAATCCGTCTTTCCAGAAGTAGGCATCAGCAGGAAGGCAAGGGCTAAGGGATGTCATCTCCCTTGGTTTGTCACAGTTTTGCCACCAACTTACAGTGCAAACAGCCGGGCTCGTTGTCACGCTGGACCCACCCAGGGCAGCACTTGTAGACAGTCTGGTGCTCCATCCTGTACACCTGCTTGTAAACTGTGTAGTACCCAGACCTTTGAGGAGAGGAAGTTTCAGAGAACAATCACAACTCCTATTCCACTTACATCTCATCAGTAATTAACTCTACTCATCTGTCAAATTTACTAGATATTTTTTTCAGCCTCTATCAGAAGCTCTTGTTAAAAATGAAGCAAATATAGCAAACTGCATCCTGATAACATCCAATAGCTCTTATATGTTATTATGTCCATGTATTTTTTTTGAAGAATTTGTATTCAGGCTAGTCAAAGGTGAGTAATTTTGTTTTGCAATCAATTTTGGGTTTAGCTGTTGGGGGAGTCAGATCTCCCATCAGTTCCAAGCATATGACAGAAACAGAAAGAAGTTTAATTTTTCAAAGTCAATGACTTGACAGCTGGACTTCACCTGAACAAGAATGAGACAGGAGCATTTTCTGATAATGTAAAATTGTGATCTAAAGCCAGCCAAGAAGTTCATGACCAATCCAAAACACATTAAAAAAGTCACATTTTCTACTCAGTAATAACAGATTTTAAGTAAGGTCTCAGCAGGGCACTATGTCCATAACCAAGTCACACATATTTCAGATGAAGGAAGTTTACAATTTTCTCACAAAGCAAAAGAACTTGCACAAAGGTTAGCAATGAAATCCATTTATAAGGATAGATAATATATTACCTTCTCTCATAGCTCACACACCACCTCCTCTTTGTACACCCTTGTTTCCACATCTTGACCATCCGACTAAAGGCTTGAACACAGGGCTCTTGGTGTCCCACAAGGGCCAACTCAAACACTGGGCACACATTCGGCCTTGAGGGAAAGAAAAAGACATACTTTATTATTTCCAGCATAAAATTCAGACATTTAGAGAAATATACATAAAATTATTCTATGCATAACAGTTAATAACAGCTTGAAACAGAATTTATACGGCTGTTTAAAAATATTGCAGCTCTACGCCTTAGGAAGCAGCACGTAAACATACACTGAAATTCAGGCTCCACACAAGTCACTGAAAGATTTACCACAGATTCAAGGGCAGATAAGATTTATCTAAACTATTGCTGGGGAAATTGTGTATTCTGTAAGAGCCCTCCCTTGCTATCAGTCCCCTCAGGGAAGCACATGAAATTCATAAGGGGAAGTATCCTTGTTCTCTGCTGATTATTCCTAAAATAACAAGACCAAAATAAAAACGCTACTTTGGAGGATGATATGTAATCTTCATCCTGCTACCTAGCCAGAGTTCAAAAATAGCAGGATTGCAGGAGCTATGGAGGGACAAAAAAAAGGTTACATGTCGATGGTTTTGCAGAGATTGTCAGCCTTATCCCAATTCCTTTGTCCTGGTGTAAATGAGGAAATTCTCTATGACAGAAAACAACAGCATCAAACTTGCAGGGTCTAACTAAAACCACAGAAACTGAGGGAGTTTGTCATCTTTTGAGACAGGAGCTTGCTGCAGCAAAATGAAATTAATTTTTTCGAGTAGTTTACAGATTGTTAACACAATAATTTAATTACCGACTCCCCAAGACAGCCTGATGAGGCTTTTCAAACTTAAGCCTCAATAACTAAAACACAGAGGGGAAGAGGCACCTTGTTTACCCACTCTGACAACAACATTCAGCAGACAAGTCTTTCCCCAAATTTCAGTCTGAGACCTCTCTTCAAGCTAAAGAGTGATCAAGTAACACACACACTGTCACACTTGTTTCCTCTGTCAGTCGACACAGGTACGAACATGAGCCTGTGCTACAAAACCAGGGGGGGTTGCTCAAATAAGAGAGAACAGTTCCAGCCCAACAGCTGCCTGGCAGTTAGTTCTCATCAGCTACACTGGATATTGTTAATATCTCATTCAAGATTTATGGTGCTTTTTATCTCAGAGGCTCCCTATTATGTCTGAACAGCACACAAAGTAGCCTTGGTAATAATAGAGCACATCCTTCATCCACAGGTCTTCAAGTAGTTTACAAATATCATTAAATTAAGCCTGTGCAGAACAGGAAAATACTATAACCATGATCAATTTTACTGCTGAGCTGAATACATGGAAGAAACCCTGCCTAGATCAAATCCACTCCACAATATTTCCTGTACTCTACAGAGACCAGTGGTCCTGCCAAGCCCAGAGGACGGGAAATCCAGCCAGGTCTCCCAAAGGTACCACAGCTCCCAGGGAAATGCCTGGGATCTTACCTCAGGGGAAAGAAGTCCTTTGCTCAACAAGGACACTTCCGTAGAGAAACAAATGAGATTTAAAAACAGATTTTAAAGCCAATCACCTCCTCAGGAATTCAGGTAGCCAGCGTAAAGGATGCCAGAAAAAAAGTCCACAACTGTGTTCTCCAGCTGTCCTATCACACCATGGAAGGACAGTAAAGAGTCCATTTGTACTAGAAAACCTTGTCTGACAGAAGTTAGTTTCCTGAACTAGAATGCTTCTTGCTCCCAGGCTTTAGAGAAACTGCTCATCTCCATCACTTTAAATCACGCTGCCCGTGGACATCCCCCCACGTTCTTCCTTCTCCAAAGCAGAGTCTAATTTCTATATTGCTCTGTATTTCCCATTCCTTGGGTCTGCCCTGCCTGAAGGAGGATAGAAGACAGTTACAGCACAGTTTCAGATTGCTGTAAATTCCTCCAGAAACCAGCCTTCCTCCACATTCCCATGCCACTTCCATCACTAAGCAATCCTTCCCATGTGTTCCAGCCATCCCTTCCCTTTGGAATTACCTCCACATTTAACAGATTCCGTTGAAGTTCAGAGCCATTGTTCCCAAGCCATTCTTAGCCCAAAGTCTGCCATTTGTTTCCCATCTGAAGATGATCTTTGTGCACCCAAAATCTTGCCTGCCTTTTTTTTTTTGTTCCATTACGTCAGTTGGTCTAATAAAACCCTCTCCTTACTTAGCAACCATGTCTCACTTAGCAGGCTTTTTAAAATGACTCTCCCTCCAGTGAATAGAACATCATGTTCTGATAATTCATGCATATCTCCTTTTATTAGAATTGCCTAAAATTTCCCAGATAAAGGTACATTCATATGCATCGCTCTTCCATAAATAAAAGGGAGAAGCTGACAATTGCTGTAATGACATATTGAGCCCATCCCATAAGTTCCTGCTCATGTGATATTGCCATGTTTCCAGGAATAGCTGTGTTGACTTCTAGGATATGGTTAATAGGAACAAATGGCGCTCACAGAGCAAAACAAGCCAGCAGCAGTCATATATTTATTAAGATTTATTCAAAGTAAGCCATTCCTCCTAGATGCCCTTGGGATAATTTAAAGGCAGATATCAAAACCACTGAAACACTATAATTAAATTGCAGCAATTGCATAACATGTAATCCTCTGCTGGCAAAGCTGGGAATCAAACATGCCCTCTCCAACCATTCACCATCTTCACAGCTCCCCCCCCCCCCAGAGCCAACACGACAGTTTTTAAGCCATCTGACTTATTTGATACCTTACCTATTAACTTAAGGACAGTGACTTGAACAAGGCCACAGCTATTGAAAGCTATTGAAAGCTTCTGTACTATAGGATTCTGCTAATAGAGGCCATCCAAGGCTGACCTGAAGCCTCAAGTGGATATAATGGTGTATTTAGAGGAGAACAGCTCCATTTTTACTCCCGTGCCCTTTGCATTCAGAAAATACTTCTTAATGGGAGTTTAAGTGTTAAAACAAGCAAAACACTCAAATGCATATTATGGCCTATGATTTGATTGATACACCAGTCCCTTAAAACCTTTTTATCCTGATGCTCTCCGTTAGCCAAGGCTAACACGAAGGCTATTATTAGCTTGTCAGTCTGACTCAGGCGAGGCAGAAAGCTCTCTTAATATTTGCATTAGGAGACTGCCCTTTAAACAAAAGACACCCTACACACTTCCAGCTGAAGACTTGAGATTCTAATGAACAGATAATTAGACCAACATGAAGCAACAGCAGCCTGGGCTAACCGTGTGGCTGTGGTGCCTGTGAACCACTGCACAACAGGAAAGTTCAGGGAAAATTAAAAGCTTCTCCAGGCAGGATGTCATTCCTGTGTTTAGAATTCTAAAAAGAAAGGGAATAGCTCTACCATAGAATCACAGAATGATTTGAGTTGGAAGGGACCTTAAAGATCACCTAGGTCCAGCTCCCCTCCCATGGGCAGGGACATCTTCTACTACACCAGGCTGCTCCAAACCCTGTCCAACCTGGCCTTGGACACTTCCTTTTCTTGTTTCTCGGTTACAAACATACATCATATTCTGTGACAGGGATATTTTCATTTTCTGCCTAACATGAGCCTGACACTTGGCTCTCGGAATGACAATTAAATTAAATCTCTCATTCTACCAACCCACTTTCTTCCAGCTCAATACAGGAAGCTAAAGTTAGGCAGATTTAACGGTAGTGAGAGAGCAAACACACATCAACATATCCCTAAAGGCTTCTTTCTACAGTGCAAACTTTAAATCAAAACCTTAATGAATAAGAAGCAAAGACTGATTTGTCTGTCTGATTTTAGGTCTTTCCACAGAGACTAAGTGAATGACACCACCTTCTACACTAAGTCAGGTGGCTGTTAACATCTTCTTAAAAATGAGCTGTTGTAGCCTGTACTGCCTCAGCTGACAAATTTGCAGCCTGAACACTATTGATCTTCCCATAAAACAGTCAATAGATGAAACCTGTCATAAGAAGCAACTTGCTGGAATCCTGTATTTTCAAAACACTAATTGGTCGGTGCTTTTGTGCCTTTATGCCGTTATTAAAAGTTTAGAAAAGCATAGTCTGCCTTTCCAGATTCAGTTTGACAACATCAAATAAGAACTCTCCTTAAGGAAACCAAGATTATAGTCAGGGTTAAATTGTCCACTGCTGTGATGACAAGTGTTTTTGCTCTAGAGATGCACTGATGTTGATCAGAAAATAGTTGTACATTGGTATTATGGCTTTGGTTACAAACTTCTCAGGCCAGAAAATTGTCTGAATGCCCTCACAACTCCAACCACACGAGCAAAACATCCCCAGATCTCTACAAAGGTGGAGGGGCACCATGCAGAAATGTGTGGCACCATAGAGGGGAAACAGCCAGCAACATGATATATGCAAACAAGATGTCAATTGAAAGTGTTCTCTCTATATATTCTCAATTGGAAAGGAGAAAAAAGCAAATTTTATTTCAACACAAAAAGGAAAGTCAAATTCAGAAACAGGCCACAGAAACAAAAGGTGCAAAGAATAAGTTACATATATTTATTTATATAGATAAATTTTGTCTCTAGATGGATGTTGCTTAATAGCAATATTAATTCAGAAAGCCTGGAATGACAGAAAAGGTTTTTCTTTTTTAAACTGCCAAACTCCCCTTTCTACCCTTAATCTATTTTAAGGCTCATTTCCCCACATTTCCCTGATAAAATTCATCAGGACTACCAGAGACAATTAGGACATCCCTCTCTCTTGACCACTAATCAATCCCTGCTCTCTCCTGATCCTGTATCAATATTTGTGATGTTTATATGCCCTCTGGGATGGGGACTGTAAGCACCAAGCTCATTTAGATTAGGTCTCATTATCAATGCTGTTCTCTGGATCTGTGGATGAAGGTGCACCACAGAAGACTCTCCCCAGCCCACAGGTGACTAATGCACTGCTGTGTCTTACTCACATCCCCCTTGATTAGAGGGAGCAGCTAAAGAACAGGAGAGTCCCTCAGCCTTTGTGCACTGCATCCAGATGAAGAGCAGATCAATAGGAGATGATTAATTACACACTCAGCTATTATAACAACAATAAGATTTTTAGTTCTTACTGCTATCAAAGTGCAGCTCCTGTTGTTCAGCTCCTATTTAACCATCCTCCTCCCTCCCCCAAGACAGAATAATCTATTTTGGTTAGCAGGAAAAGCAGGAGATAAACATGCACATCCAGATCATTTTACTATGATTTGCCAAGTCATTTTTTCCTTTTTTTTTTTTTCATTTAAAAAAAAATTAAAAAAATCACTCCCTGTTTTTAATAGTGCCATGTAGTCTTAGCTCCCTGCAACATCCATTTCTACAGTTTATTCTACTTCATCCAGGAAAGGGTCAGCATCACTGCCAGTGACCAGGTCTGCAAAGCCTCAAGCAGCACCAACATACAGCTTTACAGAAGACAATTTAAGGACCTTTGTCCCAAGGATCCATCTCTAATGTAATTAGAAAACCATCAGGGACATCACATATAATGTTAAGAAATAGCTTGCATGTTCTCATTGTTAACACAAGGCAAACAAATGTCCAGAGTATAGACAAAACTAAGCATTTCAACATTATAGAGGAAAGCATTGAGTAGCAACATCCATTTCTAGCTGAAATTTCTCATTCACTACACCCATGTCCATTATTCCACTGCAGAAGGGTGTGTAACACAAGTTACCCCAGTAAATCTGCCAGGTACACACACCTGAGCTTCTTCTGGCAACAAGGCACAAAGGGACCTGATACTAAAACATTAAAAAAACAAACAAACAAACAAACAAAAAAAAAACCACAAAAAAAACCCCCCAAAAAAACCACTAAAGTGTCACACCACTTTGTCATAGGGAGAGAAAACTCATTTTGGTTCACAGCAAGTACCCTGTTGTTTGACAATTAAATTAGTTAGAAAGTAGTGAAATCCTCAGTTTCATTTGGGCAACCAGTATCTAAGAATTGTTCACTGCTTTTCTGGTGGTTGCTGGATTTTGACAGTTTTAAGCCAAAACCTCTATTTTGAAAGCTTACTTTTGAATTAACATCTAATATATGTCAGAAAAATCCCTACATGCCAAGGTTTTACATGTTAAAATATTCCTTGTCTTTTACTCCTCTATAAACCTTGACACCACTGATGCAAATTCCCATTTGATGAGGTTTTTTATTTGGTTTGGGTTTTGTTTGTTTGCTTGTTGTTTCTTAAACATTAAGCAATTTCAGTAAAGCTCAATATTTTATGAAGTTAAGCCACATAAACACAGCAACTAACAAGTGTGCATTACTGGATTACTGTTCAAGGGTGGTAAATGGGAGGGGGGGAGGAACCTCAAACATTTTGATCTTTTGGATTAGAAACTTACATTGAAGTTCTAAATAACCCACAGATGCCTGGTATTATTCTAAAGACAAAGAGAAGGACAGGACTTGCCTCATGAACAATACAATTATAAGAGATAACTTTATGCAATGGTATTTTTCACCATTGATGATGCACCAGCCAGGCAGGGAGAGCCCCAGCAATGACAAACACAAGGGCAACCACTGAAGAGTCTTCTAAGGGATAAAATGTATGAAAACTCATTTCCTATATGAGAATATTCTAACCTGAAAAGACCAGGCCCAAAACACCATAGTGTTTCATATTTTGAGTGGAATTTTTTGTTATAAAACAATACAAAGCACCTTATAACTCCTCTCCAGGCACAGCCCAAGATATTGTGATATATTTTCAATATTGAAGCAATTTGTGGACATAAAAATACGATCTGGGCATGGCATTCCCTACTCAACAACATTTCGTGCCACATTCTGCTCTGACTTTAGGGGAAAGCAAGGTGTTCCTACTAAAGAACACAAAAAAAAGAACATCAGCAATGATTTAAAGTAACATTCCCCTTTTCATACTCGAGATCAAATATTCATCCACAGGTCAAAGGCACTGAAATACAGCTCAGTGTGGGCTCAGCTTGTGTACACATTAAAGCACACATCATCCTACACCAAAGGCAGAAATCTCAAGTTCACCTCAGGAACAATTAATGATTAGTTTTAAACCAAGACCAGCCTGGAATCCAAAGCATAGACCCAAGACTACATATGTTCAGTCCGTAATTTTAAAATGCTTTGATTTCGCAGTAATGAAAGGAAATTTCTTTCTCCTCGGAAATAAATTGAAAGCAATAGATTTGAGAGAGAACATAAGCAATAACAGGCTCGAATTTCAGAGGAAGGAAATCTATTAACTGTGTTCAAAGAGAAGGTATTTAATTGGTGAATAACACAAGTCTGCAACATGGGCTGTTAACTCTCTGGGAGCCAAAGCATCGCTTCCATCACAGGAGGTTCTACTGACAAGTCATCCAAAGATGAAGTTTTGCATTACAGATGATCTCACCCCTCCTCACCAGGAGGTTTCTTCGAATTTATTAAAAATATTCCATGTCCTCTGTCATATCTAGATCATGGCATGCCTAGAACTAGGATAAATAAACAGCACCGGACAAAAAACGATGCAGAAGAAAGAAGTCAAAGCAAAAAACAGGTAATTTTCCTAGAAATCAGCAATACTGCAAACACACAGTATATGAACATTAAACTGTTGCATAAATAACTAAACTATATCAACATTTCATAATGCAGAACAATTAAACCTCAAGAAACCTGACAAGTTCTCTCCTCTTAGTGGACATTTTCAAAGGGTAACTTGAGAAGCCAAATCCCATTAAAACTGAAAAGCAGTAGGATCTTACCTACTTTAAATGTGCAGATTTAAGAATCATACAGTATATATATATATAAGCTACTGTGATTATGGGTAGGAAATTTCTGAGCCTCTTGGAAGTACAGTTTGTGATGTCTCTGGCATAAAAACAAATATTTATAAAACTGGAAAATATTTCCAGTCAATCATGAGATCTTTGATAAATACAACAACTTCAGGCAATCACATTTTATGGTCCTGTCTTACAGCTATTTCAGAGTTTAGGAGAAAGTCTTGATCTCATTTTTCTCCAGAAGAGCAGGAAAATGTCATAAATCAGGAAAAGTACTATAGTAAGATGACACTCATTCATTATCTTTAAGTCTCCTGACAGCGACTATACCAGGGGGGAAAAAAAGACGGAAAAAAGAGCCTTTTACCATCTGTTAAAAAACTAAATTGAAAATTAATTTTCCTTTAGGAACTGTGAAACAGAAGCTTTAAGTGGAAAGTCTTGAAAAATGGGATTCTGTGCTCTAATGCTGACCAGCATGAGCTCTATCTGGTGGCAACACTCTGTAGTGCACAGGCTAAACAGACTATTTTTGTTCAGGGTGATGTTCACATTCACAAAGATGAGAAACACCTCAGACTTCAACTGCATATTAAGGGACTGGGGGGGCAGGGGTGTGGAATCCAGGGGATGA
Source organism: Pipra filicauda (assembly GCF_003945595.2). Classification (NCBI taxonomy): domain Eukaryota; kingdom Metazoa; phylum Chordata; class Aves; order Passeriformes; family Pipridae; genus Pipra; species Pipra filicauda. Next base: position 747,115 of record NW_024104359.1, read on the forward strand.
AACTACCATAAACTTTGATGCTGAAGCATTTCAACCATGTTCCTAGAATCACATTACCCAAATGCCAAAGGCTGGAGTAGCTGCTACTCAAGAGTAGTGAGGGTTTATTGCAACCTTACAGGTTCTGGGGAGGCAGAAATGGGAAGTAGTGCTTGAGGTTTCAGCTGAAGACAACTGGCAGTGACTCTGGGCTGCCAGCATCACTTTAAAGAGCTGATAAGACTCAATCTTAATGTAAGATGCAGACATAAATAAACTAGTGGCTCACTTATTATCAAGTGTTTATTTTCACTTTTAAAATTTTTTTTAAAGCGTCGAATCACTGAACAGAAGATAACCCATTGAAAGAAATGGAAGGAGATTTTACTACATTACTGATTTCAGTAAAAAAAAAAAAACAAAAACAACACCAAACTAGAAATACTTTAAGCCCCTATTTAATGCTGGGAATACAAACTTTCCTCACACCTGCAAATTGGCATCACCACAGGTGAAAATACAGTGTATTGGCTAATACACTGAGATAATTTCTCACCAAGAAATTACTACACAACCTACTTTTCACATCATTTAGACAGTATTATGACACAACTCCAGGCTCCAAGTTCAAGCTGTATCACCAAATACTTCATAGAAGCATTTGTGTTTCTTTGTTTTCTGCATTGCATTCCAACATTCAAACTGACGTGCAATTTGTTTCACTGTAGCAATCAAAACCCAGAGGCATCTCTTCGTATGGAAATGCTTTGTACAAGAGCAGCAGTTTAACCTGAAATATGTTCCAGCCCTCAAAAAAAAGTGGACTTCACCTTTTTCTTAATTATTCCTTAAAAGAAATTTTTATTTATGTCACTTGGAAGTAGCGCCCACAGCCACATCTGTTTGCAGTGAGACCTGGGGCAAGGATAGTCCTGTATCATTCCAGCCCAACAACTGGTACAGCTGAAAGGCCAAGCTTCCTGGAGTGCTGCAAGTGCAGATAAACATCTGAATGGAAGATTTTGCTTTTGGGAATGTGATTTATCTGGAGAAACACAAGAAATCCTACAGTGCCCCATAGAATTGAAGGAAGCTGGAAAACAGTTACTCAGCCAGGAATTCAGCTCTACATCCAGGTGCTCCTTGGAATGCGACCAGATTTACTTGTTTATGGATAAAGTGAAAATATGCAGCTGCAAAATGTGAGCAGTAAAGAAAAACCCTAAACAAAACAGTTTTATTGCAAGATTGTGACTGACTCCTCTAAGACCAAAGCAGCCCCTTCAGATGTCATCCTGGACCTGCAAAACCACAGAGAGAGTCAAGGGGCTCAGAAAAGCCAGGAACAAAGCTTATCTCATGGCTTTTTCAAAGAAGTCCTCACTCCTGTCACCTGGGAATTCATTCTTGAGCCCAGTCCTAACCATGGAAGGTAATATTTATTGCACAAAGGAGGTTCCTTGCACATACCTCATAACCACTCCTGCCTCTTGCTCTGTCCTATACCACTAACTATGAGCAGATATTTGTACTGTTCAAACTCCTAGTGGAATATTTCTCTAAAAGAGGATTTACCACTTCTGACAGCAGCTCAAACCCTCTCCTCTTAGCTCCTATTCCTGCAACTCAAGCCCACTACTCTCACTTCCCATTTCCCACAACCATCCCAGAATTCCGTGAAGCATGATGCTGAGAGTGAACCCAATGCTGGATAACCACACTTGACATCTACACTGTCATTACATACCCCAGTTTTGGACTACAGAGCTCTCTGTTAAAAATGTGCTTTTTATGATAAGAGATGGTTACTCCTCGTTTCGAGGCCCAAATATGCTTTCCAACGAAAATGGCATATTTGTTCTCTGGTCCTTCCAGTGTTCTCCAAAGTTCTAACACAAGATCATCAAGGGCTAATTGTCTGGAAATGTAGTTGATGGAAATAACCAGTCATCCTGTAATCTGTTCTACATTAAATCTCCTCAGGGGGCTTGGAAGCAGAACACCAACATCTACACAGATCCCTCGCATTTCTAGCTAGGAGCGAGCACTCAAGTTAGCAGCAGAACAAAAACAATTATGAAGAATATCCTGTATAGCCTCAGCCACATAAGATCTCAATCAAAATAACAGCAAAGAACATACTCAGAGTGCTGTGTTCCAAGGGATACATTTGTTGTTCTTATTCCATTGACTGCAGATGACCAATGTCAAAAGAACAAACCAGAATTACTAAAAAAAGACAATTCATGAAGAGTCCTCTTGGACATTCCACTGTTTCTTGGTGAAAGCTGGCAGGCTAAGGAGTCATGACTGAGTATTTCTGTTTACATCGAAGGCAAAGTCCCTAAATAGCATAAAATAAGTTTGGAGCAATACTTATTCTTGCCACAGCTCAGGGAAAGCAGTAAGAATTGCAGCAATTTCAGGAATATGCCTCTTGGGAGAAGCACTCAAGGCTCTGCCACAGGTCTGTGGGTCTGGGTGGGTGTTTGTGATTGCTGCTGGCAAACAGTGCACTGCTGCTCCCAGTGACTTCAGCCCATCCTCACACAGCACCATTTCCAGAAGGGAACGTTTCCTGCATTCTTTCAGTGACACTATCTTGAAAAAGGTAAAAGCAAACAAAAATTGTTTGGAGGCAAATCACAGCTAACAGCACCTCCAGCTTCAAAAGTGCAGAATCATAGTTATTACTGATGTCAAATGCAAACAGATTAATGTAGGCCAATGCTATTCTTCCTCCTAATAGAGTAATTGCTCAGAAAGAGAGCAAGAGGACGTCTGAAAGAAACACAGAGCACTTTTAACAAAGGAAAATGCTTTACCACAGAATGAACTTAACTTCTCTAAACACTGTGATGGATACTTTGTGCTCCAGCAAAATGGAGTAATATAAACCACCTTAAAAGCACTTCTGCTGAATACATATTTACATGGTATTGCATAGAAAACCAAAGAGCAATAGGCTTGGAAATCTCGATTTTCTGACAGAAGAAATAACTACATCGAAAGCAAATCATGAAAGGGTGGGATGAAGTTGATGAAGTAAAAAAAAAACCCAAAAAAACCCAAAAAAAAACCAAAACAGGAAGAGGTCAGAAATTAGGGTATACATAGACTGAAGACTGTTGTCAGGTTGCTTTGAGGGGGAAGCAGGGGACACGACATTCCTTAAAAACACAAGAAGAGCCTTGTAGAGAAAAGGTACACAAAGCAGGAAACAGTTTCCAGAAACGTTCAATTTCGACGAGCACAAAGTTTAACCACAGATTTTGCGCACGCTGCCGGCTACCCTGGTTTGGAATTTGATCAGAAAATTACATCTAGACACAAATGTTACGCCGCATTTGCAACAAAGGCCATTTGTTGCTCACGCCATGCAAAAACACCTCACAGAAACTTCCCCCCGCTCCCGCACACATGTGGCCCCGGTTCCTTTGTGTGCGCTCACCGCTGCGGGAGGATGCTCCCCGCGCTCCCACCCCTCCCGCACCCCGTCTCTTTTCTTCCCTCCTGCATTCACATTTGTTACTCTGCTCTCCCCTCCTCGATTCACATTTGCTACTCTGATCTCCCTCCAGCTGCTCTCCTCCCGGTAGAGCTCAGCGTGCCCCTCGCAGGGCTCAGCTCTGCTCTCGCTCGTTAAACGGGAAGGCAGGAGCAGACCCGGGGATGCCGACGCGCTCCCTGGTGCTCCCTTCAGATCCCACATCAAAGGAAAGCCCGCCCGGGCAGCCTCGCAAGTGCCCACCCAAAGCAGCTCCGCGGGTCAGCGCCCTGCGCTGCGGGGACCGCGCTGAGTTGGGGCGCTCCCACCCAAACTTTCTTTGTGGCCGCAGGACCCGCCCGCAGGGACAAAGGCGGCGTGTCCCGGTGGTGCTGTCCCCTTCCCGAGCCCCCAGACCCCCGGCACACTCACATGCCCCGCTGCAGCCGCGGCTCCGCGGCCGCGCTCGCCAGAGCCCAGCACAGGAACGGGCACAGGAGCGCCGGCCCCGCTCCCATCGCGCTGCCGGGGGGAAAAGGGAGGATGGAGCGGCCGCGGCAGCTCCGCCAGCACCCGCAGCAGCGGCAGCCCCGCCGCCCCTGGCCCCCAAATCATTTAAAGCGGCGGCGAGACGCGCCACTGATGGGGCGGCCCCGGCCCGCCCCCGACCCGCCCCCGCCGGGGCTGTCCCGGGGCTCCCGCACCGCCCCGAGCTCCGAGGGCATGGGAGCCGCTTCTGCTCTGCGCTGCCCGTGTCCTCACAGCCCCCCGCTGCAATGTCCCCTCATTCCCCTGCTGTAAAGGGAGTTCGCTCCTGCTCCACATCCCTCCGGGCGCGGCGCAGAGGAGGGGTTTGTTTGCACTGAGTAGGACGCGAAGGGACGTGCAAACTCATGCTCATGCCCGTCGCCAGTTCCCGGGGAGGAACGTGGGAGGAAAGGGCGTGAAGCCGTGTCGGGGGAGGGTTAGGGTGGGTGTTAGGAAAAGGTTCTTCACCCTGAGGGTGGTCGGGCACTGTAACAGGCTCCCCAGGGCAGTGGTCCCGGCACCAAGCCTGGCAGAGCTCAGTAAGTGTTCAAACAATGCTCTCGGGCACATGGTGTGAATCTTGCTATAGTCCTGGTCATGGGTAAGAGTTGGACTTCGATGATCCTTGTGGGTCCCTTCCAACTCAGGATATTCTATGTGAGAGCTGGACACCCGCAGCTCTGCCTTCAGCTCTGGTTCTATTCCTCTGCCAGAGACATATCTTGGCTTCTCCTTTTTCCTCTGGTCCTTTGTTCTGTGCGTGATGCCCATTGCAATCACATCTGAGCACTTCAAAGAGGTAACCATGAAAATAAATGCATTTAACATCTTCAGGGAGGGATGAACCGCTACAGCTGAGAGTTAGTGACAGCAAGAACATAAAACCGGGGACTGAGGAGTGGGTTTTAAATCCCAGAGCTGCCTGCCATCCTCTAGACCATCCATCCTCTCAGCTTTATGTTCTCTACAGACCTTTACTGCTGTCAGAAGGAAACTCTTTCCCCTTTACTGGTGAGAGACGGGAGACCAACTGACCTGGAAAGGGAACTGCACATAGTAGCAATAAAAAATGAGAAAAACACACCTTAAGCATTTTATGAGCTAATGTAGGTCCCAGGGTCCATTACACCACAGTTTTCCTCTCTCAAGAGACCTGTGACTAACCAGGCACTGGGCTGTGAACAAGCAGATGGGCCCTGAGCCAACCCATGCTAAAACCTGTGATTTCTTTCCACTCCAGTAGAATGGGCTTGGACTCAAGTTGCTCCAAGCCAGCTCCTGTACAGATTTGTGACAGAGAGAACTGGATGGATACACCAGCATCCTCACAGGTCAGGAGTCAGCCTCCATTTTACAGTGCATTAATTTATCTTCCTTTCAGTCCTGTAACAAGATCCACCGGCTGTTCCTTTCACACACACTTTACGAGCAGTTTCCTGTATGGTTTTTATTTTCCAAGGCCTTTGCTAAAGTAAGTAAACATTTACCATTCATAACAAGAAAACTGGGTTTATATTGTTCATTGCTTTGAAGCTTGCATTGACATGATCCCTTGAGATTTTATCAACTGATTTCTTTTTCATGGCGAAGCAAAGACACAGCCCTTATCTGACCTTAGAGCAGTTTAATTGTACCCTGAAATTTCCACTGAATGGCTGAGTCTTTCTTGTGTCTGGAGTAGTTCTAGCTCTGCAGGACCATGTGTTGAGCTAATCTCATTACCTCCTGCAGAGCACATAGTTTTCTAATCATTTTATTTCTTAAACCCCAGAAAATCTTTCTTCATAAAATAATAGACCTTCATTATGTCAAAGCTGAGTGTTCATTATGTCCTGTGATGTCATCCCAACCTGGCTTATATTCAGGATCACATCATGGCAAAATAGCAAAGGATCTTATTGCTCAGCTGTTTAGATTTTTTTTCCAGGAGAGGTAAATTAGCCTTGAAAAAATAATTTTTTCCATCTTTAAGGACCTCAAAAATAAACAGTTCAATGTTATTTTTCAAAGCTGTGTGTGATCATTACAAATTATACACAACATTTATTACATTCAGTTGTTAAGGATAATGGAACAGCAACATGCAAATTGGGAGGTACTGAAATGCAGAGTAAAGGCCACTTAATAGATGAGACCTTTGCTTGGGGGGCCACGCAGCAAAATACAGCTGCAGCCAAATTCTGGAGATGGAGCTGTGTAAAATCTCCTGCAACCTGGGCAGAAAGCTTTGCAGGCCTGGCTTTAGCTGCTGTGACACTGGCATTGCCCTGAACTCCCGTGTAAACTCAGCCTGTGCAATGTGCCCTGCTTATTAATATTATCTAATGCTTTCTCCTCAGAATATGTTTTAATTGAGAATACTCTGCCAAGCTGTTGGCTTAAATGGGATCATTCCCATGAGTGGAGTTGCAGCACTGGTGGAAGCAGTTTCAAAGCCTGCTGGGATATTTGATCTGCTGTGCCCCAAGTCAGTTAAACCTTCTGACCTGACACAGAGGTAAAAGCTGACTCCTGTATTCTAGTTCTTACTGTGGTGACAGTGGGCTGTGTCAGGACAAAAGGGCACTGGATACATCACTAGTGACTTCTTTATACTCCACATCCCTGCCATGGCCAACTAGGCACGTGCCTTCTGTCAGGAAATTAATTTGCTATAAATTGTCCATCTTTGATCTGGACACCTCCAAACCACACCAGGGCCACCACCAAACCAGTCACTGAGTATGTTGACAAGAGTTCCCTTCCTTATTGGGGAATCAAATTGCATCTTGCTCAGCTACAGCAGCTTTTGAACTGAGCACCAATTCCCCTTGGTGGCTTTGTGCAGGTGAGTTATGATGGGGTCCGATTGCCTGGAATACAAGTGGTTAGGGAAAAAGCAGCTCACGCCCTCCATATATCACTGAAGGACTTTCTGTGGGATGGAAATTACATGATTCTCCTCTCTTGTTGATCAGAAAATTGTTCTGTCAGATTCCAGTGCAACCCAAATTCAGCACATTGTTTACAGCACTGTCCAGATCATGAATTCTGTAGAAGAGCTGGTATCTCTCAGGACATTCCATCCTATCCTCTCCATTTTAAAGCATATTCCCCTCTTCATTAGCATTTTAATTTTGATTTATAATTTTGTCTTCCTACAAAGATGCTGTGACAGTTGCTGTGTATCCCCAAGCATGAATGAGTGTTGCCCACAACTTTGAGTCAGTAACACACCATCCTGTTGTATTTTCATTTTTCTGTCTAATTCTCAGTATCTCCATTTCCAGTCTTTTTAAATCGTAGCTAGTTGCAGGATTTCACATTCCCTTCTGATATAAAGAAATTTTCGTGCAGAGATTGTAATTAGGAAGGCTGAGCTCTGTTCTGTTATTAGCAGGAATTGTGATTTTTGGAGTGGTGGGTTAATTGCTAATAACCATATGCAATGCTTCTGTCAAGATGTTTCCCATTACAGTAATTAACTTAGCAGCTGGGGTAACAGACATTTACCATTTGTCTTCACAGTATCCCTGATTTAGGATTGTTCCAAATCCCTGTTTGGATTCTGTTTGTTCAATTCCCAGGTGCAAGATGAAAAAGAGGGGATTCTGAGAAGTGGAGATCTGGAAAGAACAAGTTGCAGGGATAGTACCTGTTTTGGATGCAAAGTGTCTATCAGTGTGTCCTCAAGAATTCTGAATTTTTCTTCACTACTTTTAGTCTTGGACCATCATTTTCATCAGCACCTACTGAATGGAGAGCATGGCAGAGCAGCCTAAAAGAGGATGTTTTCAAAAATGTGTTGATTACTCTGATGCTCCAATTAATCTGATCATTATTAAGGATATAATAAATGAAAAGTGAAGAATTTATTATTGCCTATTCATATCCTTGACCTCAAAATCCCTATGGTATGTGAATTTTTTCTTTCCTTCATGTTTTGTAGTCAACTATATAAATATAAACATTTTTTGGTAATTACCTCCTTCCTATGTTGTCTCACTGGAGTTCCTTCCTTTACAGAGCTATGCCAGAATTACAGTAATATTTTTAAGTATATGGCTAACCTGAAAATTAAGAAGAAAATAAAGGTGTGCTCCAAAGCCAGACCACATGACAGAGCAATAGCAGTTTTGTTGATTTAATTCATCCACAGAATATATTGAAGGGATTAATTTTGCTTACGAGATAATTTCAAAGACTTTTAGGACCACGATGCCTGATTTATCCTGGGTTTTAAGTTCTGGCCAGAGCAAATTCTGTGCAATACTACATTAAAGAAGGTTTGTTAATACCCTTAAAGACCTAAAGTTGCATTCCAAGGGCACTGGGAGCTTTCTCTGTTGCAGGGAATTGGCCTTGCTCCATTGCAAGGAGTAGGGGAACACTAATTTACAGCGAGTGAGGATCCAGCCCGTGTTGTTAATCATAATTATGGGCTTATTTTGGGAGGTACATTTTCTAAAGCAGTTGGGGAAGACAAGAAAATTAAGTTAAAATTATTTTCTTCCACAGGAGGTAAAAGTAGTACATAAATAAATACTTGGTGTTGCAGTAGATCTTTAAAACATATAATAGGTTTCTGGCACTGCGGCGTCCCCCGATATTTTTTCCTCCAGCACATAATAGTAAGTTTCTGATAATAGTGCTCACAGACAGCTTTGATTATAACCACTTGTCAGGGAACGGATAACTAGGAAAATAACACCATTTAACTGTAAAAAATGCTGCCTGAAATACATTAACACAGTGATAATTTCTGCTAATAGCAGCCTCCGAACCCCATCTATTACCTTTGAATTGAAATTCCTGCTTCGTTTCTGTCTTTCTGAGCATTTCTGCCCTCTGACCCTCTCTTCCATTACTTGGGAGCCACAGAGCCATCCATGGACACTCCCTGCCACCCAGAGCCAAGCCCCTGCATGGAGTGCAGTGACAAACTCACTGTGTTTGAGCAAACTGGAGACTGGGATGCTGGTGTGGGCCTTGTTTTGGAAGTGCCAGCACAGGGAGTGATGAGAGGCAGGGCATGTGTGTTCAATAGTTTTGCCTCCTGTGGAATTTTCTGTCAAAATCCTACTCATTCCCCATCTGCTTCCATGCTGCCCATCCCACAGTCACCAGCTGCACTTGCCCAGTGTAACAGAAATGAAAGGTTTTCATTCGTGCCTGATGTTCCTTCAGAGAAGAGAGCAGGAGGGGTTGGAAGGGAGGGAAAATAAAAAGGGTCTGAAAAATCTGACCCCATAGCAGTAGAATCACAGGATTGTTAAGGTTGGAAAAGATCTTTAAGATCATCGAGTCCAACTGTCAACCACCACCACCACCATGTTCACCACTAAACCATGTCCTCAAGTGCCACATCCACACATTTTTTGAACACTTCCAGGGATGGCGACCCCACCACTGCCCTGGGCAGCCTATTCCAATGCTTCCACGAAGCAATTTTCCCTAATATCAAATCTAAACCTCTCCTTTGTCAAAACATGAAGGAAGGCATTGAGCTTGAGAATATTTCCTCTTGTCCTGTCACTGGGACACACCTGGGAAAAGGAACTGACCCCCACCTCACTACAACCTCCTTTTGGTAATTCTAGAGAGCAATAAGGTCTCCCCTCACTCCCCTCAGTCTCTCCAAAAAGGAAACAAAATGCTCAAATAAAGTCTTTCTTTTTGTCAGAATTAGTAGAAACCCATTGATATTCAAGTCAGGAGGATATTTCTGTAGGGAGCTATTACATCTGATTGGGAAAATAAAATGTTACCCACATTCACAATTACTTCTATAAAGAACACTGATCTCATTCCTGAGCTTTCCTCTTTAGCATTAGTTAACCAAAACCCTGGTAAAAACACGCTCTTGACAATATAATCCTAAAATAAGTTTTATGTTGGCAGGCAATAGCAACTGGGAGTACTTTTATCTATTTCTGGATTTGGGATAATGACACTCCAGTGAGTGGCTAATCTGGTGTGCTTGTGTACATTCAAATTAAAATCACGCTTTTGGGGGTGACTCACATCTTCTCTGACCTACACAGGTGAGAGCCAGATGTAACTCTAAATTTAATGGAGCTATTCCAGCCTCATCTCAACACAAAGGGAAGAATTAGGGTTTAGAAACTTCAGAGACATCCATTATTTGGCAGGGCTGTGCGTGTATTACAAGATATTTTCTAGGAGGAAATAATTTGTTTGGTTTTTTAACAACTTTTTCTCAGTGATCTTCTTTTGGTCATGCTCTTACCCACCTGAAAAACCTGCAAACAGCTGAACAAGCAACTCTTTCAAAAATTTAGCAGAGTACCTGCCTGCTTACGTGTTCAGAGAAATCAAATTTGGGGTGTTCATGCTCAGAGGGTTTAAAGGCTCACAAAGAGTCCTTTGAGACTTGGACAGCCAACAAGAGGGAGACAACACAATCTGATTATCAAATATTCTTGATCTATCCAGAGGATAGGAAATTTCAAAGAGTTACTCTCTAAGAAAATTCAAACAAATAAATGCAAAAAATATTGAAATACGTGATAAAAGAGGTCTTCTTCCCCTGATGAATTTTTTAGTTAGTTCACAGCACAGTTCAGAGAGTGCCAGGGCAACACGAAAGGGATGAACTCAATCACACAAACCAGGCAATAACAACACTGGGGTAAAACTGCAGCTTAAACCAGCCCTGATACTTCAATCAATCTAATTTATCCTCCGGGGTCGGCAGCCCCCTCAAAATTTGGGTTTTAGATGTTAAAACCAGTAACTCTCATCTACATCACTGAAAATGCAGTGGCAAAATATATCAAAGAAAAAAAGTGCTCAGAAGTCGAATTCTCCTCAGGGTTTCCCAATCCCTTTGGAATTGCTCATGGATTGCAGATGTGAGCTGCCATGTGAGCCTGTGTTTTCTCCTTTGTCTGACACAGTGCTGAGCACATCACTGGTACTTAAAATACTAAAATTCAAAGCAATAAATGCTTTGTTTGTTTGCTTCCAATTAGGAGCTAATGAAATCCCAGGAATACACTTTCAGGTAATTTGTCACAGAAGAACTGAAACTCAATAGTGTGTTTCTGTGTATAACTTTCCTCTCTGTCTGTTCTGCTGACACAACTAGACCACATTTCATTCTCCCAAAGACATTAGACTTTCCTGTTTTTCCTCTAAATTACCTGCCTGGCTACTGTCACCATTGATCTTTTAAGTCCTTGACTGAGTAATCAGTCAGAGAGCTAATTAATGTAGTGGCTTGGAGGGAAGGATGAAATGAAAAAGGAGACTTTTTTTTTCCTTATTCTTCATGTTTTTATTGCCTTTGAAAGGTGCTTTATCCATAGCATAAAGGAGAACTAGTCTGTGCTTTTTCCTCCTGACAATTCACCTACTATAAATCTATTTACCAACTATTAACAGAAAACAGGAGAATTTCATGGGATTGATGATACTGAAATCTAAGAGGAAAAAAAATTATTTTGCATTCATTTTTCCCCTATTAACACTCGTGGACTGCAGTATGTCTTTGGAACAAGTAGCAACTGCAAGACCTGACCCAGATTTTCAGATTGTTTTAGAACTTAACCAGATGTTTTAAAATTAGGATACCTTTGTCATAATTTGATAGAAAAACAAGGATTTTTTTTCTCTCCTGCCTTCCTGCTGGGTCCCCTCCCCATAGACAAGAATGATCCATGTGATCTACAACCACCAAAATTTAACCAGGTTCTTTTAACCAAAACAGGTCAAACTCAGGTGACTGAACATGTGGTTTAAACACCACCACTCAGTTTTACTTTAGTCTGAGACCAAGGACATGAGAAAAGTGAAATGTAGAAACATAGAATGGGTTGGGTTGGAAGGGATGTTAAAGCTCATCTCATTCCACCCCCTGCCATGGGCAGGGACACCTTCCACTAACCCAGGTTGCTCCAAGCCCTGTCCAATCTGCCCTGGAACACTTCCAGGCATGAGGCAGCCACAGCTTCCCTGGAATGCCTCATGCTGAAACATATATTCCAAAAGCACTCATCAGACATGATTAAAAGAAGTAAATAAATAAATATTCATATGTTAGTAACCAAGTTCCCTTAAAAGAATAAATGAAGTATTAAAGAGTTACCAGCACATAGATCATGTTTTCCTGCTTTGAGGAGCAGAGAGGATTCTTGTCACTGTAATAACCATGATACATAAAATGTATTTAATTTCCTTTATTCTCAAGGAACAGCTGGAACAGCTCTGTTAATACACAGAGTTAACCTCACACTGCCATGCACACATGGATAGGTATTTATATATTATACAGCAGGATTTAAACACTCGTCTACAGGGAGCTGATGAACTGAAAACGGTTTAATAAGCTTTCTTTTTAAATTCTTAGGGGAGACAGATTTTAGCATCAGCAGTATTTGTTGCTAAATGCAAATAAAATCATTCAGAGGATGGGAATTGCGCTGACCGTGCTCCAGGAAACAGCAAGCACAGGACTGCAGCAGGAAAGTGGCAATTAAATATTTCACACATGCCTGCATGGCTGTTTATCTGCAGCTTAACGGGTTGTGCCACCATTGTATCCAACAACAACAAAATGGTGTTGGAATGGAATCCCCAGATAATAATTCTGTGCCCGTTATTAACTTGCGGAGAAACCCACGTTCCCACAAAAGGCTTGCAAGGAAAGTGTCTGAGAAACCCACATTGCTACAAAGAGTTACACAAAAAGTGACTAAGAATAGATATAGCAGGCAAAAAGCAGTCTTTGCTCTGACAAAATCAGCACTGAGTGGGTTAAGTACTGCAAATCGAGCATGTTTTATTAATTCAAATATCAAAACAATAAGAAATTAGACACCCAAATATACAGAGGGAAAAGGCAATGTCAGCATTTAACAGGCGTTTTAGACTTGACCTCCAAATTAGTGCAAAAATCAAAAATATTCCTGAAGTTTACCGAAATTAAAGATTAATGGAAATGGCAAAAAATTGTAAAAAGTTTATGAAGCTAAACCTTGTCCAACTAACCCAACATTTTTCTTTTATTATTGACTCTTTAGGTACAAACTCTGTTCTCTAAAGACTTCAGTGAAGCATTACTTAGGTGTGCAAAATAACTTGTTTAACCTCAAGGAAAGCTAAGGAGGATGTAATGGTCAGTTGTGTCCAAAAGGGAATTGTTTAGTTATGGGAAGCTCATTAATGAAGCCTCAGTGATGAGTCTCAGGGAAAAAATAGTACAAATGATAGGCATAACCTCATGGAGCTTCCTGGGGAAGAGGTTGAAGAGGACGAGAATCTCATGCTGGAAAAGCAAGATTATTTTGAGGCTGAAGTCTATGGACAACGTGGATGAAATCTAAAGCCACGAGAAGCTAAAAGGGACACTCGGTGACTAATAATAATTGCTCCTACCAGGGGGTCTTCTGAGATACCACGTACAACTTTGACTCTGCAGGGGTGTGGAGAAGAGAATTCAGAACGATGCAGACATGGAGCAGGTCTGTGAGGATGAACAAAACAGGCACCCAGGAAAAGGGAAGGAATTTGATCTGTTTAGATGAGCAATAAGGCTTGTTTAAAGTAGTAAAATGAAGGTCGGGGCAGAAAGAGAGGTTGTTATTTGAGTGCTCTCCTAAAGCACACTGTGAAAAGGGTGGTGGGACAGGATAAATATCAGGGACTCATAAGGATGTTGGCACAGGAAAAGATATGGCATGAGAACAGGCCAGTCCAAACCAGCCACACATAGGGTTGAGCAGAGAGTGTCTGGAATAGCCTCCTAACACAAGCAATAGGAACAAAATAGAGTATCTGCGTGGTGGAAATTTATAAACTCATTCAAAGAACTCTAAAATATGTTTTTATGTGGTAACAGGGGACTGGACTTGGTCACCAGGCAGTGCCTTTCAATCCCACATTCCTTGCTGGGTTTGAGCCTTTCAGTTATGAATTGTATCCCCACAACCAAAGTGTGTTCCTGCCCCGGGTACAAGAACAACACACTGATCTTCTTCAAGTAACTCCCCTGCTCAAATTAGTGCCATACCTGAAGTAACTGCATGAAATAGCTGTGGAGATTGCCAATTTAACTAACTTTCAGTGACTTCCAACAACCAAGCCTTTTGCTCCTTGAAGTGGGAATAATCTTTTTGGTTTGTGTGCAAGAGAATCCTAGGGATCTTTAGCCTTGTGCTAATCGAAATAATAACAAAAAAAATTGGCAAACTAACCCTGATATTAGGGCATGCTATGATGTTTTCTCTTAGCAGAAAAATATTTTTGTCTTTTAGATCACAGAAAAACATCCAGAGGCTAAAAAAAGCAAAGACCAGCAACAATTTCAAAAGGCATATTTGCTTGCACCCATATCTTGATAGCGTGGGTAACAACACCAGTGGTGCCAAGGCAGTCCAGACCTGCAGCCTGACTTTACTTGCAATGTTATTAGCAATGTGAAATGTTATTTTTTTTTATATATAATTTAGTTAGAATTGGAAAATAATACATGTCAACTTTCTTTTCAGTGTGACAGCACCGTCCTTTGCAACTAAATATTTACTAGTCAGCCAGCTCAGCCAAGGTCAGCACTGCAGGGCTAACAGAGGAATTAGAGTTTCCATCACGTCTGTCTTTGAACACTACCAGCGAGTTCCCTCCTAAATTTTCTTTAAAGAACCTTTATCTTCAACAATGACACATACAGGAAAAAGACCAACCATTGATCAACAATTACAAAGTTGATTTTGTGGGTCTAAACAACTGCAGAACATCCTGTGCAGCAGCATTTTCCCCACTTTTGTACTGGACTCACGGGAGGAAAATTCAACAGAAACATTTAATTTCATTAAATTGATATGGTAGAAAACATTCACTTAACACCAATTAGCTGCATTATAGCTGATAATTTGGGCCAGGGCAATGTGTAATTGGCATTCAGAACTTGGTGGGGACGTGATATGGATAAAGGGGATGCCATATGGATAAAGGGGGATGCCTCTGCAGCTGTGGTGCTCCTCCCCGTCACTTAACTCTGTGTGTGTTGAATTAGGTATCAGCTCCCCGGGACAGCTGCTCATGTTATTAGAAATCACATCAACGTACTAAAAGCTAGTTTGAAAAGCAGTTGCTCTTTGTATACATTATATTGTAATTTTCAGTGAAAATGGGATTTGCTTCCTGCACTGCTGTGGTGTATTTTGGCCGTTGCAACATTACTCAGCTGGAATCTTCAAATTTATGGTGGTTTTTGTATTTGCTCTCTTTAAGTGTTGATTTCAGCAGTGATGTCTTTCAAATATACATTTTTTGCTGACAAACCATCCTGTCCATCTTAAGGCTTGTTTTCACTTACTTAAAAGTCAGTAAACGCAGCACAGGAATCAGAATTTAATGGCTTAGGAATTAAAAGTTTATGGGCCATTGGGTTTATTTTCATGCTCCCAAAGCTCGTAGGTGACCTGAAAAGAAGCCATGAGAAGAGCTGTAAAGTTGTAAAAAAGATAACTTCAGGCTGTTTAGCTCCTAAAGTAGAGCTGCAGCATCTAATCTTGCAGCAGAGAAGAAATGAATCCACAGCATCACCACGAGGAAGCCTATAAATTATCCTATAGAAAAATACAAAGACAAAGACATGTCCTAAATCTCACCTTCCTCTGGGCATAAATAGGAAAAAATAACTATATCAGTTTGGAATCTGCAGTCTGGGATTATCCTGATCTTTATGTCCAGTGATCACTGATGAATTGGCAATCTTTAGAAGAGGGATCAAGGCCAAGTCACCTCTTTCTCAGCTCAATGCCTCCTTCTGCTCCTGCACCATGCTGAGGAGCCACAGCCTGCTCAGAGCACCTCCATCCACCTGCATCCTTGCCTCGGATTCCTCTTTCTCTCAGCGTTTCTCCAGAAATCCCCACTTTCTCATCCCTACTTCTCGTCTGTCAGGTGCTTCCATAGAGGAAGACTGGCAGAAGTATGGGAAACACAGAAGGGAAATATTTCCTTTTCAACTATTGTGCAAGAATAGAGACCCGTGTCCTTCAGCGTAATTCCTAGTGAGGATAAATCCTGTTTTCATGACTTCTGGAGAGGTTATCTCGGGCAGCAGCCTGCACAGAGGGGTGTCAGCATGGGGCAGGCAGAGCTGCTGAGCCCAGCTACGACAGACACAGTTCTGGACACGAGCTGAAACAGATTGTTAAGCATTAGGGAAGCATCACTATCAAACCCATGACCATTATGAGCTTTAGGCTTGCAATTCTCACTGCACTGCCAGGATTAAAGCACTTGTATTTCACCTCGATGTCTTAAGGCACTGGGGGGTTGTGCTTTAATTTCAAATTTCCCTTTAAGTTCTCCCTGCCTTGCCAAGGTGGCCTAAGGACAAATCCATTAATGTCTATGATATGCAGATATATTTACATTATGGGGGTTATGTAAGCAGGTAGAGCTCATCAATAATTAAAGGCTTTGTGGGTAAAGTAAGATGTGACCATTTTCTTATACCTTCTCAGGGTTTCTGTGCAAGTCCCACAGTCCATGTGCTTTTCTTATGAATAATTTTGAGACAGTGTTTTAAGGGATGACAGTTCCAATCCTTCCATCTGCAGAGGGCTGTGTGAGCCTCTCTCATTTCTCACAGCAATAAGCTACAGGAATTACCAATGTAAAACAGGGATTAGTAAGGGAAGGATCAAGCTCTCTGGTTCTGTTTTGATGGCAGTCTGTAGAAGGTGTAATAAAATCAATAGTTTCTCTTGCTGAAAGGGTTCTTTCTATCTACAACAATGACAAGAGGATAGTGGGCAAAGAGCTCTATTAGCTGTTCTTTAAGAATCAATCACACTTAAAAGCAATAGTCAGTATGACAGCAACTGCACAATAGATGAATAATTTTTCACACAAATAGCCTGAATTTCAGAGAAGAGACATACTTTTAAAGAGAGAGGAAATAAAATGCCTGGTTCTCTAAAAACCGAGAAAATGCTCAGCATTTATTACTGAAGACACTGACACAAAAATGCTCAAGGGGTAAAAGCCAACGCACCAGTTCAGACCACCTGAACAAGAACATGAGACAATGATCAAGATTCACTTGGTTCAGTTCCAGAAGTTGTATCAGGAAGTTCAAAATTCATGAAGCTGCACTCCTAGAAGAAAGTTACCGTGGCTGTGTGACTTGTGCTGGCAGCCAGGGGCTTTCCCTCACCCACAGTAAAATAAGCCTCTGAGCCTCAGGATCCAGCATGGAGCTGAGTCACGGGGGGTTTAGGCTGGATCTCGGGAAAAAGTTCTTCCCCCCGAGGGTGGCTGGGCACTGACCAGGCTCCCCACGGTTTGGTCACGGCCCCAAGGCTGCCAGAGCTCCCGGAGTGTTTGCTCTGAGGGACAGGGTTGGGGTGTCTGTGCAGGGCCAGGAGTTGGACTGGGTGATCCTTGTGAGTCCCTTTCAGCTCAGGATATTCTATTACTTTATGGCCTGGTGAGATGTGATCTGATCCAGCACAGAGCCTTTGTCTCACACGGATGAGACCCAGCTGTGTTAAACTTCCATATTTTTCGAGGTGCAGCATCAAGATGTAATTGGCAATTGCAAAGTCACATTAAACAGTGTGTAGTGAGCTATTGAAATATCTCAGAAGTGCATATAACACAAGAAAAAAAATAAAATTATGTCAGGTAAAAGCCATATTCATGCATAAATAATGAAGGGGAAATGCAGCAATCAGCTTGTTCTGTTGCATCCCACTATATCCATATATCCCATCAAATATCCATTGAAATATCCCACTGGGGTGGAAGAGCAAATGAAAGCCAGAGCAAAGGAAGGAACTGTGCTTGGAGAATTATTCCTTGTTGACAATGGGTGAGCTTATTGTGGCTCCACAGCAAGCAGGAAAGCACATCAAGATCAAAACAAACATGGTTAACATCTCCCCCCTCCTGCCTGAGGTGCAGGGGTTTGGAGATGCTGTAGTTAAGGAACACTGTCACTTACTTTGAGGAAAAAATAGGCAATATCTGTATGTTGGAGTTGCAGGCAGGATGACTTTGTAAATGTGGACAGCAGACTGTACTCTGTCTTTTCATGCTGTCGTGTTTCTTTGTTGATGTCTCTGTTTTAAGATCTTCTTTCTCCATGCATCACCAATTGTCTTTTGTTTTCTCACAGCAGGAGAGGCTCAGTTAATCCATATGTCATGACAGAAAATCCAGGCTTCTCTTTGATAGGAACCAAGCATGACAGCAATCTATTCAAAAAGGTGTTTTGGACTATCATTTCTTCCAAGCTAATTTATTGCTGGATGGCTTTCAAAAATAATAGGTCTGTTTCCCAAGATAATGTGCTGAGATGTGAGTCACGAAGTCCATGTGAGCACACAGACAGCCTAATTATGAGAAATAAACTAATAATAAACTATCAGTCTCTGGAAATCAGTATCTGTTGTGATATACAAGTCTAAACATCAGAGAACATGAATGTTTCCACCTGTTCCCTTTTGCAATGATTTTGTTTTATTACCCTTAGATATGTAAAACAAATGTCTTCCTATTAAGGCTCAGACAGATCAGGATGATAAGAAAAGAGCTGATCTTTGGACCTGGGGGGTGACAGTTTTGCTGAGCAAACTCCAGCTCTAGTATGTGGTTAGAAGGGACAAATATCAAATTGATATTTAGTCAGAATCCACAGATTGATAAATCAGAGCTAGCAAAGTGAATCACCCATGCAGATAAAAGCCCTTTAACACATCCCATTGACCACGTTTTTTTCCCCCAGTATATTTCACTTTAAGGATATATCACAGTGCAACTACATGAATGTATCTTTCCTGCAGCATTTGTGGAACAATTTTAACAATTTTTAACAAATACTTTCTGTCACTCATTTCCCCATTTCTAGGACAGATGATGGACAGGACACAGGCACATTTTGCCTGTAGAAAAGGCACATTAAGGAAGTGTGGCATGCTTAGGAAACATGAATTATTCTCACTCAGTGAATCTTCTTCTAACAAACAAAATACCCATAATCTTATCTTCTTCCAGAAAAAGGGGCTATATCCAGCTAGTGCTGAAGCTGCAAGAAAGACTTGTCACTACTTAGTCCATCCAGTTTTCAAGCCCTGGACTCCAGAGGAAATTCTCATCCTGCAAAGAGCTCTTAAGGCATGTTTACAACTTACCAAAAAACAGGTATTCGAAAAAACTTCCACCATCTTCTCCTCCCCTGAGGTGCAAACCCAACAGGACTTTTTATGATTACTGACTAGTGTGCTCACTCTGGAGTAATCAGCTATAAAACCAGCTGAACAGCAGAAAGTTCTGGATCTCTGTGTGTTTATCACTCTTTCAGTGCTGGCACTTTTAAGCCTGCCCTGAATCATCCTGATTTTTTTGCTGTTGAAACATCCCTGCCTCATGTTACCAAGGAAAGAAATTGCTGCCTTCAAACGTTCTTGACCTTGTTCAGCACATTCCTCGTGCCATA
Organism: Pipra filicauda; assembly: GCF_003945595.2. Classification (NCBI taxonomy): domain Eukaryota; kingdom Metazoa; phylum Chordata; class Aves; order Passeriformes; family Pipridae; genus Pipra; species Pipra filicauda. Next base: position 766,563 of record NW_024104359.1, read on the forward strand.
ACTGCCTCTCTTTTAGCTGCCAACAGAGCACAGTCAACGTGCTCAGAGATGACAAACCAAAGCTGCAGAAGTTGCATTCCAGGAGCATTTATAATTTCTCCTAAGAACCAAGAGCTCCCCTCCTGCACTGTGAACTCCAGACTGCTGGGGATGCTCTGCCTTTGGCTTTACATTTCCATGAGTTATGATGTGATTTCTCCAGGCACACTTCAGCATGTTGTACTTACATCAACACTTACTAATCCTTAGCAAAACTTTTGACAAATGCAGTTTGTTCTGGGGATGGACAGAGCAGACAATCTGGAGCTACAAAATCATCGTTATTTTCTAACCCTGCTTTGTCTTTAAGCACAACAGATGTCCATTGAAAGGAAAAACATGTTTCCAATGCTTTTAAGATTATTAGGATTTTTCCTCCACAAACATCTCCTATAAAAGCTTTTCCTGAGAAAAATGAGTGACCGAAGGCCCCATTTGGAGCTGCCTGGTGAGCCCCCATGTACACAGATTTCCACTTTCCTCTCCTTTCAGGGGCCTGACTGAGGCCTCCAGTTTCAGCAATTCCCAATGATGGGACTTCACAGCAGCAAAAAAAATCCATTTAGCAGACATGAACAGATGCATTTTTTATTTGTGAAATAAACCCTGGACTTTAAGGGGTGAAATGCCAAGATATAAATAATCCTATGGGACCACAGCAACTCTGTCACAGTAAGTTTTAAACCAATTTGCCATAAATATTGGTGTCCAAGCCCAAGTATACAAACTCAATACCTAGTAGGTATTTCTAACTGTGAGACAGTTCCTGTTGGTTTCAATTAAGCTTTGCAAAACCCCCCTTGTGTCAAGAAGGAAAATAATGAGGCAACATGAACCAAAGTGCTTCACTTCCAGGGCAGACTTTGGGCTGTGTGAATCAAATTTGCACTGAAAACAAGCAACTTTCCAGCACACTGAGAACAGCAGGTCAAGGAAAAGCAGGACAAGACCTGGAGTGGGGGGAAGAAGGGAATTAAAATTTTTTGTAAGCCCCTAGTTTCAGCTGGGTACAAGCACTTTATTACTTGTCTGCACTGAAACTCTATGGACTGTATAAACTGACACTATTATCATCTCACTTGGCACTTCAGAATGTTCCTCCTGCAGATCTCAAAACAATTTACAAACCTCTGGCAAAAGCTGCCTTAAAGTTCTGGGAAAGTTTTCCTGAGTGTTATCAGCAATTTTTAAACAGAAAGGGGAAAAAAAAAATCAATAAAAAATGTCACAGCAAATATTTTTCCATTGTATTAACAAACATCTAGGGGTGTCCACAGAGACAAAAATCCATTGAGAAAAAATATACAGTGAGAGGTTAAATTTTTATAGTTTAAGTAAACAACACATGGGGAGAAGCAAATGGACATCCCTAATTCATTCAGGCAGACAAAGGCTGTGTGTAACATGTCCAAGGTCGAGCAGAAGTAGGGATAGAGTGCTCAGAGCATGGTTATCTTGGAGCCTGGTCCAGTTCCCAAGCCACAACTCTAGTACAACACAAAATTTTGGGTTTTTTCAAGATAGTAGAGGGCATAGAACTAACCCATGAAAGTGCATCAGCTGATGGGAGTTTTAGATGAACGTTAACATACAGTTACAGTTTCTTGTTTAGTGACATAATGAACATCTTTGAACTCTGTGAAGAAATTGCCACCATCCAGGGAAGGATTTTTTTTTCTGTTTCCTTTTTTCACGTTTCTTTTTTGTCTCTGAAATAAAACTGTTAAATAAAAAAAACCCTCTGAAATAAAACCAGCTTTGATTTTCCTTGAACGGGGTTACTGTAAAGTGAAGAGAGTAGAATAGTGGAAGATGAGTGTCAATAGAGTATTTACTGCTTTGTGGAGGAGGAAATGCTGTTGCTCCAAGTAACCAGCCCCTTCAGTCAGACTACCCTGTACAATGCCAGATGCTGCCCAATGCAAGTAATGAAAAGAGCACAGTAAGGAAAAGGAATCCAGAGTTGGGTGGATGACAACAAATGGATTTCCACAAAGTTGTCCCGGAGTATGAAGGGTAGATATGAAAGAATCTCTCACAAAGATCCTCTCACAAAGATCCTTCAGACCAGGAGTTAGCACTTCCTTGGATCCCCATGAAAAAAACCATGCTGGTGTAGAGAACTCCGTAACCACGTTTTTTTTTTTCCTTTCAGGAAGTTTGAATGTTTGAGGTTTAGTTCCAATCTTCGCAGTGACCTTCTGGAGAAATTTTCATTTTATTAAATCTGAAACCTAAATCAAAAGTGGTTTGGCTTTCGCAGGACTTAAGTTTCGTCAGACAAAAAGGAGGTGAAGGCGGAGCCGAAGCTCACCTTGCTCAGCCCAATTCCCTCTCCGAGACAGACCCAGCTCTCCCCAGGCTGCCTTGCCCAGGTGATGATGTGGGAACACGAGGGAGATTGGATTGACAAGAAGCTGAACAGGAGCCAGAGTGTGCCCAGGTGGCCAAGAGGGCCAATGGATCCTGGCCTGGCTCAGGAACAGGGTGGCCAACAGGTCCAGGGAAGTGATTCTGCCCCTGGACTCAGCACTGGTGAGGCCACCCCTGGAGTGCTGTGTCCAGTTCTGGGCCCTCAGCTCAGGAAGGACATGGAGGGGCTGGAGCAGGGCCAGGGGAGAGCAACAAGGCTGGGGAAGGGACTGGAGCCCAAGTGCTGTGAGGAGAGGCTGAGGGAGCTGGGGGGGCTCAGCCTGGAGAAGAGGAGGCTCAGGGGAGACCTCCTCACTCTCTGCAACTCCCTGACAGGAGGGGGGAGCCAGGGGGGGTTGGTCTCTTTTCCCAGGCAAGGATCAGCAAAACAAAAGGGCTCAGTCTTAAGCTGTGCCAGGGGAGGTTTAGGTTAGACATTAGAAAGAATTTTTTTCCAGAGAGGGTGCTCAGCCATTGGAATGGGCTGCCCAGGGAAGTAGTGGATTCTCCGTCCCTGGAGGTTTTTAAAAAGAGACTGGATGTGGCATCAGTGCCATAGTCTAGTAACCGCAGCAGTAGTGGATCAAGGGTTGGACTTGATGATCTCGGAGGTCCCTTCCAACCCAGCTGATTCTATGTTTCTATGATTCTATGATCCTATGATCCTATGATTCTATGATTCTATGATTCCATGCGGGAACGCGCGGGGGATGCGGGAATTCCCGGGATATTCCCCAGCATCAGTGACCTGGTGCCACCTGGCGGCCGGACCCTGGAACGGCACCGAGCGGCGGCCGCGGAGCCGCCCGGGCGGGGGAATCCCGGGAAAGCTCCCGATCCCGCCTTTCCAGCGCCTCTCGGATCCGGATTTTGTGACAGAAGGACGTCTGTGATCCTCCTGTACCCCACAGGAACGACACACCGGGTCTCTGGGCCTGCACTAAGGTCCGAAATGCCATTGTCTGAAGACCCACACAAACCGGAGTTCTCCGAGTCCCGCCTGCGGGATCCTCGGGATCATGTTCCTGACATGTGCCGGTGCTGTTGGGAATCGTAGAGCGTAAATAGAACAGAAATTTAAAAAAAAAAATAAATATTATGGTTAAACATGATTGAACAAGGAGAGAAGAAAGGAGAGGAAGGATAAATCTCGAGCTGGCTCTCAGTTTGGGTGCCTGAATAGCAGAAAACAGAATTTCTGGATAAAAACCTGGGTCAGAGAGAAGCACCATGTGGGTTGGAGAAGTTTCTTCAGTAGTGACCACGGATCACAGAATCACAGAATCATAGAATCTTTAAAGTTGGACAAGACTTTTATCATCCTCAAGTCCAATGTCACCCCAGCACCACCACCATGTTCACCACTAAACCATGTCCCCAAGTGCCACATTTTTTGAACACTTCCAGGGATGCTGACTCCACCACTGCAACAGGCAGCCTGTTCCAATGCTTGAAGAGCTTTTCTACTAAGAAATTTTCCCTAATATCCAATCTAAACCTTCCCCTGGTGTAACTTGAGGCCATTTCCTCTCATCTTGTCACTTGTTACCTGGGAAAAGAGACCGATCCCCACCTGGCTACAACCTCTGCATTTGCTGAGAGGTTCAGATGCCAGTGCCATCCATAGATTGTAATAAATACAACACAAAATGAACATCGGAACCACGCCTGAGTAATTTGGAGAGCAACCACCCCATCCTGAGAGTGCCCATACCTGTGTAAAGTAGAACTGTGCTGACTGGCAGCCAGAACATCTCAGCACTTTCCCACCAGGCTGCACTTGTAAGGAATATTTCTGTCACTACATATTCTCCTTACAAGGTGTTAAATTTGGCTAACAAATATACTGCTCCTTTTTAATGTACAACACCACTGTACTTCAGTCAGCATTTCTCCTCTCATTAAAAAGTAAAACAATATCTCATCTGCACAAGTTGATTTGCATACAGAGGCTTCCCTGTCACTGCCAATGAAGTCATATTTCATTGAAAACCCCCAAAAAAGGATTATGCACTCACTTCAAAGGACTTATTATTCAGCATCTGAGAGGTGACTAAGAACCCCAGAAGGATCTGTTGGATTTGTTTCTGCAAATACTGCCACAAATGTACTCAAGTCATTTACTTTTGTGCTGCTTATTGTCAGGCAAAGATGAAGTTACAGGTCATGCAGCTCTCAATCCAAATGGAGATTCCTAAAAAAGCTTGGATAAGCTTCTTGCTGATGAATATGAATAAGAAACCCACAATAATGCATAACATAGGTGGCCCTTGTCCAGAAGGAATCTGCATTCTAGAAGTAATGTAAAAAATAAGACACACCAGGGAGCTTGGGTAAGGAATTTTTAGTGTGTTTCCCTCCTTTAAAAAGGCTCCTAATGAGTTGGGGATCAACATAACTCTTCTTTTTGTCTCTTCCCATCATCCTCTTTTCAGTTGTGTCAGAGTTATTGGCCATTACTAGATAGGTTCTACTGATGGAAAGACACAAGCTAAAAGCTCTTTACTGCACATTTATTATATGTGCTCATACCCTGTATTTTGTAATCCCTTTTCCAAATTCCCTGCAACAACAGGGTCCTGATCCCAGGAGTCAATATGGCCCCAAAGTAAAGTCCACATAAACTTTAAGGGATAAGGAATTTATAAGATACTGGGCAGAGAAAAAGTATGATCAAAGTACAACATAAAAAAAAACCCCTAGCTTTTCCAGTCTCAGTCTTTAGGTGCAAAGGAAAATAACTTAAATTGGCAGGAGCACATTCCTGGTTGGTTGTTTCAGTAAAAGCAGCTCATTATTTGAAGAGAGAAACTCACATCAACCCAAAGAACTGGAGATTTACACTATGATCCCCATCTGCCTTGGGATGACATCAAGTCTTTTCAACGTGATATCCAAACCAGTCAGAAGGCCAGGATTTGGAATATTTTAGTCATAGAATCATAGAAAAGGATCACAGAAAAGGATCACAGAAAAGAATCACAGAATGGTTTAGTTGGAAGGGACCTTAAAGACCATCTCACTCCACCCCCTGCCATGGGCAGGGACACCTTCCACTAGACCAGGTTATTCCAAGTCCCACCTAACCTGGCCTTGAGCACTTCCAGGGATGGAGCATCCACAGCTTCTCTGGGCAACCTATTCTCAGAAGGAGTGCAGAAGCCATGGTTGAATTCTTCATTTCCCTGATTCAGAGAAGACTGTGACATCCATGTGCCATATCTCAGGTAGGTGTTATCATATGTGTGTTATCACATCTAGCTGTTATCCATGCTCTGACTGGCTGTGGACTCTGATAAGACTTATCCCTCCATCTCAGAGGCAGAGCTTTGACAGTGTGTCCTTTTTTTCACACAGGAGATGTTTGTGTGAAAAGCAGCTCAGATCCCAAAGGCCTGACCAGTTGTGACTGAGCACAGAGGCTCCTTCACTTTGCTGTTTTTAAAGGCAGGATCCCAGTCAATGTTTCTTGTAGTCAAGGAGAATTTGAGTTCAAAGGAATTTAAATTGTGTCCCAGCAAAACACTACGGGTAGAAAGTTTGGATTCATGTTCTGGAGCTGTTTTATAACTAGAAAGTTTGGGGCCCATGAAGGACTAAAAAGATTTCCAGTGGTTTCAAGACCGATGGCAGATCTCTTGGGTGAAGTTTCCTATTATACAGGACTGCTGTACAGAGGCTGAACTGCACAATTTCCTTTGGAAGTGAAAAAAACTCCCAAGTATGACCATTAGTCTGTGGCCTTGCAGTCTGGCAGGACCCCTGGGTAAGCACCAGCTGATGGGAACACACTCTGCAGGTTTTATAAACACGTAGAAGTTGTGAGCAGTGGTAACAGCTTTGGCACCTTGAAGAGCGTTTGTTTGTTGTTGCCAGAAGAAATCCTGCACTAACTAAACCTGTTGGACATCTGCCACTCACAGATGTATCACAGGATCACAGACTGGTTTGGGTTGGAAGGGACCTCAAAGACTGTCTCATTCCACCCCTTCCACAGGCAGGGACACCTTCCACTAGCCCAGGTTGCTCCAAGCCCTGTCCAACCTGGCCTTGGACACTTCCAGGGATGGGGCAACCACAACCCAAATGAGGCATCTGTAAAGCATCCTCTGAGGTTAATATGCCAAACATCAAGTTTAAACCAAACCCTGCTCTTCTGGAAAAACTGTGCTCCCCTAAAGTGACACTGTGGAGTGTCATCCAGCCTCTGCAAACCCTGAAGTTCTGGGCTGTGTGTTGCATCTCACACGAATATATCATATAACATGATATATGTGCATGGGCTTTGAAGTGAGCTGTAAAAAGCGCATTGCTAACAGTGTGAAGCTTGTTAAAATCAGGGGTTTAGCTGTTCCCTTCAAATAAGGAAAAGAAGCTGTTTTCAAGAAAAATATCCCAGATACTATAACTCCCACTAAAAAAATGGAAATTTATTTTCCATTAAAAAATACTTACTTTGCTTCAGACCAGACCATGTGCCTTTGATATTTATAGAGAAATATTGGCATATTTTGTTATAAGGGTTATGTCCAAAAAGGATGGGTAATCCTGACTGATCCCAAGGCTTCATGTCTTCAGATAATCATATAAAACCTACTTCTTGAACTAGTTTCAAAATTTGCACTGGAACACATGAACAGAGCCCCAAAAGACAGTGGACACTGGCCTGAGGGGAAAAAAAAAACAAATTCAGAAATTTCAGTAAGCTCCCTCTGAAACCTAATTATTTCTCCAAATACCATTGTGATAAATGCAGTAAAAATCTGGGATGAGCAAATCAAAGTGGAATATGAAGTTTACAATGTCGTCTACCCTATGGTTACTACAATCTATTAACCAACGCCATTTACGTGTCCCAAAACAGAGATAACCTTCTTTCCTCAAAATACCCTGCGAAAGTGAAAAAGTGAGAGTCTGACTTCAAAAGCTCTCCAGCCCTGTAACAGTAGATCAAGTGTATTTTAATTAGAAAAAGATTCAGACAGCAGAATACAGTTCTGGCTCTGGACCTAAACTGCTCTAACACACAGCCTGGCTGTCATGTTGCAGCTGGGGCCTCTTACTTTTACTGTGGAAATAAAAATGAAAAAATTCTCCGCTGTAACCTTGGTACGAGTCCAAATTGACAATAAAGTTCCTGGAGTTCCTTGGGATTTACTCTAACAGGAAGTTTTATCGCTCCATATCAGCATTAGTCATGCCTTAGGTTATAAGTCAAGTCAAAACAAAGCAATCACATATTAAATTGTGAAGGAAAAAGAAAGTAAAAGTGAAATCTTGAGTGTGCTACAGTCAATAATCTGATGCTGGCTTTAATAGAACCAGTGTGTCACCCAGAAAACTGCCTGTAGGAATTCCAGTCTTTGTTTCCTACACGTAATACACATTACAGAGTAATTCTGAGAAGTGCAGACCTTAGGTAAATATAATGCATACTTGATTTGATTAGGAATTCCACTTTTAATCCATCATTTTTAAGTGTAAGAGGTCAGGAATTATTTTATTTAACTGTAACCTTCAGATTTCGACCTTTCTGGTCTCTGAAACTGGAGAACATCCACTTCTTAGCAGCCTGTTTCTTCTACATGTCCTGTATGAACTCAAGAGCCATGTTGCTCTGTTGCAGCAGCTGCCTCCATTCTTTGAGGCACTGTACAAATCAAGCAACTTAAATTTAAGCAACCAGGAGGTTTACCTGAGCCACTGTAGAAAGCTCAGCATAATAAAATGTTATTTTACCAAAATTTGGCAGATTCACTCTTGTCGTTGCTGGCATTTGAATGCTAAAATATCCAATAATGTAGTTTGATTTCCAATTGTTTTGGTTATTTTACCCCTTGGAATACCACAGCTCTAGTCCAGATGTATTTTAATCTTCCTTGCTGCTTCTGCCAAGTTTCTGTTTTCCATTTGCTCTCATCATGAGCAGTATGTCTGTGTCACTTCCTCCCTATATGTTCAGGCTTTTCCTTGACTCATGCACTCTGTAAGAAGAAAAGCCCAAAGGCTCTTCAGGGTTGCTATTTTTAAATAAAAGAACTTCTATGGGGCTGTTTGGAAAGGAGATTGAAGATAATAAACAACATGCTGTAGATAACACACATGGAAAACTCATCTACAAAGTCTCCTGTCCCAGCCCTGTAGCAGGTCAGCATAAGTGAGACTCCAAAAAGCACAAAATATCCAAAGAGAAACCACAGAGAATCAGGTTTCCAAGTTTACCTGATGCTGTAGGGATTTGGGATATTTGCTGAAACATGTGGACTGTCCCCAGTGATCATGGATATCCCATCCCTGGAAGTGTCCAAGGCCAGGTTGGATGGAGCTGAGTGGTCTGGTGTCCCTGTGCATGGCAGGGGGGTTGGAATGAAAGGATCTTTAAGGTCCCTTCCAACTGGTTTGGTGATTCTATGAACTGCATCACCAGGTTTGTGGTATCTCTTCTCTCTCCCCCTCTCCTCCTCAAGGATTGGCCTGACTTATTGTAAACACACCTTTGATCCCTACAGATGCAAGGCCTCATGAACCAAGTCCTCCTCTTTTCACATCAAGGGCTGAATAAGTGGGAGGGAGAAGAGAGCTTCTTTGAGCCCAGAGACAAGAGAAGCAAAGATGTCCCAAGGGCAGCACAGAGATGGTGAGCTCAGCCCATTCCTGTGTGAATTTTCACCCCCTTTTAAACCACAGAGCACCTTCTTGAGGCACCACCAGTTCCTGTGTCTGCTGGCGTCACACATTGCAGTTCTGAACCCTCACCTGGGCACAAAGTGATCTCACATTTAAAGTAGAATGAGTGGCAAACAGCAAGAATATGTTCAGAGTGCACCAGGCTTCTCTGTCACGAAACAGCAAGAGACATCTAGGTAAGGCACAGCCTGGGTTTGGGTTTCTGCCAGGATATAAATGTACTCCAGCAAAGATCTTTGTGGTATTGAATGGTGCCAGGGTGCCAGGCAGATGCTGGGCTGTGAGGGTGATGACTGTGCTCTGGCAATGTGATTGCACTGCAGGGAGTGTAATCAGGAGTAAAATCCCTGATGCTGCTTAATGCCCTAATCCTGTTCACATTCCTGTTTTACTTCCGCTTTCCTGTTACTTTTGCCTCAACAAATAGTTCCAACAGAAGCTTCTCTTCGAAAATCTTGTGGGTTACAGTTTAGTATGAAAAGTAATGATAGGTTTTTTTTCTGTGATTCCAGTATGTATAAAGTGTTTTTCCATGTCATTACAGGCTAGTCGATGGCACAGCTCAGCCTTTCCCTCCTGGCTCACTCTCCTCTACCCAGACACCTATTTGCATGAAACTTTCAGGAATGTCATATCTGACATTGCTGCCCTCTGGTAATTCTGCTTGAATCAGACAATGAATTTCGAGGTTTGAAGGAGGACAACACACAAACACAACACCCTTGGCTGATTGCAACATCATTTCCTAAGGAAATTAATTAAAAAAAAAAATCAAACAAAAAAAGCAAGCACTGAGCTGGACTTGGTGTGTCTCAGAGGCTGCTCATCATCATGGCCAGAGCACAAGGATGTCTGATAATGTAGATGAGCAGGTTTTACTCTCAAGGTTCATGATTTACTATGCAGTAACTCCACACTGAGGCTCTCACCAGCAGCCATGGCACTTCTTTATTCACAATGTAAATGTGCTCTGTAAATGCTTGTAAAACTTTATGAGCTCAAACGCCTCCAAGCACTTACAATCCAGGTATGGGTAATAAATCCTGCATGTGCAAGAGTCTCCTGTCCCTCCCCAAAATTTCAGGGCACAGCTCGTGTCACATCACAGGCAAAGAGCTCCTCTACAGTGATGAGCAGTGTCATTAGGATTTTTTGTTAACTAATTCTAAAAGACACAAGTCCCCTTGTAAGGAGCTGTACCAGAGATTTAATTAACTTTATTTTTTTCATCCACCAGCTGTTGCCTTCATCTCACACGCTCCCTGCCTTACTTATTGATGCTGCAGAGCACCCCCGCCCTCATCAGGGATTTCTTTATTTCTCTGAGAGGTGTTTTAGGGTGTACAGCAGCAGCCTGGTTGTTCTCGATCTTCTGGAGAGTTCCCACTAGGTGGCACCGATATCCAGCATTCCCTCTCCGCCCTGCGTGTGAATTCCTCTTGCTTTGCTCCAGGTCTTCTCTCCCTTTTTGCAGCATTTCCAAACTCTGAGCTCATCGGTCCTAATAACTGCAAAAACAAACAGCTCCTGGGGTCTTTTTTTCCCTGTCCTTACAGTGCTGAACGGATCCAAGATCAATTCCCAGTGTAATTTCTACAGCTGGTTCAAGAATCTAACTGGTATAACCATTAATTATATCTTTTAGGACCACCTTCAGACAAGGCCTTAGTGGTTCTTTACTTTGTCATCCTCACGTGCATAATAAACCTGATCTCTGCAAGAACATCCCTTATCCCAGACAGAATGAGGAGCTGGGAAATGGGGAAAGCTGTGAAGAAAACTGATGTGGCAGTGACTGTGAGCTGCCAGCAGCCATTTATCTTCCAGTAAATAAGAGGATGGAGAGAGGGTCCTACACAAAGGTTTTGGTAGCAAATAAAAAATACTAATTCTCTCAACAGGAAGTAGTCAAGAGAAGTTCCTCACTAATAGGTCTGAAGTAATTTTGGATATCTTTCAGGGAAAGAGATTGAGATTTTTCAGACAGGCTTTTCTCAAATTCAGCTCTTTTCTCCACTCCTCTGTATTTTTATATGTTCCCAAACAAATCTGTAAAATTCCTTTGCACTGGAGCTAATTTTAGTTTGTAATGTAACAGTAAACACTTCCAAGACTAACAATTAGGACAGATAGTCGTGCTTTGGGAGAGAAGCCTGCACACGTTTTCCTGGTGAATAAGAGCAGCACAAAAGCTAGAAGTCAATAACTCCAATTAAATTAAAACCACAATTTGGGGATAATCCTGTAACTGACTGGAAAAACAGCTTCTGAGTCTGGCAGGCCTTGATAACATCACTATCAGAGATAGCAGTCCCCTGAAGACAAAAATGAATGTGGATATGGCTGTTAAAGTCCAGAGTTCATTTTAAGCTCATTTAAATTTCTTTATCTGCATTTCTTCAGATTTTATACGTAAATTCCAGAGTGTTTGTTTTCTCTCCTCAAGTTAATTCTGCAAAGTAACAGCTTCCAAACTCCATTTAAATGGAGTTTAAATGTCACATCCTTAAATCACAAAGATATCCCAGATATAAATATCAATGAGAAGTACATTAAGTTCATCACTCACTATCTTACAGTGCAACGATAATGGAAACTATTATGAAGATGAGATTTCTGGAAGGCCAGTTTTACAGCTGTGGGATATCAGGCCCTGGCTTTTGTTCAGGTGCTGGAAAACCAAAAGCTGTGAAAAAAAAAAATGGATAAGTCTGACGAGACTGGAAAAATCAGGGGATGGAACAATTCAAAATTCACTGACTTATTTGCTCCCGCCTCTGCCATGGCCTCCAGTCTGGACAGCACAGTGGGAAATGCACCAGGAAAATGTAATCACTGGAGATTATTCTATGTATGAGAAGAAAAACAATGTCTGTAGTCAGCGTTCCCAAGCTCAACAATTTCCTCTAACTCATAAAATACGGAATGCAACTGCTGCCTTTTGAAACTGTAAAAGGGGGAAGCCCATTTCCCTCACAGCGAGGACACAGAATTCCCCAGCCCTCAACTGCACGGAAAAACCGCCAGGCTCCTGTGTTCTTACACCTCCATGGTGTTCCCCCAGGAGCTGGATTTTTTCCCTGCCATTCCCACCTCACTGCAGCACAATCCCCCGGCTTTGATGTGCTGTTGTTCGTGCTACAAAACTCATCCCCCTGCGCCGGGCAGCCTGAATTGTTGTTTTTTGTTTGCATTTCACCCGGTGGTTCAGAGGCATCTGCAGCATCAACAAAACACACAAAAGCAAAATACCCACAGAATCCCTGTTTTAATGCAAATAAAACGTGCTGTTAGATCAGTGCCCAAAGGCTCAAATATCCAAATAATCGTTGGAGTATCCAGATTATCATTAGCACTCAATCATTATTATTGTTCTTTTTTGTTCCTGGGAACGCAGGGGTTTCCAGTTGCAAATTTCTCATAAGGTGGATCATCTGCCCCTTGTTTTGGGATCCTAATTTCAGTGTTTACTCTTGTTTTTATAGCAGCTGTCACATTAAGAACAACAGAGCATGTAATGGCATGAGGAGGGTTTTTTTTCTGGGGATTGCAGCAAAAGGCTGATCAAATTTCAGTGTTTCTTAGAAGTTTCTCTGCCTTGACAGGCAAGTAATGGCTCCAGCACAGGATACATTGAGGTTCAGCTGTGGTGACTGTACGGCAGTGACATAAAGCAATGTATGGCAATTCCAAGTGCATCCTTTGTGTCACACATAAGTGAATTTGTAGATCTGTGGCAAATACAGCTCCATTACTTCCTAGTCCTGCTAAAACATCTGTGCATTTTAGTGCATCTGCTCACCTGCATTAATTATTTACAAAGGATAATGTGTTGGAGCCACTATAATGACAAGATTATTTAAGTCAGGAAGCACCAGGAACAAGATACCCAAAGTCACAGTGTAGCCTCCTTAGTCATCTCCACCAGTATCCACATTTCTCACCTCAGCACGGTATGTTATTTAAATTATTCTATGGAGCCACATAGAATTATTTCTGGTGTTTCATCCCCACTCCTACTATGAATGCTGAGAGATTTAGAAAAACGTATCTTTATATGCATTCATGAAGTAGAAATCAATCATCACCTCCTGTTCCACACCCGGAATTTAGGGCACCAGAACACAAATGTCAAAGCTCTGTTAATTTTGAGTGTCTAATTTGGGATACCTTGTTTGATTTTTTTCCCCCAGCACTTTCTATATCAAAACACAACCCTCCTTGACCTCACCTCAAATTTAGACATCAACAAACAGAGTTCAACTGATTACTCAAACTGGGCACTCAGACATAGGCCAGCTATAAAAATCCTGACTTCCCCTCATGTCACAGACTGTGACCTCAGGCAGGGATAAAGTCATTTTTTCCCAGGAGCATTCACCTCTTCAAGCCCAACCTTTTTATTCCTTCAGTTCCTGATCACTAATAAATGGCACTGAGAATTAAAACAATCTTTGTATGCATTAGTAAGCTTCAGCCACTGGACAGAAAGGTCATTCTTGGCTAAACATCTGCAGCTGGAATGCACTTTGTAGCTGGTGAGGTAAAAACACATGCCTTGCCAGAACATTCCTTAGCTTTTGGCAACCAAGGGCTGTGACATGTGTGGGACAACCTTCACTGTACATTTCCATCACTTTGGATCCCTGATCCACTGATGGGTAGGATTAAAAAATATATATATAAGTAAATAAAAGACCTGATGCCTGATCCATCCAACTGCTGTGCTCCTGCTTCCTTCTGGAAAACCTCAAAGCTGTTCAATGGTCACTTTTGTTAGAAACTGGTATCCCTAGTTACAAAATAATTGTGGCATCAAGTTTAGTAAAACTGACAGTGAAAAACAGGAAAGAAAGTGCGAAAGACTTACACTATGAGGAGGAAAATGGGCAAAGGAGGAAAAAAAAGAAACCCCAAACGTAGGTCTGTGATGTCCAAATTACGGAGGACTGGCTTCCCACATCTGGTGTTGACAGTGAGAACCCATGTCCCTGAAAAATGGGGTGTTTCCACCATCTCTCCCCTGATCAGCTTCTCAGTTACCCAGTTGAATCTGAGTCCGTGTAGCCTTTCCTTCTGTGAGGGATCTCACAGGGTTGTACTTGATATATTGCTCCTCTCATTTCTCAACACTTAGAGGAACTTCATTTTTGCTCAACATTTCTGCGACCCAGTCGTATCTGACTGAAGTTGGCCAATCCCTTGGCCAACGGCTCGTCCTCTCAGCACACACTGAGGGTTTGATTGCACAAGCCTCATTTGCTCGGGAAATGAAGCTAAAGGTGATAAATAGGTGTGTATAAATTCCTGCCTTGAATTCCCTTTGCAGCCTCAAAGCAGGCTCGGAAAGCACTTATCCCCCATCTTTTCTGATTATATCAGTAATGTACCCAGAGATTAGTCAAAGCAACATTCCTCTCCTAGCAACTAATTTAAGGCTTTTGAATATATTGGAGTCTCTTTTAGGTCCAAACCTTTCTATTTTGGGACTTCCAATTCAAATTTGCCTAATAGCTTTGCATAATAGTCCCTTGCTCCCAATAAATTCCTCACTTTAGCTTTAATTGGTTTGCTCATGAAGAATCACAATTTACACAAGGTGAAGAGGAGATATATCACTAGCTAATAATGGGTATAAGTAATATTTGATTAAATAGAGTGAGATACTAATTTGCTTTTTTTCCTCAGCATTTGTTAATGATGTTGTCAAATTCTAAAAGTAGATAAAGTATATTTACACCATAATGAATTTAATGCATTTGGAATAGGTATTAAAAACAACATGAGTTCAGTGTCCTCTTAAATTTACATTTTAACATTTTTTAACATTTTTTAACATTTTTAAATGTTAGCCAATTGTTCTCCAGTGCAAACAAATCAAAACTGAAGTCATAGGCTGATTTTATGGAAGGTGATGTAAGCAACAAGTGCAAACACAAGAAATTAAATCATTGAAGAGCTGCAATACTGAAGTATAAATCACTTTCAATGATTTCAAAGTCTCAGTCTCAAAATAAAGAATTGTCTCATTTTACTCAGCTGAGCTCAGCCTGAGGTGCCTGGAAGGGGAAAAAGCACAAGGCAGCTCTGAAGGAGTCTGGGAGAGAGAAGGGACCTGGAGTTTGGGGGATACTAAGAAACCTTCTGGGAACACTTTGTGAAAGAAATAGATGCTATAAAGCAGCATGAAAATGCCTCAACTTGAAACACTCATGGTTTGGAACAAAAGATTTTAAATGTAACTTTGAGTATCTTAGGAAGCTTTGTAAAGGCAAGGAAAAAAATTACGATTTTTTTTTTCCAGTTATCACTATTTCAAAGCCATTACAGTTCCTTCCTGGGTGTCTAATGCAACATTTTGAAAACTTTGGTCTTCAGATGGAGAGAAAGGCATTCTGATAAATTAAAATATAACAAACAGATATTTGAAATACACTTAGTTAAACCATACCAGCTTGTTGTACTGACTGCTATTAATTACTGGTGTATGTAGAATATTTGTAGAATATTTGAATAAGAATTTTTTTAAGCTTCTTTGATGTAGTTTTTACTTTAAGGCCAGAATAATGCCTATGAAAAACATAGATTAGTTAGATATTTTTAGAAAAAATAACTTTGGAGTATATCTTTGATTTTTTTTTTTTTTTAAATTAACTAACTCAAGCTAGTTTAGCTTGAGTCTTGGTTGGGTTTTGTTTTTCCTGTAATAAAATAGACTGGGAGAGAGAACTGTGTTTAGCCTAATTCTGAAGTTATGCCAGTGTGTCACCTTTTTACACACCCCAGTGGGATTTGGGAGCACTGTTAGTTACCAGAGACACACTCTGTGCCTGAATTAAGTGGCCTGGGCTGGGCTCTGGAAGAGGGAAAGGCCAAGAGCAGTGAAGGCCATGACACAGCACCCAAAACAAACTGAGGCAAACGACCTATGAAAAAATAAGTTATTATGATGAGTAGGTTTACACTGACTGTTGGGGGAAACATTCTTCCCCATGAGAGTGATGAGGCCCTGGTACAGGTTGCCCAGAGCAGCTGTGGCTGCCCCATCCCTGGAAGTGTCCAAGGCCAGGTTGGATGGGGCTTGGAGCAACCTGGTCCAGTGGAAGGTGTCCCTGCCCATGGCAGGGGGTAGGAATGAGATGAGTTTTAATGTCTCTTCCAACCCAGGCCATTCTGTGATTTTTTGAAGGGTGTGCCTCAGGTGCTTGGCTATAAGAACAGGCTCTTCGGGGCTTTGCCTTCCCCTCACCTCTCAGCCCCAGACGGTGCTGGCTGTGCCACACAGACCATGAGCTGTGTGTCACCTCTGCTGTCACACACCTGCTGTCACACCCCCGTGTCACATATACCCCACGTCACACCCCCGTGTCACTCACACCCCTATTCATCCCCCTCCCCTCACACAGGGGGATGAGGCCCCCCCTTACTTGTTCTGGGGGATGAGGAGATGAGGATGTGAGGATGTGGGGGTATGGGGATGATGTGAGGATGTGGGGATATGGGGATGTGGGGATATGGGGATGTGGGGATGAGGGGATGTGGGGAAGTGAGGATGATGTGAGGATGTGGGGATATGGGGATGTGGGGGTGAGGGGATGTGGGGATGATGTGAGGATGATGTGGGGGTGAGAGGATGTGGGGATATGAGGATGATGTGAGGATGTGGGGATTTGGACATGTAGGGATGTGGAGATCTGGGGATATGAGGATGTGGAGATCTGGGGATGTGAGGATGTGAGGTGTGAGGATGTGAGATGTGGGGATGTGAGGACGTGGGGAGGTGAGGATGTAGGGAGGTGAGGACGTGGGGATGCGGGGATATGAGGACGCGTGGATGCAGGGGCGGGCGGGGAAGCATCGCCCCGCTCCGGACGGACGCTGCGGGCACCCAATGCGCTCCGGCGCCGCCGCCCCGGAGGGAGGGCAGAGCCCCGCGCTCGGACCCAATGAGGCCGCGCCCGGAGCGGGACTTCCTTCGGGGATCCCGCGGCAGGAGCCGCGGCGGAGCGGGGGACACGTAAGTGCGGGGCCGGGGAGGTGCCTTTGTTCCCGCATCCCGCGGTTCCAGCGCCGCCCCCGCCCGGGCCGCGGGGACCGGGGCAGGGACACGGGGCATCCCCAGCATGAGCCCCGCCGGCCCCGCTCCTGCCCGCGCCCGGGAACCCGCCCGGGGCAGCGCGGCGGTGCCCAGGGGCTGAGGCTGCTCGGCCGGCCCCGCCTCCGTCCCTCCTTCCTCCCCTTCCTCCTCCTCCTCCTCCTCCCGGGGCCTCCGATGCCGCCGCCTCCCGCCCGCTGCTGAGCCGTGACGGGCGGGGGCCCCGGGACCCCGCCGGGGACATGGGCAACGGGATGTGCTCCCGGAAACAGAAGCGGATTTTCCAGAGCCTGCTGCTCCTGACCGTGGTGTTCGGGTTCCTCTACGGGGCGATGCTCTACTACGAGCTGCAGGGCCAGCTCAGGAAGGCTGAGGCCACGGCGCTCAAGTACCAGCAGCATCAGGAGTCCCTCTCGGCTCAGCTACAAGGTACTTGCTCGGCAGGAGCCTCTGCTGCCCTTCCCTGGGGCTTGCAGAGCACCCTCCTCCTTCTCCTCCTCCTCCGGGAGGTCTGGGCTCCAGCTGTCCAACCTCTCCCAAAGTTTTGCTCCCAATGCGCTTCTTCCCTTTCTCTTCCTCCGCCCTGTGGGGTTCTGATATCTCACCGTGGGTGGGATCCTAACCCTGCTGAGGTTTTGCCGTGGATTCCTAGACAACTCTCATTCCCCCTCACTCCCACACATTTTATAGTGACTCTTATTCCCAAAGGACTGCACATCCCTTTGCAGTTCCTAGCATGAATGGAAGAAGCAGGTGGACTGCTTGCTGCCCGTCTAGCAGTGCAGACCATGTCCAGTGTGGGACTTTTGAGTGCTTCTGTGTTGCCATTGAAATGTTAATTTTATGCTGAATATTCAGCTGCAGTTCCTGGGCAGCATAAACTTAAATAAATTTAGGGAGGAGGAGAGGAGTGTTCTAATAAAGCATTTTTGAAAGGGTAATTTAAAAGTGAAGTTCAGATAAGTTATTTGGATAAGGCTAATCTGTTACGTTTGGTATAACTTCGAATTTCTTGGCTTAAAGCTGCCACATAAATACAGATCCTTGTGTATCTTGTTTGAAGGATGCACCAAATGTGTATGTCCTGTACTTGAAGGTAAAAGATGCCCGTGTCTGACATCAGCATGTCCAGAAATCAGAAGCAAAGCAGCAAATATATACATGGAACATCAGTGGTTTGGGAAGTGCAAGACCTCAGCACCTCTCGAGTTGTCAAGTGCAAGGTTATCAGGTCAGCACGAAGCCCAGAGCCAACTTTCAAAAGAGTTTCATTTCTCAAGAAGGGTATAAAACAAGGATCAGAGGGATCTGCTGTAGCAGCTGTAACAGCACATAACTCCAGGGTGATCCTCAGCCATCCTTTCCCTGTGGAAGCACACATAAAAGCATGCCTGGAAGCACACAGTTTGTATGCAGAGAGCACAGAGCTGGGCTTATGCTCTTAGACTCTTACAGGGATTTGTTACTCCAATATGTTTAGTCACGATCTGAGACCATCATTACTTAGTATTTCAATTTCAGGCCATTTTCCAAGTAATACCATGGAAATATCTGCCAGAAACCTTCATTTTAGTAGCAAAAAAGGTGTAAATGTTTGGCTGGGAGATGGGTATGTGGCAGATGGCTAAAGGGCTACTTTTGCTAGGCTGTATATTTGCCAACAGAATTTGCAGAGGACACAGGAACATCTTGTTCTCGAGCTGAAATTTGACAAGTTGGCTTTTTCTGTTGCTTTGGCTTTACCAAAAGTTTGTTATGTGCAACAAACTTTATCCTAACACAGAGGAGAGATTCTCTGGATCTGATACTTTAGGTCTGGACTGTTAAGTTTTAACTTTCCGTTTTTGAAACATTATTTTCAGTAGCCACCACCTATCCAAGTATGTTCATGGAAGCAGCAGGCGATTGGTAGTTGACAAATGTGGTGACAGAGCTGTGCCTTATGTAATTCTCTTGCTTGTTTCAGTGTATCAATGGGAAATGTAAAATATTGACCAGAATCTGATAACATTAATAGATTTCACAATCAATGCAATAAATTCACATGGTTCTGGGATCCAGGCCAGTCTATCAAGCCTAATAAGCAGGAGATTTTATCTATGCCAAGTATGGTAGCAGTAAACCTTGTTTAAAAAAGTAATTACTAGCAATTAAGTCACAGAATGGAGGGAAAAATATAATGTAACAATAAAATAGTTCTTTAAATTTTCCTGTGTTATGAAGGTAGCTGTTATACCTGAGAGAGGGTGAGGCTGAGAGCCCGGAGACAAACTAAATGCAGCAGCAACCATTGTACTGCCTAATGTCCCACTAAAGTAAAGGGAAGGTATCTGCCTGTGGACTTCAGAGGATTTGGGAAATAAACTTTTCTTCCCTTTCTTAATGACTCTTTCTGAAGTGGCCTACACTGTATAATCACCTGGGTTTCTGCAGTAGGAGTTGGTTAGTGAGGAGAACATGGGGAATTCAGAGCCTGTGCCTGAGCCCAGCTCACCCAGAGAGACACAAGCACGGTGTGAACTGGTGGTGTCCGACACCAATCCCATTTCTGAACCTCTCCTGTTTAACTCTTTCATGTGGAACAACAGGAAGGAATTTTCTTTAAACCGAGAGTTCGAAGCAGTGTAAAATGTTGACAGAAAATCCTGTTTACAGGTGCAGTACGTGACTGCACTTTGAACTTTTGAATTTAAATGACCCGGATTTTAAATTAACAGCGTTCCCGTTGCCAAATAGAAAACACCTCTAAGAATATCTGAGCTACATCTGTTCTTCGAGTTTATTATTTTATGGGAACAATAAAATAAAGTAGCGCATTACTAACGTAATACAACTTTTATTTTCCATGCAGCATAATCTATAGATCCTGGACTAGAGGTGACTTTGGGGCCTGAAGTGTGATGGAAACACTTGGAAATCTTTTAAACAGGAACCAGTTAAAGGGTAAAGTCACTGACGTAGCACTGCCAGGAGGACAGGAGGTTGCTGTACCAACAGGGGTTGATTTCTTGGTGTTCACTGCTCTTCTGGGTGATTAAATCAGACTTTAAACTCATTACAAGCCGAGAAGAGAAACATATCTTGGACTTCCACATCCTGAACAACTAATTCATCAGGAAGCTTTTATTGTTTTAAATATAAACTAAAAAAATAAACTTCTTAAAGTGTGTTTTTGAGGCTCCTGGCATGCTGGCTGTGCTCCTGGAAGTCTGACTGCATTGAAATGCTTGGGTGACAGTGAAATATCACCTGTTATCTGAGGGTTTGTAGGGTTTTGTTGTGACTGCTGGTGCCTGCAAAGGCAGTTGCTTTCCTGGTTGTTCATAGAGGAGCACTGTCAGGGCTTGTGGGTGAAACTTGAGTCTGTGAAATGCCTGAGGATCACGGGCAACTCCTGAGTTTATGTGCACGGTGGGAGTTTGGGATGTGAGTGCCTTTGGTCTGCCCACAATCTCAATCAGGATCCTCAGCTGTAGCTCCGAGTGCAGCTCCCTTTACTTCCTCCTGTCACCTCTACTGTTTTTCCTGGGTTTTTAGGTTTTTTTCATCCATGTAGGTAATAAGAACCTTCTTTTTGGTACTTGCCAGTTCTTCATGCCCGAATGAGCTGTGCTTTCTGTTTTTGCTGGAAAATCCAGTTGACTTAGATTTTTATCTTTTTCATTGCCTTGTTTTGCTCAAACAGCACGTGAAACAGGCTCAATACATGGGAAAACAGCTCTCATCTACCAAGGCAGAATGTACAGGTCACTGAGAAATGGTGCAGGAAGAGGTCTCAAAATCTTTTAACACATGAAGAGAGCTGCACATGGCTGCTGTTGTGGGGAGTTCTGCCTTCTCTGGTGTGCACAGCCTCAGCTACTCAGCTGAGAAGTGTTTGTGCCCCTTGGAATAAGAGCAGGGTGTGATGGGAAGGATGGCAGACTTGGGGAACACAATAAGAATAACTGGTGTGGAGAAGCTGGGGTCTTAAACTCACCCCATTTAGAAGCTCATGTTGTAGAAGGTTTTGTAGAAGAGTATCAAACTTTGGCATTTCTGCTGGGCATGGAGAAAGTAGGGCTGCTTTTGCAACCCTCAGATGGAGTACCAGGGCAAAAATTAGAGATGGGGCAAAATTTAGAGATGTCACAAAATTTTTTGACTGCTAAGAAAATCTAAAGTCATTGTGATCTGTAAGGTCTTTCATAGAGAAGCTGATCTTCCCAGTAAGATGATTATTTTTAAATCTCATTCTCTGAGCATTATATGTTTGAAACGTGAAGATAATCTTGCTTAGTATTTCTTCAATTGATAAAACCAAAACTTGATGCTCTTTGCCTCCTACCAAGATGTGTCAAACAGTCTTGAACTATTGGCTTTATAGAAACAGGCTTCAGCTGCTAGAACAGAAACACACAGATGGCTGTGGGTGAACCTCATTGTATCTGTGACTGCTGCAAGATTGAATGTATCTACAAATGTCTTTTTAGCCCTTGCAGCTTCTGTCTTCTCATCCTCTGGGTGTTAAGTACTATTTTAATCTGTTTAATCTGTTTTAATCCCTAATCCTTATAACAGCCTACATTTAGTGCTTTGTACTATCTTAATTTTCCTGCTCTTTCTCTGAGAGTCTGAATGTATCTGACAGCTTTGAGCAGTCCCTGTGCAGCCTCAGAATGGGCTGTAATCCTGGGAGCCAGCCCAGCAGGGACTCTGAACTTGAGAATATTCAAGGTGTGGATTTCCTCAAAGCTTTCTTATCCAGTGCTAGAAAGCACCAGCTGAAAAGATGATGTAGATTCCTCTGTGCCTGTTGTGCCATTTGTCCCAAACCAGGACCCCTGTTGGAGGTGACCTGCCAGAAGTTGATCAGATCCAGGGCAGCTCTGTGTATGTGGACTTGCATAATGTATCCCAGTGCTAGATCATAGTTCTGTGTCACTTTAGTGGTTAATATTTATGTCTGCGTGCAAACTACAGAGATGCCAAAGCTGCTCTCAGTGAAGCACAGAGAGATGGGGATGTACTTCACTCTCACACCCTTCTTTGATAATACACTATTTAAACTTGTACCTTAAGCTGGCAGAGCTAGGAAGAACTAACTTTTGATGGCTTATTTTTCACATGCATCATACAAGCAGAGCTACATCTCCACAGCTCCTGTGTGGTTGGTTGTTCTCCACAATAACAGCCTGAATTCCTGTCATTCCTGTGAGTTTCAGGTTGCACATAATGCTACAGTGCTTATTTTATTGTGTTTTGGTGCTATCTAAGATCTGGGAGATCCATGGCAGCACTGTAATAGCAGAGGTTGGTTCTGTGTGTGTGCTGTTGGCACACAAATGTACTTCAACACCAGGTGCAGGGCTGCACGAAGTGGCAGATACATCATCCCAAATTCTGCTACCTGGCTTCCTGAAATGGGACACTTTGGTTTGTAACCTCCTCTGAGAATCTGCCTTCTGTACTTCCATTCACGTTTTCAATGGGTATTTAATGTTCTAAATACTTAAAACACATGAAACATTTGAAACTGTGTGAAATTTTAGTATTGAAGAGCTGTATGCTGTCATGTATATTCATACATGCATCTGTACATGTAAAATGTATCTTTAGAAAGATATGTCTGTGTGGAAGCTCAACCTGAAGATTTTGGGTTATTTAGAATTACCAAGATTGCTTCATAACCTGAATACAGAAAAGGTGCTTGAGTTCTGTTCCATTCAGTTAACTCTGGGAAGTTTGTTTCCAGGTCCATAGCGAGTAAGATTCCCAGCAGCGGAATTCCATGATTGGACAGATAAGTTGAGCAAGTGCCCGTGTTTGTATTTGTTTTTCATTCCTGCAATCCGTGCCTGAGTGGCTTTAAATCACTTTCCTGGTGGACATGATACTTCCAGGATAAATTTCTCTCAGCACCGGAGTGTTCCACCTGCACCCAGGTTGGAACCTGGGCTGAAGATCACAGGGCACAGTCAGAGGGAATATTAAGCAGTGTGAGGTAACAGGGTGGGTTTGTTCCCTGGGTTTTGATGTTCCCTCTCCCCAGTTTAACACTGAGCCTGGTAGCCACCAGCCTGATGCAAGACAGAGCCTATATCCCAAAACTCTTTGTTACTGATCATGATTTAAGCCCCTTAAAGCCTGTTAGTGGTGGATCTGTGTGGATTTATGGACACTTCAGAGCTGGGAGAGGAGGAGAGAGGCAGGATGGGTGGATGCTTTGGTGAGTTTGCATTCTGGCTTCTTTGTCAGTCATCTCCTATCACATATTCCTGGCTGATTGAATTCCTGAGTCTTAAAGACAGCATTCCAAGCACGTTGTCTCATTGGCCTGGTTGTTTTCCTGGCAGGATTCAGGCTTGTCAGCCTTTGTGTCTGGGTGGGGCGAATTATTAGTAAGGTTTCCACCCTCTCTGAGAGTTGAGTACCCATTATAGCATCTCTGATGTAGTGGTGAGGGCATTGCCAGCAATTTGTGTCTAATAGAGTTCACTTTGCTCATTTTGGAATAGGAGCCTTGCTTAGAAAAAGTAATTTAATCTGTCCTGCTGAAAGTCAGGTGCTGCTTTGAGGTTGGGTAGTAATGAAAGCGAAATAATTCAGATTACTGAAAAAATGGGCTATACAGAACAAGTAATTAGAGCAGAATCTTTTGTTGGATGATTTTTTTTTTCCTGGGATTTTTAGGACACAGGAGCATGAATTGCTAGTCATGTTGGAGCCTGAGGTGAGCAGTTGAGGAATTCAACCTGTTTGGATGGTATTCCTTGTTTAAAGAAGGGTCTTCTGAGCTGGATGCAGTTCTGATCTTTTTCTGGTGATGTAGCTTAACCCAAACTTCTTGAGATTTGCTACTAGGTATCATAATTAAGAAATAAAAGAAACTGCAATTTCTCCACCTCCTCCTCTACATTTCCTCTCTCCCCCCAAGGTATCTGAAATTAGCCCACTATCTTATTTTCCTGAGGTGACTCAGATCCCAGAGTTTGGCAGTCATTTCCAGGGTTTAATTACAGACATGATGAGAGAAGTATGGCCTTTGTGAGCTCCCAGAGGGCAGAGTAGGGAGCTTGCTTCTATCCACACCACCATGCTCAGCAAAGCCATTTTCAGTCAAAATTATGAATCTTTATCTCAAACTCTTTGATTCTGGGTGCAGTTTGTGCATATGTAGATTGGTTTTTTTCTTCAAGGTCTATTTTTGACTAGTTTCTGAATAATAGATCCTGACACTGTGTAGATAGAATCACCAGACCTGCCTAAAATTGAAAAAAGAGTCTAAAACAATTTTTGAGAGAAAGAACAGCCCCTTGTTTCCTGGAGCTGAGGGTTGAGCAGACCCAACAAACAGAGATGATGTGAGAAGAAAACTGTTAGCTCTGCTGAATCTTTGTGTGTTCTTCTGCTAATTTAAGTCCAAAACCACTACACAGGTTTTGTTTGAACTATTTGCATTTATTACCACTTGAAAAAAATAGCATGGATAGGTGTGTAGGAAACAGTATGTGCAGGGTGGGATGCTCCCATGGTACCAAAGGTTGGAAGAAATCTTTTGTGGAGTGCATGGGAAATCTTTTCTAGAAAACATGATCTCCTTCCTAATGAAAGTCGGGTCTGAAGCCTATCTGTGAGGGATTAAATATTTAATCTCATTTAATACCCCTTCTCAAATTTATTTATAGCAGCAGCTATTACAGTTTACTGTTCGAACATGATAAATCCTTCCCTCTATCCCAACATATCTTAAATCTGTTGTTTCCTAGAGGTGTTATTGACTTCTAAAAATGAGGCAGGCTGGAGGAAAAGGATTTTATGAAATGGAGATTTTACTCCAGTTCAGAAATTAATTTTCATGTCATCCTTATAATTGCATGTCACCCTTATAAATGAATAGAGGCCACAACGATTTCTTAGAAATACAAGTGTGTGTTTCCGGGGTGAACTGAATTGATGTGCCAGATTCCCTCAGCATTCCCCCGTTTCCAGAACTGCAGTCAAAGCAAAACTCGACCTAGTTGCTGGAACCTGTGGTTAGAACAGAACTTCTGACTGCTGGAGTACTGACTAAGTTTGAGAATTTTAACTGACAGCTCATTTTCGGCGCAGGATCTCTGAAAGCTGATGTTTCACTTCCTCCTTGTGCAACTGAGATCAGTGGTAGGTCTGTGGCAAACACTGCAAATCCCCTGGATATGAAGATCCAGATATTAAATGCAAACTTTTCTCCTAAAATTATTAGTACTCTGAGCAAACACAGATGACTAGGGAATTAAGTCAAAGCAGTGGTTATTTTTAAGCACAACTTCCAATGCATGGGTTAGTTTTCCAGGAGGAATTTGCAGTGACTGACTGTAATTAGGCAAAACCATTACTTGATCATGTGAGTAAATTGAAAAGTGTAGGAGTTTGTTTTAAAGTGAAGGTAATTCTCATACTCCATCCAGTGCCAGTTGTGGTTTGCAGTGAGCACAATGAGAACATTCCATCTGCCTGGATGCAAAAGTGTTCCATAATTAAACCTCACACACAATCAGTTTTGCATTGTCTTGGCTTCTATTTCTGTCCTTTTTGTATAAATTCAAACCAGAAAGCTTCAAGGGCATAAATTATTAAATAGCTTCAATGTTTTGTTCAATGTATTGTAATTATTTGGACTTGGAGCAACCTGGTCTAGTGGAAGGAGTCCCTGCCCATGGCAGGGCATTGGAGCTGGATGGGCTTTAAGGTCCCTTCCAACCCAAACCATTCTGGGATTCTGTGATAAAGATGTGTTTTTTTGTAATGTTGTTTTCTTGCACTATAGTTTTCCTAGTCTTTATTGTGGGAATACTTCCACTGTTCCTTAGATGTTTGCAGTGTCACTGGAATATCCATTTATTGCTGAACTGTCAGTTGAGAGTCTCTGGAATGGATGTAGCACATCTTGTGACCAGCATGGCTTGTACTGTGCTGGGGAATCCTGATGCTTGACCAGGAGCTGCCCAGAGCCCGATAATCTATGTCTGATAAGATTATCAGTAGTGAAATAGGGAATCTCTTTGTTTGAAGCCAGATTCACTGACTTAATCAAATACTTAGGAAGCTTAGGAAGCAGGTCTTGCTATATTAATAACATCTTCTCCCAGCATGAGACATTAGTGTCAGAGGAGTAATGAAATACCTTCTGAGATCAGAATTTCAATTACTGTCATTGGACTGGGGAATTTATCCTACATCCCATATTGAAGGGATTGTTCCTTGGCTCATGGAAGTGCTTCACTCTCAGCAGAAAAGCTGGATTCACATTTTAAATGGTTCTATTTGCAGTTACAAGAATTGGGAATTAACTATTTTTACAGCAAATCTATGTCCTACAGGCCTTTGTAGTGTTACTAGAAAAGTGCCAAGGTGATTTTACCCCACACTGCTGGTTCAGTTCAACTCTGCCACAGTCCGAGAGAAAATAACACTGGCTGTTGCCAAGACTACTGAAATCTGCTGGTTTTAAATGAAAGGTATTACTGTAAGTTTAGAGAAAGATTGCAGAATTGTGTAAGAAACAATCTCATTGAAATTGGTAAAATTTCTTGCATCATATATATTTAAATCCCAGTGTAATCTGAATTTCCAGTCTATAAGACAGTGGGAGCTGGGGTATTTTAGACTCCAAGATCATGCTTCTGGCAGACCAAACAACCAAAGTAAGACAGTCACAAAATTGCTGATAATGGAAACAAGGAAATATTTTCCCTTAAATATACATAAATATATGCTTGGTAATAGTTTTACTGCTTAGAGGTGCAGAGCAATGATAAGAGAAATAACCAGGACTGTTAAATAATCTTGCTTTCATCACCTCCCTCAACTCCTGTGTCGCAATTAACGTTCAGCACTGGTCAAAGTGGTGTAATCTGAGAACCTACAGGTCATCCCACACCCCCCCTTCTCCTTCACTTCCTTTTCTGTATAAGGAAAGCCTTAAATCAAGGACTTGATTTAATTGGGATCAATTCAAGGACTGTTCAGTGTTTCCTTGTTGAAGGTGAAAGGTGTTTTATCAAGCTGTGATGTTACAGTTCACATTCTGGGCTCTGCGGGTTTATGTGGTTCTTTGTTCATTTGTACAGGTTACATTCTGTAGGTAATTTCAAGAATTAAACTGATACCTGCAGTTATTCCAGCTTTGGAATTGTGCATAGTAGCCATTAGATGACAACAGTTTTCCCCTTTTTTATCACTCTATTAATATAATGTAGAAATAACCTTCAGTAATTTGTGTAAAGATCAGTACAAAATTAAAAGCTTACCCTTGGAAAAGTTATTTGTGCAGTTTCCCCCCCCCCCCCCCCCCATTCCCCCAGCTGGGAAACCTCTTATAAAAAACCTGCTTTTCAATGTATTTATTTCTTGCAGCTTCTTGCTCAACCATCTTCTATCCAGGCTGGCAGTGAAGAAGGGGAACACCCTGCTGTAGTAACAAGCCCTTTGTAGTTTGGACTCTTAAAGTTCCTAACTGGTGGAAATAATTTATGTTTATGGGAGATAAACTATGTACTTACGAAATCTGACCTGCAACCTACCCCACAAAAGAGCAAGAGAGAAAACATGGAAGCTGTGCCTTCCTAATAATGATTCTTAATCAAAATCTTAATTACATTGCACATTATGGACTTTTATCAGAGAGAAATCTGCTGAACCAGCCAGTCAGTGAAGCAGAAGATCAGAGGTGTAGGAAGAAGTTGGTTTTAGCCCTTTTTTTGAGACTTCTCCAGCATTGTCCCAGTATTTCAAAGGTTAGCACACAGAAGGGTGAGGATGCATGACCTGGGAGGGCTGGAGAGACTTGGCAAGGTCAGGGTGAAGGCAGGAAAGGCAGAGCTCAGCAGAGATTCAGCTGGATGTGAGAGGTCCCTAAACCCCAAACTACTGCTTTCTCCTTCTCCTTTCCTCTTGCCTTGTTCTGGGTTTGTTGTGCAGGGTTTCCCAACACACTTGTTAAAGCCCCAGGAGGAGCTGTGGAAGGTGCACTTGCAGACAGAAAAGCGGGATGGAAGATGTTACCTCCGAATCCATTTGTGGTTTAGCCTGTTTGCCAAAAAGCCTGTTTCCACCTCTGATTGCATGGGAGGAGAAACCCATTATGGCTTTTCATTGCTCTCCTGAGCTGCTGTGCTACAACCACTGTTCCTTTTGCACTATAATTCAGCATTCACTACCTCCAGGACCTAAATAAAACCATTACTGTACTGCTGCCTTTTTTCCC
This sequence comes from Pipra filicauda, assembly GCF_003945595.2. Taxonomy (NCBI): domain Eukaryota; kingdom Metazoa; phylum Chordata; class Aves; order Passeriformes; family Pipridae; genus Pipra; species Pipra filicauda. Next base: position 795,023 of record NW_024104359.1, read on the forward strand.
CCCTTCTCCAGGCCTGCTTGCTGGTGACTTTGTGAATATTCATTACATGCTTGTTTTCTTGCCGAGGATGTTGATACATTGGTTCATCTTGACTGATGCCCTTGACTTTAGAAGATAAATAGCAAAGTGGAGATAGGTGCCAGGGATTGATTAGCAATCCATCTCCTGAGCCAACACGTAAACACTCGTAGATAAGCCTGCAGAATGCACCTTGGTGGAATTAAGAGCAGGTTTTAGGGTGCAAGAGGAGCCTTCTGAAGCTGCCAAGATACAAATCTTTACTTGATGCCTCCTGCAGAAGGCTTATGTTCACCCGTGATTTATTCTCATGAAATGAGTTTCCTAGTTTTGATAGAAAAATATCACTTCTTGTATTAATACAAATTAATAACTATTTGAAAGAGTGCAAGTTGTACTTACAGCAGTGAAAGATGCTTGCATTAAACTGAGCCTAAACAGATATAATTGTACATTTTCAGGAGTTTTAATTGATATCTTTGGTGCAAACGTGGCTATTTCAGATAATGATCCTTCAGCCTAGTGAGTGCTGAGGAAAGGGTAAATAGGGACTGATGTGCCCCATCCTCTGTGAGACATATTCCAAACTCCATGTCCAAAGCACAGGCAGAATGAAATTCTGCTGTACTGGCAGTGAAATGGGGGGACTTTGTGCCAGGAGATATCGGATGTCCTGAATACACACAGATACAACGAACAAACAAGCTCATCAACCTAAAACCCATCTTGGGATGTACACAAAGGACCTGTGGGCAGCTTGGACAGTCTTTAAGAGTCATAAATTGCTGGTAGGCAGTGCCAAAGGAATACTGTATGGCCAGATTTTGGAAGAATTTAGGAATTAGGTTCCCTGTGCCTCAGCCTTAGCAGCCTGTGCAGTGCTGCCCCTCCCTCAGCCCTCTGCCCTTGTGCATCCCTTCCCTCCTTGTGACAGTTCCTTTGCTGCCAGGAATTACTCTGGCAGTGAAGTTGTCCTGCCTTATTTCCTCGTCTCTCTGCAAACAAGGCAGGAGAGGATGGAAGCATGGAAAAATGTCCCTGCATACCCAGGAAGGGAAGAGGATTTGGCAGCTTTCGTGTAGCTCCACCACAGCTGACTGTCTCCACAGACAAAACACTTACCTGGTTATCACAGCCATGTTTGTGCACTCAGAGAACCCAGAATTCAGGATCAATAAAACAATGCAAAAAGGAAAAAAAATGCTGTCCCAGATGATACAAACAGCCCTTTATCCTATGACCTCATTCCACTTGTATTTTCCTGGTGTGTTCTGTGCCAATGCTCCCTGGGGTGTGTTGGGGGTGGGTGGTGGGGTTTGTATATGTTACTTTTTCAATTAATTGCGTACAAAATTTCTCTTTTCAGTTGTATATGAGCACAGGTCAAGATTAGAAAAGTCATTACAGAAGGAAAGGCTCGAACATAAGAAAGCAAAAGAAGGTAAAAACGTGCTTTTCACTTTGACATTCAACTTGATTATTTGCAGAAAGTAACTTCAAATGCTCTTTGTTCAGTTTTAAATGAGTCGAGTAACACATTAGCAGGACCCCCTTGGCAGAGCTGGGCTGGTCTTTTTAGTGGTTCTTTCTTATTTATTTATTTTTTTTAATCAGATATTTTTAAAAGCAGGCATCTTTTTAGTACTGTTTACAGATCCCTGCAACATGACACAATATACACAGGGAATATATTTATATCCATGTACATAACCGTAACATGTATGTGGAGTGTGGGCATGTGGAAATCCTGTTCTGGCATGCCAAACATTCAAAACTTGTACCAAAAACATGGGGTCTCTTCCTGCATTCCATCATTGGGAAATTAGACTCTGAATGGGTACTTTTTCATGTGCTTAAGGGTAAACACACGCTCACATATATTTTCCTGATTAAAACAGAGTTCCAGGGAAGTGTGTGAGGGGGAAATGTTGGCACAAATTGTATTTCTTACACTCTGCTCTCTATGGAAGTTCAGCAGGATTCAGTCGTCTGAGTTTTCTCACTCTTGTTGTTTTAAATTCACCACAGTTTTCAGAGTAAAGCCTCTGTTCCTCCTAAAACTGAGGGCTTGGGTTCTGAATTAAAACTGCTACTTTAGCACAGATGAAAAGGAGTAAGAAAGGATTCTCACCGTGAGGTTCTCTGTGGGTTTCTGGTGCCATCTAGTGTAGAACGGTCCTGCTGCTACCCGAGGGTGAGACAGCGTTTTCAAACCCTAAAAAGAGGATGGAGGAACCAAGGAGGGAACGTTTTCTCATCTCCAAGAATACACAATTTATAAATGTCCTTTTCCTTTTGAATGATGCTCATGGGCCCATCCAGAGTCTTGAGCTTCTACCCCTCTATGTCACACCAAGATGTGAAACTTTTAAATGAAAGCATTTTGTGAAACTGTGATACCCTTTAACGAAAATAAATTCAGCATTTTGTTAAATTCTTCTTTTTTTAAGACCTTTTTAAGAAACTTGTATCTGCACAAGTATTCAGCTCTTAACAGAATTTATGCATGCAACAGTCAAGTTATTTAAGCACAGATTCTTATCTTCCTGTTCTTTTTTTCATCAGTACTCTCCCTTTTTATGTTGCAGATTTTCTTGTTTATAAACTAGAAGCACAGGAAACACTAAATAAAGGAAGGGTAAGTCATCTTTCCTAGTACAAGTTTTTAATAGCTGAGAAAGGAAATGCTTCGCAATTATAACTGTTCAAAGAAAGAGGTCCTGGAAAATACTAATTGAAAGAGCTCTCACTTATCTCAGTCTACTCTGCATGCATAAGTGCTCTCCAACTCCTAATTATTGGAGCTGTAGTAGGAGATACTAATATCTCTCCAGAAAATTAATTTAGAAAATATCCTCCTATTTATATTATGGTAGTTCAAACATAATGTTCTTATATTTAAGGGGAAAGGGGAATGAGAAGGTGTTAGAAATCTTTTTGTAGCTTAGTCCACGGGGAAAAGCACAGTGACAGCTTTCTAACACGTGGTCTTTGAACTGGAAAGCATAAAAACATCAAGAAACTTTGTTTTATACACCAAGTGCCAGAAGGAAAACTGTATCTGGCAGAGGACCCAGAGACCTGTAGGGAACTCTTTATAAAGCGAGTAAATTAGGATTTTATGGCTATTTCATGTTGAAACTGGGGAGCAGTTTGTGAGCTGAGTAATGTGAGTTAAAATGTGTTGTTGCTGCAGTAAGTGTATGTGCCTGCTCTGCTCCAGAGCAAGGGGGAGGGTGAATTTGTTTCCTGGGGAGTTACATCCCTTATCTTGTGACTCCTAAATAACTGACTGAATGGAATTTGGAGGAATGTCATTGCGGTTCTGTTTGACACCGGTGTTTGTGTTTTACAGCAAGACTCCAACAGCAGATACAGTGCTCTGAGTGTCCAACACCAGATGCTGAAGGTGGGTAACTGGGGCAGCAGGACACCAGTGTCCTGTCAAACTGGTTATGCTGGGGGGATACAGCCCTGCTGGGTTCTGGTTCATTCCAGAATGTCAGGACATGGACGGTGCCTTCCTCACTCAACAGTACCCTTAAAAGATGATTTACTGCAGTTTTTCCCAGTCAGACTTTCCAGGGGGGGTAATTTAATCTTATCAAATGCAATTATTGTAGGGAATGCTGACTTATCAGCCCTCACATAGTTTGGCATGTGAGGATTTTCTTAGACACATTGAGCAGCTCCCAGAGGGACAGTGCAATGTGGGCTGAGGTGACAGAGCCCTGGAACAGGACACTGCTCATCACAGAGATCATTCTGTGTTTGAGAGGAGCTTCAATGTGCATGCTTTGAATAATAACCTCCCTGTGATGAATGCTTCCCATTCATCTGTGCTTATTAAACAAATTGCCAAAGACAATATTAGCCAGATATGCAGATACAGAACTGCTCCACTGTCCCAACTTGGTATTTGCAGAGTCAACATGAAGAACTGAAGAAGCAGCACGCTGACCTTGAGGAAGATCACAGAAAACAAGGAGAAGAGTTTAGCAGGACATTCAGTGTTCACAAGGAGAGATACTTGCAGCTGCAGCAGGAGAAAGAGCAGGAGATCTCCAAGCTGAAGGGTAAATCTCACCTGTGTCTGGCTGTCCCATTGAATTGTGTGTTTGCCATTGTGTTTTGTGTGAGGCGAGAGAGGCGTTTTCTCTGTTCTCACTCACAGGTCATTCAAGCATCTTCTGCCTCCTGCTAAGTTACATTTTACTGATGATTGTCTGTGGCCTCTCCCTGAAATCTATTCATGTGTGCTTTGTGTTTGTATCTGGGTTAGAGAAATAGTAAGAAACTCAGCACTTAAAAACCTGTCAAGTGTCAGAGGCTGTTTAGCCAGACTTTCATTTTTACTGCTAAGACTTGTATAAACCTGGAAGAATAGTTTTACCTCTTTATTGTTTTTTGTAATTGAAATGGAATCTAAGAATATTTGCCACTTCTATCAGAAATTTAATTGTGCCTCTTCACGAAGTGACTTTATATACATTTTAGGCCTCATTTTCCCCTCTGTGTATCAGCTCCTCTGAAACACCTCATACCTGGATGATGAAGTCATGTTTTACTCTTGGCATCTAGTTTCCTGTTAAATAGATTCTTGGCAGTTTTCAGGCTTCTTCAATCCTCATTACACAATTCCATGGAACAAAAGGATGGGGCTCTCCCCACCAGGGCCCTCAGCCATGCTCTGCCATGTGTCACTGACTCAGGAGTTAGTTTTGGAGCTGTCTGCAGCTTTGTCTGCAGAGGCTTTTGCAGGATTTTGTGTTTATTAGCTCTGCCTTGGCAGCACAGTCACACAGTGAGCTGGGCTGAGCTGGGTTGCAGCCTGACAGCCTGGAGTGTGGGAACAACCTGCCTATATCTGCCCACGATATTCCACATCGTTATCATGTAAAAAGTGGGAATACAAGCCCCTCTCCCTGGTCCCAGAAGCTTTTTAAGCATTCTGGCCATCTTGTCATCCCTTCCAAAGGAGTAGCCTGGTCCTACCACAGAAAATTCTCACTCACCAGATGCCATGTGGGGAGAGAGAGGAGGGTTTCTTCCTCTCTGCCTTTCAAAGATTCAGGTTTCCATATGGAATTTTGCCATCTGCAGTGCCCAGCGGGAACAGTGGTGCAGAGTTCCAGATGCAGACTGAGTGCACTGATATAAAATTTAATCAAATGTTACAATTTTCTGCTTGAAAATGTAAAGCTTTTCATAGGGCTGGGGAGAGATGTAACAAAACCAAACCATACAATTATTCTGTTTAATTTTTACTGTAGCAATTGTGTGGGATTTTGTGTGGATTGTGTTACACTCTTAATTTTGGTGCTTAGCCTGGTATTATAAATCTGAGCAGGTTTAAATTCTGTAGTAATATTCTGTGTGCCATTTCTTTTCAACAGAATCCCTGTATAACTTACGAGAGGAGAACAGACAGTTGAGAAAAGCTCACCAAGACATTCACATCCAGCTGCAGGATGTCAAGGTAGGCTTTGCTCCGAGGAGAACTTTCAACATTAGGAAAAAAATTTCCCAAGTTTTCACAAGCCAGAATTAGGCTGTGCTGAAAACTTGTAGTTTCTGTTGTGTGGCCAAAAGGAGAGGAATATGGCTGAACTGGTTTTCTTGTCTTTGGCCACCTGCACTTAAGGTAAATTGCTCATTTAAAAAAAAAAAAAAACAAACAGGGGAAAAAAACCCAAAAAACCTGAAAACCAAACAAATGAAAAAACCCAGAACAATGAAGTGTTTAGTATAGAAATTACAATTGGGAATTTGATTTTGCAAGTTAAGAACTGAGTTTTGGCAAAACTCAATGCCTGATGTTTTCCAGCTCTATTCCTTTAAAACATTCATCATCATCTCCCCCAACTTTTAATTTTATTTTAGCTACACAAATCCTGGCCTCCAAATTCCCTTCCCTGGTGTGCTCGCTTCCTCTGTCTGTTTAATATGCATTCCATGTTAAATAAATAAGTGCTGTCATTCCAGCTCAGGATTTTCCTTTCAAAATAAATCGAATTCTCTTCCTAGTTCAAAACCCCTCAGCCTCCCTAATTTACCTTTATGAACTTTACGTGAAACGTGTAATGTTCTTCTTTTTGTGTAGCAACAGCATAAGAACTTGCTGTCCCAGCACAACCAGCTTGTGGTGACATTGGAAGACCACAAGAGTGCACTAGCTGCTGCTCAGGTCAGAAGGAAAGCAGCTTCTCCTGGCTCTCAGCTTCCTCAAACTCTGTTTTTCCTGGTTCACTGCAGTATGGTGCATGTGGCCTTTGGCATGCTGGGATTTCACTGGCACTGTGCTGCACTCAGAGGGAAGTGCATGAGTTCAAGGGTGGCTCTTAAGAAGCTGCAACAATTCACAGGGCTGTCAGAAAACAAAAAAAACTCTATTACTACAGGCCCAAGAGTGCATGTGTTACTCATAATCAGAGTATCTCTGCTTCCGTGGCAGCTGTCAATAACTTCCTTCCTCTGCCTTCTCTGATAAAACTCCTGTTAGTTGAACATCCCACTCTCTGATGTTCACATTTATCACTTACAAAGACCTGGCTGCTGGTATAAAGTCTCTTTTTGTGTGTGACTGGAATGTCTACAAGGTTTTCATAGAATCCCAGAATGGTTTGGGTTGGAAGGGGCCTTAAAGATCATCTCGTTCCACGCCCTGCCATGGGCAGGGACACCTTCCACTAGCCCAGGTTGCTCCAAGCCCCATCCAACCTGGCCTTGAACACTTCCAGGGATGGGGCAGCCACAGCTTCTCTGGGCAATGGGCATCAGTGCAGCAGCAAAGTCTATATGGAGGAAAAAAATATATATTTACATTCTAAACTCTGGGTGGAACAGAAATTAATTCAGAAAAAAAAGCAGCAGCATTATGTTTCTTAACTGTCATTTTCAAGGGAACTATCCATGAAGCACAAACTGTTGCAGGCTCAGTCAGCTGTACCAGTACAAGCTGTGTGGACCACAGGGAATCTGAAAGCAGGAGTAATGCTGGAGCAGAGGAAGACTGTTGGTCAATGATCAGAGGGAAAGGCAGTTAGGCAGTGTGAATTTACTTTTATTCCTGATTGATTTTCTTCATTTAAGCATTTTCATGGTCCACAAAATCATTATCAGCATTAAAAGCATTGGATCTTCTTCCCCCCCCCCGCCCCAGCTCTCCTTGTTGTGCATGTCAATATGTGTAGATATTCAAAAAATAGGGAAAGATCAGAAAATTCCCTCTTCGATAAATATCTGAGGAGTCTTAATCTGCAGTACTAAAACATGCTGACAGCTAATTTTAAGTTCTTCTCCCACTGGCCACGTTTGCTCCTTGGTACATGTTTGCTAACAACTGAAGTTCCACAGGGGCAGAGGCAGGGGCTGATTTAAGGTTCACCAAATCCAAAGGGAAGCTCCATATACTTCTCCTGGCTTTGATTCAGCCCTTTAATTATAAAACCTGTGTCACACAAAGCCTTTCTGTCTGCAATCAGGATGTGGCATTTGTCCTGTGGAGAACCTTTCCTTCAAGGGAAGGGTCTTGCCCACGCTTTCAGAACAGAGGGTGTTTTGCACCATTGCAAACCAGCTGCAGAAAGTTCCCAAGGGATTATTTCACAGCTCCAGAAGTGATTCCTCCATTCCTACGTGTGTTCTAGACATTGAATACCAGCAGTCAATACCGCACTAAAGAATTTGTGACCTGAATCTTTAAAGCATTGTAGTCTTTGTGCTTTTCCACAGCCAGACTGATTAATTATTTATTTTAATAAACCCTGTTTTCTACCTTTTAAGCTGTGGCCTTGAATCAGAATGTTCAGTTTAGTGACTCAGCAGTTGAACAGAGTGCTTGAATTCAGATCTGGATGTGCACTGTTTAAATATAATAGAAACCTGGAATGGTGTGGCTTGGAAGGGATCTTAACCCTCATCTCATTCCATCCCCCTGCCACAGGACACATTCCACTATCCCAGGTTGCTCCAAGCCCCGTCCAACCTGGCCTTGAGCACTTCCAGGATGGGACAACCACAGCTTCTCTAGGCAACCTGTGCCAGGGGCCTCCCCACCCTCACAGGGAACAAATAACTCTTAATATCTAATCTAACCCCACCCTCCTTCAGCTTAAGGCCATTCACCTTTGTCCTGTCCCTCCATGCCCTTGTGAAAGGTCCCTCTCCAGCCTTCCTGTAATCCCCTTTTAGGCACTGGAAGGGGCTCTCAGGTCTCTCTGGAGCCTTCTCCTCTCCAGGTGAACATCCCCAGCTCTCCCAGCCTGTCTCCAGAGCAGAGGGGCTCCAGCCCTTGGAGCATCTCCGTGGCTTCCTCTGGACTCATTCCAACACATCCCAGCATGTTCATCTCTCTGCATGGTCAGCAAGTGGGGAAAAAAAAAATCAAAGACCTGTGTTTTAGTCTTACATTCAGTAAATATTACTTTTTCCTCTAAAATTTCTGTTTGGCCTCTCCAGCAGTTAATCAGGAAGCAGGAGTATCCCTCTGGAATGACAAGAATGACTGTGCACTCTGCTTTGCTTTTAGGCCTGTCTGTTTTAACAGAGGCTTTTTGGAGATGCTTTGAGGTGTGTCTGCCTTCAGAGCTGGGCTGTGCTGCCCCATGTCAGCCTGTAGCACTTGTGGGTGTTGTTTTGTGTGAGTGTTGTGCTCCAAGGCTTCCTGCCTGTGCTGCTCCAGCAGTGCTGTGATACCACAGAGCACACACAGTGACACCCAGGGGGAACCACACAGTTTTTAACCTGTATTTTATAAAGGATTATTAAATGTACCTCTGTTTTCAAACTGGTAGCAAACACACCCACCACCTCCACAGGAGCAGCAGAGAAACCCTCTGGTGGGGCACCACCTTTTGTATGTGCTGGGCAGCTTTTATACATCCTGCCCATCCCAAAAAATCTACTTACATTGATAACCTTTCTTGTACACCTGCTGCAGAGCCAGGGACTGGTGCCCCAACCCATCTGGATTCTCTTTAAAGCCTTTTGAAAGTATCCTGATCTTGCACAAAGTTAAACAGCAAATCAAATTACAACATTTTACCGTTGCATTTCAGGAAGACTTTAGAAATTTACTTTTTTTTTTCTACTTCTTCTCTTTTTTTCTTTTCCCTTGCTTTTCTCCAGCGGTGTGCTATGACTTTCTTTGCCTCAGTTCTGTATGTTGGCTGTTGTCTCATGGAACACCTGTCTAAGTGTTGCGGATTTGGCATTTTCATGACATGTATATACTTTAAAACCACTGTTTCTGGAAGAGCTGCACTTCTTTCTACCTGCAAAGGAGAAGTTGTGGTGCTCTCCATCTCCTTTGCTTTAGGCTGCCAAGAAAACTGCATCATCCCCTTCTGACACTTCTGCTTGGCATGAATAAACCAGATCTTCCTCTTTGTCCCACAGAGGTGTTTCTAATACACTTTGTATGCATGTGCACTTTGGCTGAAAAGATCCTGATAAATCAGTGTGGAGATAAAACCTGTTTCAAAACTCCTGTCCCTTCTCCTCTCTGGAATATCGAGTCTTTCCACCACGTGTCCTGCCAGCAAGTTTACACCGAGGCAACTACTTTTTACTGAGAAATTAGTTTGGACACACTATAATTAACATGTTGACTTTAGTCCCAGGTGGAGGAATACAAACAGCTGAAGGACACCCTCAAAAAAATACCGAGTTTCCGACAGCCTGAGAAGCTGGAAGGAGGAAATGAGCAGCCTGAGGTGCGAGGACTGTCCCCCCACAGCGACCTCCCAGAGCACCAGGGACCTGTGACCCAGGAGCACCAGGAGGTAGGAAGTGCTGACTGGCTTCATACACCACAGAAATGGTTCTTATTCAGCAAAACCTGTGCTGAAAGTCTGTTAGAAGTGTGGTTTTATTTCTCAGATCTTGAGTAAAGCAGTGAGGAACGGTTTGATCTTATTGATAAAAATATATTCATGGTGACCTTTTCTCATGTGACTGTAAGGCAGTTTTAAGTGTATTTGTGTCAGCTGTTTTAAGGAGTTGTTAAAAATCTTAACTTAGGTGGTCTCTAAAATTTTAAATACCTCACGTGTTACAGAAAAGCTTGAACAAGTTCTGAAGAAATTGTGTCTTATAAAGTTCCAGTGGCACATTAAGGTCAGGGTCTTTAAAACTGGCACACTCTCCAGTGTTCAAGAAGAAAACATGAAGTCTGGATGTTACAAAATCAGTTGTGTTTTTGTTTTACAAGAATTCTGAGCCGGCAGAACCCACAGGAAATAAAAATCATGGAATCATTCAGGTTGGAAAAGAACTTTAAGATCATTGAGTCCAACCATTAACCCAACACTGCCAAGGCCACCACTAAAATGTGTCTGTAAAATACAAAATTGTAAGAGTTTTTGTTCCACTTCAGATAAAATGAGGCTTAACCTGCTCAGTGATGTAACTGTACAACACCTTGTGTAGCTGTGCAGAGCCAAGAATCACTAGGGACACTGTTTGGCAGGAGGAGTAGCTTGTTCCAAACCTTGGCCCTCCTGACAGCAGGTTCAGTGCTCCAGGCTGGGATAAAGGATCTATATCTGTCCTTGGCTCTCTCGAAACTAAAAAAACCCCATAATATCTTGTACACACATAATCCTGTGCGTGTTTTGCAGAATGAGAAGCCAAAAGAGAGAGGAGAAATAAATACCCAGGAACAAGCAGACAGGGCTGAGCCCTTCCATCTCCAGAGAAGGGCTAATGAGGGCCAGCATCCCAAAGAACTGAATATTCAGGAGCAACAAGAGGCTGGAGAAGATGTCGAGCAACGTGCTGATCAAGTTGAAGAAGAACGCAAAAAGGAACTTCAGGAGGAAGAAATGGAGCAGGCAGGTCAGCCTGAGCACTTAGGGGAGGAACAGGATCAAGTCCCAGAAGAGCATGAATGGAAAAAGCAGGAGCAGAAAGAAGAAGAAACCAACATGTTGGGTGATCACCTCCAGTCAGAGGTATGGAGCTCCTCTAATTGATCAGATTTGCTGCTTAAATGAGGCTGCTCTTATCATTGCTGGTCCTGCATTGCACTCACCTATTCCTGGGTAAAACCAGTGTTGTGTTTATAGAAAGTTTGGGATTCAGAGCACTCACTGCTTTTTAGATAAAATTCACATTCATAGAAAATTTGGGATTCAAAGCACTTGGTTGCATAGGATTCAGGCTCAGCTTGAGCACACTTGTACTGCAGTGCTGGCCAAATCTTAATGAACATTAATTCTGCTGATAAAAAGCAACGGATGGATAAAAAAGAGCAGCAAACTGAATCTTGTCTCCTGCTTTAAATCTGAGGCCTGTGGCAGCTGCTGAAGCACACAGCAGGTGAGAATGGGGCTTATCTTCAGCCCTGTGATGGAGAGATGTCCTGCTTTGCTAATGTGATGCATCTCATCAAATTGAGGTGTGTTTCCTTGTCAGATAAACCTGCCTTCTGCAAACACTTTGCTATCTAAATGCTCATCATCATTTGACAGGAAATTTTAACTGCCAGGTGAACATGACTGGAATAGCCAAGGGAAATCAATGCTCAGCAACAGCCAGTTGTGCTCTGTGCAGCCCTAAATAAAACCAGCAAATCCTGGATTTGCATTCTAGATTGGATCTCCAGTGGAAAATGTATTTTACTGGCCTCGCCTTAGGCTTTGTTAACACTCTCTCTGCTGGCAGATTAATTGTGTAACTCCGGGGTGATGAGAAGCTGTTGCTGAAGAGGTGCAGTGGGTCAGAACAGCAGCAGTGGGTTAAGCTGTGAAACTGGAGTTATTTTAAGTTATTGCTGAGTGTAAAAAATGTGCAGTGTCTCACTCAAGGCTAAAAGCAACCCCCACTGAGATTACCAGTGAAATCAATGGAAACATTTGCTGTCTTGTCAGCCATCAAAACCTCCTTAGACTGGTAGTAAATTGGGGGGGGTTATATTATTGATATGTGAGAAAAGGAAAGGTTGGCATCCCTCAACACATGATCTTCTCTTGTTCCACAAACACCTCAACACTTCCAGTCTGTGTTAAAGAAAAAAAAAAAATAAACTTTAAGCAAAGATGGGAAAACTTAAAATAATCTTGCTGTAATTTTGCTGCACAGTTTTCCCTCTGGACAGGTTTCTCCCTGCTTGTTCCTGATCACTGAAACGATGATTAATCTGTGGCTAACACATTTCTTGGACAGATAACACCAACAAAAGCTGTACCAAAGAGACAAAAACCAGCTTATGAGCAACAGCTGGAGCAGCAGCATCTTGGAGCCCAGAGAGCAGAGGAGGCCAACCAGCTCCGGCAGCACCAGGAGTCGCTGCACCAGCAAAGGCTGCGGGGGCAGATCCTGAGGCAGCAACAGCTCCAGGAGAAAGAGCTCCAGCTCCACAAACAGGCAGAACAAGGGGAAAAACTCTACAAAACCCAGCTCAGGTTAAATTCTTCTATGTGAATTTGTCGTGGTCTGTGCTCGAGGTTTTGTGGTGTGAGCCCTGTTTTGCTCTCTTGTCCCTCAGGGCAGTTTCCCAGGGGGTCCTGTTGACTATTTCCTTGAAGAGCTGGAATTTTGCTTTCCTAAAATTCAGGGTCTTGACTTTGCTCTTTGCCTGACCCATAGCCATGAGCACTGTGAACTCCAGACAGAGGTACAAACACAAAGTTGGTGTAGCAGGACAGGAAAGTCTTTGTTCTATCAGATGTATTTCAGGGAAGGTGATGGGAGAAAATATCTGGTAATAGAAAGTGAAATTGGAACCCATTCTGGCAGGTGCTGAGAGAGGCAGAGGTACAGGTGGAGGGTTTGTTTATTAAAGCAGAAACACACTTTTTTGAAACTGAAATGATGTTTGGCATTTAATGTTCTCAGCCAACAGGCTCATTATGATAACATGGACCAGGATATTGTACAAGGGGAAGAAGAGCAAGGGATTCAGGAAGAGGAAGGAGGTAAGCAAAGATTCCTGTTCCTGCCATGCTCACAGGTTCCCTGTGTACTGCCTTGCATGGGAGACTTTAATATTCATTTCATATGCAGTTTGGATTCAAGTGAAACATAAACTTGCAACTTAAAACCAGAAGCTCAAATAACCCTGACTGAACTGACTGAGTGGAATAGAGGAATTACTAAAGATCATATTCACATTCCTGAATGAAAAAGTGTCCTTTTGATTGAGCTCCTAGGATAGGGCTTTGTGGATCTTGGTTACATTCCTGGCTCTGTCTATGGGTTTGTTTGATCTCTTTAGATTATATAGAATCATGGAGTGGTTTGGGTAGGAAGGGACTAACTGAAAACTGCTCTAATACAATAATAACCTAAGAAATTTTTCAGCTTATGAACATGACAACCAGCACCAGGATGAAGGTGAAGACGATGATCAAAATAATGCAAATGAACAGCAAGAGCCAGAACATCAAGCAGAAAATCAGCAGGCTGATGAATCAGTGAGTATGAATTAAGATGCTGCAGATTGCAATCGTTACTGAAGTGAGAACCCACACGTCTCATCTGACATGATTGTGTGTTACAGAAATAAGATGAAGAGAGGTCTGCTAGGGAGACAGGTTTGACAGTTTAAAACAACATCTGAAATCTATTTAAAGCTGTCCTTATTGATTTGGGAAGAAATCAAAAAGAAGCTTCCTTGTTGGAAGCAAATTGCTTATTTCCACATTCCTTTGATCTGTGCTTTAGGTGGAATAAAGGATTTGGACTTAGCTGGGACTTGAACAGGTAAATTTGACCTCAGAAAAATAACACGAGTGGTCAGTCAAAAAGAGCTGAGATGGTATTTTTGATGCTGTGGTTAGTTAAGAGCGTAAGAGCCAGCTCAAGAGCCACAGAAACCAGCTGGAGTCAGTACAGAACTGTGAGGCCTTGAAGGAGGATGTAGGTGAGCACTGAACTGACTGCACAGAGACCTGGGTGCAGCAGAGTCAGTCCTGTGCCTTCCCCCAAACTCCGTCTCACCTGCTGCTGTGGAACATCAAGAGTATTTTCTTTACTCCCCTTCAGAAAATTAAAGTGTATAGTAAATAATTCCAGAGGACCTTTAACTTGTTAGCTATAAAGTTACAGAACTGCTCTTACTGAATGATAAGCAGAAAGAAAATGCTCCTTTTCTGGATGGCAAAGATGAAAGGTGAGTGTTGTTTTGTTTTATTACAGACATAGACAAGGTCAATAGTGCAGGACAGCCTGGTACTGAAGGATCACATCAGCTCTCTGGAGCCAGGAGCATTTAAACCCTTATCTTTGTTCACCTGGCCTTATCAGGCCCTGTCAGTTGTCAGATAGTCAATAAACAAAAGTTGTTCAACTGCCTCTGTGAAACAGGTCATGAGATTTTAGCAGACAGACACCTGTACTTCTGCTCTGTCTCTGCCCAGTGCTGAGGTGCTTTTACCCAGCGAGCCCTGATCCTGTAGAGATTCCAGCTGGTGTCAGTGGGGATGGAGTTGGTTCTAGCACAGCTCATGCCAGTGTAGCTTTCAAGGGAAAGGGAGTTTGACCATGAGCTAAAAATGTGCGTTTAACATTCACTTCTGAAAATTGCAGAAGGCAGCCATGGAAGATGTGAATCCTGCTGACGACCCCAATAATCAGGGAGAAGATGAATTTGAGGAAGCTGAGCAAGAGCGAGAAGAAAACCTACCAGATGAAAATGAAAAGCACAAGGAAGCCAGTCAGAAACAAGGACATCCAGGAATGGAAGAGCACTTGGTGGTCAGTAAAGGGAAAGGAGGAACCCACAGGGCCTCTTCAGGAGGTCAAATGCTGCACATTTCAACCCTGTTAAAGCTGTAAACTCCTCCAGACAGAGACAAGCTGTATTGTTATGGCTTTGGTCTTTAGTGGTGTGAATATTCCACTGTTTTCCTGCTTAGTATGGAAGGTCTTGCTGTATTCTGTGAAGTAGTTTTTCTTATAATCATCCTGCAATTTTTCAGTTGAGGGCGGTTTTGAATCACATAACCAGGCTCTCACTGCTGCTGATGAAGGAACTCAAACTTCTTATGCCATTGTTGTTATTTTAGCTGTACATGGAGTTTTAGTTCCAGAACAAGAAGCTTTAATCTTCAGTCTTCTAAAGTTAATAGACATGCACTAGAACTGAATTGTTCTGTGATCTTTGTGCAGATGGCAGGAAACCCCGACCAGCAGGAAGACAATGTGGATGAACAGTACCAGGATGAGGGAGAAGAGGAGGTAAGAACACAGACCTCAAGCATATATGGACTTAGGTAGCAGAGCACATCTCCATTAACATTCAGCCTTGGTATCCTTTATAACTGCAGCATGAACCCAAGTCACTTTGTCTGACTTCAACAAACCTGGAAAGCTTTTGCCATTACTCTGCTGTCCCCTTCTGGATACATTCAGGGTTTCTCATGCAATCCATCAGTCTTCCATGCCACACAGTGTTAATTGGGCAATAATTGAAAAGATTAAGCCAATCACAACACAAGAAAAAATTCCTGGAAACCTCAAGGTCACAGAAAACCTCATTAATGGCTAATCACACACTGCCGTTCTGGGCAAACTGCTTCCTTGGCCACTCACTCACTCTTTAGCTCTGACTTTGATTTATTGGTGCTCCTCCTGAGCAATCCAAGCTATTTGCAGGCAGGAGCCACGCTGCAGGCCCTCAACACCTACCTGATTCATTCCTGCTCTCTGCTTCACACATAATGCTGTACAAAAAGCAGTGGAATCAGCTGCTCCTTACTCCCTCCTGGAGAGCACTTTGTCTGGATTAGCTGGGATGCACTCAGCATTCACCAGTTCAGAATACTGTTCCTGACATCAAACCAGCTCATTAGGAACTGGGAACGATTGGCTTCTGGCATCTCCTTTTTGGCTTACAGGAAGCAGTTCAGTACATGGGCTATGCCCAGTGTGCTTACTGGAAGTAGTAAAGTGTGAGCAGGGGTTGAGTGAGCAATCCAGAGAGACATAAGATGCTGTAAAGGGGATTAATTTCTTTAGTAGATTGACTCAAATATTACACATTGCTCTTGAAATCTTTCCCTCAAAGTGATCCTGATGTGAGGGGTGCATCTTACCCAGTTTGCAGGACACTGTTTGGAGCAGATAACAGGATCCTCCAAAAGAAAATCAGGTTTACTGCAAAAAGCATTCCTCTTTCATATTTGCACCTAATGTGGAAAGTGGGACATGGAATTGAGGGAGAGTGCTGACAGAACAGAAACAAGTGAGAGATCCAAGAGCTGATCATCTGGGAAACAGATTCAGCATGACCTGCTCTCTCCAAGGATAGCATTGGAAGAGATTGTTCTTTGCTCCCAATCCCCCACTTGCTCCTTTGTGGTTTTCCGGGAGCAGCTGGCAGAAGGATCCCTCAAATTCTGGGAGAGCATGGCCAAAGTTACCATTAAATACCTGCATTGCATGCCAAAACTGAAATAGTTCTGGGAGTCCACAGTGGGGTGAGAGTGTCAGTAATGATTCTTTTGGTGTATCATGACACAACACTCCTACTATGAAAGACAAGGAGAAAATAATATCTATGTAAAGTTAAAGCATGGGATGGAAGGCTAAATATGTGAGGTGATGATGAGAGGGTCTGTGAGAATTGTAGTTGAAAGTTAGATGCTCTCAGAGGGAGTGAGTTTGCTGATTGTTGGATGTTTATGGGTTTTTTATCCTCCTTTAACCTCTCCATGCCCTCTCCTCCCTCCTTTTAAATCTCCATTCTGCAAAAGCAGCGCTGTGAAAATGTGCACAGTTATGCCACAGGCCACTTTCTAAAAGGAAATTAAACCATGGAGAACATCTCTGTGCTTTGTAGGTCCAGGAAGATTTGACTGAAGAGAAAAAACGAGAACTGGAACACAACGCTGAGGAGCCATATGGTGAAAACGAGGAAAATGTAAGTCCTGGGCAAACCCACAGGTCTGGGGACATGATCAAACCCTGAACACAACTGTGAGCACGTCACAGGGATCTTACATAATTGCTGCAGCTTGCTTTAATCATAGACCTGAAATTTTTATGCCATCCCAACTTCATTTTGCTCATCCTTCCACCTCCACAGCAGTTCTTGCTGCCTGGAGGCCTTGGAAAATCTTCTCCTGTTCCTGTCCATCAGCTCTCACAGCTCCAGCTGACAGTTATTTCACTGCCCTAAAATAAACTATAAGGGAACTGGCACTGAATATCTGTGTGTAATTTTTCCTGTTCTTTTTTTTCCCCCCAATCAGGCAGATGAAAAGAATAACAGAGGGACAGACCAAGAGCAAGAAATGCAAGAAGAGAACAACCAGAAAGAAATTCATGAAGACAATTATGAGGAGGAAGAAGAGGAGGAGGAGGAGGAAGGCAGAGCTGTTGCAGCAAAATCTCGTAGACGAGGGGAGATGTAGTCCCTGCATTTTTCTTTTTCAGGACACAAATTCCTTTTGTAGTTTGGTTTGGTTTGTTTTTTTTTTAAAGAACTTTTTTTTAGGATATTTAATTTCCAAAAAAAAAAAAACAAAACCTTGTGTTTTACACTTTTTACTTTTCTATTAGGTGCCCATATGTTTATATGAATACGGTATTTTGATACTCTAGAATAGGATTTCTTTTCTATTCCAGCTGTACATAAACAGACATCCTCGAGGTTTAATTTTCTCTAATTCTGGGCATGGTTTATAGAGGCCATTTTGGATACATTTTCACCTTGTCCAGGTCTGACAGGGTTGTTTGGTGTAATTTCAGACACATTCAACACTGAAGGAATATTTCTAGTGCCTAAATCCAGTTGACTTTAGTCACTCCAGCTCATTGTCTTCCATGGCAGGATTTATCCTCACTAAGGGCTGGTTATTCCTTGTAACCTCACGAGGACAAGCACAGGCCGAGCTGTTTGCAGGACCAGGCCTTTTCTAGGTGCAGAACAGTTATAAAATATGCAAGCTCTACAAAGCCTTCAGGATGCAGCCAGGTTAACAGCTGTTAATTTTGGCCGCTGTTTATATACACTTCAATTATGCATTTATTTTAATGAGCATACCCAGGTACCTCAATTACACGCACTGCCTGGCAGCTCATGCAGATGGGGGTGTGCTGGAGGAGCTGGGAACCCATTTAGACTTGAAGCTCCAGTATGCCAAATCACAACACTACAGCTGTCACAGGGATGAAGATTTACAGCAGCAACAATTTCGTTGTCCTTGTTAATATATAAAATATTTGACCGGAGAACTATGATTGTGTTGTCTCAGTGCCACGTTTTCTGGAGCCTGCAGAGAGTAACTGAGCTGACATGATTGGTGCAAGATGTTGAACTAAGGCCTTTTTACCTTCTTTTACTTATTTATTTTTTGAAGTCTGTGCTGGGAGGATTTCTGTGTGCCCTGGTGTGAGAATCAGACTCGAGACAAACCCCACAGAAGTTGTTTTGCCCAGCGAACACCTCCAGCACTGCATGTGGAAACCTGAGGGTGGGGGGGACAACACAAAAACTGTGCCTTGGTGTAGGCTATGAACATAATCACAGTGCATGAATCTATACAATATTTGTATTGGTACAGACACTAGTTATTTAATATATGTTAAAGGAGAAGGGGAATCTGGATTTCCCAGGCTGTGCCCCATTGCTGGAAATGAGGCCCGGGGGAGCTCCCCAAAGTGTGTGTTAATATATAAAACGAAGGATTGGGGGTTTTCCCCTTTTTTAATAATGATGCATAGCAATGTTTTTAGTTTTAACTTTTTATATGAATGTAATTTAATTCATTTTTCTACTAACTCAATTATATTAAGTTTTATAGTTGGTTTCCATTCTTTGCAATTTTCCTAAATGTCCCCAACCCAGTGCTTACGTTTCACAGGAAGATTTTTGTCAACAAGTATTTTGGGTTTTCTAGTTACCATAAATAAGATTTACCTTATGTATAAAAAAGTTTACATGAGACTGTAAAATGTATAATATGTACATAATCTTCAGAATACAATTATTTTGGTAAATTGGCCTGTATTTTTAATGTCACGGTTGCAGTATTTAATTATTTGAGGCATAATAAAACTTGACTGCAGTCAATAAACTAGGACATAGTTACTGATCTTGCACAAGTGTGAGGTTTTGTGTTAGTTTTCCTAACAGTGTGTTTGTATTCCATTTTAATAGAGCAAGTAGGGACAGGCAGGGAAAGAGCTGGAGCTCTTCAGGGGAGTGGTATTTTCAGGGGAGTGGAGCCTTTATATTAATGGATACAGCAGTACCCATGGAGGTGTGAAAAACACACTGTCTGCAGTGCAGAGAAAGCCACTCCAAAGCCACCTGCAGGTACAAACTATCCCCCAGCACAGCATCTTCCCAATAAGCTGCTTCTTGCTCCTTTCCAATTGCTTCAGCAGTTTGCTGATTGTGGGTGAAATTAAAGAGCTGCTCACAGGTCCCAGTGTCCCAGGGCACAAAGCAGGTTTATTAAGCAGCTTTCATGATATTCTGTTGGATATCATCCACTTGGGTAACAGGTGGCTCCAGCAAGAGAGACAAAACCCTGCCCAGGACGAGGATAAGGGCTCCCCCTGTGCTGGACCAGCCTGTGTTCCCCACAGATGGATGGTCACTTCAGCAAGCACAAGTGCACATCAGACGTGAACAGCCCAAGAAAGTCTTCACAAGAACCTGTTCTGTGCTTGATCAAGGGCCTGTTCACTGCAGACAAGAGTTACTTGATTGAAGACCAACTTTATGAGTGAGACATGAGGCTCAAAACCTGTGTGGCACCTCCACAGCACACCTTGGCCACCACTCCATCAGTTCTGGGGCTTTCCCACAGTCCCCAGCCAGCTTTGCTCCCTGCCAGCAGCTCAGAGCTCAGAGATGCAGGACTCAAACCCCAGTTCCAATATTTTTGCAAAGTCTCTTGGGGGACCTTGCACAGCTGCCTGCTCTGGGCTCCCCCTGGAGTCATTCTGACCCCTGTGCCTGACAAGGGTCACTTAGTGCCAGACCCACTGGGCCCATTGGGTGCTTGAGCTGGTGATGAGAAGGGGGACCCACATGTCAGGTCCTCACTGCCCGAGGATCCCTGGAATTCAGGGAATGCCAAATGCTTTGCTAAATCAAGAAATTAATGAGCTTATGTGACCTAAAAATAAATTGGAGATGTCCCACAGCTCCAGCCCTGGCACACAGAATGAACAGCAGAGGGAAATGCTCTGTCTCAGTTTTCCAGCTCACAGAGTGTGACTCCCAGCATGACACTGTGGTTTAGGACTAATGAGAGTCACACACCAATGGAGTGAAAGTTGGAATTCAAAGGGAAAAGTTACATCACTCTGGGATTTGGCAGCCCAAGGCAGCCATGGGCACACCATGACCAGGGCTGACATCCACTCATCAAAATATTGGAGACAGTTCAGGAAACAGGGTGAGACCAATGGGAAAACTCAGCTTATGGAAAGAAAGTTCATGCTCCAGACAGCTCAGGAAAGACTTGGCTGAGAACTCACAGAGGCAGCCACCCAGTGAGACAGAAGCCCTCAGCCTCCCAGTAAAAACAAAACAAAACCCCACAATAAAACTCAGGCCAGAAATACACCATGTTTAGTAATTAAGTTAATTACTCACTGCAGCAATTTATTTAAAGGCTGTGATGAATTTTTGATCACGGCACATCTTTGACAAGTCTTTCTAATTCAAGCCCAGCTTGGGCATCGTGAGAGAGTCCTGCCTATGGTAAATTGAAAGGTCAGTCAGAAGGATGATAAGAGGCATAAATGCACAACACAATGACATTCAACGAATAAAACCCAATGGAATTAATTCTGCAGGTCAGGAAATGCTCCAGTGGATCAGATCCAGTGCTGTGGCTCCACAGCTCACCTCAGTTAAAATGCTGTTCCTTGCTGTGTTATCTTTAACAGCGAACAGCAAACTGGCTGTGGTTCAGAGCACAGCCCACAGATACACTTGGCACTGAGCACAAATTAGGTCCTGACAAGTTTTATCCACTTTTGCCGCAGGTTTTCCCGGCGAAGGAGCCGCAGGGCACTCCCTGCTCAAAACGACCTTCACTCGGCTGTTCAAGTCTGAGCACGTAAAACATGTTTACAGAGCACACGGAGCTTCTTCCTCTGCTACAGCCAGAAATAAATGTTTATTGTTACAGCCAGAAGATTTGCAGGGTGAGGGGAACGAGAAGCCCAAAGCTGTGCATCCAGAGCAAGATAAAGAGCTGTCTTCAGTCCATCTGACACATCATCAGCCCTCAAACAGGTTTCCCTTCCACAGTTGTTCTTACTGGTTCAAACGCAGAATTATTCATGATTTTCTCGTCATCATGGCATTTAAAGGGAATAAAGAACAAAATGATTTTGTCATATCTACTAATAAAGTCTTTTTAAAATGTTTTCTTTGAATTTCAGTGTATTAAAGGTATTTATCAGCTCTGTTACAGTCAGGGACTCAGCTGATGAGATTGGCAACAGCTTCACGTTACTCACATGCTGGAATGCCCCAAGGAAAGTTCAAGGTGCATTGACATCAATAACCTCTGATTGCTTGAAACACAATCATTGCCTTATAATAAACTTTTCATTCTCAAAGCTGCTTCTACCTGCAGATCACGAATCATTTTATGAAAGTGTTTAGACCCTGCCTTAGGAAGAGGCACCGAGGGAAGGCAGCACAGGGGATTTTAACAAGGTTTTTGAGAGGAAACCTGGGAACAGAGACCAGATTGGGCCTGAGTTTAGCCCTAGAGTCCTGCTGAGCCTTCTGATCACAGTCATCAATATATAAAACTCTATCTTCTGCATGTTTTCAACCACACAGCAAATGGTTTCATCAGTTCAAAAAATATTTTGCAGCACAATTTTGCCCTGGGGCTGATCTCTCACTGTTTTCCTGACTTTCCCTTGCCTCACCTCTGAGGTCACCCAGGGCCTGTGTGTTTCCTCAGCTCCAGATCGACATTTCCACTGCACAAATTAATGCTCTGCCAAAGTTTCAGAGGTGGCAAAACTATCAGGATGTTTTTTCTTCATCGTAAGCGCTGCATCTGTCAGCCACATACGTGACCACAGGGGCACAAAATGCCTTGGACACACTCCTGGTGCCCTGGAAGCTGCAGTAACAGCCCCTTCAGGGAATGCCCATCACGGAGCAGGCTGGAAAAGCTGTCACAGAGTTGCCTTTAGTGCACTTATGAGCTTAACTATGAATTGAAGCAGATAAAAAAAGGTGAGCTTTAATGAAAGGTTAAACCTCACAGGGAATTTTATCCATGACCTTATGTCAAGGGAACAAAAAAAATAAGAAAGAAAGCTCTAGGTGACATTTTGGAAAAGACAGAATCCTTAATTAATGACCAAATGCTATTGTTAGAAGAAAATAGTCAGAGTTCTGTAAAAATGAGATTATGAAATTAAATCACAGACCTTGTGAATCCCACTGGTGTCAAAGAGAATGGAAAGAGCTGTGGTTTGTCCCTAACCTGTAGAAAGCTTGATCTTTCCCAGCAGGAGCTGCAAAATACCTTTGTAAAGTAGTAATTGTGGTGAACAGCCCAGGTCAGCCCTCTGTAAGATACTCCTGGTTGCAGGACCCCGAGCTGCTTGTGCACAGCAGATATTCCAATGGAATATTAACATCCCTCCCATGTTACAAGGATTTACAGGAATTTTCTGGTCATTTGCTGTGACAGGTGAGAAAAACAACAGCTCCTGTGCATGAAGCTGAGAGGGCTTAACATATATATATGTATTATAATGGGTACAAATTGAAAAATGGGAAATTTAGGTTAGATATTATGGAAGGAATTCTTCCCCGTGAGGGTAGGGAGGCCCTGGCACAGGTTGCCCAGAGAAGCTGTGGCTGCCTCATCCCTGGAAGTGTCCAAGGCCAGGTTGGACTGGGCTTGGAGCAACATGGGATAGTGGAAGGTGTCCCTGCCCATGGCAGGGGGGTGGAAAGAAATGATCTTTAAGGTCCCTTCCAACCCTAGGACAAGTAAATTCAGCACCAGCCATCGTGCTGGAAAATCACCAGGAATCAGAGGATGTGGAAGGGAGCAGGGAATGTGAGCAGGAGTGGAAGAACTGGAGATATAACCACAGTTACTGTGCAAGAAGAGGAATGAAGGACATGAACCCCAAGACAGCAGATTTCACTGGCTCCAGTGTCCACGGAGCATTTTGTGTTACCTTGAAATGACACAGGTTTTGTCCCTGCCCATGTTAGGGGGGTGGAATGAGATGAACTTTCAGGTCCCTTCCCACCCAAACCATCCTAGGATTCTATGGATAGGAATACACAGGTGTACAGAAATATAGATTATTACATCAAGAAATAGTTTGTGCAGAATTCTATCGACTGAAGCTTGGGCAAGACTCTCGTAGATGAGCTCAGTTCTGAGTTTCCACAACCTCCTGCAACCCAAGCTAGTCCTTTAGGAATACCTGCATCCCACTGGGCTCTCCCACCGAGGAGCAGTAACTTTATGTGGCACAGAAGAGCCAACTGCAGCCCTTGGGCTTCCACATAAGATGTGGAAATAGTTCCCCTCCTTGTTTTACTGCCATGCCAGATGGTCGTGTCAGTGGATCGATCTGCTTGTAAAATTAGGGGATGTGGTGCAATAATGAAAAGTGTTGAGATGTTTCCCATCTCAAGATCAATATTTTGATGGGTTTTAAAATAAATTTGTCGAAAATGATGCTGTGATTGAAGAAAGTCTTTGTAGAAGTGTTATATTTCACAGTGACAAATCTGCAAAGCCGCAAACCATGTTATTCCTGAAAAGACATTGAGATTTATTCTGGAGAAAGCATCTTGGAAATTAGAATACTGGACAAGCTGATACCTATCCTTCTTCAGTTTCAAAACAGAGAAGCTATTCAGAAAGGAGTTTTTCGTTGGTGTTTTTGTACAGAGGTTCAGAACCCCAGCCAGGAGACATATCCAAAGCCCAAAAAAATGAAGAGTTCCTGGGGGTTATTTGGGGGTTCTCTTACAAAGCAAAGGGACCCGGTGCAAGTATGAGGAAAGAATATGCCACAGCTTCCAGCCTGCTTCCATTTCCATATTGATTTGGACTGTACTGTAATTAGCAGCTCACAGGTTATTGTACGTGGTGGTTCCACACTGTCAGACATTCCCTCCGGGCTTGTCCTCGCAGCAAACACCATTAAATTTGCAATTTACCTCAGTGCCTGCTGCATTCCCCATCCAAACCTTCCTGTCACATTGCTTCAGCTGCACAGAGTTACCTAAATGCAACATAGAGCACAGTTCTGTCCTTCCTTACCCTGTTTTATTTATTCCATTTAGGTTTCCTGCCTTTAACAGTTGTTCTGGATTTCCACTCCATGTGAATCCTCCCAGATGGCACTGATACCTCAGGTCTTCCCCTTACATGCTAAACTGCTTTATTAAGCCTCTTGGATTTAAACCTTTTGCAGAAAATGTCACCATTAAATTAACCTAAACTCCAAACTCGAGCTGCAGGTGTGTAGCCCACCTTGTTAGAGCAGCATCTGCATTACAGGAATTACAATCGGTGTCATGAGGGGCAAAGAGAGGAAGGAAGGGGGCACTTCCATCTTGTTGGATAGCAAAGGTTTCCCATCTCAAACTATCAGATGTAGCAGTGTGGAAAAAGAAGAGGAGATTATTTGACATTCCTCTGTGTCTCAGGAAACTGCGAAAGATTCATGAATATTTCAAAGAACCCTGGCTTTTCAGAAAGGTGCCTTAAATCTCTTTAGTGTGCAACAGCTGTGCTGTTTTTCATACCAGGTACAGCACCACAGATGCATAGATTAGGCTCCACCATGAATTTACTCTGTTTTAAGCATCAGGGGAAAAAATAAAATAAAAATAACTTTTTTTCTTCTTTTTCCTATGGGACAGTCCCGGACCCTGCTCAGTTGGTTCACGTGAACACAGAACTATTTTCACACCCTGCTAATTCTTTTGTAAATCAATATTTTCTAAGCCAGATGAGGTCACACAGGACTTGTTCATCCTGCACTGGCTCTTGCTCTGTTCCCAGGCAGCTGCACTTTCTGTAGTGTCTCCTGTAGAAAGCAACATTCAGCTCAGGTGAAAGTACAGAGGCAGCTTCCAGTTTTCACAAGTTTTGTTTCCTTGCCTCCATAAAGTGGCATTTTTCCTTCTAAAGGTGCTGCCTTGGGATAATTTTGCCCAGAGCCAAAGCAGCTGCCACCAGGTCACATTCCAGGGAACCCTGCAGAAGTTCCCTGCCTGTTTCTTTGGACACACAAACCCCATCTGGTGTGAGCAGTGGGGTTTGTAACCTCCCCTCTGCCTCAGAAAGCCCCAGATTTCATCCCAGTGAATGCAGGCAAGGAAAACACAGAGAAACAAGGAAACAAGACTTCAGAACTCCAGGAAGGCTTTGGTTTGTTTGGTTCCTTCTGGATAGGGAGGTAAAGGACATTCCCATTTGTATTACCAAGCCCATATTCAAGAACTCTGCAAGGCAAGACATACATTTAACTGTCAGAGACAGAAAATGGTAAACCCGGAGTGAATTTCCCCCATTCCTCACAAGATTTGGGCCCATCTGGGTTTCATCTCCTGCAAAGCATCACCACAAATGGATTGCTGCATCATCCCTTTTTATACAAACCATTTACAACGTTCTCCAAAAACGACAGATTGCTCCCTTCCTCGCTCTCACCAACAGGCAGCAAGCACACTGACAGCCAAAGTAATGCAATACCTAATAAGAGGATTAAGTAGAGAGGAATTCTAGTTAATATTGTATTAGCAATGGCTGATACCTTCCCTGCCCATTCTAACTCCCTCACAGGATACAATGTCCATGCTTGTAAGGGAAGCTTATTGACATCTGATCAGTCAATAAATCTGTTCTTGTTTTTTAATGACCCCAAGAGCTGGTTCCACATGCTCACATCATCTTACCAACAATTTACCCTCATAAATTAATGACTGCCTTTAGGGCCTTTTAAACCCTAGAACCTGTTTTAGCTCCTTTTCAGTAATTTTCATCTAATTGCAAGTCAAGTCTTGGGGCAGAGCAGGATTAAACCTCACCAGCCCCACCAGAGCTTTGTGGAACCAATAACAGAGAGGCAGAGACATGAGGCTCCTCCTGTGCACAACCAATCCAACACCTACAAACAGCAGGAAAAACCTTCTCAAAGAATCTGGGAGTCAGGACCCCAGATTTTTGTCCAAGGTGATTAGAGCGATGGAGCATCTCTGCTGTGAGGAAGGACTGGGAAAATTGGGGTTGCTCAGCCTGGAGAAGCAAAGTCTTGGTGTGACCTAATTGTGTCCTTCCAGTACCTGAAGGAGCTACAAGAAAGATGGAGAGAGACTATTTACAAGGGCCTGGAGTGACAGGACAGGGGGGAATGGATCCAAACTAAAAAAGGGTAGGGATAGATGGGATGTTAGGAAAAATTCTTCCCTGTGAGGGTGGGGAGGCCCTGGCACAGGTTGCCCAGAGAAGCTGTGGCTGCCCCATGCCTGGAAGTGTCCAAGGCCAGGTTGGATGGAGCTCTGAGTAACTTGGGAGTGTGAAGGTTGAAAATGGGAAGGTGTCCTTTCCCATGGCAGGGGGGTGGGAATGACATGATCTTTAAGGTCTCTTCCAACCCAGGCCATTCCATGATTTGGAGTAAGTGGGTTTGAGTTCACATGCTAAATCCTGCATGTGACATTTGCAATTGGTTTCCCTCCTGTGCCTGAGTTTTCTGCCTGTGTAAACAGGGAGGGTGGCACTTTGTTATCATACAAAGACCTGATCAATAGGAATGTATTAAAGATTCATACACTAGTATATTAAAGCATCCATGCCATGATAATGTCTCCCATTTAAATACTATAAAAAGCTCAGTGGGCTCTTCACTGAGCCATTAAGTGAGTGATAGGCAAATTGGAAATGTCCAAGAGAAAAGGAGCAGAATTACACTCTGCTATGAAACACCAGGCAGCTCCCATAAAAATCAATGGGACTGCACAGCAGTAAATTGCTGGGGAGATGAGCTTTATTTCATGGCTCATAAGTGAGCATGAATCTCTAACAACCTGTCAGCCCTGACAGCTGTGCCTCTGCAAGGAACTGCCTTCTCCAGGGCGACCTCCGTCCCCTGGACCTGCCCCTCTCCCATCACACCCACGGGCTGGGGAATCAGCAGGGGCTGGGACATCCCCACATGGTGCTTGATATACTGGGAGGTGGTAGGAAGCCTCTCAGGACTTATCCCACCAAAACCTGCAGAGATGCTAGAGCGACTGACTGAGCTGTGCAAACACCTCCTGAGACTGTGGGCTTTATTTTTGTGTGTTCTGCTCTCTCTGCCTGAGGATCTTCTGCTTCAAGCAGACAAGTTACTCACTAATAATGTTATCACTGCACTTTAAAGGAGGCACTGAGAGAGAAAGCAGCCTGCCTGAAAACTAACAGAGAAATCTCTGACAAGGCTACAAATGGAAACGGGAGCAGGGCTCCCACATGCCTTTAAATTCTGTCTTGATCCAGGGCCTAAGCAGAGCAGGAAGCTGCAGTGTTGCTACTTGGGTTTATGGCAGGAAAATTGGTAAGGCATGGCAGTCATCAAATCAGATAGGCAGCAACTGTGGTGCCACAGAATACAGGACAAGAAGAGAAGACAGAGATGTCAGACGTGGACTTTGGTGACTGTGTTGCGCTTGCTGAACTGGGAGGGCTGAATTTGGGGGAAATGCAGGTTAATATGCAGGATGTCCTGCAAACAGGAGCAGCTTTGCTACTCCCTTAGCTCCATGGAAGAACCTCTACCTCTCCTTGTATGCCAGAAACACTGCAAGGGCCAATAAATTATCTCTTTTTGAAAAGATTCCCATCCAAATAACTTGTTTTGATGCTGGCTGGTCACTTGGGAGCACAGTGCCAGCTCAAGAGTCAACAAGAGCCAACAAAGGATCTACACAAATCAGCACTCTGTGGCCTTATCTAGAGATAAAGGTCTATGGGAACAATAGATAAAAATCAAATAGATTACATAAGTCCCTGAGGTTCTGGAAGAAAAAAACAGACCCAGATTTAACCACTGCTCCCTACTTTTTATCTGACAGTGAAAAGCACGAACTCCTAAAACTCTGAGATGACAAACCAGCCTGAAAACAGAATGTATTTTCCCTCAAGCCAAGTTCTTCACCTTATCCTCTCCCCAGACTCTGCACTTGCCTTCAGCTCCCCCTTCAAGCTGCCAGCCTCCTCACACAACCCACGCCAGGCAGGCACTTCCAGCTCTCTCTGCCTAATCTTTCAACTATTTTCTTTTTCCGTAGTGTTTTTTTTTTTCCCTTGATGATTTCCTATTATCCTCCAAAAGGCTTTTGAATCTGTTTTCCCAGCTCATCCAGCACAATACATTAGCAGGAATTAAATTAGCTGTCAAAGGGCTAATAGACTTGTTCCTTCAGGGGCTAAATTAGTAATATCCAACTTTGTCTGGAAGGGGGAAGGTTTAAAAATTCTTCCAACAGGTTTTGGTCCTCATTAGATACACTGGAGCCTATTTACAGCAGCCACTCAAGAGAGCATAAGAATCAGCTGCTCAGCACAGATGGCCTTGAACTAAAGGTCAGAGAAAAGAGCATAAAAATGTGGAAATACTTTAAAACTGTTCCTGCAGACGGTGGTTGCTGGCTGGAGTTACCCTTCTGGATATGTTTCACTGCCTTTGAAATGCTTTCTCAGTGTTACTGAATGCAATTTCATTTTACAAGTGGTTTTTTTTGCTGTTTGGCTTTGCTGTGTGTTTTAAGTGGGATTTCTGGTATCTCTCAAGAAAGAAAAAAAATATTTGCTTCATTGTGAAAGGATTAGGAAGTATGGACAGCTGAATTAGCTGAGATGTTGTGCAATATTAAAGCAGCATATATTCAATGTCATACAATAAAAACTTAATAACAAAAGCTCTCAAAAACAGACTATGAGACTATTTTTCCTTGTATATCCTGATCCCCACTGGCAGGTGAGTGGATGAAAAAGCTATACTGGACACTATTCCCTCTAGGAAAAATGCTGGATAAACACCTGTTGTGTAAAGCCCCTTTCTGTTTATCCACTAATATCTGAGCAAATCTGAGTCTCTAATTACTGTGACATTTCTGCCTAAATGCTGCTCTCAAATCCCAGCCTGGTGCTGCACTTTGGACAGTTATTACCTACACTCTCATTAATACAGAGGTTATATGAAGACAGATCCCTGGAATAACTGATACTGATCCTTAAAGATTTGTGAGACCCATCAGTTTGTGGTGCAATCTGGGCAAAGGAGCCCTTTGGGTGCAGGATCTTACCTGGGTGAGGCTGGTCCAGGTGACCTCCAGAAGGGTCTGTTCCAGCCCAAACTATCCCATGAGGTGATGTCCATCAGGACCTCTCTATCCAAGCATCAGCACTGAGCTGCCTGTCCTGACTACCACAATGTATTCCAGCAACAAGACACACCTGGGAGGCAGGAGATCAGCCCCAGCTGCCCTGGGCAATGAAAAATGATGCTTCATCACAGCATGAGTGCAAACAAGTAGGCTCTTTGTTAGCACCCCCCCAAAACAAGGAGTGGAAATACTGATAGGGCTTAATTTGGAGTGGAAATTAGTGGGGTGGAATTTAAGTTTCACAACTTTTTAGGAAAAAATGGTTAAACAATGCACAACAGCAACAGTCTGTGACAGACATGTGGGGTGCTCTGAGTGTGCTCATCTCTAGTGTTGGCTGGGAGCCAAATCTCTGCACAGAAACAACATATTGTGAGTCTAAAAGGAACCTTTAAAATGAACGCCTAGTTGATTTTAAGAAGCACCATAACAAGGGGATTTTATCCTTTTGGAAATATTATGAAACAGAATTCTTTGAGGCCTCCAGGAAATACTTGAGAGTAATTTGCACAGCCCAAAAAATTAGCACAAAGATGAAAAAAGGCACTTTAAAGCAAGCCCTAAAGCCAGCTCCCTCAGGTGGGCTCTTTCAGGCAAGTTGGGTACGACTTACAGAAAAACTCACCAGCCAAGAGACTCACAATGGCTTAAGGAAGAAAGAGCAGCTGATTATTATTGTCAAAAAGTTCAGTGTTTCTCTGTGAAATCTCCATTTCTTTTGGCTGCAGTTCATTCCACTGAATAAAAACGTTTTCCTTTTTCCAATTCATTTGAACTTTTGGCACTTACACTGCAGTTCATTGGCCAGCTTTTGGTGGCTGCCCTGCTCTCTGCAGTTCTTATTGTTGGGTAGTTCAGGTCATATTATTTCACACGAGCCAATATTAATGGCTGTGACTGTTCCCAGTGCTCACACAGTCATCTATCAAGTAGACAAGCCCCTAATTCTGTGAATATCTCCTCTCCCAATCAATGGGCTTTGTTAAAACATGGTTATACAGTGAAATGAATAGGAGACTGTATAGTGAGCAGCTAAAATTAGTACTAAGGGAGTTGCAGAGCCCCGTGGGTCAGGAATGAGCCATGGCCCAGCTGGTGACAGCAAACTTGCCCTTCACCTGCCTCTAGGAAAGGACAAGAGCTAAGCATGTCTGGGAAACTATTCATCTTCTCTGAAACTTGCACCTTGGCTCTGCTGCAAAGAGCACACCACCGTAGAGCCCTACAGCAAATTAAAGGATGTGTTTCCAAGTAAATTAGGAAAACAATTTGTTTCCAAGAAAGAGATGAATTACAACTTAATTAAAACAACATAAGGAGGCTGGAGAAGGAAGGATGAATTCAGATCAGTCCTAAGGGAGCTCCACAGTCCTTGCAGCACGCTGAAAGACAACACCCAGGTGTCATACAGCAGCAGCACAAGAATTTCCATCAGTCATTCCCGGGGGGCACAGCTCTCCTCAGGTAGATGGTTTCACAAATATATACCTTTTTACCACAGCATACAGAAATCACTCACTGCAAAGTCAGCTTGTACTTAGAAACAAGAAGGGACAGAGATTGAATGGGAACACAGCAGCAGCCAGCTCCTGGGAGATGGGAAGTGGCAGCAGAGGGAACAGGACGTGCCCCCAGCATGGCATGGAAGGCACCCCCGACCCCCAGCCCAGCAGCCAAGGGGGTGTCTGAGCACACTGTCCGTGCTGGAGGCAGGCAGTGCTCTTGGGAAGTGGATAAAGGCAAGGAGAGTGTTACCCTTCAGCAGTGTACAGTCTTTCGAAGAACTTGTTTACCAACTGCTTTTCAATAGCAAAGAACCCTCAGTAATTAACAACCCAGTTTTATGGCCAACAAAAAAAAAAGAGTAAGATTCAGCTTTCCTTGTTCTGCACTTCTCCAGTGAGGAAAGGCTGAGAGAATTGTGTTTGTGGAAAAGAAAAGGCTTTCCTTTGGGGCCTTCCAGTAACCTTCAGGAAAGTACTGGAAAGAAGGCTGGAGAGGGACTGTGGACAAAGGCACATAGTGACAGGACAAGGGGGAATGGATTAAAACTAAAAGAGAGTAGGTTTAGATGGGATATTGAGAAGAAATTATTCCCTGTGAGGGTGGGGAAGCCCTGACACAGGTTGCCCGGAGATGCCCCATCCCTGTAGGTGTTCAAGGCCAGGTTGGATGGGGTTTGGAGCAACCTGGGCTAGGGGAAGGTGTCCCTGCCCATGGCAGGGGGTGGAACTGGATCACCTTTCAGGTCCTTTTGAACCAAAACCATTCTGTGGTTCTGTGATCTCCTTTAAATCTCATTGCAGCAAAATGACTCAAACATCACCAGGACATTCTTGCTGTTGGATGCACTTTAAATAAAATCAGCAAGGCTCCCCAGATATTACCTCGTATTTCCCTGGGATCCCAAAGCCAGAGCATTAAAATAATGAAATAAAAAATTATGAGAGCAGAACCAGCTTCCTGATGGGAAAGAATAAATCACTGCCTGTGCCTTTCTCTTGTGACTGACCCAGGGCTCAGGTCTAAATAGCAAAGCCTCTGAGCGTGTTCCCAGGAGAGACTCAACCAGCTCCTAATTACATGTGCTAGAAGTGGGTGGTAACTTTACTAGGAGCTGGTAACTGAGCTGTCTGCCCACGGGACTGGAGCAATTTCCATCTCAGCCTCACTTTCTAATGCTGGATTCTGGGAAGAGAGCCTAGTCCTCGAGTGCTTTTTGTTGTGATTTCAGCACTGCTGATTTGAATGCTCCCTAGGGTCTGATACTCTGAGAAAAGCCTGCTTTCCTTTCCCATTTCCAGTCACACAGCCCGACAGCAGCCAGTGTCCAGCTGCTGTTGGGCTTGGACAGGTCAGTAAGGCTGGGTCAGTAAAGGTGCTCCCACGGGCTTTGTTTCCTCTCTGCTTTAGCTCCCTGACTTATTCCCAAGAACATGGGGTTTTCCCTCCTCAGAACATACTTCCTCAGTTGAAAAGAATATACTGAATCCTTTGTGTTCACCCTTCCACTCCCAAACCCAACAGTCGTTTTTTTTAATGTGTTATATTATATCTGGAGGTAGAGCACCAGCCCCACTCCTCAGAAAGCTTTCCTGTTTTCTGTTCTCACCCTGCCATTCCTCTGGCCCACTCTGCCGTGCTGTACAGCACAACACGTCCTGCTCTGCCCCTTCCAAAGCTCTGCTTGCCTCTGTGTCTGTGTGAAGCACACAATTCCTCTCTGGATCTGTAAAAGCTCGTTGCTGTGTGTTGCTGAGCTGTTCCTCTCGGCTCTGTGCTATGTTTGGGAAGGGGTTTGTCTCAGTGTGGTCTGTTCCCAGTGCTGGGGTGGATTGCACTGACTGGGTCTAGTTTTCAAACCCTGTGAGCACATAAATACTGCTCTGCTTCCACGAATTTCAAGGATATCTCCTGAGGGTGACCATCCATCCAGCTGATGCCTCTTTGCAGTGCTCCTTTGCCTTTTCCTGTCACAGCTGTGGAAAATACTCTGAGCCAGACACTATCACACATTCAAAACCTTGTGATTCAGTTCATGCAATATTTTGATCACCTGTTTTGAGTGCCAGGCTGTGGCAGAGGCAAGGGCAGTCCTAAGGGAGAGCCTGGAAGCTTTCCAGGCTGGTGATTTCTGTTGCCTGGATCCAGTGCAGATGTTGTACAGAACTGCTGTGACCTTTCTGCTGCTGAGCTGTGGCCCTGCAGAGCCCTCCAGGGCTGAGCAGCCCTTCCTCCCCCCTGTGCAGCTGAACCAAACTGCCCCTGCAGCCAAGGCACAGCAGAGAATTTATTGACTGCCTCTGGAATTAGGCAATTCTCTTAATTGTCTTCATTTTCCAGGACTCTGTCATTCTTTCCCTGCACCACTGGTGGCACAGCTATTTCTGTGCCAGCATGAGCTGCTTGGGAAAAAAAAAAAAAAAAAAGCTAAAAATTGAACAGCAAATCAATCCAAGACAAGGACAGATACCTCTGAAGCATAATTGCATTCAGATATCCTGGGGAGCCCTTACAAGTCCCTTTCCAGCTTCCACAGCTCTTTTCCCTCTTGTGGCTTTGCTCTGAGGAACCTCTATTAAGCAACAAGACATTGCTAAACAGTGCCAGCAGTGAGTAAAAAGATTTCTTTTTTTTTCATGATTTCCCTCCCCAGTGCTCTCCAGCCACACCAAACTCCAAAGCAAGAACTTTTTGCATTACTTTTTTTTATTTCTAAGGGTCAAAATGGTGAGGGTGGCTCTGCTTTTCTCACCTACAAAGCACGTTAAAGAGCACGAGGACATTGGTGGGTTCTTTTATTTAGCTGTGGGGTTTTTTTTCCTTTTCTTTGCAGCCTGGATGTTCATCCCTGTGCCATTTCCCACAATGAACTCGGGGTCTGAACTTGGATATGTTTTAAGTAAATGAGGTGGGAGTCAGTAATTGTGAGTTGTTGTCTACACAGAGCTCCTAGACAAGAAAGTCACCCAATAGTTTTAATACATTGAACTCATGACACTCAGTGTACACATTATGTGTTATTTACATATCCATATCCATACTTACTTGAAGTCTGTGGTATCACAAATGCATTCAAAACTGTTATATTTCTGCTTCAATATCTCTTTGGTTAGAAAAAAAAAAATAGTAACTTCCATAAGGAGGATTTATTGCCTCTTTTCAGCAAGGTGGTTGTAGCACAGTTGTGATCCCCCAAAAATACAGTGCTAGAGTATAGTACACATTTTGTAAAAAAACCTGATATCTGGGGGTGAACAGTCCTCTGGCAGTTTTGGGATCCCATCCAGCATTTTCAGATTTGGCAAACTGGAGAATACACTTAAAAGAGAGACAAAAGAAAAATAGAAATTGAGATAAATAACCTTGGGAAATGTTGAGAACAAAATAGATGCTGCTAAAAAACAAACAGTGGATTCAAACACATCTAAAATGGATTTGTGTTGCTGGAAATCTTGATTTGCCATTTGTTGCAGAATTTACCTGATAAAAAGCTAATTAGAAATTCTCAGGTTTCACTCCGTTGCACAAGTTTTATATCCTCGGACTGAGTGAAGCACTTCAAATATCTGTCTGCCAACACTGGCAGTGAAAGTAATACCAGAATTTAATACCAAATAATACCAGTATTTAATTGCCTTAAAACTGGCAGGAGTGGGAGAAGAAACACAATTAGTAATTATTAAAAAGTGCTTTTCTGCTTTTGTTCTCCTGGACCCTTTGATATGCAATTAAAATATGAAATCCATCATTTTTAATTTATGTTTTGCTGATATCTGCCTTCCTACCTTTAAAAAGCATAAGCATCACCATCCCACTGCCAAGGGGATGCCTGGAAGACTAAAGGAAAAACAAACTGGAAACCCAGAAAGGTTTTCACTAAACACTTTCTTTTAAACTTCTCCTGTCTTTT
This sequence comes from Pipra filicauda, assembly GCF_003945595.2. Classification (NCBI taxonomy): domain Eukaryota; kingdom Metazoa; phylum Chordata; class Aves; order Passeriformes; family Pipridae; genus Pipra; species Pipra filicauda. The sequence continues at coordinate 829,810 of NW_024104359.1, forward strand.
ATTCCCCTTCCAGGATGAGGTGGGAAGAGATGTATCCCATCCTAGACATGCTGTAAGGTTTATCTTTAATATATCAACAGTGCCTTCTGCAGATGGCTGACATGACTGTGTGCAGTGAGGAAAAACTCTCAACCACACACATTTCTGGAGAGCGAAGCTTAAAATAAGTTATCTTCTCCTAAATTCTTTATCTTTGTATTTAAATTTCCATTGCCAGTGCCTGAGGGAGGTCTGTTAAGTCTGTGTTGCAACACGACCTACACTGAGTGGGGTGTTCAAGGCAGAGCATCTTCCCCAGCGCTGCCAGGAAGGGGAGAGACTCCAGAAAAAATCAAATGAAGGGAACTCAATTTTCTCTTGCTTTTGCTCTCATCTTTCAAGGCATCCTCCTGATTCCATCTCTGACATGTAATGCAATTTTAGACTCCTTGCAGAACACACGAGGGATGCAATGAGACTGAAGAGAGTTTGAGTAATAGGTAGTTTCTATTAATAAAAGGAAATCTAATTTGTCTGCCCTACTCACTGTCTCTAAACTTGATCCATGGACTTAGTTCAGTTCCAGAACTGCCAGTCATGTGATTAGAAAGCCTCCTAGGCAGCTTCTGAATATTTTGGGGCTTTTATCAGATACTGGCTCACCAGCCCATGATCCTGGAGCAATTTGGATAGTTGAAACTAGAGGAAAATAAAAAAGATTCTTCTAGAAAGCTTGTTGTATTTGAGATCCTATTCCTTTTAAGCTGTCTCACAAACATTTCTTTGTGTTTATCAACTTTTGTTAGCTGTTAGACTTACAGTTGTCTGTATTTTTCTTGGAACTCACAGGGATTCCTCTTGAGAATGAGGGATTCGAGCGGAGTGTGTCTGAAATCTGATATTCCACTTAGTGTCATAATGTTATTTTCAGCCAGAGATAAGTGCTGAATCTGAGGGATCTTTGGCAGCTGTTTGAAGGATCTAAAGTGGTTTTTATTGACATTTAATTCTCTGCATCTGTAAAGTATAAATTGTATGCCATCACTATCACATCTGTGACAGAATATACCTGTAAGCCAACACAGGGGGGGATTTTATACACTAGTTTTACTTTTGTGCCATTTTTGCCTACCCATGGACATCAAGATCAGATCCCTACACTTCAAACTCTCAGCTTGCTTTATATTGCACAGTGGATGCATCACTATTCCAGTTCTCAGTGTCACAACTCTCCGTACACTCACACATAGAGCAGCAAATGGATTGTAAAATACAGCTGTCATGGTCATGCTTGGCTTCTGTTCCACCATCTCTTCATGGAGATTCCTTCAGTGTGCAACAGCTTTCTTTTTTTGGCACAAATCTCCCTGAACTTCACAAGGCTCATTAATTATTCCCCAGGAGTGAAGGGGTCATCATCTGATCTCCTCACTGAATAGTTTCGGCTTGGGATGACATGAACTCAGAACTACAATATACTGATAGATTTTCAATACAACACTCCCCCTCAAAAAGCATATTTGTTGGTTCTCAAGAGTCTGCTCCAGCTATTACCTAAGTAAGTAATAATTTTGATTTCTATGATATTGCATAAAAATAGAAATAGGACATTTTGTCTACCTTGGCAGCCTTATGGCACTGAGGTCTGTCAAAGAATTGTCCACCAACCAAAGCTTTTCCACCCGAATTAATCTTCGGAGAATCCTCTTGAAGTTTTCCACCTGGTAAACATCACCCAGGTCCTGGAATGAAAGGTTCAGCTCCTGGGAAGGGAAAAATAAGATAAATCACTCATTTTTTTCTTTTTTTTTTTCTTGCTTTCTAATAACTATTCATCAAATATTTTTATTGCCAGAATTGGTTAAAAGGTTTTATCTATTTTATGATGCTGCTCTTATAACAATTGGTGGTGCCAGTTGCCAAATTCACCTCAGAGCTGTAGTGATGGACTCCATAATTCTTTGGAAGTAATGAAAGAAATCATCCTTTAAGCATGAATTTTACTGTCCCACTCTTTGAGTGGGGAGGCCAGAGTGTGTGCACTGGGTGGGGAAAGCAGGACTAAGTGGTTGTGGCTTATTGCTTTGGCTTCTAAACTCATCTGAAACAAAAGTGTTATCTATCAGCCAGATATTAATGTTGATAGAATCACCATGGAATGGTGTGGGTTGGAAGGGTCACGCAGTTCCAACCCCTGCTGTGGGCAGAGACACCTTCCACTAGATCAGGTTGCTCAAATCTAACTCTGTCACAACACAGAATTTTTTATCTTTTGGGTCACAACCTAAATAACATTATATTCCAGTCCTCCTTCCCTTGTAAACCCCTTCTGGTTTACAATGTCAAGGTGCCAACCTGAGCTTTAAACCTGCTCACTGCAGGGAGCAGCCAACATGTTATTATTTGGTTTGTTTACAACCAGAGTACAAAATGGTAATGAGAAAGTTTTACAGCACAGTTTTCCCAGTTCTCTTGCAGCCTCTTCTCCCATTTCTCTGTGTCAGTTACTTGTTTTCTTTTTTTCAAAGTATGTTGTTCTCTTCTGAAAAACAGCTCTTCTTCTGGGGGCCCTGGTCAGAGAAAAAGATTTATAACAGTGGATGTGATATGGAACTGGCACTTAGTTACCTGCTGAAAGATTATATATGTGGCTGGGAAGAGATCTGTAATGAAGAAATATATATAATATTACAGGTGTGTAGGTTTCCAGGCTTCTAAAATATAAATTAATGTGAAGATATTTCTACCATTTCCTGGCCCATAATTCAACAAGCAATCTGAGGTCCTGATGATTTGGTACGTGGTTGCTAAATGACAGTTCTTCTACAGGTCAGAATAAAATAAAGCTATTTTTTAACGGATGTTCGAAAGGACCTGAGCTCTAAAATCCTGTTTCTATAAGTTCCTTCACGTGCTCTGAGTTAGCCTTTAGTTGTTCTGAGAAAGGAAGGTGTTTGCAACTTTCACTGACAACAATGGGGTCAATGACTGTACCCAAAACCTCATTTGTATTAAGAAGGACACACACTGAACACTTAAATTCTTAAGGTTTACTGAAATGTCTAGAGCTATGGACATCTTCAAACTCCTAACTAAAGCAAGGACAGGGTGGAAATTTTCCACTGTTTAGTCCCAAACTTGCAAATACTGGATTTTGAAATCCATCTTTCATTCTTGAGTGTGTTTGTAGATCGTAATGGAGCCAATTCAGCCTTAAAACACAATATATGTGCCACTGTTTGCAGGACTGGATTTCCCTCTTGGTTTCTTGTTTGGCATATGGCTACTGCATTCTGAGCAACATTTAAATGTTAATGAACTTTTGAGAGAAGTAATCAACACCATATTAATACTAAATATTTTCAATTTACTGTTCTGGCAGTTGTTTCCCATTTTTTGAAATTACAAAGGATAACTTTTTTAGCCATTAAAAAAAAAGCACATCTGTACAACATGGGATAAAATCCTGCCCCTTTTCAAGAGAATGGCAAACTCCATGATTTCTGGTCATAACATTTTAGGCATGTAGGTTTTGAGCAAATAAAGTTAAGGCTTAAATGTGAATGTGTCTTTTTGATCTTCACCTTCTCTCACTCGGGGACAGCGGAGCTGATTTCCTCGAACATCGTGTTCCTCTATGTCACACCAGCCAAGGTACTTGAAGGAGTCAGAAGGAAGCTTAAAAAAAAAAAGCAAAATAAAGACATAAAAGAATCAGTAAAAGTTCTTCAGTTCCTGACACTGTATTTTCTCGTATTTCTGGCCTTATTGCAGCAGAAATCCCTCCAGTTAGAGCCAAGCCCAGAAGCTGGTAAATGCTGTGAGAATTCACAGTTCAGAGTAGTTTGCCACAGCTCATTCTGGTTTACTTCTACAAATCGGCTCAAATATTGGAGAAGCTTTTCCAGGGCTTATTATCCCCTTGCCCATCACCTCCAGTTTGGTGCAGAGTGCTCAGAGGCCGAGTCAAACCCCTTTCCCCAGCACAGACACCACAGCACAGAATCTTATTTATAATCTGCCCCGGCTTCGGAAGATAAGAAGAGGTGACAGGATCAGCCCCAAAGCTGAGGAAGAGATTTCTGCCTTAGCTATTCTTTGTCATGTCTCTCTTCTATAAACCTGTGCTTGGACTGGTAAAGCCAAACACTTACTGGGGAAGGCAGCCCAGAGTCACAGCTCGGCCTGATGATTCCTCTGCCTTGTGATAAACCCGGTGGGATTGGGTGTGTGTCCCTCAGGATGGAGCAGCAGGATGGATAGGATTTACTGAACTTTTCATTGCTTGTAGTCAGACCTGAGGAACTGAGAGAGATGTTAAACCAGCATTGATTCTGTTCAGAGAAAAGCAAATTGTTTTATAATTAAAGAGAATACCGAGAGTAGCACGGGGTAGGACTTGGCATCAGGCAACAGCCACGTGGTCCTGAGGTCAAACCATAGACAGTCCCCTCACCTCTCACCTGAGCAGTGTGTACACACATGGAGGCTTTCAGAGATGAGTCCAAACATCAGAATGAGGAATTTACTGACAGTTTGATAGAAAAATTCATGAGAAAATGAAGGATTGATCTTTTTCAGCAGTGTGATGTGTCCCCTTCTACCCTGTACAGCCCTGCTTTGATGGATCCAGGTTGGATGAAAAGATACCTCAATTATTTATTTTAATCCCTTGTATATGTATTTTAATTTGTTATTTTACTAATATTATACCAGTATATTTATTTTAATCTCTTGAATACGTTTTAGGGGAATCTCAAGAATCCAGAGAAAAGCTGAACTTAGTCCAATAGAGTCTTCAAACCATAGAATCAATAAGGTTGGAAAAGACCTCCAAGATCATCAAGCCCAAATTTCAACCTGAAGTGATGTGTTTTTGTGCTTTGCTACTCCATTGCCTCAGAACATTTCCAAAAGCCCATTTTATATACCCTAAATGATGCAATTCCTCCAACTGTGCTTCAGAGGGACTGAAGAATTTGCAGACTGGCAGCTTTTACCATGGAATCCTTGAAAAAAAATGATTTAATTGAGTAAGTGTGTGCACACAGCACTGTAATTTGACTTTCACTGTACAGGCTGGGTGAGCTCTTGCCAGAAAGTATCAGCTGTCAGTGTGTATTGTTAGAACAACTCTAGTCAGGAATGGAGATAAAAATGCAGCTTTGAAATGGTTTGGGGAGCAAGGCAAAGGAAGTTTCCTACTGAGTGTAACAGACAAACTAAATAGAACATCAGTTAAAAGGTGCAATTACAGGTTATTGAAGAGACATGTGCTGTTGACCTTACTATGATTTTTTTCCCCAGTATTCCATCTTTGCTGGCTTTGGCCCAAAAGTGCTCCCAGGCTCTGACGCACGGATCTCCTCCTCCCTTCATACTTTATGGTGGTTGTTAATGGGATCAAACCAGCCCCAATAAACCATAGGAGACTTCAGAGAAGCTGAGTGAGCTCAGCATTTGGGAAATCAAACAGCTATTTACTGGTTTTTGAAGTCATCTTGAGGCCATTTTCATGTGTGTGTGTCACAGAGCAGCAGGTGTTCCCATGCACAGCAGCCCTGTGAAAAGGGGATTTATGTTGGGTCAATATTTTAAAAAAACCCAACCCAACAGGAAATAAAAAGTGCTGGGAATCCTTGTTTAGCCCTATCTCGGTATTTGCTCTGCTTCTGCTTCCTTGTATGTTAAATGAGGTCATACCAAAGAAATATGGAGAAATTATTTTGTATTCAAGAAAAAGGTCTGTTATTTTTCTCAGTTTAGAAGCGACTTTTTAGGATGTATTCAAGTGACTATTTATAACTGCAAGACTTTTCAAAACCTACCTTCTTCTCAGCCAGATACCTCCTCCTCTGCTGAGACAGGAATATGCATTCCCAGTGCCTCGAAATGTGGGATAAAACATTTTAGCTGAACCATTTCACACAACACCTATTCTTATCTCCTGGCAGAAACCCACTCACAAAATTCTATATCGTGATAGAAAATAAAACCTAAAAGTCCAGAACCAATATGTGATAGTTACGACTTCTCCAATCAGGTGGGGAGTGAGATTTCCATGGGAAAGAGGGACAGAAGGAAACATTTTTCATCTCAAAACTCCCTGAGTTTAATAAGCACCAGCTGGACCTCAACATTCTGTCAGAGGAGATTTTTCTGGAGGAGCAAGTGCCATCCTGCTTTTCTCTCCCTTGCTTTGTTTTCCTCCCTATTTTGCTGCAAAATTGATGCAAAAGAAATGGCAATGAACGAGGCAGGATGCAATTCCAAGCAATTACAGATCACACAATACATGAAAGGAACGAAATTTCCTGCCTTGATTGTGAGGCCCTTCGGCTGGATATGAATCTCCAATGACACCTCTGGGAGCTGCACACTAGATTATGTCAAGCATTAAGGGAAAAAAAATTAGATTCATGATGTCTGTCCAGGCTGAGTCATTTCCTCTCACTTCGCCTGCAGTGAGAAATTGGTGGTTATCATAAATCATGGACCTAAATTCTTATGAGAGAAGAATTAATTTCACTAATGGAAACCCTCTGTGGCAATAGCATTCCACCAGTCTCTCTCTTTTTGGGGTGAGGGAGCTGTATCTATGATGTATTTTAAGTAGAGATACTTGACTATATTTTAAGAATTCTACAAAAGAAGACTTGAAAGGAAACTTAAAATGATTATGGGGTAAAAAAATCCTGTGTGTGACCAACTTCTAATTTCTGAGGGTGGCTCTCAGTCTGGTTCCTACCACAGCTACCTTTGCCACTGATATCAAATCCAAGTACAAAATTTCAGAGTACACCAGTCAAAATCAAACATCTAAACCCTCCATCTGGTTCAAGTATGATTTCCCCCACCTAACTGGAGTTGCCAGGCTGGAAATCCAAGCTTAGAAAATTTTTTTGTCTCTCTCTCCAGTCAGTGGAGATGAGTGGGAATGTCCAGATATTCACTTACTCAACCCAGCCTCGATGCTTTTTACTTTCAGCTGGAATGACTCACCATCCACAGGATCCCACAGGCTTCCCTGAGAGTAGGCACAACTTCAGGGCATCTGAAGTTTGATGAGGAGGATTCCACCCTAAGTGCCTACGAGACATTTTGAAATAGAAGGACTCTTGATCCCTTCAAAAAAGCTCAGGGGAAGCTTTCTGTTCCATGTAGCAGCACTGAAATATATAAACCACCCATTCCATCTAAATAATTAAACAAACAAGCAAAAATTTGTACTAAACAAGTCCTAAGCACCACCTTGAAGTCTGGAGCTGACTGGAGGTAAGTGAAAGTACTCACAACTAAGTCCATGTATTTCGTGTATTCTGCTCAGTGGAAGTCCCAGTGGGGAATTAAGGGGCTGAAATGTTTTGCAAACTGGCAGGAACGAGGACAGAACTGCTACTGCATTTTTCAAAACACGACTGATGAGATATGAGGCCATATCTTGGCAAATCATGCACTGCCACAGAGCTCCCCGATCAAAGTCCCACTTTATCAAGACGTCAGTGTCAGCTGTGAGACCATGAAATGCTTCTCCTCCCACTGACCACATTTTTACAGACTCCAGAATGCTCTAAGTTTCCTTAATGCAGTGCAAGTACATTTGAGCCCAGCTGACTTTATGGGTAGAATACATTAAAAGCCCCTGAAATACTTTGAAGAGCTGTAGCTGAGCTACTTCTGAAACTACAGCGGGGAAAGATATTGTGAGGGGAAAACTGAGTGAAAAATCCCTCCTGTGTATATTTTAGACACTCAGCTGCTAAGAAAGGACTGTCAGACAAAAGACTCCTTTCTCCTGATAAAATGACAGCCTCGATAAACAAACATCTGAGGCTCTACAGCACAGGTCCAGCTTTGCCTCACAGAAAATGGAAAGCTCAGTGGAAGAGGAGGAAAGATAAAGAAGGTTATAAGCGAACTCTTGCAGTTGGGATTTGAAAGGCTTTCAGTCCCAGTGTTTTCAGTAGTTTTGGGGTCTGGTCCAGCTTCCCACAGTCTTATTCCCAGCTGCTCTTCATGAATCAGCAGCCTTGAGCAGGCTTAGCTTTCACTGAGTGATGTCTACTTTCCCCATAGATCTGAAACGCTCTTGATAAAAGATCTGGGAAAAAGCAGTAGGGCTATTCATACTAACTCTTCACACATCCAGTGTCAGAATTCCTATGGTGCTCCCTACAGCTTCACATCCCACCAAATCACAGAGCATATCTGATGGAAAGGTCCCTGCTCCCATGTGGTTGATCTCAGTGAAGTCTGGTCTGGTTGGTACTTTACAGCAAAGTGCTCCAAGTTCTTTCAGCCCTGCTACAGTGCAAGTGAAAAATGTGGACCATTCTAAAGGAACCGAACCAAACGTGTTTTAAGATCATCTTTCAGAAAAAGCAAAATAAAACCAAACCTAAGAAACCAAGAAAAGGGTGATAAATCCTCCCAAACCAAGGAGTTCTTGTCACTAGGTCAGAGCTGCTGATTTTGCAAAGGCTCCAAGAAGCTGGTTCTGGGTCTGCCCAAACCACTTGCACAAGTAGCTGTTTGCTCACAGGATACAAACACCCCATTATTTTTGCTGTCCCAGTCAGTGGCACAAGCCAAAGTCCCTCCACATAAATGAACTGCACGGTTAACTTACAAACACAAATCCTGGAGGTATTTAAAAGGCGTCAAACTCACAATTTGGGCTGTCCTTAGTTCTGAATGCACCCAATTTACTGCTCAGGAGCAGCTTTGCTTGTATGCAAACATTTATTATGAGAACTCTCTGAACTTACAACAGTCAAGGATGTGGACACAGTGTTTCCATGCTCTATTACCTTTCAATTATTTTTATAGGAGTTTTATGAGACATTATGCAACATTTTGAAGCAGCTCTTTTGAGCATAATTTAGTGACAAACACACCTGTAAGTTATGGCTACAATGCACCCTTGCTGTTAGCTGTAACATCAATTATCTTGCTTTATGCATCATAAAATCGCCCCCCACAAGACATAATTAACATAATTAGGTCCTATCACCATAATTATACATACCTAGAATATTAACTAACATTTTCTTCGTGGATACAAATTCCACATCTCAATCCATGTGCCTTTCACACATCTTTTGCAACAAATTAGGCATTTCTGATGGGACAGCTTTTGTCTTTCAGCAAAAGATGGCACCAAGAAAAAAAAAATCCCCCATTTGAATTCCTGTTTTTGTTGCACAACAACCTCCATTAGCAATACAGGCTGGTACATTCTAAAAAGACACTCAATCCTGTAACACTATCTTTGTTGTCAAAGCATGTCAAGCGGTGCAATGACTACAGGACCGGCTCTCCTTTCACCCTCCTACCTTTCAGACATGTCTCGCTGGTGCACAAAATCCTCACATCTTGCATAAGGCTATTTGTCTACAGCCAAAGCTTATCTTCCCATCTCTGCCCCTGCATAGGGAGGGAGTTCTCCAGCCTCTGGAGAGGGGTAACCTGCAAGGATCCTAGCCGGGGCTGGATGGATTCACTGTCTCCAAGGAAACGCTGTCACCTCGCAACGCAGTCACGTTAGGAGCTATTGTTACCAATCTCTTAAGTACATCAAACAAATTCCTGGGCTGATGGAGCTGGTATCAATGAACTGTCTTTCCAGAAGGTGCCTAAAGATAGGTTGGTGATACCTGTAGCAAGATACGTGATCATCCGGAAGAGTCTCTGGTCTGCTCACTCCGGCGGCTTCACTTTCCTGAATCACTTTCACAGTTTTGCCCACTTGAAGTTAATATTCTCTTTGCCTAAAAGACTTCCTGCTTCATTAATGGCTTGTTAAATGCCTTATTAATTTATCAAAGAACTTTGGATGAAAAGAAACTACTTGAAGAGCCTCGTGTTTTATGTAACGTTCATGAAAGTTCTTCATGGGCACCTCTTCAATCTGTTGAGGGTTCTTGCCTTGTTTGAACCTGCTCAGCCATTTAGAAACAACCTTCCAGGCTTCTTTCTTCGAGTTTGCAGCTGAGAACGAAAACAAGAGACTCTTCTCTTGGTGGGAACCAACAGGTCAGTTTTGTGTCTGTTTTTATGTTGTATTTTTCTTAAAACATCGAAGATGTAGGTTCTGAGAGCCAGTCCAGTGAAGCTATTCCCTTGAAAACATGTTTGGTGTGATGTTTGTTTGGCTCACCCAGACAAAGTGCAGATGCTGGCAGGGTGCCACTGATGGAATTGCAGCCCAGTGTTGTTCTGGGCACTGGTTAGCTCCTGCTGAAGTTTACAGATGGCTTTTAAACTCCAGCAGCTGTTACGGGAACCAGGTTTCGGTGTAAGGTTATAATGGAGCACTCAATCACGCCCTATTGATTGGCATCTCCCACACCACGGGCACAGCTCCTGCCTCACTTGAGCTCCTGGGCTCAGCACTGAAAGAGAGGGATAAATAAGTTAAAATCAATGTGGAAAAAAGTACACAACCCGCTCTGCCCGGGGACATTCATCTGGAAATACCATATAGTCAAACCCTCGGTGGTTCTGACTTCCTACTTTTCAATTTCTTCACAAAAGAATTATTCCTTATTCTCCCTTTCCCTCATAATTCCCTTTTCTCTTCTTGGTTGTTGCAAAGGCTGATCAATAAAAGATTTTTCTGTGCAGAAAGGCGTGTGCTTTCCCCAACAGTGACTGGAGGCTCCAAAACATTCCCTCAGAAATTCTGCTGGCAAACTTTGCCGCGCCAGTAAAGTAGAGGAGAATAATGGTTATTAGAAACTTTCAGCTCCTGTGCAAAGGTATTTTGTGGTTCCAAATGTTGAATTGACAGGTTATGTGAAATTTAACAAAGTAGTCATTTCACACAGGTTTCATTAAAATTTTATGTGGTAAGAGCTGAGTTTATTACAGGGTGGGCAGAGAATGGAGTATTAGGGATTCATCAGGTCACTTGAATGTATCCTTTCTCTGCCTGCTAAGAATAAAAAAATTAATATCTAAATCAAACAAGACTGTAATTTGGGGCCTTTCTACTTACCATTTTTCCTCTCTGTACAAAATGAAAGGTATTGGTCCTCATCAGGGCTTAATAGGCTTCAGATCTTCTGTGGCAAATGCAATCCTCATAAAGCCCATGAAAAATTATCTCTGTGCTATTGCAGAGAAATGACATATTTTACATGGTGGCGGCCTTTCCATTATAAATACCATTTTTCAGATCTTTACAACCTGCCCATAAAAATGTGCTTCTGACAAGAAATGCAGCAGCATGCCCCAACTCTGCAAGAAAGAGGTTTTTTCCCACTTTATCCAGTTTTGGTCAGTAATTTTGTCTCTGAAATGGCTGAGCAGGCCAAATGCAGGATGGGCATCAGTCTCAACCACGTGTCTCTCACATCTACATTGGATCAGATGCTTCCCTGGATGTCCTGCAGGTGCATGAAATATGTATGAACTGGCCAGAATAGGGCTCATCCTGAGGTCTGACTAATGACAGGAACAATTCCAATTATTCTGACTGCTGTAGGCCACAAGAGGCCCTGTTGTTCTGGGCACCACAGAATGCCAGGAAAACAGAGTTTGCTCCAGAGAGTTTGTGCTTTAATTGAACAGAGCAGACAGACAAAGAGTAGGAAGAAAGGAAATAATATTATCCCGCCTCCTTTTATACAGAAATAACTGAAATGCTCAGACCATGAAATGCTGGCACTGTGGCAATAGCCAGCAAAAATTCTGTTCCTGTGACCAGGGTCAGCATTCCCACAGCATTCACAGAGCCTGGCTTGGTTAAGATCAGACTAGATGAACAGTCTGGCTTTAAAGTCTGCATTTAAACAGCTGAGTTTCTCTGAGCTGACATTTCGTTAATCATCATTAAAGAACACTTAAAAATCACTTCTGGGTGATAACATTTTACTGAATCAGAGATGCAGCAGCTAAAGATTAGTTTGTTGGTACAATTTCGTGTTCTTTACATAAAATACTTAATTTACTTAGGTGATATCAAACCATTAAGTAAAATCAGATCTAAAAGTTTAATAACATTTTAGCAGCAGCAGAAAGTGAATTTCTCTGTTGATCTTACCTGGCTTGACCATATCCAGGAATCCGTGGTATTGGAGTTGGATCAACCAGTTAGAGAGAGAATTTCTTTGACTATTTCTTTAGTATGATCTGCATGGACAGTCACAGGAAGCACTGGAAAAGGAACACAGTATTAAATGCACAGATGCTCATCTGTGCCTGGGCAGAGAAGCAGGCACAACTTGCACAAACCAAATGGACATTTTGCTGAGTTACCCAGGCAACACATTTCTTTCTGTCCTGCCCGTTCAGGATTCCACTCAACTATTCGACTCCCTCTGGCAGGACTTGGAGAGCATTCCCAGGGAAAAGCCAAGTACAACAGGACAAAGCCTTGGAGAGAAGGAGAGCAGAGTTAGTGAAACTTTTCATCAGGGTCACCAGACAAAAAGGAATCAACAACAAGGCGCATAAATTATTGAAGTGAAAACTATATATGTCTGGTTTTGTAAGGTGTTACAAACCCAGGGATTCCAAGAGGGTTGGGGGGGCTGTAACCAAGCAACAAGTACTGAAATTTGGTTCTCTCTTCTGGAAAAACAGCAGGCTTGCAAGTCATAGTGACAATGTCTGGCACTAAAAACTGAGCCTGTCCTTGATTTTATAGTCTTTGGATCAAGCCATAAGAAGAGATGTTTATGGAACGGGGAATGGAATTTTTATTTGGTTTAGGAGAGACTTATTTCAGTATCAAATCAGAATTTTCTAACCAAATGTAGATCAACAATTTCTGGATGAGTTGGACTTTATCTGACACTACAGAAAGATCACTTATAAGTAATGTTTTAAGATTTTTTTTTAAAGTTTCTTTTCAAAAAAATATTGGCCTTAACTTTCCTTTTCTTGCATTTGGCAACTTGAAAGAGAAAACCTAATCATACCCCAAGTGCAGTGGGTGGCAGGCAGCACCCCTGTGGATTGACAAGCAATAATGATTTCTCCCATTCTATACCTCACTGAGATTTATTTTCCCTTTAACCTTAAAACATGGCTTGTTATATTGAATGAATTTATTGCATCCTAATGCACAGATGCACATGAGGTCATGCTTAACCTTGTACCCTCACAAGTAATGCCACTGAATTCAGCTGGAGCAGAATCCAACCTGTATGTGCACATGGAGAAATCCCAAAGGTACCTGCCAGGTATCTGCCAGACTTCTCACAAGAGATTGAACTGAGTGTTCCTTCACCCAAGTCATGCTTTAGAACTCACTGAAAGTGATGGACAAAGTCCCCTCCATTTTAATGAGTTTGCTGTCAGTCTCCACTTGTCCAGGTGCCATTTCTGTCTAACCCCCAAAATTTAAAACACTTCATCCAAAGCTGCCAAAACAAACAAGATCAGGCATTTGATGGAGAACTCTGGTATGAGGTCAGCCTCATTTCCTCCATCCACATCCTTATTATGAATCTCATGTTTCATCTTAATTGTTAGCAATTCCCAATGGAATACAACATTCATTAAGTACTTCCTAATTTATCAAACATAGGTTTCATCAGGTAATTTTAATCATATGAAAATCATTCTGAATTCATTTTTGATGTACAATTTCCTGTTGAAACCACGTGAGCCTCCTTTCCCCCTGTGTTGTTGGAAGCAACATCTCTGGTTATTCTCCTCTTTAACTTCCATCATTGCAGATGCCACAATATTTCCACAATTTTTTGCATTTATTTATGAAACTGCTGCCAACTGCTGAAGAGTTATGTCTCCTCTTTTTGTGGAGAATTGATGACCTGGATTACATTGGAAAAATTGTTTCACTTCATCCATCAAAACCCTCCTTCCCGAAACTCAGATCTTGCAAATATGGGAATACTTGGGAGTCACCAGAGCACTTCTTTATTAAAGTGGCTTTACCAAGTTGTCATATGTCAGATATTTGAGAGAAATAAGCATAATCTCTTTAAGTATGGAACAGGAAAACTACTCCATTGCTGGGCCAAGGTGGTAAAAATGACCCAGCTCTAAATAAGCTAAGAAAGGAGGGAAAGAGCAGGAAAACACGGAAAAGCAATGCAGTTGAACGATAAACATAATTCAGTTGTTTAAAATTCAGAGATGCCTGTCCCCATTCCAATCAAAGAAGGAACTGAGAGCTCTGAATGTGTATTTACAGGCAGAACTCGTTCCTGACATCTCTGATTTTTTTATCCCTATTCTTTCCCCGGCTCTTATTGCCAAAAAAAATTAGGTTTGAATGAATGCCTTGTTATTCACTGTCTGCAAGGATAATAAAGATGTTCTCTAGCTGAGAGCAGAAAGCAAGGCCTCCTGTGATCATGGGGAAAAGAAGAGAGAAGCATTATGAGGAGAATCAACTGTTTTTATTAAAGGTGTTGTGTTCCTGCAGCTTTTGTGAGGAAATCCAAATAATTTGCTCCCACTTGCTTTCATTTGGAAAAAATGGCAGCCTTGTGTTACATAAAAAAAGGAGAAAGAGCCTTGTTTCTCTCCAGTGCTTCTTTTATAGGAAGGAGACAGACACACTGTGGCTGTCCACAATTGCTGCCTGGAAAGTTAGGAACAGGCACAGCCTACCAAGAGAAATTAAATGTAATGACAATGTTTCTGCTCAAAGTCAGAGACTGCATTTGCTGTATCACAGCCTGGGCGTTCTGAGGGCTGGAGGATGTTCTCCTTCCAGCAGTACTGGGGGCACTGAGGGATTCTTGGGACTGATTTCCCATTGCTTCGTCCCTCAGCTGAGGGTTTGTACCTGCTGCTCAGCCTCACCAAGTGGGGATTTCTGAGCAACAGGTATTTTGTATTCACAAGGCCCAGTTACAAATATCTATTTTAAATCAGGTCTCCTGACCTCAGTAGAGGAAGGATTCCGGACTCACATATATTCAAAACACAAGAAGACCTCAAAGTATCTTCCAGTGGATTATTTGCCTTCCCCTTACTCTCCACAACAATGTCTTTCCACCCAAGTTCTGGCACTGCAGGACTCCAAAGGTGCTGGTGGGACTTCTCAGAGCCTGTGTTTGTAATTCCTGGTGTGGGCAGTGCTCCATCCATGTGTATTAGTCCTTCCTGCCACGGGATCCCTTTCAATCAGGGCCCAGGGAAGGTGATCCACTGGCTGCAAATGGAATCACTTCACCCGATGCCTCGCTCTGCTTTAGCTGTTTTCATCCAAAATCCCCTCTGAGAGACAAAGATGGATTTCTCAGAGGGTCATTCCCCACCTCACACTTTTGCTTTAACAGAGAGGAGGTGACAGAAGCAGCAGCTTTTCTTTCAGGAAAAAAAAAAAAAAAAAGAGTGAAACCTGTACTATTGAGATCCATCCTGATCTTTGGGCTTCAAAGAGGCTCTAAGTCCAGTGCTGGCCTACAGGGGCTATAAAGGTGCTGTTAAACTGCTTTATGCCACTGTATTCTCCAGTCACAGACCTGTCAGGCCCCTGAATAAAAACATTAACTATGCCATCTTTCAGCTGCTCCCCTTTGCTGCCAGCTCCATGCTGTATTTCAGCAGCTGGGAAATGAGAATTTTCTTTTCTCCCTACCTTGCACTGGGAGAAGAAGAAAGCCCTGTTTTCAGCAGCAAACGTGCTGATGTTGCTTCTTCAGGCAAACAAAACTTACTGAAAAGCAACAAGGTGTAACTCCCTTGATTGAGGCAGAATATTTCTGCTGATACCTGTTCTTTAATGTCTTCTTTCAAACCTCATATTTTTTGCAGTTGAGTTGTGAGAGATGAGCAGCTGAGCTTCAGTGGTGTTCCTCCTCATTTTGCATGCTGCCTTTGCTGTTTTGGAGAGCTGCTGAATACAAAATGAAGCTGCAAGTGTGTGTTTGCTCTACAGCCAGCAAGGCATGAAGCAGTTCTTTCTCCAGCTGTGGAGTACAGCCAGAATGTTGCTCACAGTGTCGCTGGAGATGTGACTCAGTGTGTGACATTTAGTATTCCATTGTGTGACACCAGATGATTAATGCTCACAGCAAAACACGAGCTGGTTTAAATAAACAAAATTAAATGTATTTCTATGATTATAGAAATCATGTGCTATATCTCTGAGGGAACATCAGCTGCTGCTCCCAAATGCTTCAGATCTGTTGGCTTGTTTTTAAATGCTGTGATTGTTCACTGGATTTTCCTACTGCATAAATCCATTGGCACTTGGGCCCAACAAGGCCAGTCAGGGATTTGGCCTGGGGTTTGGGACAAAGCAGGTTGCTGCACATCAGCCTCAATCTTGTTTCATGGTCAGCAATTTACAGCATCCTATTGTTCCAACTCAGCCTTAGAGAGACATCACGAGATATAAAAGGGCAGGAGCTCAGCCCGGTGCCAAACCAGTGGGATTCTCCCAACCCTGTCACCGGGGCACCAGACCAACTGTCCCTGCTGGTCACTCACCAGGAGGGTTGTCCTTTCCACTCCAGCAGTGCTGTTTTCTGTGCAATGAGTCGCTTGGGATACAGCTCAATGTGTGGAGCAGAGCCCAGTCCTGAGTCTGGTGTGTGTTCTGAGATTTAGAACAGGAATAAATACTGATTTTATACTTCTCTACCAACTGTGTTGGGGAAAAACGAGCCTTAACTGCCATGTCTGAGCAGGTTCAGGTAGTGTTAGAGCAGCTGAAGGCACCAGCAGCATTATTGCCACGACACACAAAAGCACAACACTGGCACAGAGACCCCTTTGTTTATTAGATTGTCTTCAGGTGTGTGTGCTCAGTGTGAACACACCTGCAAAATTAATAATCCCCAAGCTTTATTAAAAAAAAAAAAAAGGCTTTGTACAGAAACTCTCCAAAAAATAAGCAGGGTTTTGGAGCACTGAAGGAGATGGAAATGTAAAACACCTCTCCCACTTGAGACCCTTTTCTCTGTGGAGTCATCAGGATGCATTTCCTGGAGAAACAGCAGAGACTTCAATCTGCCTTTTTCCTGAATGCTGCTCAGATTATCATGCTTACCATGAAGGGTGCAAAATGGGCTGCCAGCTGGTTAATGGCCCTTCTGAAAAACAGCCTTCTCTGTTGCTTTTTGGGAGTCACTTGTCATGGAACTATCATAACATAATCTCTGTGCTCTCGTCGTCCATGGGAGGGAGTATATTTTCAGCAGGTGTTCTCAAGGCTAAGAGAGCCTGAATTAACTTCTCTTGAAGATACTTCTTAGTGCACTGCCAATAAATCTACTAGAGAGTTGTTCTATCTGCAAAATATGTGCCAAGTGATACAGAGGCAGCAGATCAGGAATGAGTTCTGCCAGCTCCTCATGTGGGGGTCGTGGCTCCTCTTCAGGGCCCTCCTGGTGAGCTTTGCCACTGCCCCTCGTGTTAAACACTGATATCTTTGATTTCCCTGAGGTTCTCTGCCTTCATCTGTCTCCTTCTATTAACTTTGTGAATAAACCTGTGCAATGGTTGGAGGCAGAGGAATTTGCTGCCATCGGTTTCAAGAGGCTGGAATTCATCATTTAACTCCAGGGACTGAGAGAGAGGAGCTTAGCCAGGCTGGTGACTGAGAAAGGGAGGGGGCAAAGAACTTTTTTATTCCCTTGCAGGCATCCTGCGCTAAAGAAAAGTCTCTAAACCAAGAGGCATAGAATGGCTTCATTATTTTGTACTGCATTATCCTATGGTTTCATGCAGCAATAGGTTAGGTTTTGCTTACTTATAAGAGTAAAATAATAGCAGGATTTGTGATTCTTGTAGTATATCCACATTTAATGAGTGTCTGTGCACACACACCAAATACAACTTTACAAATTCTCCATCTTGCATGCTTATAGTCTTCACCTTTTTTTTTTTTTTTTTTTTTTTTTTTTTTTTTTTTTTTTTTTTTTTTTTTTTTTTTTTTTTTTTTTTTTGTAGAAACACTGGGATTAGAAACCCATTTCATATTTTCAGGTAAGTGGCCTCAAGTAATTTTTGCAAATGGGGCAAAAATTGAGTTCTTACTAATCCCACAAAATCACAGGCATGTCAGTTCCCACCCAGTTCTTTGAACTCAGGCTTCAGGGCATAGCCTGAGAGAAACCTCGAGTGGTCCAAAACTGGTTGCAACTAATGGCAATCCTTTTATGGTGGACTGCAAAGGGATTTGGAACAGGCTCCAGGTGACTCTGACTAAATTTAGCTTCTTCTGGTGATGCTCTTTGCTATGGGTGTTTTGGACACTGCATGATTGTTTGCTTGATTTAAACATTTAAGGTTATGGAATTAGACACCCCCTAATTTCTGCTCTGCCTATCTTGATGTATCATCAGTGAAGAGGAAGAGCTGGCAGCATCCTCAGCTTTCGTAAGGGCTTGATCCAAGGCTGTTTTACTCATGATTCCAAGCTCTCTGTCCCACACATTATGATTCAAAAGCTCAGTAATTAAGAGGTCACCTCCTCAGAACACTTTGTTCCATATGTGTATATACACTGAACTTGGAATGACACTGGAAAATACATGAATTAAAATCACTGAAGGTTACCCTGTTCAGCTTGCACCCCAGGAAACTGCAGCAGGAAGACTAGTTCTGAAATATTGGGATGATTCACAAATAACTTCTCATCAAAAAACTGATGTGAACTCACAAACTGGAGAAACTCACATTTACCAAGTCTTCTGACAATGACAAAAGCCTCAAATAAACAGGCCTTTTGTGTCATACTGTTGGTGACCAGTGAGATTTGACATTGTCCAGACCATGATCCTTACAGGTTTCAGGGCAAGATGGATTTCTTGATATCTTTTATTTCTTATCACGTTCTGACATATTTTATTCACTCTGCTCAGGCACTGCTATCACAGTTACCACCTGCAAGGATTCCAGCTTGGGTTTAAAACACAGCTCTTAACAAATACCTGTAAATAGAGCAAAAATATTAAACTATGACTGGGTCTAAACTCTTTTGGTAGTAGAATACTTGAAAGAATGGCTGAAGCTCATCTTTTTCCAAGGGCAATTCCAAACCCTTAACAAGGACACTAAAGATGTGACTTAGACACAATCCAGATTTCCTCTGTATGTTTTTCCTCCCTTCCTTAAAAGCACTTCTACACAAACACAGAACTGTTTTTCTGTAGGAATTTTCCACCAGTTTGTCCAAAAGATCACTCTTCCATAGGGAAGATGTGTGTTTATGAGAGAAAGGTAGTAAACCAACCTGTAATCAGTAGAAGATGGGTCATATCCAAATCGTCATTCCTGTTGTGAGTCAGTGTGGCTGAAAAGATAAAAACTCAGGCAGTGGGTTAAATTCCTGAGCTGCAGGAACAATTTCAATTCTTTCCTCAACCAGGTCCTGGTAGACCTAGAATTTTACAAGCATTATCTGTGTCTTGGATAATATATTTATCTTTCCAACCTTTCTCCATTACCTACCTGCCAGAGTGAGGGAATAAGCCTGAAATCCTTCATTACCTCACAGCCTTGACTATTGCACCGTGCTATTGTCTATAAACTGCAATTTCGACTGCATTTTGAGTACATTACTTTTGTCTGTCTTTTCATTCAGTTTGCCTACTGCCTAGAGCAACTGGTCCATGATGGGTTTCTAACTAGTGCTGTAAAATGAAAAATATTCCCGTGGACGTGGTTGTAAGGCAGTGTTTTGTAAAAAGAATGTCATGTGAGAGTCCTGGACAAGGGGGGTGACAGATACATCGTGTTAATGAGTTGCAAAGTACCAACTGTGTGCACTGAGAATGGTTCCTCATGTGTAACTTTGTTTTCCAGCCCTCATCCAGTGCCAGCTGGAAGCCAAAGAACCCGGTGAACGGTGAACAGAGGTCCCAGTGAGCAGCTGGAGTCTCCCTCCTGTCTGGACCCCTGTGACTGCGGCAGCTTGATCCAAACCCCTTGGAGACCACAGACAGTTTTACAAACTAAATTAATCTACAGTTTCTCATCAGGTGTGCCAGTAGATGCAGATCAGCTCACAAGGGAAGTCAACTCAGTTCTTGCTGGTGTTATCTGAGTTACCAAGGTACTGTTTTCCTCCTCCCTGGCACTGGGGTTTGGGGGTAACTCATCCATCTCTTTCTAATTCATGTGTTTCCATTTTCCACTGCAGGGACAAAAGCAAAGATTGCCCAATTCAAGGGACAGAAACAACCCAAGAACGAGCTTGTAAACACTTTTGGAGAAGGCCTTGTTGCCACTTTAAGAAAACCCTTGTAGGAACATTATTTGCCTCTGGCTCAGGGAGAGAGAACACCTGCCAGGGAATCTGCTCCTGCAGAAATTCCAGTGACACGGTGTGAGGCAGCAAGGGAGGGGGGGAATTTAAGAGCCA
The DNA here is from genome assembly GCF_003945595.2 of Pipra filicauda. NCBI lineage: Eukaryota > Metazoa > Chordata > Aves > Passeriformes > Pipridae > Pipra > Pipra filicauda. The sequence continues at coordinate 850,088 of NW_024104359.1, forward strand.
CAACAAAAGAGAACAACAGAATAATAGGAGCAGTATATCACTGACTTCAACCGCAGTTATTTCTCTCTTGTAGAAAAGAAATCATATGTCCTGTTGCAGCACTGACTCCAAAGTAACCCCAGCACGGCTCTGGGGCTGTTCATGGAGACAGGCTGGGAGAACAACCTATTTCTGTTATCCCCCCACACCCCCAGCACACAATGCATCCTGCAGGCCAAAAATTGGATAAGAATTCTCCTGGGAACGATGAACTTCATCCAGCAATCCATCATCAAAGATTCAGAGCAAAGTTTGCAACACCAAGTATTGGGGTTTGTTCCCCCCGTCCCCAAATATTAACCCCAGAACCTGGGTCTATCTATGACCCAAACTCATTGATTGTACAACATCTACATCCACTTAAGTCCCACTCAGGATGCTCAGCTTTCCAGCACTCCCACAGGATTACTGTCAATAGGAAAGTCCTTCTTAGCTCCTTAGGATAGAGTGACATCTTGTGGTTTCTTCTTTTGTCCACCATTGACAAATAAAAATTAGCCAAAAAAGCTTTGCCTAAGTTTGGTTTTGTTTGTTTTTGGTATAAACTCCAACATGTTCTTTGTTTGAGGAATATCATGTTCTTGATTTTCAGACACTGAAACAACAGTTTACTTTGCCACCACCAAGGCTTGTGGAAAGAGAGTGAAAATTAGTGCTTGGAACAGCAACAAAAACATTCTAATTCGTAAACACAAATTCTTGTTTAAATGTAGAATCTACAAAAAACTGGTGCTCAAAATCATTTACGAGTGGGATCTTATTAGTTAAATACATTATTAGTTAGATATATTAGTTAAATAAGTCAATCTCCAGCAGTAGCCCCACTACTAAAAGGATTCTTAGGGAAAATACTCTTTCCAACTGCAGCTCTGGAAGGCATTCCCACCTGGACTCCAGGTGGGCAAGGAATTATTCTTCTCATGCTTCAACTGCAGCTGCAGCACAGAAGGATCTCAGTAATCAATGCTACACCACGGGTCACTTACACAGCACAATTAGAAAAGTTACAGTGATTTATTTTCTGATTTAGTCTCCAACACAAAATACAATTCTTCATTTTTTTTTAAGACTACACAGCTGAACTCACACATGAGCTACTGCTGACAAATTTCCCTTACCAAAAAAGAGATCCAAACAAAAAAGACAAAATTATTTTGCTGGTTTTGTATTGAAAAAGCAAAAGTGTCTTTGAAAGGAACATTATACAAAATCTAGAGTAAAACCCATAATGGAGTAGTATTCATGTACCTCAATAAATTGGTAGCAACACTTAGGATATTATTCCCACTGAAAAGCAGTATTGTTTGAGAGCTGTTCTCATTGTGGTCTACAACTGACATATTTGCATAAGTTGGAAATAAATCATGTTGTTGAAAATCACATAATTCTCAATTTTCTAGAAACATAAAAGGGCTGTTTTGCATCTGTAAGGACCAGGAGAGCTGCAAGTGAAATCACCAGTGTTTGCATTTCTGTTCCTGCTGGTTTTCCTATGTGCCCACTCAGGCAGTTCTCAGAATTAGATCTGGAATGTTTAATTCCACATCATTCCAGCTGTACCCCTGCTCAATCCAACTGCTGGGGAAGGCTGTGCACTCGCCTGATATCCTCTGTAAACACTCCTGCCTGCCAGCTGTCCTTCCAAAATTCCATAGCTTCAGTTCAAATCTCTCTCCAGTCCTTCCCTCCGTAGGAAGCCTCTATTGTTACCAGGAACTGGTGCAAAGAAAAGGCAAAAGTGGTCAGGAAGAACTTCTGAGGGACTCAAAAAAAAAAAAAAAACATTGGCTTTCTTGTGTCTTTTCCAAAATCAGATGAGCACCACAAAAATTAGCCTGAAAAAAAGGTCATGGCTTAAAAATCAGGTTCCCATGAGATTAAACCCACAAGAGATCTTCAGCACGTGGGTCACTTTTACAGACACGAGGGGATGTTCATAGAACTATTTAAATATGAAGAATGAGCCCCTGTATAACCCCCATCAAAGCTCATTTTACCTGCAGGGACACTAGTTCCGTGTCTTGGTGAATTTAGCCCCTGCTCATGGTGAGCAGCACTCCCTTTTTGCCCTCCCAAGAAGAAGGTTTTCAGCTATCCAGAACTAAAATCGCAATTTTTGTCTAAATTTAAATGCAAAACTTTCCCACCAAGCTTAGACTATAATATATAAGGGTAACAAGCAACAGCAACACACTAAGGAGCCCCATTTTTGAAACAATTCAAGAAGGCGAGGCCAGAAATGTGTCCAAGTGCCCTTTCTCCAGGGGAGCATAACCAGCCTCCACAGAGAATATCCATCACATCCCAGATCTGCACCAGCAGGAGAAAAGACTGAACAATGTGTCAGATTTTGGAAGTCCTCCTCGCATGAATAACTTTGTGAGCAGTATCTGTGCTGCTCTGAAGTGAATGAATGCCAGAGAAGCCCATGACTGAAGTTCAAGAACATGCATTTGTTCCCATAGAATTCCAAAGACAAAACTCCTGTTGACTGAGAAGAAGCCCACTTCTTATCCAAAGGTTTGTGCTGATGATGTGTTTCAGAGGAGCTTCTCCCTCCTTTTCCCCTGTTCTGTCTTACCTTTTTAACAACTCCTGTTCTTTTTGTACAACGAGGGAGGAAGTAATTACATGGCTCTCTGTTGACAGTGGGTACTTCTCATCTTCCAAATGGAAACACCAACTAACTCTCCTGCTAACATTACTTGTGCTACGTGTCATTCTCCTCTCTGTCAGTTTATTCTCAAGAAAAAGAAATGAAAAGGATTGTGGTTTTCCTTTAGGCATTTATTTATGAATTTTTAGACACTTAAAATTAAGGTGTTTCAGTCTTGTTTTTTTTTTTTTTTTTTTTTTGAGATAGAACATTCTAGATCCCTGAAGTGAGAGAGTGAAAAGCTCAGGTTGAAGTAGAACAACTACTCTGGGGGAGAAAAATATGTGCACACAAATGACTTTACTACTCAAGTATTTTACTTCAGTCACACACAGAGCTGTTCTGCACTGACAGGGCTCAAATATTCATGCCATCAACTTTTATTGTCATCAACACTTAGGGAGGGTCAGTGGCAGTCACATGCAGGAGCATCCAGAAAAGCAACATTTGAGAATCACGGGGGAGAGTTCACACAAAGTCTACCACAGTCAGAGAATAAAATCCACTCAGCTTCTTTTGTTCCATTCCCCCCCCCCGATCAGCCAGCAGAGCACAGGCTGTTCACTGCTCTGACAGGAACAGGATGAGAGCACATTGTCCACATGGAGCTCTTAGAAATCACCACCAAGGTTTGCCATTTGCATTATTCAGAGCTGCACATTCTGCTCCTGTCTCATTGATCAAGTCAGTCTTTGGACCGTAAAAAAAAATTACAAATAATGGGTTTGCAGTTTTCTGCTTTACAATCCACTAGAACAAGAAACAGTTGTTGACATGTACACAACTTTATTTTAAGGACACAGCAATCACAACAACAGAAACAGAACCATTACTTTAACACTGTAAGCTTCCCTCTGGGAACTGACTTGCACGCAGTTAGATCCGAAAGCGTTTGAAACAATATCTTGGGGGGGAAACACAGCAAACCTTAAATATATTAACTTCAAACTTTATGTGCTTATCTCCTCTTTTTGGTGGCTGGTGGCAGTTAAAGCTTTTCAAAGTCATGGCCACTTGTGTTCATTGCTTCGGGGTGCATTACCCTTCCCATGAATAGCACGGTACCTGTGGGGAGAGCGGGAAGGGAGGAGGGGATGGAGAGATGTCAGAACCAAAATTAAATGGGAGGCTTTGAGATAATGAACACCAATAATAAGCTCGAGAGCACGTGGTGCCTGATTTTCAGAGGAAGATACAGCAGAGAACTTGGTGGCCATGAAAGGCAATGGCTCAACAGCCCCTCTGAACACAGTAACCAACCCTGAGCACTTGGGGTTGCCTTGAGAAGGGTCACTATCACAGACCTTTCTTCCAAGAAGTTTTTAACCTTAGATTTCCAGATTAACAACAAGCTTTGAGGCTTTAACTACAGTTGTTGGCCATTCCTCTTTCTACATGCAACAGCAGTGTTAAGAACTATCCCAAAGTAACCGGGTTCTGCTCTGTTCTGATTTGCAGTTCTCTTTTTGGGGAGATTTTTGCATATTGAGTAGGGAAAAAGGACAGATCTCCTCCTCCAGATACATTTTTTGCCTAATGTGTCTACAACAGCAAGGATACTCAATTTAGTTCGGTCAAAAAAACCCTTAAGAGTTGGTATCCTGCCTTGCTGGCCTCGTTTCAGTTGGGATGAAGGTAATTTTCTTCTTAGTATCTGGTCCAGTGCTGTATTTTGAATTTTGTACAAGAGAAAAGTCACACAAGGACTCTGCCCAGCTGGACTGGAAGCATTATTGCAATCTAAATAAACAAACAAACCTAAATAAACATTGTTACCTGTGGTGGGGATCACAAACACAGACCCACGTGACAGTCTGTGAGTGCACAGGAAGGTTTTACATCCAGTCACAGCCACATCATTAAGACAAATTACAAATACGAAACTGAGGAATTACTTAATCACTGCCCATTTAGTTGGTGAGGGTTGTTCTCATCCCTCACCTGCCACAGAGCACTTGGAGAACACAACAGAATTATTCATGGCTGTAATATCTGTCCATTATGCAAATCATTTGGTGCTGGGAACGTATTTCACTGGTCTTGCTACAGCCAAGCTCTGAGGGGATGCAGTGATTACTGATGTTCAGGGCAGTAACTCTGTGTTCTCACAACAAAAATGGTGAATTTTTCTTCCCTGGGGTTTTTAATCACATCACTTTGAATGTTTTTTTTGTCAGATTTCGATGTCTTACTTGGAGAAACATTCAGGGGGCATAGAAAAGATGAGCCTTTCAATATTAGGTTTTTAAAAGGAAAATTATTAATTAAGGAAATGTCATAATAATTAATGAAAATTCATAACACAAGCCCAGTTCATTGATCAAAACATGCAATTTTCTTTTGAATACTTGATGGTGTGCTGTGAAAAATTCAAGAGTCTGCAATATTCTTACCTGTTCTTCTGTTTCTGACCAAAAAGAAAAAGGGATGGTCAACTATAACTTGGGGATACAGCACTGCCATCCTGCTGATGGCAATCATTCCTAGAGGAAAAAGAACACAGGCAACTTGTTAAACAGCACAGCACTTCTCCTGCTCCTCAGGAGAGACACTTCTGCAGCCCAGGGGCTGCCACTGCAGTCCCACACTCCACACCAAGAAACAGGACAATATTAACTGAAAATGAGAGGGACCTGCAGAGTAATTTTGGCTTTAAGAATGACTAATAATGCAGAGTAGTGCAATTGCCCAGGCTGAGGGAGCAGAAGATAAATTTTAAGATCCAGAGCCTTCAGAGGAGTTATGATTCCCCTCACTCGTGGAAGGGGAGTGAGCTGCATTAGCCAGCACTGCTGACCTGTTTTACACAGCTCCAGCCTGAGGTGCACAGTAAAAGGTAACCCTTAATAACTATGAAATGTGCCACAATTAAATGGGCTGATCCTGCAGCTTTTATATTGTGTTGATAAATAATGCAGAGGCTGAAAGTAAAATTAACTGAGAATCAGGCAAAATTTGACTCTTTGTTATTTTTATTTGGAGATGCATAGATTTCTCCAGGACATTATTATTAATTCCCAGTGTTTCATTTAGTTTCAGGTTTCCCCTGCACTGTTCATACAGACTCCAGCATTGCCAGTAATCTCTGCCCATATTAATGGCACAATTCAACCCAGCCCAGGGAAGCAATTCTTCCTTTCCTCAAAGACTGGCACAAGCAGAGGCAATTGGAAATCACCTGATGATCCATATTGGCAACTAATGTGACTTAATTTTAGGAAAACCATGTGATAATCACGTCAACCAAGCAACTGCCCCCAGCATTAAAAGGGGCCAGCAGTGGTTTTGCATTCAGCACTTCCCATCTTGCATCTCAGAGTATTGCTTATTAAAATTGCTTATTAAAATGCAATTGCAACAACTCCCATCTCCTTCTAACTACTCTGATCAAATGTCTCTGACCATCTCAATTAGCAGGTAAAAACAATGAAAGCTGAAGTTCCATAAAGAAAATATAAATTGCAGTCTGTACTCTCCTGACAACCAGAAGGAAAACACGGAAGAAGAGGTTTTTCACAGGATGCTCAAAATCCTTCGTGAAACACAACATGTTGAAAAAAAAAAATGCCAACACTTCATTTCCAGAATTCTCCTCTGAAAGCAGTACCTTGCTATGCTGTGTCCCCATCCTATTTAGCTTTCCTGGCTGTACAGCAAGTCAGCTTTAAAAATTTAATTAACACAGAATAACCAGACATTTGATTTAGTTCTGCTTTTCAGTCGGTACCTGAGGCAGCAGCAGCTTCTGATCCTTCCTCATTAACTTCTAGAAATGCCTTGTGAAATGCCTTTGCAAGGTAAAGTTCCTTGTTATCTGGAGAGGAAAAGGAAACACATTTCAAGTGGCTCAACAGTAAGACTGAGGTGTTAAAAAAAACCTTCCAAACACTGCCAAAAACCCCAACACTATTATTCACCTTCTATAGCAGGCAGGGAAGGATAAGAGCTTTGTTGCATTAAAATACCTTCTGCCAATACCTTTAATAGCACCATTTACCTCACTTAAATTTGTAATGCTCTCCTACAGCACGGATATTAAAATAGCTCAGGACTGCCTAGAGCACCACTATCCCAGAGAGGGTAAAAAACAATCCTTGAAAATAAGATTTTAAATGCAACTATTGAAAAAAAGGATTATGACATTATATAGCAAATACTCAGACACAAAGAATTTTACCTCTGTGTTAGGTACAATACAGACTTTCTCCAAGAAAATTAGGTCTTTTCTTTCTTCTTCCATTATATTTTGAAGAAGCTGAACATCAACATTTATTGCCAAACCCACTGTGAAACTTGGGTTTTTTTTTAGTCTTGTTTGTTTTCCATCCTTCTTCGTCAGTATTTTTATTTCAGTCCAAGCCTCCTCCTGCTTAAGTCTGTGAGTGTTTCATTACTTTCCTTCAGTGGCTAAGGGATCAGACCTACTGGAATACTCAGTAGTTCTAACACTAAAGCAAGTCAAAGGCACAAGAAGCAGCAGTCTGAAATGTCTCTCCCCAGCAGATCTCACTGCACTGAATTAAACCTCCTGCTTCAGCTGCTTCACTTCAATCCCACCATCAAGAGCCCCAAATCATCCCCTTGGGGACTGTGGGTATAAAACATATACAAGGCTGCTAAAAATTGTACTAGTTCTAGGCTTCAGTTCCAAGCCTTCAGTAAAGCCATCCTGAAAGCTGGGCTCAAGTTTCCAGCCTGTTACTTTAAAAAATGGGACATGTAGCCCCTACCTATCTTGAACATTAAGCAAAAATCTTAAACCCAAATACATTTTTAACGTTTAATAACAAAGAGATTCCTGCTTAGCCTAATCATGCCTTTCAATCCATTTTTTGTTACCACAGCACTTAACCCTGATCCTGTGACCTGTGACAGTCCCAGAAATACTCCGTATTTTCATCCCCAGTGCTTTATTTTGCAGAGTGTGGTGGCACTTCTGGAACTCAAGGTACATTTCTGGTCAGAGCACTTTGTACCTCAGAAGACTGGCCTCCATCTGATGAGCTCAGAGACCCTAATTCTGACAGCACAAACACTGCTGACATTTACCATCAGGTGTAAAAGCAGGTCTACTTCTATTCAGGATCTGAGTATTAAGAAAAGCAACAACATTTAAAGTTGACAGGAACAGAGGTGTCACTGCAGATGAGACCAATACACCCAGTTAGTCCAGCACACTGCACCAGCTCTGGCATTGTTGTTGCTCCAGAAGATCCAAGTCACCTCACAGATGAAAACTACAGCACAACTTACAAGAGAAAAATATGCCTTATACCCTAAACCAAGTTTCTAATCCCCAGAATACACAGAATGCCTTTATGTACCATAGATAGTTGTCATTGCTCTGAAGCCATTTTATTTTTTTTAATCCTACCAACCTCATAACCCCAAGGAATGCCCAGCCGAGATAAGCTGCATAAGTTTTCCATGAGAGAAGCACTTTCTATTTGTTTTCAATTTGTTGCCTTTCACATCATTGGATATCTTTGTCCTTGGATGATGAAAAGAGCAATTCCACATCCCAAATTACTTTCTCTAGGTTCTCCTCTTCGTAGTGGCACTGCCACATCCCTCTCATTCATCTCTCCCTGAAGTGAATTAATCTATTTTCATAGGAAAGCACAATGTTGTCACTGGGAGTTCAGGCAGCTCCTCTTTGATGCAGTTGGTGATTGTCACGTCACTGACTGCAAAACTCCAGCATCACATCTCCTCACAATTATCCATCTTTCCTTATGCCTTCAGTGGGGACAAGGTGGGGCTCACCTGAGGATCTGCCATCACATCATTCTTCTCTAGCAGCTCCTTCAAATGTGTATTTTCATAAGAACCAACATGATTTGGTTGTTAATACCTCAGGGAAGTCCCATGGGGATCTGGTGCCAAGGTTTAAGCTTTGTGCAGGACCCAAGCCCAGATCCCCATTAAGGAGTGGGAGGGACGTGAAGCTCCCTCCTGATGTCCAGGACTCCACGAGCATCCCACTTCATTTGTCATCACACTCCATCTGTCTGCAAACTCCTACTCAGCTGCCAACTGGCTGCTCTGCAAGTCTCATTTTAAAGAAATCACGAAGGTTTATTGGCTCTTCCAGCTTAGGCTGTCCCAGAAAAATTATATGTACGTCAGTCAAGACTTCAAAGAGCCATTTACTGGACTGATGCTCTTCTAACTACTTTATACTGTGAAAGTAAGTCACTGAGATCACTTCACTGCTCACTGCCACACAGGTCACCTTGCATTAAAAGCAGCTGCCATTTAAGACTCTATAAAACACTAAGAAATATTATAATCATTTGAAAGAGAAGGGGAATTTCAGTATTGAAATTAGTTCAAGGGTAAATCTTAAGTGGTGTCAAAATACTCAAGCAGTGAGTTTATGTGCTGTGTAAATTCTAAAATGCCAAATATCAGAAGTTGTTTCAAGATTCTTTTGGACATCTGACGGAATCAGATGCAAGTAAATACTGTCAAGTCTTTTGATGAAAGTGAGAGTCAGAACATATGTGACCTGACAGCCAAGGAGGAATGTCCTCCTACTCACCTGGGATAATTGACAAAGAACTTAATTTCTGTGAGGGAGTAACATTTGAAATGTGCCTCTGGATTAGAACTTCCTCTTGGGTTGCTCAGAATCCAGCCATTCCAGAGGGCAAAGCCAACTCCACCATTTCCATTTTTCAGATTGAGTGCAAAAAAGCACAAAATTCTCGAAATTAAAAAATAAGTCTGTAATCCTGCAATTTGCCTTGTTATCCACTAAACCCAGACGGAATTTTGCTGAACCCACCAACGTGCCTGGATCTGTTCACAGGATTAGGGCTGTTGCTGAAATTGCAGCGACTTTCCTTGACAGTAAAGCAAAAGCAACAGGAGAGGAGGAGGAAAGTATTTTTAAACACAACAGAATTCCTCAAAAATCTCCTTAGATTTCATTTATGATTCATGTCTTCCTAAATTAAGTGTCCAGACAAAGATTTTGTTCCAATACTTGCATTTAAGGTTCCGTGAAGTGCCAAATATTCCAGAGGACTGACCCTGAGATTCATGGAAACTTCCAGCTTCCACTTCCTTGCTACCTGATGTACCATTCTGGTGTTTGTAAAAGCAAGCTTAGAACAACTTTTCTTCATGATTTTTATTTTCCCTTCCTCCCTCCACATTTCACATTATGAAAATTAGAAATAGGAAACATACTCTGTATTTTCATTATTTAAAACTTCACCGCCACGGCATCAACAGTGGGCTTTTCATTAAAGACATTAATTCAAACCCAATTTTTTTATTTCTTAATTTACAAATGACCTTTTCATCCCCTGGTGGCACATCCCCTTTTCAGTGAAACGCAGGCAAGTTACAGTGAAACTCATGAATTCTCTCTGTACACTGCTCTGTACTCAACAAACAAGTTAATCTTTAAATGGCAGAGGAGTTAATTCGGTCATGCAGAAGAGGGTATTTTGATTTTATACAGTACAGTTGTCAGAAATATAAAACTTGAAACAAATCACTGGTCACACGGATTAAGACACAAGCACCTGATTCTTTCTGCCAACCTCTCCACTACAGAATTAGTCCCTGATACAGAGATGAATTTCATATGGAATTAAATAAGAGCCAGGAGCTGCCTTTGTGGTTCCATCTCTGTGTATTTTCTGTTCTCCTTAATGCTTTTCCTCAAGTAAATAATTTTATATATATAGACCAGAATTTATTGGAAAGCTGACTGGTCTTTGAGGTTACAGAGAAATCGAAGGTGTTTTTCTCCAGAAAAAATGCTATTTCTTTGAAGAAGGATTTTTCATTTACTTCAATTCCTTTCATTAGCTAACTCTAGCTTTTCCCACAGCTTCACTGGAAAAGTGAAATAAGCTGCATGATACACTAGAAACAGGATTTCAGACTTAGCAAAAATGGAAGGATGTGAACATCACAAACATTGCTCTGTGCATTTTCGAGGAAGGTTTGACTTATTACCAGCACTTCGAATGAGCACCCAGGTGTGACTGTTCCCAGGGACAGACAATGCAGAACAGGGATTGCCAACCAGGATCTACCTGGCTGGTTGGGCAGCAACACATGGAGCAAAAGAACCCAAAAAAACAGAGGGAGCAGTGTAGAGGCATAAATTACAAGGACAAGGACAGCAGCCTCATACTGCTTCATTTTGGGTTTCACAAAATTCAGGTCTAGACAGACTATATTAATAAACTGCTCACCTGGTTCCTCCTGTTATGTAAAGATGAATCAACTTTTCAGGCATTTTTGTGCCACTTCAACAGAGAAGCTGTGGCTGCCCCATCCCTGGAAGTGTCAAAGGCCAGGTTGGACAGGGCTTGGAGCAACATGGACTAGTGGAAAGTGTCCCTGCCCATAGCAGGGGGATGGAACTGAATGAGCTTTGAAGTCCTTTCCAACCCAAACCATTCTGTGATTCTAGGAACACCTTTTAGGAGGTATTAAAAACCATAAATATCTCATTCCCACCTGATTTTTTAAATGTATTGGATATTTCAACTTGTGAAAATTAAGTGTTGACAACATATTGCACCAGGCAGGCAGCATCTGTGACTAAATGGCTTTTATCTCAGAACTCCTTCCATCCACAGGTATCTGGGGAGATGACTAATTGTGCAACAGCTTAATGCTCTTAATGCTGGGAACAAACAGCCTCTAGGGATACAAGGATGACAATCCCTTGGTGTGGGAATCTCCTCTGCCAGGAAGGCACTGCAGCCATTCGCTGCTCTCACAGTATCACACTTTCTCTAATTTCTAGTGAGAGTCAGGTCTGAGATACTCAGAGTGAACTTTCCCAGGTAAAAAATGGATTTCCTCATATACCTTGAGAGAAAAGACATGAACCTCTTACCAGACATGGCAGTGAGGTCAGCACTGCTGCTGAACAGCTCTGTAATTCCCAGCCCTCTCCAGACTTCTTTGAGATCAATCTCCTGTTCTACTGTGAACCTGCAGAATGGAACAGAAAATCACAAACAGCCAGATGTGAACACTGCTCACTGGTATTAGAAGATTCAAATTTCTAGGTAAAAACACCAAAATAAATAATGCAAAGGAGGAGGTTCACTGCTAGTGACACCTTCTAAAAATGCCTATAAACAAATTAGTTTACTCACAGCTGGATCTTTTTTCTAATACACAAGCAATCAAAAATATGTTAATGGTATGTACAGCCCGTGACCATAAAACCTCAGTGCAAAATTATGCAGCAGTAATGGAAATGATTACTTTTTATATGAGAGGTTTACTACAAAAACTGAATTTAACTGTACAAATACTAGAACAGAATATCAAATGGGGCAAATAACAGCTGATTTTCATAGAGAGCTGTGGGCAAAGAAGGAGTGGAAAGTAAGAAAGATACTCCATTTTCACTGTGATAGTATAAGCAAAGACCAACAGTTATGAATATGAACATAAAGCATTCCTGACTCAGCTTCTAATTAGTCTGGTGGCAAAATTGTAATTGGGTTTTGATTGTGAGTAAACAACAGGGAAAACAAATAGTTGTCAGTGTAAATGCACACGTGAGTACAAGCTGGCAGGATTTCAGGGGGAGCCTGCAAAGCCTCCTTCTAGGGAATGTTACTGTGCTGGAAGGACAAACTGAGACCTGTCCTGAGGGCAAGACTTGGGCAAAAGCTCCTTCCATTTCCAATCACTGCTTTTCAAACAGCATCAAAGCTATGCCTGGTGTCAGTGAGACAAAAAAAATACTCGAGTCTTTTCTGTGTGGCCAGAAACAGACTGGACAGCTGGAGAAACAAAGAAATGTGTCAGAAAAATAATAACAATGGCGGAAAATATCAGATATCTACAGACAAACACAGGGGACTGAGTACAAATGTTTGTTATGGGTGAGTTGTGGGTTCTCTGTGGAATAAGCAAGCAAATTATCAGTGATTTACATTATGATGACAGTGACTGGTTGTAACTATGGAATAACAAAATTTTTAGTCTGTAAGGTGTTGTCAGAGTTTCTCCAGCCACTGAATCAAAAACAACCCTGCAGCTACCCAGCAGCCCTCAGTGATGGCACAAAGAAGTGCCAGAACCAAATAAAATAAGTGTTTCTGTGCAATCTTATTTTTCAGGATTAAATTCCCTCAACTCCATGGAAGAACATGTTCTTTTCAGGAGGAAGTGCAGCCCAGAACTCTGGGCAGAGCACAGCTCATGACGAGCTGAGATGTACAACCCAGCATGTGCAAACTTGGCAGCTTGAAAAAGAGGAATCTGGACATCAAAATAGAACTGGATTAGAGTCAAGTGGATCTTCCTCACTTACACAGAAGGAGAAAAATCCAGCACACAATCTACACTCATAATGAACTTACAAATGCCTCTAGAAGCCAAAAATCTCTGATGGGATCGATATTAGTCATTACCCACAGAAGGATTTTAGGAGTAAAATAAGATCTGGAGATAGTTCAGGATTGATAAATCAATGGTGGCATTGCAAGTGTTCATGTACCTTGTCCAGAACAATTCCAGGACATGCCTGGAATAAAAGTAAAGGAACTGGTTCTTGTGATTTTATTGCTTTGGCAGTTCTCAAAAGAGTCAGAAGAGACCAACAAAGATTTAAGTACTGCAGGAAGCTCCTCATGGTGTTCTGGCATGTTCTGCATGTTGAAGCATTTGTTAAAAAAAGAGGAAAAAAGGCATTATTTTAATGAATGAGATGTGGGTAGACATGAGATGACCTGAAAATACACAACAGGATTTTAGGAAATGGAAATGTGTCCTGTGAGCTTTCTTTTCCTCCTGGAAAGCTGTGGACACTCACACTGGTCAAAACCTACCTTACAAACAGAGAAGGCATATGAATGTTAAAATGCAGTTTATAAAAATTTCAGTGCTGTATATTTTCCTTTCTGGCTTTTATTTCACCCCACTATTAAATTTATTAAGGTTTCAACACAATTTAGGTAGGGACCAGCAATGTCAAACTAGTGAGGAAAGCAGCAAGTCAAGTCTGCATGAAAAGCAGAATTGGAGGTAAAAAATAAGAAAAATAACTAAAAAAAAAGCATTTTTTCCAACTGCAGGGTATCAAAGGCAAACGAGGTGGGTTTAAGTCTCTGGCCCATTAGACAGGAAACACACATCTACTAAGCCATGGATTGTGACCCAGAAGGGAAGTGGGGCACAGGATGCCTTTGCAGACTGATCAGGGAGGGTTTGGGAGATGTTTTGGGAAAAAATAAACCTGTAAAGCCTCAGCTGAACATGGATCTGGAAAAAGGGAAAGCAAACAAGTTGATTGGTTCTGCTGCTCGAGAATCCCTGTGTGAAGGACAGGAGCAGTCCCTTAAAATAGAGGCTCTGTCCCTGACTGAGACCTCTGGAAAGGTAAATTCCAAACAAGTGCATGAGGGAAGGTCTGTACAATATCTACAGGAGTGAGTTCCTGCTTTATCTGTCATAAAAAGCAGACTAAAAATATCACATCATCAGCTGTTTAAATATCAGATGATCCCTTTATGGAAATAAAACTAATTACTTCCCTTCTCCCCTCTTTTAGTTCTGTCCTGTGGTAAACCCCCACTCCAAACCACTGTTCCAAATAGCATCCCCCCTCCTTTTCCTCCTGCTCTGAAAAGCAGGGAGAGTTACAGATAAATTATTAATGAGATTGCCAATATTTTAGCTGACACCAGAACCGGCCTTTTCTGAGAAACAACAGGGCTGCTTTACACTGGGAAATTTAATTCCAGGCTGTGCAATCCCATGTAAACACTCAGGGTGAGTTATCTTCCATCACATTTGGATTTCTCTGCATTCCTCCCAGACAGTGATGTCAGTATTCAAAATCAAAGCTGACAACTTAGAACACAGAGCTGACATTCCATCTCATTTCCCAGGCATCTGCTGCACCTCCAGACTTTGGGAATGCCGAGCTACACATGGTTATTTGCAGTGTTTGTTGCATATAATGAACCAGATGGTCATATTTCCCCCACCCCCCCAATCTTTTAGGTGCTTCTGATGCTAAAAATACTATGAAAAAAATCAATTTCAACACTTCAGTATCAGAAATCATGGAATAGCTGCAACTGGGAGCTGTAAAAACCACAAAGGGAAGTCTGAGGAACAGACACTGAAGAGAAGATTAGATTGAGAAACCAGCAAAAAATTCTCTGGAGAGTTCAGCAGGGAACTGGGACATTTTAATGAAATTTAAAACTTGCACAAGCATTAGATTAAAATGATGCATTTATGTCACTGAGAGTCTTCTGCAGTTCTGTGTCTGAGCCTTTAGGTTTTGCAGAGAGCATTAATACACCACATCAGGCCATCTTTCTTCTATTTTACAGACATCCAAGACAGGAAAATAAAAGATGGCTTCATGTTTTATGATGCTGTGCAAACCTTCCATAATGCTACATTTTTTCTGATTTTTAGATGCTCAGGATTCCCAGAAGGATCAGGGGACACTGTCTAGTCATCCAGCAGAAAAATGACTCATCCCAAAGTGTATCATTTCAAAAATTACTAAGGGTTCTGAACGAGCCAGAGTAAGAAAATTCCAGGTTTTCAGATTGGTTCTAATACATTCAATTCTGCAGAACAAAAGGCTCCATTGCTTGACATCAATATTCTTGCTTGGAGGGCAGGCTCTGAGGATCTGAAGCACTATTTTTACCCCAGCAGCCCCTCCAGTGCCAAGCTGCCAGCTGATATCAATTCCAACATTTCGGCTGGAATTTCAGCTGGGCTGTCCCGAGGTGCCAGAACCAGCCTGAATGATTTAACAGCCTGAAAACAAACAAGCAAGAGAGCAAAAAAAACCCCCACTAACAGCAAAATCAACCCCAAAACCTCAACTCATCTGCTCTGGCCAGGTGAAGAAAGGCAGGTTGTGGGTTTTTCTCTGGCAAGATCCTTCTTTCCAGGGCTAAATATGGGCTGAGAATGGATTTCAGTGGGACACTTTTATGCCTTTTATGTGGTTGTATCTCCAGAACATCCAGCACTGGCCCATTCTGCTCCTCATGAAAAGAGGACTTGAGACAGCAGGTTAAAAACCAAAAGACAGAGGATCTTTTAATTTGGGTTTAGATTTTTGTTGGGTTTTGAGTGGGATTTTTTGTTTGTTTTTGTTTGTTTGTTTGTTTTGTTTTTTTTTTGTTTTTGTTTTTTGTTTTTTAGAGAAACAACCTTCAGCTAAAACCACTTATTTCAGCACTGTCTAAAACATTTTTAAGGAATTTAAGTGTACCAAAAAGCAAGATCATTATAGAGATTTGGAACACTCCTTAAGAGGAGATCTGCAAACTGTAGCACTGCTATTAGGTACCAGTTCCTCCTCTGCTCTTCAAATAATTTATGTTACAGAGACAGCTTTGTAAATTAGATTCATGGTCTGTTTCACTCCTATACAAAAAGTGGATTAAAATGTTGATCATTTTAGTCTGGGTTAAGCTGGAAACAATGATTTGGAAATGAAAATGAGAAAGTATAATTTAACAATTCTGTACAAATCTCTCCTTTGCTATTAAGAGGAATAATACCCAATTTCATTTGCACACAGATAATGCAGACAGAAATTACAAAGTTGTGATTAACTCTGCTTTGGTTCGTCATTCAGGTCCTATTACAAATGTATAAGTTTAAAAAATGTTCACTTTATAATTGGATAGCATCTTTCAAGATATAAAAATTTAATTTTATTCCACTGCTGCTTTCAATTTCTCAGTGGACAGAGCCTGGAGGCCACATTTCATAACACGCTTTTTCTGAGTCACAGCATCAAATATTTATGAAGTGTTTATTTAGAGCATTGACAAAATCCTGTAGATCACCTCTAAATCCCTAATGGAAATCCAACACCTTGGGAGCAGGCAATTAATCTTTGGATTTGCTGTAAGGAGACTGCAGTATTACTATATGGAATTTCAAGCTCACAATAGTTATCTTTTATAATCTGGAAATACTGACGGTAACTGGCTCGTGGTTCCACCTGGTTTGCCTCTGTATAACTGTAATTTGCAAGTGTTTATCAAGCTCTTTGAGGTTGTTGGATAAGAGAGACAGCCATTACAAGCAGCCCGAGGGCAGAATAAATAAAGACATTTTATGATCACACAAACCCCAGGGCTCAAATTCACACCTGAGAACCTGGTTACAGAGAATCCTGAAGTCTCTGCTCTTGCTTAGAAGCAAACAAACCCCCAGACCACCTCTACAAACTTAATTCAAGTCATGAACATAATTAATATGTTTTCAACGCCATTGGTGTATTTAGACACCCAAGATTCTCAAATGTGGAAGGTGCTTTTCACAGATTCCCCATTGAATCAATGGAGAGGGACTCCTGTTGTGGATCTCACACTCCAGAAATTCTTTGAGAGAAGATGCCCAACTTCAGCAGCTGATGCACAGGCTGGGAAATGTGCCAGGCATAAAAACAAAGCTTAAGGGATGGAAGAATCCTCGGATTTTGCCTCTAATTAACATCTAGGTCAGGTTTGCCCAGGTCTGCAGAGAAAGAGCCCGTGAGAAATTCCCCTCCCCTGTGTCTTAGTGGACTTTGTGAAGCCTCTGGGACTTGAAGCTCCAAGAGAAAACAAACCAAAAAAAATCCCAGGAATAGTGTAGAGTAGGTTCAGTTTGTATAAAACCTGCAATGCAGCTCTTTGCTGTTCTTCTGCTTCTTTAAAGAGCAGTGACTTAAACAAAGAGAGAAACTCTTACTATGGGGCAGCAAAAAAACAGCAAAAAAAATGCTGCTATTCCCTCACCACTCTGCTTTTAAAGCTGGAGAAGTGGAATTCTGTCTCCATTTGGCATCAGGGCACGCTGACACCACCAGTCCATCTCAACCTAATTTATCCTGGCCAGCCTTGTTTATTGTGCTCAGCTGCAGTTCAGCTTCTGGAAAGTGGTCTTGGCTTTGGAAAGGAAGCTGATGGACTGCAGGGAGCCTTAACACGGGAAATGTGACAAACTCAAATCTCCAACTCGCCTGAAAACAACTATTTTAATGATTAAAAGGATTCACTACAGTTTATTTTTCCTGCTGCTCTGTACCCACTTCACAGTGCCACAAAAACAGAGCAAGGTGAAGTGATTCCATTGAAACTGTGCCCTATTGTTACATAAACACTTCCATGAAATCAGGATGAATCACTTGCAGGACACAGTGATCCAACTGTACATTATTAGTGACATTTAGTAGTAAACAACTCTGCTACTAAATCAGGCACAGAGCATGAAAAATAATTAGAGGTGGATGAAGCAGGATTCCAGAAAAGATCCTAAGTGGTAGATGGGAGCAAATTGCCACTGAGCACCCAAAACCTGCAAATGAACTAACAGAAGTTTCATCCCTTCTGCTATAATGTCTTGTTATTTTATTGCTTCTCTCAGGAAAAAGAAAGCAGCATTTATTTCAGCAAAGAAAAAAGCCTCAAATTGACTGGAATTATTTCTCAACACTCAACCATTTGTATCCACACAGACACACACTACTAGAACTTCTTCAAATAGCAGCACACAGAAACCTAATTAGCACCTAAATGAAACATCTGATAGTTCAGACTTGCAGTATTTCTGGGGCTCCTGTCTAAATGGGACTTATCCATAATGAGTTCTGCAGTACTCTGAGCATCATTCCGAGTGGATATGTTCCTGATGTGGAGGAAACTTTCCCCTCTGGAGTGTTCTATGAAAGGGATATAAATGCAGAGCTCATCTGTTGCTCAACCAACCATCACTCTGCCCCACACCCCCCAGGCCTTCCTGCCAAAGCAACCTTCCCGTGGGTGCTCCACAACCACAGGCTTGGGCAAGATGGACAAGTTTTCCCTGCTCTGTTCCTCCAACCATTCTGGATGCAGTTTTTCCCCCTCCAGTGCCATGGGAGCACATTCTCACCTTGGTAAATACACTTCCACTTTCTGCTTCTTTACAGAATTGGCCCATTCATTAATCAAGGAGGCTTTGACCAGTGGTTCCAGTGTGACCAGTGGAACCTCCTGCCTGGACAGGACGATCATCATACTGATCTCATCTCCCTCATAGGGGATCTCCAGAACCTGGTAGATGCCACCTGCTTCGTTGGAGCCATCACTGAACTCCCCTATAACAGAAAAATAACAAAAAAAGCCATTAGAAGGATTTTCTTTTGTCTTTACTGGAGATAGGGGAAAATAGAACCCTAATACTAAGTAGTACTTACTAAACATACATAATAACAAACATAAAAATGACCCTACTTATTCTGCATATAATTTGTATTGGTTTCTTCCTCATAGGATTTGAGGCTTACATGTGATTTCCTGAAGAACGCAAGCTCATGCAATGACACAGTTTGGAGATAATGACACTTTTATGACCCAAATTCCACTGGTTAGACAGAGGAGGCTAAAATTTAAGCAGCTAAGACCTTCATGGAAATGGGCAGAGGTTTTGTATTCAGGAGTGATAATTTTTCAGTGATGAGACTCAGTGAAATGCTGCCAATGCCAGACACCACAGAACCCCCTCGGAACTCAAACTCAAGATAAAAATGATCATTAATTCTGCTGTTCAAGAACCCCCTACTTTACCTTTTCAAGGATATTACAACAGTTCTGAGCAAATATTACTCATTTTAATATTTAGCACAGGACAAGAAAGATATTTTTGTGATAAGCAGGACTAACTTGAGAATTGTAAAGAGGGTAAATACAAGGAATAAACATTCTGAAATTCACCACGTGGCACCAAACAGGTCATTAAAATTGTTATCTAGTTATCACATACACTTTAGGGAAAGACACCAAAATCTGAGTCCCTTCATTGGGCAAAGAGCACATCAAAAATTCCAGGTGAATGGAGAGACCACAATTCAAATTAACATTACTGCAACAGACCCATTAAGCCAAGACTTACTGGCTTTAAACTGCTAAAGGTCCAACTCACCGTAGTAAAACTCTCCCTGTTGGTACATCATTGGAATCTGCACTTCACTTTCATCATCTTTAGTGAAAGAAAAAGTTCTTGTATTTTCAGGTCTGAACTGTGACTTCCAGTTGCCCTTAAAGTAGATTGCATTGATGAGAGCCAAATGAGTGAGAGCACCAAAGTCTCCCGAAGACACAAAATCTTTGATCATACCTAAAAAGAAACCCAACTGTCAGTCTGTGTGTCAAACTGAGCATTAAATCAAAACTTGAGACAGCTTGGAAAATCAAGAAAATAAAAAGCTGTGCTAACATGTAATTTCCAATTCAGATGTTTCATTAAATCTCAAATTAAACTGCCAGTGTTTTGTAAACCTAAATCACAGTGTAGGTGCATAAACCCTTCCATCAAGCACAAGTTAGCCAACTCTTTCTTGATCACTACTAAATATACCCCACAAGGAAACCACGTGGAAAAGGGTCACACATGGAATGTTTACACTGGGGCTATGAAACAGTTCAGTATTTTCATCTTGAGGGCAGAACTTGTGCAAACTTTGGCTCCGATCCCAAGCAGCACTGAAATGGGAGCTCAGTTTAACGTGCACCCACTGGAACTCCCCCTGGGCCAGTTTTGAAGGAAGCATTCCATTCCAGCAGTGCCCTACTGACTCCAAAGTAAGGACTGATCATCAAAACCCCACAGGAATCCACAGCATTTGCTCCACTGACATCAGCTCCTGAACAGCAAAAGGGAAGAGCCACGGAGCATCTGCTCCGTTCAGCTGAGCGGGGCGGCTGCTCTGCTCCCTCTCCTACATCAGCCATTCCCATCACAACACACTCTGGTACCTGCTTTAGCTCATCTTACATGGCTTGATTTCAGCAAAATCATTTCCAGTTTGGTAAATTTGGTGCACTGACCGGCTCTGCCGCTGCTCTTGAAGAATGACAGCTTTCCTTGCTCACTTCTATTTTTAACTGATATTGCAATGCAAGGTGTTAAATAAACACATTCCTCGGTCTGGTTATTACTCCTTAATCCATGGTTTAAAAAACAAATTATTTCTGCTTTCTGGAGCACATGATCCTGACTAACTGGTGTGAAATTTGTGTATCCCAGGACAAGATTTCTTCCAGGTTGCTGTTTGTGCTCCATTTTATCCAGAAGGATAAAGGAATGAGTTGTGACTGATACTGCCACACTCACTACGAGATGGAAAAAAGAAAAAGGAAACATTAAGAAGGAAAACACTTCCAGGTTTCTGTTTCTATTTGGGAAGTCATATTGCCTTATGTTTTTTCAGGCACATCTCGTTAACACACTAATGAAACGTGAGGCATTTTTCTGCCCAGAGAAATCTTTGACAGTTCTCGTTTCTGCTCTGAGCCTCCCATCAGGCTCATCCTGCTGGAACTGGAAACCTGCCTGTCCTGAACCCCTTTCCTAAGGAGAACATGAGCCTCCTCCTCTGTCAGAGCTGGAGGCAGGAGGGAATGAGATGGAGTGACCAGAGAGCAGCTGAGGGACTGTTACATCCCAACCCGATGCCAAGAGCCCCCCAGTCTTTGTCAGCCCTGGTTCTCCTTTTCCCTCAGACAGACCCCATGTTTCCCTGAAAACACTTGGCAATCTGCTGCATCACTGACATCCATCTCTACCTGGAGACTGAGATAAAGGGCAGAGTTTGTTATGGACACAACAGCTGCCACGTTCCCCTGGAAAAACACCACATCACTGTCAAACTGGAATAAAAGCATTACATGAGGAGGTTTTCAGCTTTGGAGCCACTTCCATAAAGCATTATGGATTCTTAAATGCTCAGACCACATGGTGATGTGGTGAATTCCTTATGGGGACCCTCATCCCTTCAAATTTCCAATGGTACAACTGGGTTAGAGTCAGACCTGATGAATTCCTTGTAAAACATCAACCTTCAGAGTGGGCCAGATGAACCAGAAGGAGATGATGCTTTGATCCTTACAATGGGAGGAGTAACTGCACTCCCTAACCTGGAGACCCTGCAGGTATCCAGGGAATGTCTCCTATTTGGGATCTGACAAGCCAAGCCAGCACTGCATCAAGCAGCTCTCGGTGTGTTTATTTACAGCAGTAATTTTGGGCTTAATCCCCTGCTGCAAATTTGTGTTGTGAAACTGTTGACAGTCTTCCTAAAATCAACTACTCTCTAAACACACTGTCAATCCCTCCCATTGCAAAAAATTCCATTACAGAGCCTGATTTTGTGCTTCAAAATTACCTTTTTATTCCCCAACAGTCTATTTCTCAGTACCTTGTCACTGTGAGTTCCTCAGAGTAGTGATACTACACAAATCCAAAGCACAGCCCAGCAATTCCTTTGTAGACAAATTTTCTGCCATTGGCAATAATACTTGTCTTTTTTTATATAATTTAATACCAAAATCAGTAATAAAATACTATTAAAATGTCTACTGTTAAAACACTCTCATTCAATAAATGTTAAAGGTACTTTAAGATGGTAAGAACAGAGGGAAAAAAAAAATTCAAATAGATGCTACATGATCAACAGTGACTAATATTACTTGTGACAGATCATTCCCACACGGGAAAAAATAGAAATACTAGAATTGTTTTTGTGGGAGGAGAAACTTTAGACTCAAACAGAAGAGATAAAAGCCAAGGCAACAATTCAACAACGCTGCAGAAGTCTGGAAACAGAAACACTTCCTGCAGGAAGTGTCCAAAAGAATCCCGTGGACTTACTGTTTGTGTGATTCTCCACCCACTTGTTGATTTGGGCAGCAACTGCTGCACTTTGGCTGAAATCCACATTCTCCACTTCAGCCTTAAAGTATTTTTTGACCAACTGCAGGAATTTGTCACTGACATGGAACCCATTCTGCACATACAGGGAGTTGGCGATATCCAGCACGTAATGACTTTCTTCAGTAGTTGCCATGTCAGAAAGGTCCTTCAGGAAGGTAAATTCTTCACCTGAGGGAAGAAAAACAGCTTCAGTGGTTCAGAAAAAAAGTTAATCCATGTTTTTTTTCTGCTGAAAATTCACTAAGACAAAAAAATAAAAGTCTTCTTTTTTTAAATAAACTTGTTTCTAAACCTACACACACACACTTTCAGATCTGAAGGAATATTTTACAAGAATATATTACTTGGAGCTTATTTTTCTACTAGTTATAATTAGTATAATTAATGAGACATTTGAATCCCATCAGAGACAAAGGTATCAATGGAAATCCTTTCAACATCAAAAGAGCAATTAAAGAAATTATTACTGGTCACATTTGTATGTCTTGCCACCACAAATCCTTAACAGAACTTTTGTTCCATCCTAAAAGCTTTTTGTTTAAGGAAAAATGGATTTCAAATTTTGAAACTAAGGACTTCCCACAGAGTTCTCTATGCAAAAAGCAGGTCTAGAACTTCCCAGGATCCTGTGTGGGGCAGGACAGAATCATTTGCTTGGGTAATGAGGGATCCTGAGGAGGACTACAGCAGTCTAGGAAGCTTGTACTGCTGCATCATATACCTGAAGCTGAAATCTCCAATTTAAAAAAAAAAACAACAAAACAAACCTTAAAATCTGATTGCAATGATATATTCCAAGCAGAAATCATGGAGATGCTCTCACTGAATACCACTCAGTGAGAAGAGTGACTGGCCCAGCTCAAATCAACTGCATAACTCCTTCAATTAGAGCTGAGGGATAATTGATTAATGTTCTAGAGACAAACTGCAGAATTAAATTTGTGCCTCCACAGAGAGGCATCATCCCTGCAGTGGTTTTGTTAAACACAGCTTGGTCACTGTGTTCAGAAATTCCTCCCCAAGAGCCTTTCACTGAAGACTTGAAAGTCCAGCACTTTGTATGAATAAGAAATTTCAGTCAGGTTTCAAATCAGTTCCTTTGATATCAATATAAGCAATTTTGCTGAAACTACTGCTTTCCTTTCAGGTTTCACTATTAATCCCTAAAAAGGATGTTCCTAAAAATCTTCTTATATCCCTGGAGGCAAAGGCAAGCTTATTCTGCAGGAAGCAAGATGAACAGTTGGCTGCAGTAGCTGAAGATTCAGGTACCCAAGCCAGGGTTGTGTGTCAGCTGCTCTCAGCTCATGCAGAACCCACTCAAACATGTTCCAGCACGTCCAGACCATCAACAGGACACCAAAAAACCCAGTGATTAATAACCCAAGGCCATGACCAGGCCACCTGCATCCTTGTTCAGGCATTGCCACCTGTTTATTTAAAAAAGTAACACATGATTAAGAGGCCTCACCATTTTTCAAGCTGTCAAACCCCAAGGCATGTCGAATCTCTTTCAAAGTGGTTCCATGGGCACCCAGCTCCACCATTCCCATGGCCAGTGCAATGCTCAGAGGAGAGAAAAGGATGTTCTCATCTTCTCTGGTGGCTCTCAGCTGGTTGTAAATGTTCACAGAGAGCTCAGCAATGGTTTCATCGGGAAAATTGGTCTTGAAGGCTTCACTTTGCAAAACAAGCAAAGATAACAGTCCAAGGAAATACATGACTTGAGACTTTAAGATCTGCAAGATAAATTTTAGAGAAAATAAGTTAACTTTGTTCAAGTAAAATAAGATTCAACTTTAGTCTTAAGTCTGTGGGGAAAAAGAACCCAGGTGAGAGCTCAATGCACAATGCAGTTATTTGGAGGAGAATGTTCAAACTGAGGTAAGGATCTATTTTCAAACAACAAAAAAAAAAATGCTTCAGTAGGTAAATGTATGTTTTTGAACTCTTCCAGTCCCAGATTAACAAAACACTTGTGGCTGCTACAGAAAAAGACCCCAAAGACAGCAACACCTTTCCTACTTCATGTTTGAATTCTGCTCTTGTGGTTGTTCAGCAAGGCTGACCTGGAATCGGTTTGTGCTTCTGTATTTTTTCACCAGGGAGACCCAAAAAGCCACTATTTCTTTCATTTGACCTTCCAGTAGGATACAACTTATTCATCTAAGTCACTCTAAGCCCCCAAAAGGGAAAAATATTTCCAGCAGTGTAGGACAGCTCGCTGACACAGTGACAAAGTTACTGTACCGTGAGGTTGCTCCCTTGCAAAACACCTGGCAAGCAGCCAAAACTTCTTTGAAAGAAAAATCAATCATTCCTTGGTTACCAAATGAAACTCCTTTTGTTAGTAAATAATGTGAAAAGTTGGGTAGCTATGCTGGCCAGGAGTCAACAGCCCTCAGAGAGGGTTACTGTACATACCAGGCAGGAAGATTCTTGTGGAAACAAGAAAGTAAATTAAATAAAAAAAAAGGGTGAGCACTGGTGCTTTTGACTAATCCATCCTTCAAGCTTTGCAAAATGCTTCAGTAAGCAACAGTCCTCACTCTGAATAACCCCAGTTCAGCTCATCACGCTACCAACAGTAAAATTCCAGCTCCTGGAGCAGTGTGCGTGTATCTCCATCCTTCCATTTCTTCCCTTTACACTCCGTGCTCCCTCAGCATCTGACCCACTAATGCTCCATGTCTTGGGGCAGAAACACAACCAACAGAGCTCACATTTCAGTTCCTTCCCTCTGCCCCTCCTGGTGTCTCTAACACACAACAGAGCCAATCCTCCCCAGGCAGCAGGTTGGACAGGACAGGACTAAAAGCTTTATTCCAGCAGTGTTTCCATGTTGTTGTGTCAGCGTGCAGGGCTCCTCAGCCCAGCACAAATTGTGGGAATGCTGCTGCTCCACTGAACCCATCTGCACGCAGCCAGCCCAAGTGCCTCTCCTTATGCTTCCCAGCAATCCTGGGCCCCCATTTCCACGGGGTTCTATATCCATGGCACAAAGCAAGCTTTACACAACATTTATATTCCGCATTTCATCTTCAAAGGCTTGTGTAGCAGCATCTAATTCACTCACACAACACAATGATCCATAATTTAAGTGTTATTACTCACATTTTATAGCTGAGAAAATACAGAGGACAACTGGTACACACACGTGCCTTGGCAGCCACTGGGGCTGGCACTGGTTAAGATTCCTCCTGTCCCCCAGCCTCGGATTTGTTTAGTCCTGAACTGAGAAAATTAAACAGATGAACCAGTGCAGGGATCACACAGAGTTCAGGGAAAAGGAGAGCCTCGACCCTGCCTCTCCTCTCATTTCTCATGGTTGTTTCCATATATGTGAGGAATATCCCCCTTTTCTCCATTTCCAGTAAACTCTCCTCTGTGCTGGTACCACTTCATCCCTCTGGGCTACCTGATCAATCTTCCTCTGATCCTTAGTAAAGTATCAAAAGTCTCCACTGAAGGCTCTTACTCTGTTTAAGAACAGCCCAGATAAGCCATACAAGCCTGAAGTACCAGGTTTAATAGTTGCTGCTGACATGTTTCACTCCCAAAACTCCCCAGCACTTCGCTGCTGCCCAGTGGCAAACACTGCACTCTGACCATCACTAGTTATTTCACAAAGACTGTTTTTTATAACCAAAACCATTATCCACACACCACAAACTTCCCCATCAACTGCTTTGCTTCATAGCAGTTCATTTTTTTTTTAAACCTGTCCGTTTAGAAAGTATTGACTTAAGGATATTAAGGTTTCTGTTATAGAAAATAACTGGATTTCTCTGTGATCAGGGGTATTCTAGATTTCTTTATTTTAGAAAAACCCAACTCTCACAATGTTACATAAGACTTCAGTCAGCACATCCCTGGGATAGACTGAGCCCAGGTATTATTCTCTTATCCTAAAAGCTGCACAAGGCAAGAAAGGCTTAATGAACCCACGTCACACAGGTCTAGAGCAGCATCAAAAATAGGGCTCAAAAAATAGATAAGCAGAAGCTCATCTTTCTTTGGTTGAGG
Source organism: Pipra filicauda (assembly GCF_003945595.2). NCBI lineage: Eukaryota > Metazoa > Chordata > Aves > Passeriformes > Pipridae > Pipra > Pipra filicauda. The sequence goes on from NW_024104359.1 coordinate 876,531, forward strand.
ATGAACCCAAATCTGGGGACTCTCCCATCCTCCTAATCCATACAAAACAGTTGTGCAGCTCAATGTGGATGCAATTATACAGAGAGCTCAGCTTTCCCCTCCAGGATCAAGAATTGTTTGAGCTCACTTTGAGACCTGACATGGTTAAAACAGATATAAAATAACCTTCAATTTTAAAAAAGTCAAATTCTCCAGCCTTTCAGTTGCAGAGGGAGCTGTTCAGCCCTCCATCACTGATCTTTGTCCTGTGTGCTATTGCCAGACAGGCTTAAATAATTGCAGGAGGGAAGTTTATACATCTTAATTAAGTGCTTAATGTGCAGGTCAGACTGTCTGAATGCTAATAAAATATTTGGTATTAGACAATGCTAAAAACCCCCAAGTTATTTACAAATCAAAGGCATGTTTCTTTGTGACCACTCTGGAAAAGCTCCTTATGTGAAATAATTAAGTTACAATACTTTTCATTATTTAGTTGGACAGAAAATGGGGTAAGTACATAGATGGAGACAAATACAATTTATACTGAAATGCACTTAACAACACAAGGTACCAAATGTCTGTTTTTAAATACATGCCAAATCCCACTGATGGCAACACAAGAGGTTGAGTGGTGCAGAATTAAAGCTTCCAGTAAAATGAAATAAAGTCTAACAATCTCTATTTCCCCCCTGCCCCTTCCACACTTCAGTCTAGAGAGGTTTTCCAATAGAATTCACAGGGAAGTTCCCCACCCACATGTCCAAGGAAAAGGAAGACAGCAGGGATGCAGGAAGGAGCACCTGGGTGTAGGCAGAGAATGAGACCAGCTCTTTGGCTGGCACAGCTCTCTAAAGATATTTGTGAAAACATAAAAATATATAATGAGCACAATGCAAGGGAAGGTGATTTAAAGCAAACTGAAGGCGGTCAGCAGGGAAAAGGCTGTAAAACACCACAGACATCTGATCCATCCCTGCCAGCCAGGGTGAAAACGGTCTTATCTTATCCATCTAATCAAAGATGTCTGTGGTAAATTCCTCAGTTCAATTCTTCTCTCACTTCTAGTACATGAGTTCACTGTTCTGACAACGGGGAATCCAGCTCTTAATTGGCATTCCAGTCAGAGCAGTTCCTGCTTCCCTGGTCCTGCCTCACTTCAGGCTCTATTACTTTTGGTTTTATGCCTCCTCATGCAGGAGGGCTGGATCCAACCAACAGCTGAGCATTAATTATGTGCAGCAAGTTCTCAGCATCTGTGCCCTGTAAGAGGCAGGGGCACCCTGGTTTGTCACTGCAGCAGCCCTGAGAGCAGCTGTGAATTCCCTGTGCCCTCCTCACAAACACGCCTTAAGTGAAGGCAGTGAAGCTGAACATTATGTAATGTACATGCAGAAAGTTAAAGAGTTCCTATGAGTATCATCAAACTTTTTACTCAGTCTTTTGTCTCCTCCTCAGACATCCCCAGCACAGCCTGTCAGTGCTGATCTGCATCAGTGCAATCCACTTAAATAACACTGCAGCAGTGGGAAGGGAGTCAAAGTCCCCACTGAGCAATGTCTAAAAATCAAGAGCCATCAGTTTCAAATGTTACTCTGTGCACTTTGCATTTCTTGGCTACATGTGGGAATGAAAAAAGCTGTTAAAAATACCTTCACTCCTCAGTCACACAGATGTTAAGACCAACAATATGAACTTCTCATTTGAGGGCCAGTCTCAGACTGGGAGTTTTGTTTTATTTTATCTTGATGCATGAATACCTTTCCTGCCAGGCAATCAACAAATCAGCACAAATATACAAACACTGTCCTTGCTAAATAATTGGGTATCACAATTGCTACAGAGGTTTGTCAGAGTATTAGTTTTGCTCTTGCTTGCAACTGTTCTCAGGGTAAAAAAGCAGCGACAGAACAGCAAACCACAAGATTCCAGATGCCCTTCAGCAGGTACTGGCATTGAGGTCACAACTAGTTCAATTCCCAGGGAACCTTTTCATCCAGAATTTCAGAAAACTGCTGCAAAGTTGTCATCAGTCCTGAAAGTCAGCCCAGCACGTTTCCACAAGTGGTCACAACCAGCTCAGTGTGAGGGCAGCATTCCCATTCTCCTGCCCTTGGCCAGCCCAGATGTGCTCCTGGGCACAAGGAACACCCGTTTTTGTAATGTTTGAAGAAAAACACTCATCTGACAAACACAGAACTGCTGCTTCTCTCCAGCTCCTGCCTTTCCCGAGCATAAGGCTGGGATGACTAAGAGGAAGCAGAACAACATCGCCCCCTCACTCCCACAAACCCTGAACTATTCGGTTCATCACATGTGCTCTCAGCGAGATGCAGAAGGGGCCAGTGTTCTCTGTAAGACAAGATATTTTGGGAGGTATCATATCAACAAACTCCAACTGAGTTCACAGACACAAAGTACTGTGAAATTTGAAACAGCCAGAACTGGACTCAGCGTAGGAAGGTGCCAAAAATTCAATTAAGGGTTGCATTCTAGTACCTTGTACTTGTCAGACAGGTTGAAAAAATGGGTTATAATTTCCTTGTCTTTAACACCTCTACAGACAGAGGGTTTTATAAAGAAACTCATTTATGGTTTTAAAAGCTTACAAAATAAAGCTGGTATATATATTGCCTTAGTTCCTCAGTACACAGAGACTAAACTAAGATTAGTTGCCTTAAAGATCACTCCTGGCTACCTGCAAACTCAACACCAATGGTGTGGGAAGCACAAATGAGAAAAACTGCTGATTCCTCATCAGGGTGTAGAAGAAAAGCTCGGGGAGAAAAGCAGGACTGATTACACTCTCTCCTGTAAAGAGCATCTGCAGTAACAGACAGAAGTCTGGCAGAACAATTTGATAAAGCAAGAGCTGAATGTACTCAGGGAACAAGAGCTAATGGTCAGAGGGAAAAAAAACACTATTTATGGATTCGGGGAGGAGCTGGGTCATTCTCCTTCCCCTCAAACCCAACCAAAACTATCATGTTTGTGACAGATTAATTCTGGAAGAAGTTTGAAATTGGTGAAATTCAGACTCTGCTGCTCTGCCAGTCAGTAAATATGACAATTGCTGCAGGTACCTTTACTCTGGGTGATTTCTGGTTGGCAATCACATCAACCAACACAGCATTAAACAGGGAGGGACCACCTAACCAGTAGTAACAGTTTAGAAAATGAACACAACTCTCCCTCCACAAAGAGTCCAGAGAGCCCCAGCTGAGCACAGGAGATGTAGGAACAGTGAGTGAGATCCTCAGCAGCCCCCAGGACCAGCAGTGGTTGTCATGGCTACCCTGAAGGATATGCAGAGGAGGCTCCCGTTGATGGCCAGGATTTGCTCCCGGACTAGTTTAGGTTTGGCCTGGGGCTGCCCTGCAACAACAGGGGAATGTGGCTGCTGCCACAGCCCTCCAGGTTCTTACAAAGCCACTTGATCCTCTGCAGAACAACACCAGAATTGCTTTTTCAGTCCTTTCTGCTTTGCTCAGAAATCCAACCTTTTAGATTTTTGTTTGAAGATGGGCAAAAATGCTTCTGCTGGAGCAGAAGTATTCTCACAACTGGAAGGTTGTGGTTTTACCTCCCACAGAAGGAGTGTGACACTTCATCAGCTGCTCACTTTGTTCACTGTCCTCTTCCTCCCCATCATTCAGCCCCTCTCTCCCTCCAGCACAAAACAAAGTTCGAACCTGAGCTGACTCCACCTGAGAAATAATTTCTTTTCCATAACCAGTGGCACAGGTGTAGAGGGGACAGCAGAGCAAGGGCTAACTGCTGGAATCAAACATCCTAATGGGAACTCCTGCCCACACAATGCACTGGGGCATCCTTACACGTGCAGCTGATCCAGAGCCTGCCTGGAGGTGATAGCAGGGAAATTAAAGTGCCAATTCTCACAGCAACAGACATGCAATTCATGAGGTGTTACTGCTTAGAGCCAGGAGAATATACCCAAGGAAATGGGAAAATAACTAGATGTCCATAAAATGTTTTAAGCTCCAGCTATCGGGGACAGTGCAAGCAGCACATGAAGGGATCTGCCAAGTCCTTTGGTTATTAGAAGTAGTTTGATTCCTGGAAGTGGTGACAATCCTGGAAAATTATACATTCCTCTCAATAGCAGGCAGGCACATCACTGCTCTGACATGTGTTACATTCAGCCAGCAAGTCAAGTCCTTTATATTAGGGCATGTATTTACATTTTCTGCGCTGCAAAACATGTTTATCCCTAAAAAATGTTTATCCTCAGCTTATGTGAGCATCTGACCTTGACGAGCAGAGATCCCACAGACACGTGTAGAACCATTAAGCTTGTTGGAATCTGTTTGTTCCATGCATGTGCCATGACATCCATATTTCAATCTGCACAAACATTAGTGATAAACTTATGGCATTTTATCACCATCTGTCAATTATGGTGTCATTGCCTTCTGGAGCAGGAAACCTCGAGGTTAATTTCATTAGAAGCAGCACAATAACAATAACAGAAAATAGCATTTAAACCTCCAGGATATGGTGATTAAGACCAAGAGGAGTCATTCTATAGGAAGTTTTTGGACTACACTAAAACCTTGCTCTCCAAAGCACAGCAAGCCATGCCCCTCATTTTTTAAATGACTCCACAGCACCAGGAGCTTCATGAAAACCTGAAAGGAAAATGGTACCTTGAGAACTTTCGTATTGACAATTTTTACCATTAAATCCCAAATGTTTTTAAACTTTCATGGAGCTTGGCACTGAGTCACTAACCTGCTAGGGCAATTATGCAAGCCAAAGTTGTCTTAATTGCGCTTCCTGAAGCGTATTCCCTCAGCTCCAATTAAAAAATAAAAAGAGATGCTGAGAAGCCATGTCCAAAATACTTAAATTTGAATAGCCTGAAGCGAACATCTAAATACATGTCTCGACAATTTAAAAAAGGTGGTCTTAATTCAAAAACTACTACTGTAAGGCCTGCAGTTGGGAGGACTTGTATGCAATTTCTCTATTTGTTTCTTCTGTCTACAAGGAAAAAAAATTTGGAGTTTGGCAGAGTGCTTTAATTGTGACAGCTCCAGTGTGCCCCACAAAGCAAAAGTTATAAATAAGGAAACACAAAACCCACAAGCTCTGTGAAGGAGAAAATTTGAAGCATTAGGGAATTTGAGGATTCTAGAGGCTGAGAATTGGGGGTGTGCACGTGACTCTTCCAAGAAAGTCAACAAAGCCTGGCTGGGGAGAACTTCTAGGCTGGAGATTGAAATATTATATTGGATCCGCTTTTAACAGATCAAAACTGAGGGTCTACCTGTCAAGTTCCACAGAAGCAGCTTAATCAGGCACAGATGGCTTGGTTTGGTGTCTTTAACATCCACTGCTGCCTCAGTGAGGGCTGGCAGCCCTGTACACTCCCCTGAAGGGGGTCACCCTCATGCACACTGGTCTTGTGGTGAAGGTGTTGACCTGACTCAACCATAGGAGGAGGGACAATACCCAGGCACAGAAGGTGAAGTTGGGTCTCAGAAGCTCTCAAGAATCAATTCTGACAAGTTCTACTTTTGCAATAATGTTTGTTTGGAGTGAGAAGGCCAAGGCAGTGCTCCACTCACAGTGCAACCTCTGGGGATAACACCCCAAAGGAGACAGCACCATTCTTTTCCCTCCATTTAGATTTCCTTGGGGCTGTTTGGGAAAGGCAGGGTGTGATCTGATTCTGCAGCAGTCACTTTCTATCAGGAGCAGCAGAAAAGCCACACTGCAATCAGTTCTTTTCCAAACAAGAACAACAACTTGCCTGCTCTTGCACGTACTCCACATTTCCTTACTTACAATAAGTCACATTTCTGCCATTTTACTGTGAAATTCAGTTGATCAGGAAGCTCCCAGTAGCAAGTTCCCACTATAATTTAATTAAAGGGCAGTAGTTAAGTTCCACCATATGCAACTGCCAGATGCAATCAGTGCAGTTTAAGTCTAAAGGCGCCGTTCCTGCGTGTACTGGAGCATAGTTTATAAGTGATGAAAGCTGTCACTTATGTCACAGATATTGCTCTAATGCAGGATGATATTACAGTTTCAGCAGAACCAAAATATATTAATAATACATTTTGTGAGAGCATTTACAGCAAGTGAGTTTGCAATACAGTGTTTCAAGTGCCACACACTTTCTTGCAACTCCACATTTATGGATAAAGCCACTCGGGACCTGTTACATTAGTCTATATGCTTTGCCTGGCATCGTAGCAAGCTCTCACAGCCAATTTTAAACCTTCCCAAGTTGGAGGACTGGAAGACACGACTAATTAGGGAGAAACAAAAACAGAACAGGAACCCTTCACTATCCAGGATCGTAGGAAGAGGGAATACAGCATCAAAAGTACCTTAAAATTGGGTGTCTCTGGAAGACACTTGCTGAATGCCTTTCAAAAGCCTAACAACCAACTCAGGAAAGTTTTCAAATGTCTTTAAGAAAATGCAGTGAAGAATGATAATCTTTGAACCATCCTCAAATAACTAAGTAGAAAAATATACATTATGTGTTAAATAGTGTTTCAAAACATCAAAGCAGAAGTTAATTCTTCAATACTTTGTCCAGCTCCCGCCACAAGGACTTCAGAAGCAAAGAGATCAGGCTATGGTACAACTGTGCCAAGATGATGAAGAAAGTTAATTAAAATGTATCAGGATTTCAGAAAAGGAGTCTGTCACTTTCATAAACTGAAAGCAAGCCTGACATACAAAACAGCTTGTTTTCCTCCAAAATAACATTGGCTTTAGCCTTGCAATCAACACTGGGCTCCATTTACATTTAGGTAACGTCCCTCTTGCCAGGAGAGTTATTTTTCCCTTCTGTTAACACTACTGAGATCAGAATTACTTTCTCACAGTACAGTAATAAGAAACACAGCTTGTTTCGGAAAAGCCCAAAAACAATTAACCCCGGCGCTAAAAGTAGATGTTATACCCTGATTAATTACCAGGAGCAATTAATCACTCCCAGGATTGTATTTACAATGCACAGACACTGCTCCTCCAACGCTTCCCAGCTCCGGAGCCTTTCTCCATGGAAGATGCAGCTGAGCTTCCAGACAGCTACAGTTTCTCTGGGAAGGCTCTGCACGCCCCAGGCAGAGTGTCCTGACAGCCCCAGCCCTGCCAGGCAGCAGCAGCACAGCCCAGGGAGCCCCCGGGGCAGCGCTGGCACTGCCCTGGACCAGCCGGGCCCTGCGCTGGCACAGCCGCGCCGAGACCGCCCGCTGATGGAGCTGCCCTGGCACAGGGCTGGGGCCAGACAGACCTCCTGAAAGCCTGTGCTTAAAAGCAGCTGAAAGAGCTGTTTTGGCAAGTGAGCTGAGCCTGAGCAGCAGATCCAAAAATCTGAGTGAAAACAGGCTGGAAAGCTGGGCTGCACAGAAACTTCAGGGACAAGAGGGTGAGAAAGAAGAAATGGAGTCAGTAAACGAGTACATTTAATCAACGTCACTAACGCTGAGAGAAAAATTTAGCTCTAATCCCCTCCACTTCAAATATTGCTCTAAGATAACAGCATAAATTCTAGTACAAAATACAGACTTTTTTAAAAAAAACTACAGAATAATATTCAGCCAGTAGCAGGATTTTTCACTCTGGGTTTTACACAGTGGAAAACTCTGAACAAGGCATTCGATATGAATTTCTTTTTGATGTGAAGGATGCTGATCACTCGTCTTCCCAAAGGAGTGAGAAGCATGGGAAGACCACGTGGAGAAGAAAATTAAACTTCTCTTTGCTCCTGCCCTAAGGCCAATTCCAATTCTTGCCTCTTAGGCTTCAGCATCACTGCTATTTGCTCTGCTGCTATTTTTCATGTATTTTCAAATATTTCCATTTGCCTCTCTTATCTCCACGATTTCTTCAACTCTTCAACTCCAGTTTTGTTTGGTTTCCACTTGAGAGCAGCTCTGCAAATATCTAAAAGAAGGAAGGAACCAGAATATTTGCCCAATTACAGACGTGACTCCAGACACCAATACAAGCAACCGATCACTCCTATCTGGACAGGAGTTACAACCAGCCAGTGGGGCACAGTGGATAGAACTGCTATGAAAACCCTCATGCTTGTTTCTCCACATCATCATTCCAGTCCCTCCTCCCTCTTATTTCTCTCAAGCTTCCATGAATTTACCAGCTTAAGAAAAAAAACCAACCAAGAACAAATGGAACAGTGGCAGCCTCACAGTGTTCAAACCGGGAAAGCTGGCAGGGCATGGAAATGAGAAGCGAGCTCGGTGCCCTGCATGTCTGTCTGAATTGTTCAGAGAGAATATTTGGAACAGCAGCTTCGAGGGATAAACAGGAAAGTTAGAAACAGAAAGGCAGAGAGGAAAAACCACTCCCTGCTGTGCAGGCATCTTATTCACAACAGAACATATGTAACGGCCACAGAAATACAGTTTTCTCAGTCAGAGGCAAAAAACAAGACTCGTTTTGGGGGTGGGGGAAAGGGGGGGGGAAATATTCTCATTTTTGTTCTGATAGTTTTGTTTGTCCTGGCCTTGGAGACCTGTAGCTATTGAAACATCACTCTTGGCTCAGCACGGACAAAACAGCTCAGTTCAGAGCCCAGGACTCAAGCTGTGCCTGGAAGGTGGAATCTGGCCTTGGAGCACTTGTGCAGCTCACTGTTCAAGCCTCATTGGTTTGTGTTTATGAGAACTGACGTTGTTCCAAGTACCCACTCGATGATGAGCCATTTAAACACCACATGGAGGGAGCTGAATTTGTCTTAATCTTGCTTATTCTCCCACACAGAGGAGTTCACATCACGTTAGACCCAATTCTAAATGCTAAAGCAATTCCCATGAACAAGAGCAATCACAGGCCACTTGTGCTGTGCTCTGTTGGCTCCCATCTACACAACCTCCCCAGGGCCCCAGGAACACACTCCAAACCCTTGTTTAGAGGGTTTTTTGGTTGTTGGTTTTGGGTTTTCCATGGGTTTGGTTTTATTTTTATAATTCAAAACCTCCAATAACTTAGAGAAAGTAATCAAGTCATTTCCAACGCCCAGAATGAAAAATGAAGGTTGTAACTTCACTGTCTCCCCCTCCCAAAAATCAAACTACCTGTTTTCCAGCAAGCCCCAGGTGTTTCCATAAGGATTCCCTATGGCAAGTGAATATTAATTCTACCTTTTGTTAGAGAGGCTGTAACACTACTCCCATTTTTGGTGTTACAAGCCATGATTCATGCGCGTCTAATATTTCACATTGGTGGGTAATATCCACGTTCTTGGGAAAAATTAGGTTAATCTTTTTAATTAGCGTGGCTTTGAAAACTAAATAGGCCAACCTGAATTCTTGGGCCTGTATATAAGATCCCAGTTTTCAAGCTTTCCACAGGTTATGTCTAAAGGAAGCTGTGGAATAGGTGAGGTGGGCAGCTGTACCTCAGGGTAGGGAATCAGGCCCAGCTTGTGCCAAGCAGTTGCATTAACACAGCCACAGCAGAAAAAAATGTTTTAATTTTCCGGCAATATGTCTCAGCAGCAAACTCATTGGGCAACAATCAACCAGAACAACTTGCCTCACACAGACCTCCTGGAGCTGGTGCAGCTGCATGGGAAGCATTGCCCAGATCCTGCCCATTTTTTAGCCAGTCACCACAGAACAGTTACTGCACTGGAGCCAAATCCACCCCGAGGTGTAAATGGGCAAAAGCTCATCTCTCATCACACAAAGACTCTGCTAATCCTTGAGGGAGCACAAGAGATCAACTGTGCACCTCTGGCTCGTGATCACCAACTTTATCACTGGGACACATGAGACACTTGTAAATTATGGTGGGCCTGCTTCCTAGGGGGGAAAAACAGGCATGGCATAGAATTTAATGGGGAAACACTACTTAGAGCATGAAATTATAAACCTAAAAATAACTTCAGGTGGGTTTCTTCTTTGTTCAAATTCATCCAAGGCAGAATGTACAGAATATACTGCCTTGAAGTGAAGAACAACACTGATATTTGTTGTTTTAAGCAGTAAACTGCCTACAGGTGAGGGTAGCCCCACTGGATCCAGTGTCCCATCCTCTGTGACATTCAGTGGCGTGGATTTCTGCACACTTAAAGCACAAACAGTAACTGTTTGCTGCTGAGGCAGCAGCTTTGTGCTTGTTTTCATAAAAATATGGGGTAGCCAAGAGCAGAAAACATCAAACCTTAACCAGGATACATGTCTATTTTAGCTCCCAAAGCCACAGTAACCAAGGCTACTATAAATGGATTAAAAGTTCATTATTCTTTTTCCTTCCCCCAATGCTACATTAAAAAGCTTGACTTTAAACAATCCAGTCTTCACTGCATAGAGAATTGTAATATTTTTGTGCTAACTGTGGCTTCTAAATACAATAATAATGATGTCAGACATGGCCATGCACTTGCCCAGGCAAGACTTGCATTTATGTCTCTATACAGCCAGAAATTACCAGCCTAACACTTGTTTTCCCATGATTCACAGGGTTTCAGGAATTGTTACGATGCATTAGGAGGGGCAAGGAAAGGCCTAGGATGGATTAAGGAAACCCTCAGTAGAGCAAGACTTGAAAGCACACTTATCAGAGCTGTAATTACAAGGCTGAACGGCCCCAGCTGATCCCTAACCTCAAACACTCTCACACTCCCCTTCAGCGACTTTGCATCAGGGAAAAAACCTTTACTGTGGCCTTATTAAACAAACATTTCCTTGTTCTCATTTTAAAGGTTCTACTAGTTTAACCTGTATTATATAGAAGGAGTCAAACCATGACAGTACAAAATTAGAGCACTGACTCCCTCGAAGTCCTCGGGTTGTTCACATTTCCATGGGTCTGAATTGTTTCGGGGAGGGAACTGCACCACATGTACCTGCTGTTTGCCACTGGCAACTCCCCACTCCCTCCAGGAACTGCTGAGGTTACTTTATCCAGGAATGCAGACTAGACATTTTCCTGATCACACTGTGTGTATTTCTGTGTATTTGGTTTATGATATTGTC